>NW_028270139.1:6675011-7301886 GCF_037043375.1 Chiloscyllium plagiosum
TTCTCACTCCATTTACCATTGAATTTCAAATATTATTGGGATAGTGTCTTCAATGCTTCCATCATTCCTTTGTTTCTGATTTTTAATGCCCTAGTCCCACTTTTTAATGAATCAATACTTGTTATTTAAATACTTATAGAAATGCTTCTTATCCACTTCATTGTGCCTACCAGGCACACTCTCATATTCTAATTTCTCCCTCCTTTTTAAATAATTTTTTGCTAATTTCTAAATCTGTCCAATCATGAATGTGCTTTAGGGAAGGAAAGCTGCCATCCTTATTTGAATTGGCCTCTGGCTCACATGTGACCCCAGATCCAGAATAACATGGTTGACTCTTAAACTCTCTCTTCAATGATCTAGCATGTTACTCAGTTCATGGACAATTGGGGATGTGAAACAAATATTGCCCTTGCCAACAGTCTGCTGCTTGTATACTACCCCATGCCAATTCCCATTCTCCCATCACTGCTGTGTTCATTCACCCAAATGGAATGGCCATATTCCAAAAAAGAATTAATAATTACTAACCTTAATGGCACTGTATGCTTTTTCCTCCAAGTTGGTACTATTCTTAACTTCCTTAGTTTGCCACACATAATGCATCCTTCTTGTGGAATCTTCCTTTGTCAAGGGAATATATGTTTGCTGAGAATTATGAAATATCTCCTAAAATGTATGTCACTGATTCTTTTCTGTTCTGCATTTATATCCGTTTTCCACATTTTAACCACCTCAGTTGTTATACCCTTGTGATTGACTGTATTTAAGTGTACTACATTAGTCTTAGATCCATGCTTCTCACGTCCAATGAATGTAAATGCTTTCATGTTTTGCTCACTGTTGCCCAGTGGTTCTTTTACTATTAGGTCATTAATTAATGCTGTCTCATTGCACATAGTCAGGTCTAATATAGCCTGGTCTTTGATTAGTTCTAGAATGCACTGCTGTTAAAAAATAATCTTTATTTTTAGCAACCTTGCAGGCTACCTTTGTCAATCTCTTTTGTCCTATTTTTAGGAAGGTGAAGAATCACCAGACTTACTGCAATATCTTTCTTACATACCTCCATTATTTATTCCTGTGAGTTCTGTTCACCACAGCCAAGGCTCTATTTTCCACTTATAAATTATTTTCAAACACAAGTAAATGAGTAACAGTGGCAGTGTAAACTATTGTTAACTAAAGTGAGCGTAGTTTAACAATTACACAATTTTCTCATCAAGCCCAATTCTACACTACTAGTGAAATCACAGACCCAATTTTATCTAGTTGACTCAGGCACATTTTGCACCAGCTCTTTAAAGGTGTTGTGCAGTTTCAGTACATCTATTCTATTTCACTGCATCCTGCATAAGCATGATCTGATCAAAACCTCTGCTGCTTGTGTACTACTCATGCCAAGTCTCATTCTCCCAACACTACTGTGCTCATTGACCCATGTTAGATCCTTATCTAGCAATGGTCAATTTAAAAATTCTCCTCTATATTTTCAGTTTCTTCCATGAGTTCATCCCACCCTACTGTCACAAACCTCCAATTCTACATCCCTGTAAATCCCCCTTGTTCTTTCATTTCTGCCTCTTGTGCATCCCCAGTTTTTATTGATTGTATCATTGATGACTGTGCCTGCAGCTTCCATGATCGTAACCACTACTCCATTACTTCCCTGAACCTCTCCTTCTCTCTACCTTCTCTGTCTTCCTTAAATATGCTACCTCAAATCAACTTCTTTGCCCAAGCTTTTGGTCAACAGTCCTTTTCTTATGTAGCTTGGTGTCAATATTGTTTGATGACGCTCCTGAAAGTATCTTGTTACATTTTCCTTTATTAAAGGTGCTATAATAATTGAGGTTGTTATTACTTTATGATGTACGTTGATGGCAATCTAATTGTGGGTCATCTTGTTCCTGTGTATGTATATATGGAACAGGTTCCATTCTGACTATACTTAGATAACTTACCAACTTAGCTGCTGTTAGAACAATTTCTCAAAAACCTGGAGTAAGATTAAATCTGATGGCTGTCAAAAATCCCCTTACTATTGCTGGAAAGCATTAATACCAAATAGAAATATGTAAAATTTTAGCATCGATCAATAATTCCAAATAAGCACAACTGGCATAAAGATTTACTGAAAACAAAAAAAATGTTGGAAATCACAACAGGTCAGGCAGTGTCCATGGAGAGAGAGCAAGCTAACGTTTGAAGAGTAGATGATTCTTCATCAGTTAGCTTGCTCTCTCTCCATGGATGCTGCCTGACCCACGGTGATTTCCAGCATTTGTTGTTTCCAGAACAGATGCCAGCATCTGCAGTAATTTGCTCGTACCTGGCATAAAGATTTAATTCCATTGGAAGTTTTAGTATTGTGTGATCTAGGTTTGCAGCATATTGTTATTATTTGGGAACTTGGATCTGAAAGTGGGAGAAAGATAGGTTTTAGTTTTCTGTTTTGTGAAGTAAACTTGTTGTCCTACAAAGGTCAGTGAAGTAGAGACAGTTTTTCCAAGGAAGTATGTGACCTAAGTTAAATGGCCTGATTAGCTACCTGCGGAGTTAATTGCTGGACGTTTATAATGCTGGGTTTTATGATCTAGACAGAAGCAGGTGGTCATTGGGCACAAGAAAATTCAGTTCAGAAGAAGGGAAGTTATCCTAGCCGAAGGTCAGTATTTTTGTTTATAGAAATCTCCAGGTTGTGAGAAATTTGTAGAAACTTTTAGGTTGTGACAAAAATGTCCAGGCAGCGAGGATTTGAAAGAAGTATCCAGGCCATTAGGATTAGAAAGAGTCAGTTAAGTAAGAAATCTTGAAGTGAATATAGCAGCGATACTTCATTGAGATTGAGTGACTGCAAAGGATATTGCTCAGCTAAGGTTTATTTTTCTTTTGTTCTGTTTATATAGGGATCCTTCTAAGTTGTCATATATATGATATGTATTTATATATCTTTGCTTCTTTTAGCTTTACATAATGGACTTGTGTTCTTTTGTTAAAAATACATTGTTAGCCTTGAGTGAATATGTTCAATGACTGACCACCACAGTAGCCAACTGCAAATATAAAACTAATTGCCTAAGAAACCCAGTTTCACTCTTGAAATATGACTTCTCCAGTATTGCCATCAGATGGGATCATTACAACTGTTATAAATTTATGACTGAGCTAAGATGTGTTGTCAGGTTCAGTAAAATCAGCTGTACCTATGAATAGATTTCTTATCGCTCACACTCTGATGTTGACAATTTGCCCAATGTGGGCTTATACAATCAAGCAACCAAGCCATGGAATAATGTAGTCCCATTAACGTATGAATTGGATATCTGGAATTGCACATTACATCCACCCCCACACCATGCCCTTATACCTCTCCAATTTTTTGAGCTTTCATAACTCATTAAGGTTCTGTAAGAAAAAGAATTAAGCAAATTATGATAAGAAATTAATTTCCAGAACACATGTGACTTAAAGTAGCAATCCCAGAATTTTCAAACTCCTTCAGTGCTTCCTATAACAACACAAAATGACAAAACCACATTATGCTAAGCAGATGGAATGTTAACTTTTTGTTTGATTTTAGAACAGGTTAGTTTATAGGTAATGAATGTAACACAGAACAGATTTTTTTTCTCCTGGAGATCCCAACAGAAAATCTTTGTTAATATAACTGCTCAGTGAATCAAGCTATTTTAACCAGATTAGGCAAGAATAATTTCTAGCATATCCAAGTTATCTTGAGTAACTGGAGGAGAAAGTAAGGACTGCAGATGCTGGAGATCAGAGCTGAAAATGTGTTGCTGGAAAAGCGCAGCAGGTCAGGCAGCATCCAATACTCAGGAGAAGGGCTTATGCCCGAAACGTCGATTCTCCTGTTCCTTGGATGCTGCCTGACCTGCTGCATTATCTTGAGTAACTAACTATGTGATTGACAGAGTCAGAATGAGAGTGAAAGAATATTTGGGGTCTATTAGGAATAATGTTGTAAGACTTCAATTTTCAGTCCTGACTTCTCCTTTAATAGTCTGAGGCAGCAGTGTTTCATGCATGTCCTGGTAAAACTGACTTAAAGGATTTTCCTTGCTTTGCATTATGTCCCTCTTACTCAGTGCTGCCTTTATCTGTCAATGGTGCTGCTTTTAAAAAAATTCACTTGTGGGATGTAGGCATCACAGGCTGAGCCAGCATTTACTGCCCATCCCTAGTTCCCTTTGGGAAGGAGATGGTGAACTGCCTTCTTGAACCACTGTAGTCCATGAACTGTAGGTACAATCATAATACTGTTAGGGATGCAATTCTAGTGTGTACCCACATCAAATGGACTGCAGAAGTTCAAGAAGACAGCTCAGTACCACATTTCAAGGGTAACTGAGGACAACCATGCCCCATGAGTGAATTTTTAAAAATATCTCAGTATCATCAACAGAAAAAGTTGAATAAAGCTGGGATGTTGGACATTTGAACTGTATGTAAATGGTAATATATACATGTTCACCTTGCATTACAATGTAAATAAAGGTACATTTTACTTGTAAGTGGGCTGTGCTGTGAAGGTGGGTTAATGCTTTCATCTTTTCTCATGGTAAAATATGTCTTGCAATGGAAGGACATGCAAGAAAGCTGGAAAAAAAAACAACTCTTTCAGATGTGTTTTAGAGAGTGACCTCAGTCCTGGTTAAACAAGGTAAAAGGAAAATCAGTGAGACGTATTGATTGATGAATCACATTGCTTGAAACAATGAAAGATTGTTTGTCCTACCACAGCATTCTTCTTCAGACTGTTTATCCTTACCGGTTCCCTTTGATTGGAGGGCCATGTCCACGATGTGATAATAAGCGGATTGGATGTAGTTTCTGTAGCCAGGCTGTCCTCAGATTGGAAACAGGGCAACTCTGTCTTGCTGCACTTCTCCAGAACAGCCTCAGAAACTGAGGTGTTTTACATTCCTGAGCAACCTTTCCTGGCTTATGCCTCACAAGAATTAAGGACTATCTTTAAATAGATGCAAGAGCTCTGAAAAATCAGTTCTGCTTTGAAATTTTATCAGAAAGCAGATTCATATAAACTAAGTATGCACTCTTGACATATTTGAGGTCACTTTAATATGCTACAGATGTCCTTCATGTGAATCAATTCCTACATATTATTTTGAGACTAATGGCTGAAAACATTCTCATTTTTCTCTGTATTAATGTTGGCTGATTTCCAGTCTTTATAAGGAATAAGATGAAAAGCATGGCACATTTATATCCAACTGGTAGGAATAGGGAAATGGATTTCAAAGTCATCAGTATTTAGAAGGTGTTTGTACTTCACAGACACAGACTTGGTCATAAGAACCATAGAGATGTCCAGAACGGAAACAGACCCTTTGGTCCAACTTGTCCATGCCAACCAGATTATCCCAACCCAATCTAGTCTCGCCTGCCAGCACTCGCCCCATATCCCTCCAAGCCCTTCCTGTTTATATACCCATCCAAATGCCTTTTAAATGTTGCAATTGTACCAGCCTCCACCACATCCTCTGGCAGCTCATTCCATACATGTACCGCACTCTGCGTGAAAAAGTTGCCCTTAGATCTCTTTTATATCTTTCCCCTCTCACCTAAACCTATGCCCTCTAGTTCAGGACTACCCTGCCCCAGGGAAAAGACATTGTCTATTTGTCCTATCCATGCCCCTCAAGATTTTATAGACCTCTAAAAAGTCACCCCTCAGCCTCTGATGGTTCAGGGAAAACAGCCCTAGCCTATTCAACCTCTCTCTATAGCTTAAATCCTCCAACCCTGGCAACATCCTTGTAAATCTTTTCTGAACCCTTTCAAGTTTCACAACATCCTTCCAATAGAAAGGAGATCAGAATTGCATGCAATACTCCAAAAGTGGCCAAACCAATGTCCTATACAGCTGCAACATGACCTTCCAACCCCTGTAGTCAATACTCCGACCAATAAAGGAAAGCATACCAAACGCCTTCTTCACTATCCTATCTACCTGTGACTCCACTTTCAAGGAGCTATGAACCTGCACTCCAAGGTCTTTTTGTTCAGCAATACTCCCTAGGACCTTACCATTAAGTGTTTAAGTCCTGCCCTGATTTGCTTTCCCAAAATGCAGCATCTCACATTTATCTAAATTAAACTCCATCTGCCACTTCTCAGCCCATTGGCCCATCTGATCAAGATCCTGTTGTAATCTGAGGTAACCTTCTTCGCTGTCCACTACATCTCCAATTTTTATGTCGTGTGCAAACTACTAACTATACCTCTTATGCTCACATCCAAATCATTTATATTAGTGATGAAAAGTAGTGGACCCAGCACTGATTCTTGTGGCACACCACTGGTCACAATCCTCCACCACCACCCTCTGTCTTCTACCTTTGAGGCAGTTCTGTACCCAAATGGCCATTAGAATCCAGATGGAGTTGGTCAATAGAGATCCAGATGATCTCCAGATCATATCCTGCAGTAAGTGCCAGCTGGCCTGTGCTTGTGATTGGAATTTCATATGGCAAGAATTCATGACTGGTAACAGTGTGACCATGTTCCTGGTTCTTTTCAAGTACATTACAAGGTTGGTTACTCAGACGCATGGGCTATGCTCTGACACCATGGCTGATTATTCCATTATATAATTCTCTTACTGTGGTTGTTTGCAGATGCAGTGCAACCTATTCTTCTGTCAGGGCTATCTTGGAGCAGACAATACACCTCCAGAAGATAAGATTCTGATGCCGAGCTCATTCTCAAGAAATCTTGCACAGCATCCTAGACTGAGTGGCACAAAATGGTGTGCTCTGCACAACTGGAGCTGGCAAGCAGGGAATGTGACAGAGGCTGATGAGCTGGGAGAGTGGGAACAGTCTTCCAAGAAGGAAAGGAGGAAATTGAGCAGATGGAACATTACCTTCAGCATGACACAGTGCAATAATGTTAAGCTCAACAAGCCAGACAGAATGGAATTGACACCTGATTCCAGTGATCACTCATTGACTGTAAATTTGTTGGTGCTTAAAAGACAAACAATCCATATCTGTTCTAATAAGCAAATGCAGTTTTTGTTTGATTTTTGTTTGCTTTTGCTGTTACTCAATAAATGAAGGTTTTGAACCATTTGAAGGCTTTCCTGTAAATGGTGCTCCCACACTGAACAATGAGAAAATGCTAGGCTATTCTGGGCATTGAGGAAACAGTAGCACTCATTCAGACAGGGTTGTAAGATGATTAAAGATGGTAAGTGTTCTAAAGTAGTGATGGATGTAAGAATGTGCACTTGTATGCACAATGCAGTATTGGCCATGCCACCTCTGTGGCCTGAGAGGTTTGTGTTTGCTTTCCCACTACTTGTACAGTGAAGTGCAAAGATAATGACAACACCAGAGATTACAGGACATCCTGGCTGTAGGAGAACTTCTGCTTCTGGTTAACAGGATGAACAGAACACCAAGGATTGTGGTGCATAGCAATAAACTGACTTTGGAAGATAGTGAGAGAAAGCTCACCAGCCCTTATTGAAAAGCCCTCCATGTAACTTGCCAAAACAATAATCTCACAAGGAGATCAGGGAATCCCAGAGAGGTAATGTTAATGGCTGATAATTACATTTTTTAAAAAGGGGTAATAGGTGATGAAGACTGGAATGTTGTTGTCCACTCAAACAGTTGTTACATCCTTTTGTGAGAGTTTATTTTTATTTCACCTTGAGACCTGTGTGACATTTGCAATGCCACATACATTGCCCATCCTGTGAAGACAATGATGGAGCTTCCTCAATCTCTGCAGTCCATTTGTTGCTCAGGCTCATGTTTTTTTTTTATTCATTCTGGGACATAGGTGTCACTCGCTGGCCAGAATTTATTGCCCATCCTTAGTTGTCTTTGAGAAGATAGTGGGGAGCTACCTTCTTGAACCACTGCCATCCACCTGTTGTGGGTTAACATACAATGCCATGAGGGGGGGAATCCAGGATTTTGACCCAGCAACAGTGAAGAAATGGTGATATATTCTCAAGTCAGGATAGTGTGTGGTTTGGAAGAGAACTTAAAGGTGATTGTATTCCAATGTTTCTGCTGCCCTTTCCCTTCTAGATGGAAGTGGTCATGAATTTGGAAGGTCCTGTCTGATTATTATTGGTGAATTTCTGCAGGGCATCTTGTAGGTAGTACATATGCTGCTATTGAGCATTAGTGGTGGAGGGTATTGGATGTTTGTGGATATGATGCCAATCAAGTAGGCTGCTTTATGCTGGATGATGTCCAGCCTCTTCAGCATTGATGGAGCTGCACTCATCCAGGGAAGTGGGGAGCATTCCATCACAAGCCTGACTTATGCTTTGTAGATGGTGGAATGGGAGAAAGTGAGGACTGCAGATGCTGGAGATCAGAGTCAAAAAGTGTGGTGCTGGGAAAGCACAGCAGGTCAGACAGCATCTGAGAAGCAAGAGAATTGATGTTTCAGGCATATGTTTCAGGCAATTGATGTATCAGGAATTCCAGACGGTAGACTGGCTTTGAGGAATCAGGAGCTGAGTTACTTGCTGCAATATTCCTAGCCTTTGACCTGCCAATTGTAGCCACTGTTTATGTTTATAGTTGAGTTTCTGCTCAATGGTAACCCTCACTATATTGATAGTGGGAGGATTCAGTAATGATAACACTATTGAATGTCAAGGAATGGTGGTTACATGGTCTCTTATTGGTGATGGTCATTGTCTGGCAAATGTTGGCAAAAGCCTGGATGATATCCAGATCTTGTTGCATATGTTTGATAGAAACTCCAAGACAGTGACCTCAATAACAATGAAGAATGTATGTATGATTTAGAAGGCACTTGGAGGTGGTGGCATTCTCACCAGATGGCTGATGAAGGGCTTATGCCTGAATCGTCGATTCTCCTGCTCTCCATGCTGCTTGACCAGCTGGACTTTTCTAGCACCACCCTCTCGACTCTGATCTCCAGCATCTGCAGTCCTCAATTTCTCTCTCCTGAAAGATTAGGGAGCTACAGTTAAGGTATCCATGGTGACTTGCTGCCAAACAAATTGCAAAATGACAAGACTATTCAGTGATAGTGAAGTGGGTGAATGTTGAAGTTATTGCCACGACTGGTCTTGTATTGAGTTAATGGTGAAGTGTTTTGAGAGGTAACGAGGTGAGGCACTTATCATAACATATCTGACTTTATATAAATTGAAATGAATACTCCATTGAAGCTCCTGATGAGTGTCAATGCTGGAGGAATCAAATATGGAGGTACCACTTCGAAGATAGAGGGAAAAGCCTGGACTTTACCTTCTTGTAAAATGCTATTACTGGGCACTATTTAGTACAAATTTGACTTCCCTTTTGCGTCTCCAAGCCTGGGTATTTTTCAGTGATGCTGATGTCATCCAAGTAATATTGTTGTCTAGCTTCTGTCTCTCCATTATCCCAATAAGTAAGTCATATAAAATAAATTCAAAACATTCTTCATTTCTTTTTGTAAAAAAAGTCTTGCTCAAAATTCAGTGTGAATGTAAACTAAGTCACATGTTAGTTATAATAGAGCCTCTCTGTGGGACATCTTCCATTGAACAGCAGGAAAGTGTAACTGCAGCTCTTAAAGGCACCAGCTGCTATTTAAAGAAGCACATGAATTTTGTAGGGTAGGTGGAATCCTTGTCAGACATGGCCAGTTCCTTCTGGTTTAAATGCATGCTTAAAGAAGCTCTTTGAGAAAATGCAACAAAGAAAGTTTCTCTTAGGCATGTCACAATGATCTCCCCTCATTATAAAGGCACAGCTGCTCAGCAAGATGTGACTGTCAGACTAAACATATAGAACATAGAAAATAGGAATTGAAGTAGCCCTTTAGCCCTAAGAACTATATGTTTCTCCTTCTTAAAAACATTCAATGTTTTGACATCAACCATTTTCTGTGGCAGAGACTTCTGTAGGCTCACCACTCTCTCAGTCCTAAATGGTCTACCCTGTTTCCTTAGTCTGTGGCCCTCAGGCCCTGCACTCTCCAGTCATCGGGAATACCCTGTCTAGTCCTGTGAGGCTTGTTAATGTTGTCTGCCTTCAATTAACCCTGGTATCTTAGATGGTTTTAAAGAGAAGGCATTATGAAGCATGTACTTATCATCACACTTCGATGCTCATTAACAATCTGTACATTGATAAAGTAAAGTCTTTGTGATGGAAATGTGTTGCTGGAAAAGCGCAGCAGGTCAGGCAGCATCCAGGGAACAGGAGAATCGACGTTTCGGGCATTAGCCCTTCTTCAGGAATGAGGAAAGTTGGTCCAGCAGGCTAAGATAAAAGATAGGGAGGAGGGACTTGGGGGAGGGGCGTCGGAAATGTGTTAGGTGGAAAGAGGTCAAGGTGAGGGTGATAGGTCAGACTGGGGTGGGGGCAGAGAGGTCGGGAAGAAGATTGCAGGTTAGGAAGGCGGTGCTGAATTTGATGGATTTGACTGAGACAGGGTGGGGGGAGGGGAAATGAGGAAACTGGTGAAATCCGAGTTCATTTTGAGAATGTGGCTGAAGAGCTTCTGTGCAGAGGAGATGACCTGGGGGGGTGCAGTGAGAGAGGGACTCACTGAAACCTTTGTAGAGGGAGAAAGAGAGCTTCTTCAAGGAAGGCATCCTTGTAAGAGGATTCGCAGTCGCACAAGGATTCGCATCGCACAAGGATGCCTTCCTTGAAGACTGCGAATCCTCTTACAAGGATGCCTTCCTTGAAGAAGCTCTCTTTCTCCCTCTACAAAGGTTTCAGTGAGTCCCTCTCTCACTGCACCCCCCAGGTCATCTCCTCTGCACAGAAGCTCTTCAGCCACATTCTCAAAATCAAATTCAGCACCGCCTTCCTAACCTGCAATCTTCTTCCCGACCTCTCCGCCCCCACCCCAGTCTGACCTATCACCCTCACCTTGACCTCTTTCCACCTATCACATTTCCGACGCCCCTCCCCCAAGTCCCTCCTCCCTATCTTTTATCTTAGCCTGCTGGACCAACTTTCCTCATTCCTGAAGAAGGGCTAATGCCCGAAACGTCGATTCTCCTGTTCCCTAGATGCTGCCTGTCCTGCTGCGCTTTTCCAGCAACACATTTCCATCTCTGATCTCCAGCATCTGCAGACCTCACTTTCTCCTTAAAGTCTTTGTGAAGCTGTTGAAGTTCCTGGGACTGCTTGAGTGTCAGTGATGTTGTGCACTCTGGAGAATCTTACCATATAGAAATATTACATACACTCATTCTGTTCTTGACTGCACATGGGAGAAGTGATAAGATTATTTGTTCTGGCAAACAATGCATCAGTCATCTTCTTGAAGCATCAGTGAACTTGTGATTGATGTTGTTAATCTCCTCTGTTTCTGTATGTATGAGCCTCAGCATGAAATGCTCAGGGTTGTCATGACCTTGACAGCCACTGGGAATATGGTGGAAATCAGATTCTAAGAAATGCTGTAACTTTGCCACTATCTTTGAGTGAAATTGAACCTCTAAATATAATTTGCTTCCAATATTCCAGAGTAGATGCACCTTTGCCTATAGATACAGAATTGTAAATAAGGGGAGTGTAGGCATCTTACCTTTGAATTGTGATGCACTCTGCTTGCCTTTAAAACTATTTTCACACTGTTCCATATCCCGCAATAAGCTCCTAAAGAACAAACCTCTATTAGAATGCCCATTTTCCAAATTATATTTGGAGCAAATGAAAACTTGACAGCCAAATATTTTGGGCAGAAAATTCTAAAAAGAGCCAGGCATTAAATTAATAAAAATTCACAGAAACCTAAAGATAGGTTTGTGTTCTCAGACACTCTTTAATAAAAGCATGAGTCCATTAATGCTGATTTTTGCATTAGACCAGGTAATATCTGCAACCATCTAAAGTTCATTTATTACCTCAAATGAGAATCATAGGAATGGTCATGGCCATAATTATTTCAATACCAGGACTGTTATGATCCCAGCTAATGTTATTACTGGACAAGTCAGAGCCCAGATTTAAATCTGGCTTCATAGATCATATTTTGTTTTTTTTTAATTTATCAAGGTGACCTATACGGAACACAAACACATAATAAAAACAATAAAACTGAAGTTTTGTTTATTGCAAAAGAAATGAAGATAAAATGGAATAAGCTAAACTAATTACAAATAACAATTTGAAAGATTTAAAAATACAGGGTAAGATAAAATCCCACCAATCACATTTTCGTTTTATGGTACAAGTGGACAACCCTTTATCTGAAATCCCGATATCCGATAAGCTCCGAAATCTGAAGGCTTTTTCATGAAGGTTTTTCTCGTTAACAAGGTTGTTTGGCGTGCAAACAGTTAATCCAACTCCACACCCAGTTGATGCATGTCACTCAGTTGAGGGGGGGAGGTACTGGCAGGCCTCAATTCTGTCTCAGGCCCCATAGTACACACTGAGTCTGCAGTTAGGTAAGATTTTTTAAAATTTCACCTTCAAACTATCATGAGTTTGCAGGTAAGTACGTGAAAGTTTGGTGTACATACGTTCCTTGATGTCAGATAAGCTCGAGAAAAAGCATTTGTTGAGTGCGTGGATTCTTCTCAGGATGAAGAACAGCAGACCAGCTGTGCTTTTCCAGCACCACACTTTTTGACTCTGATCTCCAGCATCTGTAGTCCTCACTCTATCCTACTTGTTTTACAGAACTGACTGAAGGACACGAAAGTAATAAAGTAAAAAGTCTGCAACCAAATGGAGACCAACTGACATCATAGAAATGTGTAAGGAAACTTCAGAAAAGGAGGTGTCAGGAAAAGAAATAATGATTAAAATGGTACTGGCAGAACAAAGAGAATATGTTTCCATAAAATGTACTGGAAAGAAAGCGGTATTTCAGGACAGTTATGAAAATTATCTTTTGGGTATTCTGAATATTGAGATTCTGAGTATTTTATCTGAAAAGGAGAGGTATTTCTTATGGTTTTAATCAAGGAGGCAAACCAGAAAAGATATTGAGGGACACTGGAGCAGGTCAGTCACAGTTGTTGGGTGATGATGCTATTATCTTTCAGAAAGTAATGAAGGAGATGATATTCAATTTAGGTATATATGGAGTTTACAAAATAGTCTTATTATACAGAATTTTACAAAATAATGACCTGATAAATGTAGAATCTATTATGGAAGTAGTGGACCAAATCCCTATAAGAGTTGATTTCATTTTGGGAAATGAGCTGGTACATTCAAGAATGTGGACCCCTTCAAGAATGGTAATGGAACAACCAATGGAAGTAAAATAAACCAAAATATTCCAGAAGAAATATCCTGGATTGTTTCCTGTCTTGTGGTTGTGACTAGATTTCAGGCCCATAGAATTAGTCAGGAAGGAAATAACTCTATGAAACATGGAGATAATTAAATAATTCAGGTATCAGATACAACTTTCAAAAACATAACTAATAAGAATGAAGGTAAAGAAAATCTAGCTAATATACTTAGTCCATCTTCATTATTAGAAATGTAACAATTCAGAATTAAGTTATACTGAATTGTATATTCAGAAGTTAAATCATAAACAGTACTCAAGTATTATTATTTGAAAGGCAAAATACTAATGAGGAAACAGAGTCAAACTTAAATACCAGTCACTGAGGAATGGGCAGTGACTCATAGTCATAGAGTCATAGAGATGGACAGCATGGAAACAAACCTTTCGGTCCAACCCATCCATGCCGACCAGATATCCCAACCCAATCTAGTCCCACCTGCCAGCACCTGACCCATATCCCCACAAACCCTTCCTATTCATATACACATCCAAACGCCTCTTAAATGTTGCAATTGTACCAGCCTCCACCACTTCCTTCGGCAGCTCATTCCATACTCTGTGTGAAAATGTTGCCCCTTAGGTCTCTTTTATATCTTTCCCCTCTCACCCTAAACCTATGCCCTCTAGTTCTGGACTCCCTGACCCTAGGGAAAAGACTTTGTCTATTTATCCTATCCATGTCCCTCATAATGTTGTAAACCTCTATAAGGTCACCCCGCAGCCTCCGATGCTCCAGGGAAAACAGCCCCAGCCTGTTCAACCTCTCCCTATAGCTCAAATCCTCCAACCCTGGCAACATCCTTGTAAATCTTTTCTGAACCCTTCCAAGTTTCACAACATCTTTCCGATAGGAAGGAGACCAGAATTGCACGCAGTATTCCAACAGTGGCCTAACCAATGTCCTGTACAGCCGCAACATGACCTCCCAACTCCTGTACTCAATACTCTGACCAATAAAGGAAAGCATACCAAACGTCTTCTTCACTATCCTATTTACCTGCGACTCCACTTTCAAGGAGCTATGGACCTGCACTCCAAGGTCTCTTTGTTCAGCAACACTCCGTAAGACCTTACCATTAAGTGTGTAAGTCCTGCTAAGATTTGCTTTCCCAAAATGCAGCACCTCGCATTTATCTGAATTGATCTCCATCTGCCACTTCTCAGCCCATTGGCCCACCTGATCAAGATCCTGTTGTAATCTGAGGTAACCCTCTTCACTGTCCAATGCACTCCAATTTTGGTGTCATCTGCAAACTTACTAACTGTACCTTTTATGCACACATCCAAATCATTTATGTAAATGACAAAAAGTAGAGGACCCAGCACCGATCTTTGTGGCACTCCACTGGTCACAGGGCTCCAGTCTGAAAAACAACCCTCCACCACCACCCTCTGTCTTCTACCTTTGAGCCAGTTCTATATCCAAATGGCGAGTTCTCCCTGTATTCCATGAGATCTAACCTTGCTAACCAGTCTCCCGACCTTGTCGAACGCCTTACTGAAGTCCATATAGATCACATCTACTGCTCTGCCCTCATCAATCTTCTTTGTTACTGCTTCAAAAAACTCAATCAAGTTTGTGAGACATGATTTCCCACGCACAAAACCATGTTGACTATCCTAAATCAGTCCTTGCCTTTCCAAATACATGTACATCCTGTCCCTCAGAATTCCCTCTAACAACTTGCCCACCACTGCGGTCAGGCTCACTGGTCGATAGTTCCCTGGCTTGTCTTTACTGCCCTTCTTAAACAGTGGCACCATGTTTGCCAACCTCCAGTCTTCTGGCACCTCGCCTGTGACTATCGATGAAATGAGGGGCCCTAATCTCTCCCTAGTTACCCTTTTGTCCATTGGATTCTCCTTAATTCTATTTGCCAAAGCTATCTCATGTCCCCGTTTTGCCCTCCTGATTTCCCTCTTAAGTATACTCCTACTTCCTTTATACACTTCTAAGGATTCACTTGATCTATCCTGTCTATGCCTGACATATGCTTCCTTCTTTTTCTTAACCAAACCCTCAATTTCTTTAGTCATCCAGCATTCCCTGTACCTACCAGCCTTCCCTTTCACCCTGACAGGAATATACATTCTCTGAATTCTTGTTATCTCATTTCTGAAGGCTTCCCATTTTCCAGCCGTCCCTTTACCTGCAAACATCTGCCTCCAATCAAATTTTGAAAGCTCTTGCCTAATACCATCAAAATTGGCCTTTCTCCAATTTAGAACTTCAACTTTTAGATCTGGTCTATCCTTTTCCCATCACTATTTTAAAACGAATAGAATTATGATCGCTGGCCCCAAAATGCTCCCCCACTGACACCTCAGTCACCTGCCCTGCCTTATTTCCCAAGAGTAGGTCAAGTTTTGCACCTTCTCTAGTAGGTACATCCACATACTGAATCAGAAAATTGTCTTGTACACACTTAAGAAATTCCTCTCCATCTAAACCTTTAACACTATGGCAGTCCCAGTCGATGTACGGAAAGTTAAAATCCCCTGCTATAACTACCCTATTATTCTTACAGATAGCTGAGATCTCCTTACAAGTTTGTTTCTCAATTTCCTTCTGACTATTAGGGGGTCTATAATACAATCCCAATAAGGTGATCATCCCTTTCTAATTTCTCAGTTCCACCCAAATAACTTCCCTGGATGTATTTCCAGGAATATTCTCCCTCAGCACAGCTGTAATGCTACCCCTTATCAAAAATGCCACTCCCCCTCCTCTCTTGCCTCCCTTTCTATCCTTCCTGTAGCATTTGTGTCCTGGAACATTAAGCTGCCAGTCCTGCCCATCCCTGAGCCATGTTTCCATAATTGCTATGATATCCCAGTCCCATGTTCCTAACCATGCCCTGAGTTCATCTGCCTTCCCTGTTAGGCCCCTTGCATTGAAATAAATGCAGTTTAATTTATTAGAGCTGAAAATGTGTTGCTGGAAAAGCGCAGCAGGTCAGGCAGCATCCAAGGAACAGGAGAATCGACGTTTTGGGCATAAGCCCTTCTTCAGGCAGTTTAATTTATTAGTCCTACCTTGTCCCTGCAAGCCCTGACTGTTTGACTCACTTCTGTTCTCAGCTGTAGCTGTCTCAGATTGATCTCTTTCCTCACTATCTCCCTGGGTCCCAGTGACCATTTGCTAAGCAGTGACCATTTGCTAAGCTGCTTAGCAAATGGTCACTGTGAGTGGATTACAAGATTCTAACGACAGGGTCACCTAAGTATTTGGAAAATGCAGCTTAAAATACCAAATCATCTTGTGGTTGCAGCCTTTCTAACTTATCATAAAGATTTGGCCAAATTCTGCCAGACATACCCATGGGGGAAACTCCAACTATTAGTTAAACTTAAATCCTGAGATCAGCTTTTGAAGAATAGTTTAGTAGGGCCTTAATAGATTGTGTAGGGCTCCTACCTACACGCAGGAATAGGAATCAATATCTTTTAACAATTGTGAATACTTCTGCAAGAGTTCTTGAAGCAGCCCATTTTGGGTAAAATATTGCAAAAGTGGTAGTGGAAAAGTTAGGTTTTTCTTTGCAAAATATGAATGCCCAACCACATAGGATCAGATCAAGGTGAATATGTTATTGGGAAAATGTTCAAAAATGATGATTAGTTTGGGAATAAAACAACATGCAAAATCTCAAGTTACCTTGGAAAGATGACGTTGAACTTTGAAGACCATGATTGGAGTTTTTTTGTGAAGAATACCCAAACGATTGGGATAAAGGTATTCCTTTGGTTACTATTTGCTATTAGGGATGCTCCCAATGAGTCTATGGAAGTTAGTCCCTTTGAACAGATCTTGACATGAGGTAAGAGGACCATATAAACTCGTTAAAGAAAAATTGGCAAATGAAAGATCAGACTATGCTACCAGTCTGTGTTTTAAATTTCAGAGAGAATCTGACCAGAATATGGAATTTGGTTCAAAAAGTTTGATGGCTCTGATTGGCACATCAGCCAATGTCTTGATGGCAACATTGATGCAATCAAATGCTTCCCTGCACCTAGGCAAATCCAACACAGGTGATAAATCCTATTGTTCTTTGTGTCTGTTTAGCTTCATCTGTCTTGAAATGAAAGCATTGTCCTGCTCTGGGACATTAGTAATGTGTGAGATACTGCAGTGTGCAGTTGTTTGCAAAATGCCACTGGTCCACTGCAGATGGAGTTTAATTCAGATAAATGTGAGGTGCTGCATTTTGGGAAAGCAAATCTTAGCAGGACTTATACACTTAATTGTAAGGTCCTACGGAGTGTTGCTGAACAAAGAGACCTTGGAGTGCAGGTCCATAGCTCCTTGAAAGTGGAGTCGCAGGTAGACAGGATAGTGAAGAAGACGTTTGGTATGCTTTCCTTTATTGGTCAGAGTATTGAGTACAGGAGTTGAGAGGTCATGTTGCGGCTGTACAGGACATTGGTTAGGCCACTGTTGGAATATTGTGTGCAATTCTGGTCTCCATCCTATTGGAAAGATGTTGTGAAACTTGAAAGGGTTCAGAAAAGATTTACAAGGATGTTGCCAGGGTTGGAAGATCTGAGCTACAGGGAGAGGCTGAACAGGCGGGGCTGTTTTCTCTGGAGTGTCGGAGGCAGAGGGGTGACCTTATAGAGGTTTACAACATTATGAGGGACATGGATAGGGTAAATAGACAAAGTCTTTTCCCTGGGATCAGGGAGTCCAGAACTAGAGGGCATCGGTTTAGGGTGAGAGGGGAAAGATACAAAAGAGACCTAAGGGGCAACATTTTCATGCAGAGGGTGGTACATGTGTGGAATGAGCTGCCAGAGAAAGTGGTGGAGGCTGGTACAATTGCAACATTTAAGAGGCATTTGGATGGATATATGAATAGGAAGGGTTTGGAGGGATATGGGTCAGGTGCTGGCAGGTAGGACTAGATTGGGTTGGGATATCTGGTCGGCATGGACGGGTTGGACTGAGGGTCTGTTTCTATGCTGTACATCTCTATGGTTCTAATCCTTGGAAAATACCTGAAGTAAAGAGATTCAAGACCACAGTGACTTTAACACATCAGAGCATGGTGGCTGCAAAACCTGGGTGACAAGGTCGCAACTGTCTGTCATTCCTGCTGACAGAGTCAGTCGCCTGTGGCACTGAGTCACTGTTACCTCCAGGTAGCTTCCTCTTTAGCAATGAATCCTACTTGGAAGGTATGGTTTCTATCTCTTACCAGTCCCTTGTTCCTCTTGTTGACACTTCTTGTGGACATCCTTCTTGTACTATTCCTGAACCATTGAACCCAAACCCTGAGTCAGACCCTCTTTCTTAGCTTTAGCCATTTTTGTTGTCAACCAGTTGCATAGTTGTGCTGCCCCCCTGCTCTTCTGTTCACACAACACCAGAAAATTAACAACGGACTGCTGTGTTCAAGAGCTTTCTGCACCTTCTCCTCCTTACGTGCACAGTGCCAAAAGCACCCGTCTCCAAGTTCTCTCTGAGCTGCTGAAATTTTTACACCCCCATAGCAATTTCCTGAGGTGGCCATGGCAGGTTTAGAACATAGAACATAGAACAATACAGCACAGAACAGGGCCTTCGGCCCACAATGTTGTGCCGAACATTTGTCCTAGCTTAAGCACCCATCCATGTACCTATCCAATTGCCGCTTAAAGGTCACCAATGATTCTGACTCTGCCACTCCCACAGGCAGCGCATTCCATGCCCCC
Source organism: Chiloscyllium plagiosum (assembly GCF_037043375.1). Taxonomy (NCBI): domain Eukaryota; kingdom Metazoa; phylum Chordata; class Chondrichthyes; order Orectolobiformes; family Hemiscylliidae; genus Chiloscyllium; species Chiloscyllium plagiosum. The sequence goes on from NW_028270139.1 coordinate 6,694,011, forward strand.
ACCACTCTCTGGGTAAAGAACCTACCACTGACATCCCTCCTATACCTTCCACCCTTCACCTTAAATTTATGTCCCCTTGTAACACTCTGTTGTACCCGGGGAAAAAGTTTCTGACTGTCTACTCTATCTATTCCTCTGATCATCTTATAAACCTCTATCAAGTCACCCTTCATCCTTCGCCATTCCAATGAGAAAAGGCCTAGAAGTCTCAACCTATCCTCGTACGACCTATTCTCCATTCCAGGCAACATCCTGGTAAATCTCCTCGGCACCCTCTCCAAAGCTTCCTAAAATGAGGTGACCAGAACTGCACACAGTACTCCAAATGTGGCCTTACCACGGTCCTGTACAGCTGCAACATCACCTCACGACTTTTGAATTCAATCCCTCTGGTAATGAACGCTAATACACCATAGGCCTTCTTACAAGCTCTATCCACCTGAGTGGCAACTTTCAAAGAGCTATGAACATAGACCCCAAGATCCCTCTGCTCCTCGACCATACTAAGAACCCTACCGTTAACCCTGTATTCCGCATTCTTATTTGTCCTTCCAAAATGGACAACCTCACACTTGACAGGGTTGAACTCCATCTGCCACTCCTCATCCCAGCTCTGCATCATATCTAAGTCCCTTTGCAGCCGACAACAGCCCTCCTCACTATCCACAACTCCACTAATCTTCGTATCATCTGCAAATTTACTGACCCACCCTTCGACTCCCTCTTCCAAGTCATTAATAAAAATTGCAAGCAGCAGAGGACCCAGAACTGATCCCTGCAGAACTCCACTTGTAACTGGGCTCCAGGCTGAATACTTACCATCTACCACCACTCTCTGACTTCGACCGGTTAGCCAGTTCTCTATCCAACTGGCCAAACCTCCCACTATCCCATGCCTCCTGACTTTCTGCATAAGCCTACCATGGGGAACCTTATCAAATGCCTTACTAAAATCCATGTACACTACATCCACTGCTCTACCCTCATCCACATGCTTGGTCACCTCCTCAAAGAATTCAGTAAGACTTGTAAGGCAAGACCTACCTCTCACAAATCCGTGCTGGCTGTCCCTAATCAAGCAGTGCCTTTCCAGATACTCATAAATCCTATCCCTCAGTACCTTTTCCATTACTTTGCTTACCATCGAAGTAAGACTAACTGGCCTGTAATTCCGGGGTTATCCCTATTCCCTTTTTTGAACAGGGGCACAACATTCACCACTCTCCAGTCCCCTGGTACCACCCCTGTTGACAGTGAAGACGAAAAGATCATTGCCAACGGCTCTGCAATTTCCTCTCTTGCTTCCCACATAATCCTAGGATATATCCCGTCAGGCCCCGGGGACTTGTCTATCCTCAGGTTTTTCAAAATGCCCAACACATCTTCCTTCCTAACAAGTATCTCCTCTAGCTTACCAGTCCGTTTCATACTCTCCTCTTCAACAATACGGTCCCTCTCATTTGTAAATACTGAAGAAAAGTACTCATTCAAGACCTCGCCTATCCCTTCCAACTCAATACACAGTCTCCCACTACTGTCCTTGATCGGACCTACCCTCGTTCTCGTCATTCTCATGTTTCTCACATACGCATAAAAGACCTTGATCCTACCCGCCAAAGATTTTTCATGCCCTCTCTTAGCTCTCCTAATCCCTTTCTTCAGTTCCCTCCTGGCTATCCTGTATCCCTCCAACACTCTGTCTGAATCTTGTTTCCTCAACCTTATGTAAGCCTCCTTCTTCCTCTTTACAAGACATTCAACCTCCCTCGTCAACCAAGGTTCCCTCACATGACCATCTCTTTCCTGCCTGACAGGTACATACATATCAAAGACACGTCGTATCTGTTCCTTGAAAAAGTTCCACATTTCAATGACATCCTTCCCTGATAGCCTATGCTCCCAACTTATGCTCCTCAGATCCTGTCTTGCAGCATCGTATTTACCCTTCCCCCAATTGTAAAACCTACCCTGTTGCACACACCTATCTCTCTCCATAACCAAGTTGAAAGTCACAGAATTGTGGTCACCATCACCAAAATGCTCACCCACTAACAAGCCCATCACTTGTCCCGGTTCGTTACCAAGTACCAAATCCAATATGGCCTCCCCTCTGGTCGGACAATCTACATACTGAGTTAGAAAAGCTTCCCTGACACACTGCACAAACACCGCCCCGTCCAATCTACTTGATCTAAAGAGCTTCCAATCAATATTTGGGAAGTTGAAATCGCCCATGACTACTACCCTGTGGCTTCTGCACCTTTCCAAAATCTGTTTCTCCACATCTCTGCTGCTATTGGGGGGCCTATAGTAAACACCCAACAAGGTGAACCGCTCCTTTCCTATTTCTGACTTCAGCCCATACTACCTCCAAAAGCAGATCCCCCTCGAACTGCCTTTCTGCAGCCGTTATACCATTTCTAATTAGCAACGCCACCCCCACCTCCTTTTTTACCACCCTCCCTAATCTTACTGAAACATCTGTAACCAGGAACCTCCAACAACCATTCCTGTCCCCCTTCTATCCACGTTTCTCATTGTCTTTTCACCTCATTTGCCGAAACAGTGCATGTATCCCTTGCAGACTGATTAAACTCTCAAATCCTCCAATTAATATGTTCCTAATGAACTCTCCACGATTCTTAATTAGCCATAATGTGGGATTAAATGGAATTGCAATCCTTCCCTCCCCCTGCCCTGCTGAATCTGATCAGCAACTAGGAGTGGAGTTGTAAAACAGGAATGTTGTCCAACACTGACATTTTTTTCCAAGCCTTGGCAGCATCTAAAAATGCAGTTTAAAGATTTTGATTATATTTTCTGCTTCTCTATAATTGAATACATTAGTGAAACAAATTCCAAATGTGTTAAATGAAAAACATTTTCATGTACTAAAGCTGAGTAATCAAATAAAAATCAAACTTGGATCCAGGCCCACATTTTTCAATTCACTGGGGCCTTAATCCCTGAATGGCCCAAACCAGGCACAATTCTGGTGAAGTGCACAACAATTCTCCTGAATGGGAACACGGCAATATAGAGGTAGCAGTAGGCCATTCAGCTCCTTGAACCTATTCCATCATTCCAGACAATGGCTGATCACCTACCTCAACATCATTTTCCCATCTTTCCCCATTGCTTGACTGAGCTTTCACAAAAACCCAAGGATTACCGCAAAGTCATCCTTATGTTTTTTCAGATTAAATTAAGTAAATTACAGATGCCAATGTGACTCCACAGCACAACTCGCTTATCAAATTGCAAGTGTGAATCTCGAGTGGGTTTTAATAGTTTACATAAAAATATAATGAATGTATAAATGATAATTCAATTATTTAGTACTTATTTCTCACATTGGTGCTTTACTTAAGGTGTGTGATTGTTGGATAAATCACATCTTTAGTGCAACAAACAGCTTCAATAAATTAGCAGAGAACTTCCTGGACAGTTTATTCAACTGGGTTCAATTTTTTTTATCATAGCTTGATTTTATAACATTCTGTGATGCAATTGCTACATGATGACAGTTGAACTAAAGGATTAACATTTGCCAAGAAATCATTACGTTTGTCAAGTGATAATCCACAGTTAATTAGTACCAAATAACACAGTCTGTATGTATATTCTATAGCATTTAATTGCCAGATTAAGTCAAATTACAATATTGACAGTCTTGTGGTCATTAACACTAATTAGAATTTAGCACTACTTTAAATGAAATCCACAGCAGACTGTTTTGATTTGTACCAGAGCAAGTAATGGTAAATATTTTACTATTGGATTTGTTGGAACCTAGCCAACACAAAGGACAAAAATTGAAGGATTATATCTGCTAGGACGTGAGAAGTCATGTTGAGTATTATAATTTATGTGTATAATAAATGCATCCTGTATTGAGGATGACAAAATAATTCATTTCCTTGCTTCTTAAAATATCATGCTTTCAAATTTGCCTGTTCTCGAATATCCTATTGCTCTGTAATTTGTTTTAGCATATCAATTTCACCCAAAATCAAGTCTACAGGTCTCCCCAACTCTTTCAAGTTCATGATCCTTCATTTCACCTTCACTATAATCATAACAATGAGAAACTGTTATTCAAATCATTTATGGAATCCTATGGAGTTTCAACTTCAGCTTCAACTTCTAGTTGATTCCAACATGATCACTCAGCTCCAAATCTCATTATAACCTTGCCCCAAAATAGTGGGGAAACACCATTGACCCCCAGAAACCTAATTGAGCAAATTCCATAAATGTTGTAACTGCCAGTGGAATTTGAGGCACTGTACTCTGTAAAAAATTACTTTTCTTGATTCTTGCAAACTTTCCACTACTCATAAGACCATATGAGGAGTGTAATGAAATAATCTTCACGTGCCTGGATTAATGCAGGAAGATATTTAGAAGCATCTAAGGTGAGACAAAAGACTTGATTGGAACTACATCCACCATTTTAAATATGCACTCTCTCAACTATTGGTAGACAGTGGTAGCAAATGACACAAACCCATAACAGAAAAATGGAAGGAGGCACAGGAACAGCATCACCTGCAAGTTCTTCTCAAGTCACATGCCATCTGGACTTGGGAAACAAAACGTTGTTCCTTCATTGTTACTGGGTCAAAATTTTGGAATTCCCCAGTTCTGCTGTGAATCACCATGTTCTGAACAGCCTATTAGGAATCGGGTTTAAATGTAGGCGAGTGTTACCCACAACCAATGGCTGAAAAAAAACTAAGTTTATGTGATTGCATGTTACATATTCCAATGCCATGTAGTCAAGTAGCCATGCTTGCCCCCATTCTACTCATCATTCTCCTGACTCAAGGTAATCATCTGAAAACAACAAATGGCGTCCTAGAGTTACATTCCTAATCTTACTTCAATGGCTGCTGGTTCCTTGTTTAGTTGATATGGTGTTTACTGCAGCTTCAGCCCCATTCACTTTCCTATCACCTCTTTGTCTGCATCCCCACCCACTGTCGACCCAGACCTCAATCTGCGTACCCCCAGTACTGACAACCCCTCCCTCTCTCCACAACCCATCTCCCAACAGACCTTTTTGTCATCCCAGCTACACCCCCTGGGCAACCGTGTTGATGCACCACCCCGGGACACCCAATTCTGTTCCGCCCCACCTTATGCACTAAACTGAGATTACACCTCTGGTCAACACAGCTTCATACCCTTATTCCCTCTGAGCACTTCCCGCCTCCACTTCACTCCAACCTGCATTGCCATCAGTTACCTCCACCTTCATCCTTTCAACACAGCTTCTCTTCCCTCCCTGAAGCAGCCCTAAGTCCACAACTGCCCTTTAGACACCCTCAACTCTGCCTCAACTGCCAGCCCCTCTAGCTTTTCTCTAGTATTGTTGGGACTGAGGATCCAAGTGAGGCCACATCTAGAGTACTGCCTCTCCATTTATAGAAGGATGTAAATACATTGGAAGCAGTTCAATGAAGATCTTCTAAACTGGAATGAGAAAGTTGTTTGATTTGATTTGATCTATTATTGTTACATCTACTTAGGTACAGTGAAAATATTTGTTATTCCTGCGTACAGGCAGATCATACCAAGCAAAGATCATAGGGTGATAGAACAAAGCGAAGAATACAAGGCTGCAAAGAACATGCATGAAAAGCAAGATCAACATTATTTGGAGATGCCGGTGTTGGACTGGGGTGTACAAAGTTAAAAATCACACAACACCAGGTTATAGTTCAACAGGTTTAATTGGAAGCACACTAGCTTTCAGAAGCTAGTGTGTTTCCAATTAAATCTGTTGGACTATAACCTGGTGTTGGAAGATCAACATTAGATTTGAAATTTGGGAGGCCCATTCAGAAGTCTAATAACAAAAGGGATGAAGCCATTCTTCAGTCAGTTGGTAAGTGTATTTAAAGTTTTGTGTCTTCTGCCTGATGGAAGAGATGGACGAGGTGGAAGAGATTGTAACTGGAGTGGGAGGGGTCTTTGATGATGTTGATTGGTTGGTTGGCAAGGTAACGAAAAGTGTAAATAGAATCAATGGATGGAAGGTTGGTTTGCATTATGGTTTGGGCTGTATTCACAACTTTCTGTAATTTCTGTAAGTCCTGGCAGAGTAGTTGTCGTAACAAGACATGATCCATCCAGATAGAAAGTTTTCTACAGTGATCTGTAAAAGTTGGTGAGGTTCCTTATGGACATGCTGAATTTCCTTAGCCTCTGAGGAAGAAGAGGTACAGTTTTGCCTTCTTAACCTTTTGAGTTTGAACATGCTCTGTTTGTGTTTGGATTTGGAAGATTAAGAGGTGACATGACCAATGGGACTTGTCAGGATGCATATGGAAACGATATTTTGTCTTGCAGGAGACCAAAACTGGAGACCACTATTTAAAAATAGGACATCACCTATTAAGGCAGAAATAAGGAGAAATGTTTTCACACAGAAAGTCATTGGTTTTGGAACTCTTCCTCAAAAGGAATGGAAACAGAGCCTTTGAATACTTTTAAGAGAGAAGATATATTTTTGAAAGGGAATGAGGAGAGAGACCATTAGGATTAGTGGGAATGTGGAATCAGTCACTAGCTTCTTGAACAGCAGAGCAGGTTCATTGGCGGAGTGGCCCACTCCTGCTTCTAATTTGTATGTTCCTCTTTTTGAATGAGTCTACATCACCCTCCTGATGCATCAGCCGTGAGTGGATGTACTGGGGATGGGTTCACTACTTTTCCTTGCCATAAGATGAGCTCAACCAAAGACAAATGAGATGACCAAAAAGCAACAGGTGACAACTCAAATAAAGAAAACCAGCTGTCAGCAACCAGTGATGACAGTTATCAATTGACTCAATTTCCGGTTGGCAATAGGATTGAACTCTTCCAGTTAGACTGTTTATTTCCATCTTGCCAACTTTAGCAAAGTGTCTGGTGGTTGCTGGCCAGTGCCAATGAGGTCCTTCTGGGCCTTCCAACAGATTTGGGCAGGGCCCTGGGAACCAGGGGAGCCAGCGATTTGAAGGTTGCTGAACGTATAAGCAGATACAAAGGTGGAGAGGTGGGGGTGAGTTTTCAATCCCTGTTAATTGAATGCAATACAGTCCTGAGAAGGATCTATGTCTGCTGAGACACAACCCTAAATAATTCCATACAAATACTCATATCCATGGAGGACAATCAGCTTAAGTTATCACATTGATAGTACTCAGCAGAGTGACATCTCATTGAATCTATTCAGGCCCACCACAACTTCTATATTTCAGCATTAAAGAATTCCCTGGAAATTGTGATTTGTTTTTTATTTCAAAAATATACTTTATCCATAAAAATCTTTATTTACATATATAGTGACCAAAGCAGATTGATTCTCAACACAATCTTAGCATATGTAGAACAAACAAACCTATTTAGACAAGACTACATATATTTGAGGCATTAGAAGGGACTGATAACTGAATGGACCCACACTTAACTTCGGTAGAAAGACCTTAGACGGTGATCTTTCCCCATGGTGCCTTGATAGCAGCTGCCTCAAGCTTTAGCTCATCCCTCAGCACATAGTCCTGGACTTTGGATTGTCCCAGTCTGCAACACTTGGTCAAGGTCAACTATTTGCTCTGGAAGACCAACAAGTTTTGTACAGACCAAAGTACCGTATTGATGGTCCTCCAGGTGCAGTCAATGTTTGGCTCGGTGTGCATCTCGGGGTACAGGCCATGAAGCACAGAATCTGGAGTCACGGAGCTGCTCGGGACGAACCTCAAAAAAAACCATTGCACCTTTCTCCAGAGTTGTTTTGAAAAGGTACATTCTAGCAGGAGATGTTTGATAGTCTCGATGCACCCGCAGCCATTTTGAAGGCAGCATGCAGTGGCGCAGTGCGTCTGAGCATACATGAAGAATCTCGTAGGTAGTGCCCTTCTCACTACTAGCCAAGCAATGTCTTGGTGCTTGTTGAAAAGTTCTGGTGATGAGGCTTTGATTGGGAACAATCCAACAGAATCCACCCTCTCCTTTTTCCACAGGATCTCAAGGATGCTATATGCTGACCACTTCCTAATGGACTTGTGTTCAAAGGTGTTTCTCTTTGCAAATTTCTCCATGAGGAATAATTGATATGGAACAGTCCAGCTACTTGGAGTGTTCCCCAGCAACAAGGCCAGTCTCATCCTTTGCAACACCAGGGACAGGTAGAACCTCAGTACATAGTGACACTTAGTGTTTGTGTTCCAAAGGTCTGAGCACTGCTTGATGCAGCCGCACACAAAGGTGGCCATCAAGGTGATGGCGGTGTTTGCTATATTCTTCCCCCGCTTCATCCAGTGTGTTGTACAAGACGTACTTGTAGACATGGTCCATCCTAGACCTCCAGATGAAGTAGAAGATGGCAGGGGTGATTACAATGGTGCAGATTCAGGGAATGGGCCCGACCTGCGCCACGTACAACATCAAAGGGAGTGTCTCACACATGACGACCGGGTTTTTAGCCACAATGGAGAGGGAGCGGTGCTCCCAAAAACCCAGTTTCTGTTTCATCTTGGAATATGCTCCTCCCAAGTTTTGTGCACATCCCAGCTCCTCCAAACTATATTACTAGCCCTTCAGGTAACCTTTTTCGATGATGCAGGGGTAAAGGATCAGTTAGCCCATTTCCAAATAACATGGGATTGCTCTTCCCTTGGCTTCCAAAGCTAATTTGAACTGGTTGCAGATGCTCATGAGTCTGCACACTGACAGTGGAGCCAAGCAGAAAAAGGCAACATTATCCTCAGACATGGAGTTTTTGACCTGCAGGCCTACACAGCCTGGAATAGTCATCCTTCTCAGGCTCACATCCTTCCTGATGGACTTGGAAAAGGGTTCTATATGGAACACAAACAAGGCAGGAGAGAGTGAGTAGTCCTGCCTGACTGAAGATCTGATCCGGAAACTTTGTGATTCCAACCCAATGATTGAGATTAATCGCGGATTACGTAGAAGTGGGTACTGCAGATGCTGGAGATGAGAGTAAAGCTTAGAGTGGTGTTGGAAGGTCAGGCAGCATCCGAGGAGCAGGAAAATCTATGTTTCGGGCAAAAGCCCTTCATCAGGAATGAGGCTTGGAGCCTTGCAGTGAAGAGATAAATGGGAAGGGGGGTGGGGCTAGGGAGAAGGTAGCTGAGAGTGTAATAGATGGATGGAGGTGAGGTTAAAGGTGATAGGTCAGAGAGGAGGGTGGAGCGGATAGGTGGGAGGGAAGATTGACAGGTGGGACAGGCCATGAGGATGATGCTGAGCTGGAAGATTGGAACTAGGATAAGGTGGGGGGAGGGAAAGTGAGGAAACTGGTGAAGTCCACATTGATGCCATGGGGTTGAAGGGTCCCGAGGCAGAAGATGAGGCGTTCTTCCTCCAGGCGTTGGCTGGTGAGGTAGTAGTGATGGAGGAGACCAGAACCTGCATGTCCTCGGCAGAGTGGGAGGAGGAGTTGAAATGTTTGGCCACGGGGTGATGGGGTTGATTGGTGTGGGTATCCCAGAGATGTTTTCTGAAGTGCTCTGTGAGAAGGCATCTGGTCTCCCCAATGTAGAGGAGACCACATCAGGAGCAACGGATACAATAAATGACATGTGCAGGTGAAACTTTGATGGATGTGAAAGGCTTCTTTGAGGCCTTGGACAGAGGTGAGGGGAGAGGTGTGGGCACATGTTTTGCAATTCCTGTAGTGGCAGGGGAAGGTGCCTTTCCTCCTATGATTTACTGGGCCTCCTCCATCGCCACTCCCTCACCACCTGATGCTTGGAGGAAGAACGCCTCATCTTCTGCCTTGGGACCCTTCAACCCCAGGACAATGTGGACTTCACCAGTTTCCTCATTTCCCCTCCCCCCACCTTACCCCAGTTCCAACCTTCCAGCTCAGCACCATCCTCATGACCTGTCTCACCTGCCAATCTTCCTTCCCACCTATCCACTCCACCCACCTGTAACCTATCACCTTTTCCCCCACCTCCATCCACCTATTGCATTCACAGCTACCTTCTCCCTAGCCCCACCCTCCTCCCATTTATCTCTCCACCCCCCGAGACTCACAGCCTCATTCCTGATGAAGGACTTTTGCCCAAAACGTCAATTTTCATGCTCTTTGGATCTTGCCTGACCTGCTGTGCTTTTCCAGCACTAGTTGCAGAGTCCCTCTTCAAAGCCCATTTTGGATAACACGTTCCACATGTAGGTGTGACCTATTGTATTTTTCCTCCACTTTAAAATCTGCTTTGGAAACTTCCTTACAATGGTATAACTTGTCTTCATAGATCTTCTTTTTTTAAAATCCATTTACTGTCCTATTGTTGGTGTGAAGAACTAATTAATACAGTCCAATACTGAAGTTCCTCCCTGCTATAAGCAGGGAGAGTTATTTCATGCAAAACAGGAATTACATTGCAAAATTGATAAGTGAACAGATGTGAACACTGACTGATAAATGGAACAGGATTCTTAGTATTGTTGCAGCTGATTAGGAGCCGAACATAATTTCAGATGACTTGTCAAGATTTTTGGGAACTGTCCTGCAAATCATACAGTAATCATTTTCAAATTTAAATGGAAATTCTACCAAGAAATTCTTACCTATTCCTAAAATGTCAGCAATCTATGAGTTTAATTACTTCCATGCCTCATTGACATTGATATTCTGCCTGTATCAGAGAATGAAGATTGACATGTGTGAACCATTGCAGCTGAGTTCAGTGCTATGTTCATCCAGCCTGCACATGTGCAGTTCAGTATAATGATCAATGATTTGCTGTAGGAGCTATGGCTGCTGCTACTTTCCACAGCCCCACTTCAATGAGACTGCAGCCAAGCTGATCTCAGTGCATCACCAGCCAAAATGGAACTCTCATCCCTTGGGCCTGCAGACAAAATCCTGATACAAAGGAATTTCCAAGGTGACATTCTAAAAGAAATGGAAATACATTGCTTCATAGACATAACTGACCATTAGAGAAATGATATATCATTTGAATGGTTTATAGATCCTTAGACAAGTTTAGATGGTATACAGAAATTTATTTACTAAATCAAAACTTTATTTTCACTCTAATCTATAATAAAATTAATGTGAGCAACATTAAAATATGGAACTAAAATTACATAGATTGAATGTTGGGTAATGTAATATGATTCACAAAGGATCTTAATTTGTCGAACTGATGTTCAATTAAAGTAAAATCATCATTAGTCATGGGTGATGTCCCAGAAGACTGGAGGGTAGTGAATATTGTGCCCTTATTCAAGAAGGGCTGCAAATAAAAGCCTGAGAACTACAGACCAGTAAGCCTAACATCTGTGGTAGGGACATTACTTGAGAAGATTCTGTGAAATAAGATATATATGCATTTGGAAAGACAGAATTTGATCAGGAATAGTCAATATGGCTTTGTGCATGGGAGATCTGCCTCACAAATTTATTAGAGCTCTTTGATGAAGTGACCAGGAAGGTTAATGAATGTAGATGTCGTCTATATGGATTTTAGTCAGGCCTTTAATTAGGTTCCACATGATGGGCTGCATTGGAAGGTTAGATCGTATGGAATTCAGGGGAGCTAGCAAATTGGATACACAATTGGCTTGATGGTAGGAAGCAGAGGGTAATAGCGGAAAGATGCTTGTTGGACTAGAGGCCTGTAACTAGTGGAGTACCTTAAGGTTCATGCTGGGCCCATTGCTGTTTGTTGTCAATATCAATGATTTGGATGAGAATGTACAAGGCATGATTAATAAGTTTGCAGATGACACTAAAATAGGTAGTATCATGGACAGTGAGGAAATTGATCAGAAATTGCAGTAGGATCTTAATCAGCTGGGTAAGTGGGCTGAGAAATGGCAAATAGAGTTTAATATAGATGTGTGAGGTCTTGCATTTTGGAAAATCAAATTAAGCTCAGAATTTCATGGTTAATGGTAGGGCCTTAAGGAGTGTAGTGGAATAGTGCACCTTGGAGTTCAGGTGTATGGTTCTCTGAAAGTGGAGTCACAGGTAGACAGGGCAGTGAAGAAGACTTTTGGCACACTGGCCTTTATCAGACAGGGCATTTAGCATAGAGGTTGGGAAGCTATGTTGCAGTTGTACAGGACATTGGGGAGGCTGCTTTGGAGTATTGTGTTCAGTTTTGGCCACCTTGCTATAGGAAGGATGTTATTAAGCTGGAAAGAGTGCAGAAGGAATTTGCAAAGATGTTGCCAGGACTCAATGGTCTAAGTTATAGGGAGAGGTTGGATAAACCAGAGAATTTTTTTCTTTAGAGCATAGGAAATTGAGGGGGATCTTATAGAAGTGTATAACATCATGAGAGACATGGATAGTGTGAATGCACTAAGTCTTTTTCCCAAGGTTGGGGAATTGAGGATAGGAGGGTATCAGTTTAAGGTAATGGGGAAAGAATAAAAGGGAACCTGAGGGGCAACTTTTTTACACGAGGGTGGTACACGAATGGAATGAGCTGCCATGGAAGTGGTTGAAGCGGGTACATTAACAACATTTAACAGGCATTTGGACAAATACATAGACAGGAAAGGTTTAGAAGGGTATGGGTCAACAGTGTGGTGCTGAAAAAGCACAGTAGGTCAGGCAGCATTTGAGGAGCAGGAGAATCAATGTTTCAGGCATAAGCCCTACGTAACCGACTGATCCCACATGGACTCCAGACTACATTCAGACCAACACAACTTGGACCTGAACAAGATAACCAGTACATACTACAAATCTGAAACCTTCAGCAATGATTCGCTTTCCTGATCCTCCGCTTCACACTAGCAGCCATGCACCGCCACCTATTCTACCTGCAGTCAGCCTTGCCTCAGCTCAGGGCCACTCTCTCCCAGACCTGCAACAGACCTCCGCTGTTCTACACCCTCAGAAGGATTCACAGGGCTTATGCCCAAAACGTTAATTATCCTGGTCCTTGGATGCTGCCTGACCTGCTGTGCTTTTCCAGCACCACTCTCATGACTCAGTTCTGCAGCATCTGCAGTCCTCGCTTTCTCCTGAAAAGGACATGGGCCAAGTGCAGAGAAATGGGGTTAACATGGATGGACATGGACCAGTTTGAGCTAAAGGGCCTGACTCCGTGATGTCAGACCCTATGGCTCTATGAAAGCTTTTTACACAATATATTAGGATCACAGTAGCTTACAAAACTCCAATTCTTAACACCGGCAATGTTAGTCTGGTTGCATGCAAAACACATTAAGTTACACAATGGAAGACACTCAAGCCTGAATATATTGCAATGATGTTAATGCCTGATTATTTACTGTGCTCCTAATAAGACCTACCCTTCACTACTTTGACAGAGGTTTTTGGCCTTCAGCCATAACATCATCAGTAGGTAGCTTTCAGCTTCAGATCCCCTTCAGTTCCTCATTTTTATATCAGTAATCAAATTATACTGCAGGTCAAAGGAACGATTTTGTTGTCTTGTCATTTTAAACATGCAGGTATATGATTTTTAAGCTTTCAGTTGGTCAAGTGTAAAGTGCAGGATCATTAATTAAACTTTGGTCAGCTATGTCTCAGCACAGTTATGACATAAATATTGATCTAATTTTTCTTATTATGAAATGTGTGTGTTGGCTGCAGATTGGCTCCTAGCTGACTACAATATCAAAATATTCATAGTGAAACAAGTGTCTTATCTTAGAGGAATTAAATAAATTCTAAATTTCTGAATTCTCACATTAAGTATTTTAATACACTAACCTGTGACTCTGATAGTTATAAGTAACTTTCCACCATCTCATTAACTGGCATTACAGTGTGTTCAGGTATAACGCGAGAGTTCTCCTCTGCAACTTCACACAAACAGAAGCGAGTCAAACAGTCAGGGCAGGCAGGGACAAAGCAGAGAACAAGGTAGGATTGATAAGTTAACCGCATTTATTTCAATGCAAGGAGCCTAACAGGGAAGGCAGATGAACTCAGGGCATGGTTAGGAACATGGGACTGGGATAACATAGCAATTACAGAAACATGGCTCAGGGATGGGCAGGACTGGCAGCTTAATGTTCCAGGATACAAATGCTACAGCAAGGATAGAAAGGGAGGCAAGAGAGGAGGGGGAGTGGCGTTTTTGATAAGTGATAGCATAACAGCTGTACTGAGGAAGGAAGCTATTTGGGTGGAACTGAGAAATAAGAAAGGGACGATCACCTTATTGGAATTGAATTATAGACCCCCTAATAGTCAGTGGGAAATTGAGAAACAGACTTATAAGGAAATCTCAGTTATCTGTAAGAATAATAGGGTGGTTATGGTAGGGGATTTTAACTTTCTAATAATAGACTGGGATTGCCATAGTGTTAAAGGTTTAGATGGAGAGGAATTTGTTAAGTGGATACAAGAAAATTTTCTGATTCAGTATGTAGATGTACCTACTAGAGAAGGTAAAAACAATGACTGCAGATGCTGGAAACCAGATTCTGGATTAGAGTGGTGCTGGAAAAGACGGCAGTTCAGGCAACATCCGAGGAGCAGGAAAGTCGACTATTCGGGGAAAAGCCCTTCATCAGGAATGGAGAAGGTGCAAAGGTGCAAAACCTGACCTATTCTTGGGAAATAAGGCAGGGCAGGTGACTGAGGTGTCACCAGGGGAGCACTTTGGGGCCAGTGACCATAATTCTATTAGTTTTAAAACAGTGATGGAAAAAGATAGCTCACATCGAAAAATTGAAGTTCTAAATTGGAGAAAGGCCAATTTTGACAATATTAGGCACAGTGGCTCAGTGGTTAGCACTGCTGCCTCATAGCAACAGGTTCCCAGGTTCGGTTCCAGCCTCAGGTGACTGTCTGTGTGGAGTTTGCACATTCTCCCTGTCTCTGCATGGGTTTCCTCTGGGTGCTCCAGTTTCCTCCCACAATTCAAAGATGCGCAGGTCAGGTGAATTGGCCATGCTAAATTGCCCATAGTGTTAGATGCATTAGTCAAAGCGAAATGGGTCTGGGTTGGTTACTCTTCGGAGGATTGGTGTGGACTGGTTGGGCTGAAGGAACTGTTTCCACACTGCAGGGAATCTAATCTAAATAAAACCTTTCAAAAGCTGATTGGGGGCAAATGTTTGCAGGTAAAGGGATGGCTGGAAAATGGGAAGCCTTCAGAAATGAGATAATGAGAGTCCAGGGAAAGTATATTCCTGTTAGGGTGAAAGGGAAGGCTGGTAAGTATTATTTTCTATCCTTCCTGTCAGTCTTACATCTGTGGTCAGCAAAGTTTTGGAAAGAATTCTGAAGGATAGGATTTATGACTATTTGGCAAAGCATAGTGTGATTAAAGACAGTCAGCATGGCTTTGTGAGGGGCAGGTCATGCTTCACAACTCTTATTGAGTTCTACGAGGAGGTGACAAGATAGGTCAACAAAGGTAGAGCAGTCGATGTGGTGTATATGGACTTCAGCAAAGCATTTGATAAGGTTCCCCATGGTAGGCCCATACATAAAGTCAGGAAATATAGGATACAGGGAGAATTGGCTATCTGGATTCAGAATTGGCTGGCTGACAGAAGATAGAGTGTGATTGTAGATGGAAAGTATTCTGCCTGGAGGTCAGTGTTGAGTGGGGTCCTGCAGGGCTCTATTCTTGGGCCTCTGCTCTTTGTAGTTTTTATAAATGACTTGGATGAGGAGGTTGAGGGGTGGGTTAGTAAATTTGCAGATGACACAAAGGTTGGAGGTGTCATCGATAGTATCGAGGACTACTGGAGGCCGCAGCGTGACATAGACAGGGTACAGAGCTGGGCTGAGAAATGGCAGATGGAGTTCAACCTCAATAAATGAGAAGTGATGCATTTTGGAAGATTGAACTCAAATGTTGAATATTAGTATAAGACAGGATAATTGGCAGTGTGGACGAACAGAGGGATCTGGGTGTACAAGTACATAGATCCCTCAAAGTTGCCACCCAATTGGATAGGGTTGTTAAGAGAGCATATGGTGTTTTGGCTTTCATTAACAGGGGGATCGAGTTTAAGAGCTGCGAGGTTTTGCTATTGCTCTACAAGTCCCTGGTGAGACTACACTTGGAATATTGTGTCCAATTCTGGTCGTCCTACTATAGGAAAGATACAGAGGCTTTGGAGAGGGTCCAAAGAAGGTTTTCCAGGATGCTGCCTGGACTGGAGGGCTTGCCTGATGAAGAAAGGTTGAATAAGCTCGGACTTTTCTTTCTGGAGAGAAGGAGGAAGAGAGGAGAACCTTTTTGTAAACAGTGCTAATTCTTTTTTTTTGGCTTTTACAATGCAGAAGGGATATTTGTCACAATATGTTAATTAAACGCGAATTCAGCTTGTCCCTGCCAAAATGAGTGTAGTTGATGTACAGAAGTGATAATGGATGAACTGACAATGGCAATCTGTCATTTTTCACATAGTTTTAACACATTTTATGTTCATATCCCTCAATGAAAACTAGACCATTCGTTTTAATTTTCCCAGACAGCTTTTTCTCACATGACATCTTTGGATTAAACTCAATTGACAATTAATGGCTTGACACTTTTTATCCAAACAAATTCACCAGAAATACAATGGGATTCCCTTAATGCAATGAATGAACTCCTGAAATATTCTTGTCAATAGCATTGTCTGCAAAATTGTCCAGTTGTGATCAGTATGGGATTTATCATGACCAGGACTAACCATTTAATTTTTGTAATATATGTCTTTATTACTTTTATTCTATTTTCATTTTCAGAAATTGTGTAGTTTAAATATGTTTATACACACCACAGCAGTCTACATCAGTATTTTAAATGACATTTATGAATTGTAATTTTTACTTCCAATCACTTTCATCAGTTATTCACATATATTGTGAATATAATTGGCACTTTGAAGCAAGAGCATATAAATGCAGCATGAAAAACATTACAGCCATCACTGAATTAAACATAGGCAAATTATCAGTCATAGTCACACTAAGAATGCCATTTTGATGAATAACGCCAGCTGTTTTTAGCAAACTTGTAAAGGACTTGTTAATCTCTTTGCTCATCTGTCTATATGTGTCACTTCCCCTATTCTGATGGGAAGCAGATTAACTTAATACTTTCATCTATCTTTGTCCTTCACTAACACACTGAACTCTGAGTCAAAAGGCTGTGTGTTCAAAGTCCCATCCAGGACTTGAACAATTAAGTTGGATTGACAATCTAATACAGTACAGAGGCAGTTTTGCAATGTTGTAGGTCTTGTCAACCTGTATAGGTGGCTGCAAAAATTCCCATGTCACTCTTTGAAGAAAAACAAGTTCTCTGATGCCCAGCCAGCATTTAAATTACTGATAGATTTCCCTATGAAATAACAGTGATTACTTCTTATAAGTAGTTAGTTGGCAGAGAATTGTTTTTGGTATATCCTGAGAGCATGAAAAAAATGAAACTTTCCTTTGTTTTGATGAGACATGAGCATTCCTAGCATTGTTGCCCATCCCTAATTGCCTCTTCAGAAGGTATTGGTGAGCCACCTAAGTGAATTATTGCAGTCCATGTGGTATACGTATGCCCTCAGTGTAATGAGGGAGGCAGTTTCAAAGAATTTGACTCAGGGATGTTAAAGGTGCTGCAGTACAATTCCAAGTCATATTCCCTACTTGCCTGGATGGGTGGAGCTCCAACAACACTCAAGACACTTGACATCATCCAGGACAAAGCAGCTCACTGGATTGGCACCACATCCATAAGCACCCGCCCCCTCTACCACTGACATTCTGTACCAGCAGGTTTTACTATCTACCAAGGTACACTGCAGAAATTCACTAAACATCTTCAGACAACACCTTCCAGACCCATGACCACTTCCATATAGAAGGACAAGGGCTGTAGATCAGTAGGAACACTACCAACTGCAAGTTCTCCTCCAAGTCACACACTATCCTGACTTAGAAATATATTGCCATTCCTTTAATGTCACTTGTCAAAATCCTAGAATTCCCTCCCTAATAGCATTGTGGGTCAACCTACAGCAGGGGGATTGCAGCTGTTCAAGAAGGCAACTTATCACCATTTTCTCAAGGGCAATGAGGGATGGACAATAAATGCTGGCCAGCCAGCGCTACCCACATCCCAGTAATGAATAACAGGATAGTAAGTTACCTGGAGGTGAAGTTGCAGGTGGTAGTGTTGCTATGTGTTTGATACATTGTTCATCTAGGTGGTAGAGGACAATGATTTCAATGATACTGTGAAAAAAGCCTTGGTGAATTACTGCAATGCATCTTGTATATGTCTGTCAGTGGTGGAAGGAATGAATGCTAATGGTGCTGGATAGCATGCCAATGAAGCTGACTGCTTTATCCCAGATTATGTCAAGCTTCCATCAGAGTTGTTGGAGCTGCATTCAACTAGGCAAATGGAAGGCATTCCATCACAATCCTGTGGTGCAATTTGTGGATGGTGGACAGGTTTTGAGGAGTCAGAAGATGAATTCCCACCCTTTATCTCATATACTTCTGTGAGAATGATTATGTCAGATTGTTAATTGACTCACCTGTGGGCAACATTCAAAGTTTTTACTGGACTTGCTAGATTTACTGGACTTTTCCATATTAGATTGATAGATATGAGTGGCTTGCTAGCTATTTTAGAGGGGCAGCCAAAAATCAATCACATTGCTGTTGATTCTGCACACATGGGACAGACTAGCTAAAGAAGATAGGTTTATTTTCTAAAAGGATGCTTGAAAACTAGATGAGTATTTATAACAACCTGTTTGATTACTGGTCAGTCTACTATTACTAATACTTATTCCTGGTTTATTTCATTAATTAAATTTAAATTGGTTGCCATGGTGGAATCTTAATTCATGTCTCCAGATCATTTAACCCGGCCTCTGGATTACTGGCCCAGTAAACTGATCATTGTGCAAGTGTTCTTACTTTACCATAATATCTTGAGAAGCTCTTGTCTTTTCAAAATTTGGACTTGAGATGAAAAAGGCAGTAAAGCAATGTGTACAGTGTTGGCAGACTACACCACATAAAATTATGGATTGTGGCATGGTGGTCAATGCTGTGGTAAAAATCACCTGGTATGGCTCAGGAACCCCACTCTGACAATGTCACATGCCGCGGAGGAAAATAATTGCCTGAAAAGATGCATGATTCACTGGCCTCTGCTTTCTTCAGTTAGATAGGCTTTTCTTTTCTACTCACTTATTCCATGCCCTTCTAAATAGTTGGCCTCCAGCGGTTATGACCTTCAGCACATATCTACCAGTTATGAGTGTCAGTGTCCACCATTTTCATACTTTGCTAACAGATGTCCTTGTAATGGAGCTATGAACACCCATAACATGACCAGTGACTGGTTCAGTATATAGCAGATATTTGGCTATCAGGCTATCATCCAAGTATTGAACATAGCTGAGGTTGTGCAAACATAGTTTACTTAGCAATGAGTGTAGATATTTCCAAATCAACCTATTCAGAGATCTTATAACATACCTCTGGAGCAGGTGGGACTTAAACCCTGGCCTTCTGGCTCAGAGGTAGGGACATTACCACTGCACCACAAGTTCCTAGGCACGAGCCTAGGATGGAAGAGCGATTGACGGCCGGAAAAACTCAGCAGGTCTGGCAGCATCTGCGAAGAGAAATCAAAGTTAACGTTTCGAATCAACTTGAAATGTTAACTGATTTCTCTCCACAGATGCTGCCAGGCTTGCCAAGCTTTTCCAGAAATTTCCATTTTTGTGTTTGATTTACAGCATTTGTAGCTCGTTCCACTTTTTTTCGATCAAGGGACTTTTTCACTGGAGCATAGTAAGTTGAGGGAGGGTCTTATTGAGTTTTATAAAATCATGAGGGGCATAGATAAAGTGAATAGCAAGGGTCTTTTCCGCAGGGTGAGGGAGTTCAGAACCAGGGGGCATACTTTAAGGTGAGAAGAGAAAAATGTAAAAGGGACACTAAGGACAACTTTTTTTATGCAGAGAGTGGTTGGTGTGTGAAATGAACTGCCAGAGAAAGCTGTGGATGCAGGTACAGTTACAATGTTTAAAATATATTTGGATAAGTTCATGAATAGGAACGTTTTGGAGGGATATGGACCAAGCACAGGCAGGTGGCACTACTTTAATGTTGGAAAATAGTCAGCAAAGGGTCTGGACCAAAGGGTCTGTTTCCATGCTGTATGACTCTGTGACCCTAATGGGGGAAGCCTAGATTGGAGACACATGGCTGAAGAAGGACGTAATTTGGGGCTTTTAACTATATTTCTAATTTACTACTTTAAACTAAGACAAATTGTAATGTTGATTTTTTAAAATTTATTTCTTTATTTTTCTACTTTTTACCTAAGATTTTGTACTTAGATATCTTGTATCTCAGATGCCACCATGAATGGCGACATTGTAAACTTTTTCCTGTACTCCTGTATCCCTGTATTTGAGTATATGTGACAATAAAGCCTAATTCTAATTCTAATAGATTATTGTGTTCTAGCTCCACTCCAGGAGTTGGTGACCTTGCCCTGCCATGAGCCACAAAGACAGTGAAGGTGGAAGCTGTTCAGCCTCTTCTCCAGTCCACATATGTTGTCAGGTCTCATCATTGTACATAATCTGAAGATAGTAACCTGTTATCATTGCCTTGCTTGCCTGAGATCCAAGAGAAAAGTACACAAATTCCTCACCAGTGAGTTGTTCCCTGTTGACAATGCTTTACTAGCCCTCCAGACCAAGGAACAAGTTATCAGAGTATACTCAGGACATGGATTTGGTAGTTCAATGTTTGTTGTTCTTGTTTGCTAGGAGTCCTGATGAAGGGCTTATGCCTGAAACTTCGATTCTCCTGCTCCTCGGATGCTGCCTGATCTGCTGTGCTTTTCCAGCACCACACTCTCGACTCTGACCTCCAGCATCCGCAGTCTTCACTTTCTACTATTCTTTTCTGTCAGCCAGGGCTTCCTGATTGGACCAGATTAACCGCACCAATCAGGGAATTTATATCCTATGAGGTCCAGCTGGCTGACCTCATCACAATCACTAGAATTTCAGCATTCAGTGAGAAATGCCAGTGATTGTGGAGCCTAGATAAGGGAAGCTATCAATAAAATTTAGTATCAAAGTGACATTGCTGATGGATGATAGTGGCATAACAACATCTGATCAGGCTATTTATCTTTCTGATGCTGATGGTCAAAGCAAAGTCTTTACAGAACTGAGACAGTCTGTTCATTTTCCCATCAAATTATTCCTCTGAAGTTTTGACCAGGGCTCATGGATATCCAGAATGCAATCATTCCAGGCACTAAACCTGTGGGCATCGATGAAAAGGTTGGTAAGATTGGTAGAGAGTAGCTTCTTGATGTTAAGAGTAAAAAGTCGCTTCCTCCAACCGTGTTGGACAGTGAGATGATATTCTCACTAGTGAGAATGGCAACAATTCCCAACATGAAAGTCAGAGCAGTTAACTGCTGACTCCAGCTCAGCACTTGCTCCTCCATCTCAGACACCAGTGACCAACATCTTAGAGCACACTCCAAGGGTAGTGAACATCCTCACCAACTCCCCTCAACTCCCACACATCTATAGACATTATATCTGGCATGTACCAGCTTCAACATAACATCATGGCACAATACTAATCCATTTACAATACAGGTCTGAACATACTTTGGTACACAGCAGTACTTAGCCTTCAGATGAACAAGACCCATTGTCACTGCAAACTGAGGATATCTTGGGTCACTGCCACTAGACTATGTCAAATTACTGGAGAGGGACCTGCAGCCTGAAGGAGTGTGGCCAACTTATCCCAGTCACCATTGAGGTGACAGCTGCATTGAACTTTATATTACTGGCTCCTGTCAAAGAGCCACTCGGGAGCTTGGTTGTCCACCCACAAATGTATCAAGTCTGCTACTATGCCAATTGTGTCAGATCACACCATTTCATCTGGTTTTCCCTGTGATAAAACAGCCCAGGCAGGATGCTTTGGCAATGTAGTTGGCTTTCCCCAAGTGTAGGGTATAAATAGTTTTTACACAAGTTGTGTTAGGAGCACTATATTACAATGTAGCTGAGTTTATTAGCAGAAACATCACCTGTGATCATCAATACTACACCTTAGAGTCTGCAACAGTTTAAATTACAAAACAATTATGGAACAGCTGAAAGGTCTGCTGAAGATGACGTTCCAATGCTTGGATCAGTATTAGGAGCCTTGCAGTGCACTCCAGACAGAGTGTGCTGCATAATCCTGGGATGCTGTGCTCTGTACACCAAAACTAGAGCAGACAAAAGGGGATGTGATGCACTCTGGAGAGCTGTGAGAGTGGCAGAGGTCACTTAGCTGATTTTTGGTAATATTGAGCCCCAGGTTTCTATGTTTTACCACAAGTCAATACAGCTGAGGAGTTCCCGCCGGTGAAGCTGTGTACAGACAGGCAAATGTTTACTTACTTGGCTGTCTTTTTCACAATGCTGTTCGCTGAGTAGACTGAAAAAGAAAAGGAGACAATATAAAAGGGCTGACAACATGTTAATTCTCTTCACAAAAGGAAGTTAACAGCAAGAGTAGGCCATACAGCCCCTCCATTCTTCAACCCCATTTTAGATCACAGTTAATCATCAACCTTAATGTCATATTTGTTCATTATTTCCATGTCCCTTGATTTCATTAGTAACTAGAAATTTACACTCTGTGTCCAAACCTTGTGTCCAAACTTCCACAGTCCTTTGAGGTCGAGAATTCCAAAGATTTACCATCTTCCAAGTGAAGATATTCCTCCTCATCTCAGTGCTAAACAGCTATTTGTTTTATTCTGCTACTGTCACGGTTCCAGACGTAATACTCAGGAAAATGTCCTTTCTGCATCTACTCTGTCTATCCTTTTAAGAATTTTGCAAGTTCCCATGAGATCACTTTTCATTCATAGAATCCCTACAGTGTGTTAAGAAGTCACTTGGCCGATCAGGTCCACATTGACTTTCTGAAGAACATTCCATCCAGATCCAGACTCAACCCAATCCCCAATACCCAGACAAGTTTAAACCCACCCCAAGAGAACCAGCAAATCTCCTTCAAGGATATAATTTCCAGTCCTGCTAAGGTGTAATAGTCCTCCTTATACAAAACCCTGCTACGTGCCCCTGATTTCAATGTGCCAGATATCTAAAGCCCACACTTCTGTACCATTTTCCAACCAGGGAAAATTAATTCACTCCATGTTTCTGAATTATATGCTTCAGCATGGAAACAGACCCTTCGGTCCAACCCGTCCATGCCGACCAGATACCCCAACCCAATCTTGTCCCACTGCCAGCACCCAGCCATATCCCTCCAAACCCTTCCTATTCATATACCCATCCAAATGACTCTTAAATGTTGCAATTGTACCAGCCTCTGCCACATCCTCTGGCAGCTCATTCCATACATGTACAACCCTCTACGTGAAAATGTTCCCCCTTAGGTCTCTTTTATATCTTTCCCCTCTCACCCTAAACCTATGCCCTCTATTTCTGGACTCCCCCACCCCAGGGAAAAGACTTTGTCTATTTATCCTATCCATGCCTCTCATAATTTTGTAAACCTCTACAAGATTACCCCTCAGCCTCTGACACTCCAGGGGAAACAGCTCTAGCCTGTTCAGCCTCTCCCTGTAGCTCAAATCCTCCAACCCTAACAACATCCTTGTAAATCTTTTCTGAACCCTTTCAGGTTTCACAACATCTTTCTGATAGGAAGGAGACCAGAACTGCACACAATATTCCAACAGTGGCCTAACCAATGTCCTATACAGCCGCAACATGACCTCCCAACTCATGTACTCAATACTCTGACCAATAAAGGAAAGCATACCAAACAACTTCTTCACTTTCCTATCTACCTGCGACTCCACTTTCAAGGAGCTATGAACCTGCACTCCAAGGTCTCTTTGTTCAACAACATTCCCTAGGACCTTACCATTAAGTGTATATGTCCTGCTAAGATTTGATTTCCCAAAATGCAGCACCTCACAGTTATCTGAATTAAACTCTATCTGCCACTTCTCAGCCCATTGGCCCATCTGGTCCAGATCCTGTTGTAATCTGAGGTAACCCTTTTCGCTGTCCACTACACCTCCAATTTTGGTGTCATCTGCAAACTTACTAACTGTACCTCTTATGCTCGATCCTTGTGGCACTCCACTGGTCACAGGCCTCCAGTCTGAAAAACAACCCTCCACCACCACCCTCTGTCTTCTACCTTTGGTGCTGAATAAAGAGACCTTGGAGTGCAGGTTCATAGCTCCTTGAAAGTGGAGTCGCAGGTAGATAGGATAGTGAAGAAGGCGTTTGGTATGTTTTCTATTATTGGCCAAAGTATTGAGTACAAGAGTTGGGAGGTCATGTTGCGGCTGTACAGGACATTGGTTAGGCCACTTTTGGAATATTGCGTGCAATTCTGGTCTCCTTCCTATCGGAAGGATATTGTGAAACTTGAAAGGGTTCAGAAAAGACATACAGGATGTTGCCAGGGTTGGAGGATTTGAACTACAGGGAAAGGCTGAATAGGCTGGGTAGCATCGGAGGCCGAGGAATGACCCTATATAGAGTTACAAAATCATCAAGGGCATGGAGAGAATAAATAAACAAGGTCTTTTCCCTGGGGTGGGGGAGTCCAGAACCAGTAGAGTGCATAGGTCTTGTGTAAGAGGGGAACGATATAAAAGGGACGTAAGGGGCAACATTTTCAGTCAGAGTGTGGTGCGAGTATGAAATGACCTGCCAGAGGAAGTTGTTATGGACTTGGCCAGACCACTCAAAATATTTTTAAGTGGGCAGCCCAGACCATAACTTTGCAATTTGTTTCAGTAAATGTACAGTGATAATTACCTGGAGTAAGTTAGCTCTGTTGACTACCAGGTTTTTAAGCAGACAAAAAAGTATTCACAAAATTACACAATAAAACACAAAGAACAGAATAAAGAACCCATACAGAACTCATTCTATCCAGCCTAGACTTAATTATGCTGTTCTGAATATACACAACAGTCCCAATATCAGTAAAAAATCAGTAAAAATGGAACAAATGTTTACAAGTTGAAGTTACAAGGGCAGGAGAGAAAGGGTTTCACAGCCTGTTTCCACACAGGTGAAGTCGTAACTAGTTCTGAACTGAACTGCTCAGCTAGAGAGCTGACTACTCCCCTTTCATTATACAGGTTACTTCTAAAACATGACGACTTTCTCCACAAGTCTCATCTATTTACATCCTTTTTCATTGCTGTACCAAACTAGTCACCTCGGAGCCGGGATGGTTTTATGACCCCTCTGAAAAAAAACAAGGACACAGTATCCTTGAGAAAAAAGAATACCTTATATTAAAAAGGGACCTCCCTTAAAAAAACCCATTAATATCAAAAGATGGTTTCATTTTTAAAACACTTCAAAAACAAATTGGTTACTAGTCTAAAACACATATACACGATGCTAACTATACACATGCAAACATGCACAACCACATGTGAATTCAGGCCGCGCCACACCCACCACCGAAAGCATTCGAGTCTCGATAACACATTGGCAATCAGGTTTTCGTGGTCTGCCACATATACAGTTGTGAAGTTGAATGGCTGCAACAACAAGTTCCAGCTAAACAGTCTGGCACTTTTGTCCTTAAATTTTTCCACAAATGTCAATGGGTTATGAACAGTGTATACGATTGTCTCAGATACATTGCTGGCAATATAAACACTGAAATGTTGTCAGGCTAACAGCAAGTTTAAAGTCTCTTTCTCCAGCATTGAATATTCCTGTTGATGAACATTCAACTTCCTGGAAAAATACCCAATGGGTCTTTCTATTCCCTCGTCATCCTCCTACACGAGCACCATATTGACACACACATCACTGGCATCGATAGCCACTTTGAAAGGCTTCGTGGAATCCGGTGTGTAATACTGGGGCAGTAGTTAACCCAGTTTTTTGGCTGTCAAGTGCCTTTTGACAGTCCTCTGTCCACTGAAACTTCTTGCCCTTTTTTTAACAATTTGGTGAGTGGATCAGCCATACTGCTAAAGTTCGGCACAAACGTTTGGTAAAATCCACTCAATCCCAGTAAACATTATACTGCTTTTTTCGTGATGGTGTGGGTATTTCCCCAATTACTTTTGTTTACACATCCTGTGGGGCCATTTGTCCCTGTCCAATAGCATGGCTCAGGAAGGTGACTTGGGCTTTGACAAATTCCCTTTTAGCTTGGTTTACCACCATGCCTGCCTTCAGAAGTCAATCGAATAGGTCCAATAAATGCTGTAAATGTTCCTTCCCTGAGTGACTATAAATCACCAGGTCATCATTGTGAACAACACAATTGGGTAACCCAGCAATGACCTTATTAATCAGTCCCTTAAATGTGACTGGAGCGTTTTTCATACCAAACGGCAAGACTTTGAACTGATATAGTACATTTGGCGTTATAAAGCTGAAATTGCCTTTGCTTTCTCTGACAGAGGTACTTGCCAGTAGCTTCTGAGCAAGTCCAATTTAGAAATGTAAGTTGCTTGTCCCACTTTTTTGACACAGTACTCCAACCGTGGAATTGGATATGCATCAGTCTTTGTAACGGCTTTGACTTTGCGATAGTCCATACATAACCACTGGGTACCATCTGGCTTTGGCACCATGACTATGGGTGAGCTCCAGTCACTGTATTATGCCATCTTGGAGCATGCACTCTATCTCCTTCTGAACCTGTGCCAACTTTAGAGGATTATGCCCATAAGGATTTGCTTAATCAGAACAGCATCTCCTATCTCTACATCATGCACAATTAGGTTAGTACTTCCCAGTTTATTTCTGCATATCTCCCCATGTGATAGTAATAACTTTTTCAGGTCATTTCGATTTTCTTGTGGAAGGTAACTCAATAATTTATCCTGATTTTTGACAACTTCCTCATTGTCCAATTTGATTTGAGGAATGTCCAATTCAGAATCCTTTGAACTTTGTTCTTCCTTCTGTGCTGCAATTGTTAACACCTTCTCCTCTTGCTTTCCTTCTCTATCAAAATACCTTTTGAGCATATTCACATGACACACTCTGTGAAATTTTTTCCTGTCTGGATTCCTTATCAAGTAGTTCACCTCACTCAATTTCCACTCGATTTGATATGGTCCACTAAACCTTGTTTTTAAAGGCTCACCTGTTACTGGAGGTAACATCAATACTTACCCCCAGTTGCAAAACTGCAAATTTGTGATTTCTTATCCACTTCCTGTTTCATTGGATCCAGCCAATTCTCCAGCTCTATTTAACCATTCTCTAAAATTTGACACACAGTCCAAATGGGTGGTTTCTGAATTCTGACTAATTAATTTCTCCTTAATCAATTTTAACAGTCTTCTTACTTCATGCTCAAAAATTAATTCATGTGGACTGAATTTGGTCAATTCATTCGGTGCACTCTGATCGCAAAACGTACAAACATAACTCCCTTATCCCAATCATCTGGATAATCCTGATGAAAGCCCTCACATGGTCTTTAGTATTTGATGCCATTTCTCTAGCGCTCCCTGCGATTCTGGATGGTAGACAGTAGATCTGAATTGCTTTATTTCCAAGTTATCCATAACCGCCTTGAGTAGTTTGGATGTGAAGTTTGATCCTTGATCTGACTGGATATTTATTGGTAGTCTGTATCTAGTAAAAGATTAAAGTAATTCTTCTACAACTCTTTTTGTTGTGATGTTGCGCAATGGGATTGTCTCTGGAAATCTAGTTGACATATCCATTATTGTTAATAAATACATATTCCCTCAATTTATTTGAGGTAGGGGACCTACGCAATCAATCAAGACTCTCATGAAAGGTTCCTCAAATGCTGGAATAGGTATTAAAGGTGCAGGTTTTATTACTGCCTGTGGTTTTCCAATTAGCTGACATGTATGAGACATCTGGCAAAATTCAACTACATCTCTGTGTAGTCCAGGCCAGTAAAAATGTCTCTGTATTTTAGCCTGTTATATTCTTCACCCCTAAATGACCTCCAAGTGGTAGCTCATGTGCCACTCGCAGCACTCCTTTCTATAACCCACTGGTAAACAATTTGATGAATCTCTGCCCATTTCTCATCTGCTTGAATGTGTGATGGTCTCCATTTCCTCATTAAGACATCATTTGTTAATTAATAATACACAGGAATGTATTTACTCTCCTTCTCTGTAAATGCCTTTTGCTACAACTGTTTTAAATTCTCAATCAGCCTGGGAGAGCTAAAATTATTTGCATGTTTACTTAGTTGCTCCTGCTCTGTCCCACTTATCTGATCAAAAAAGGTCCCTGATAAAGCTATGTCAGCTTCCTTATCTGTGCCTTTTGATCTCACCTGCTTCAACTTGTACATCTGCCATCTTGTGACCACACAGTCTGGAAACATTCCTGGTTAAACACCCTTCATTGCTTCAGTTGCCTGTGTCTCCACTGGCTTTGCAAATAGAGTAGGCAGCACGCCTACTGGTGAATCAGCGATATCATATGCAATGACAAATTGTACTCCTGGACCTGAGAGTTTGTCCAGTACTTGTACCACAAATTATCTACTCTTCTCTGGACTCTCTTGCCCCACTTTACATAATTGAGAACTTTTTGTCTCACTATGAATTCCTGTTACCAGTACCTTTTCTGGCAATAGTCTTTCAGGAGTACATAGCATCATAGTCATAGAGATGTGCACCATGAACACAGACTCTTCAGTCCAAATCATCAATACTGACCAGATATCCCAACCTAATCTCATACTCCTTTGTCCCCCTCAAGGGTTTCTTTTTTACCCTTTGATAAGTTATCCTTTTGATCTCCACTGAGATCTACCTTTCCCTTTCCACATGAGGATTTCTCTTTGCCCCAATTTCTATCTCTCATGGACTGAAATTGATTCTGGAAGCCATACCAAGTTTTATGGAGCTCATAATCATCAGCCGCTTCAGCTGCTAACCTTGTCATTTTAACTCTCTCTTCTTCCACAGGTTTGCACTACTTCAAGCAGTGGATTTTTGAATTCATCCAAAATAATGACCTCTCTAAGGGCATCATAGGTTTGCTTGATCTTTAAAGCTCTTATCCATCTATCGAAATTACTCTATTTGATCTTTTCAAACTCAACATAGGTTTGACCAGGGTCCCTACTTAGATTCCTGAAACTTTGCCTACAGGCTTCTAGTACAAGCTCATATGCACTTAAAATGGCTTTTTTCACCTCCTCATACCCCCCCCCCCCCAGAAACCTCTTCTGATAGTGATGTGAAGACCTCACTAGAACTTGCATTTAAATTCTTGCCACCTTTACAGATTCTGATGGTTTCTCCAGCAAGTTTAAATACTGAGCTACTGCTGTATTTATCTCATCTTTCCTCACAGAAGCAGGCAAGTCCAATCACAGCTGGTCTGCTAATTCCTGCAGCTTGGTCTTATTCACCTTTTGCAAAACTTCCAAAGTCACTGCATCCACTTCCAGAAAACGTTTTGCCACTGAAAGAGCCATGACTGTCCCAAGCTTTGTCTACCCAACCAAACCAACATCCAAAATAAAGACACTGGCACCTACCACTCACTGTTTAAAGTCCCGTAAAGAGCCCCCAATCTGTTATGGATTAAGTCAGATCACTCAAAGTATTCTTAAACAGACAGCCCAGACCATAACTTTGCAACTTGTTTTGGTAACTGTACTGTGAAAATTACCCAAAGTAAGTTACATAGGAGGTTAGTGAGCAAACCTAGGGCGCATGGTATTGGGGGCAAAGAAATAACTTGGATTGAAAGTTGGTTGGCTGACAGGAAACAAAGAGTAGTGATAAACGGCTCCATTTTGGAATGGCAGGCAGTGACCAGTGGGGTACCGCAGGGATCAGTGCTGGGACTGCAGCTTTTTACATTATATATTAATGATATAGAAGATGGTATTAGTAATAACATTAGCAAATTTGCTGATGATACTAAGCTGGGTGGCAGGGTGAAATGTGAGGAGGATATTAGGAGACTACAGGGTGACCTGGACAGGTTAGGTTAGTGGTCAGATACATGGCAGATGCAGTTTAATGTGGATAAATGTATGATTATCCCCTTTGGTGGCAAAACAGGAAGGCAGATTACTACCTGAATGGAATCAATTTAGGTAAAGGGGCAGTACAAAGAGATCTGGGTGTTCTTGTACACCAGTCAATGAAGGTAAGCATGCAAGTACAGCAGGTAGTGAAGAAGGCTAATAGCATGCTGGCCTTCATAACAAGAGGGATTGAGTATAGAAGCAAAGAGGTTCTTCTGCAGCTGTACAGGGCCCTGCTGAGACCACACCTGGAGTACTATGTGCAGGTCTGGTCTCCAAATTTGAGGAAAGACATTCTGGCTATTGAGGGAGTGCAGCGTAGGTTCACGAGGTCAATTCCTGGAATGGCTGGACTACCTTACACTGAAAGATTGGAGCAACTGGGCTTGTATACCCTTGAGTTTAGAAGACTGAGAGGGAATCTGATTGAGACATATAAGATTATTAAAGGATTGGTCACTCTGGAGGCAGGAAACATGTTTCCGCTGATGGGTGTGTGCCGAACCAAAGGACACACCTTAAAAATACAGGATAGATCATTTAGGACAGAGATGAGGAGAAACTTCTTCACCCAGAGAGTGGTGGCTGTGTGGAATGCTCTGCCCCAGAGGGCAGTGGAGACCCAGTCTCTGGATTCATTTAAGAAAGAGTTGGATAGAGCTCTCAAGGATAGTGGAATCAAGGGTTATGGAGATAAGGACAGGATACTGATTAAGGATGATCAGCCATGATCATATTGAATAGTAGTGCAGGCTTGAAGGGCAGAATGGCCTACTCCTGCACCTATTGTCTATTGTCTAAGTTAGCTAGGTTGACTACCAGGTTTTAAAACAGACAAAATTTCATTCACAAAATTGCACAATGGAACACAAAGAACAGAATAAAGAACCCCTTCAGAGCTCAGTCTGTCCAAACTATGTTGTTCCGAATGTACACAACAGTCCCAATAAGCAAACCCCTTAAAAAAACAATAAAAATGGAACAAATGCTTACAGATTGAAGTTAGAAGGGCAGCCTGTTTCCACACAGCTGAACTCCTAACTCGTTCTGGACTGAACTGGCCAGTTAGAGAGCTGACCACTCCCCTTTCATTATACAGGTCACTTCTAAAACATGACCACTTTGGCCTGACAGAGGTGACCTGAACCAAGGGTCACAGTCTAAGGATACTGGCTAAACCATTTAGGACTGAAGTGAGGAGACATCGTTTCACCTCACTTGATGATGGTGAGCCTGTAGAACTCACAACCAAAGTCAAGGCCAAAATATTGTATGCTTTCAAGAAAGAGTTGGATATAGCAGCTGCGGCTAAAGAGATCAAAGGATCTGGGGAAAGAGGTTATTAAGTTGGATGATCAACCATGATTTTAATGAATGACCAAAGGACTGAATGGCTGAAAAACCCAAACACCTGTGCCTATTTTCAATGTTCTCAGCTTCACTGATGTACCACAGTGACTGCAGTTAGCACTCAAGTTCCAAAACCTGGAGCTCAGAGTTTTAGAGCCGGAACCACATCCCGCACAAGTGATCATCCAGGCCACATGAAACAGCCATGGTAGGCTTGCTGTCCAGCCAACCTTTCTTGCCATGCCATCAACATGCCTTCATACTGTTTTCTTCAACGTGTAATGAGAAAGAAAATGCAAAAATACTTATTATTCAGCTCCAATCAATCTAGTGCTAAATGTGGCTGCCTTTCTCAGGGTCCTTTTCTTGCCTGTTCTTCTCAGTGACACTGGCTGCCTGTTTTGGCATCCTCAACTCAACTCCTCTTCTCTGATCTACTGACTGCCTTTCTCAGGGTCCTTCTCTCACCTTTTCTAAGTGTTCCTGACTGCCTGTCTAAGTATATTCCCTTGCCCACATCGCTTGGTGCTGCTGACTGTTTGATTCATGTTCCTTTTCTTGCCTGCTCTTCTAGGTAATGCTGAATGCCTGTCTCAGTGTTTTCTTACACCCACATCTTCTTATTACATGCCACATGTTTCTCTTAAATTTGATGATTTAGAACACCACAACATTTACAGCATCTATATTTGTGTCAATGAGTGCCCAAGTCATAAAGTAATTAGCCTGGTTACCTGGTACTAAGTGCTTGTTATTTTAGGGACCTGAAGAGAAAAGACAACAGCCGTCTTTCAGATAGGAATAAGAATTGTAAATGGCATTATTACCACTTTATTAGTGTGATTTCTATTTTCACATTGACAATTATATAGTTACACTTACAAAGCCTCAGGGGATTACTGCTCACCTCTTGTCCCAGTTATGAATTGTGAAATTTATAACTTTGAATTTTTAACAATTCCTGACAGGGTTAGAATTAGGTAACCACAGAAATATGCAGTGACAGCCATCATGTCAAATTGGGTGCACAACCCTATCCCTAAACCATTTTTAGAATGGTGGAATTGGACTCAGGGTGGTTACCCTATCACAAGATATGGAGTAGACAATTGAGGCCAATTATGGAGATTAATAAAGGCTTTCCTCTCATTTTAATGGGATTTTTTTTTACTCATCACTAGGACAATTCACAGCAAGTCCAAATGGTTAGTATGAGATGACCTCACAATGGGGTGGGTTTGCAACAGAATAAACTATCCAAACCGATCATAGCTGTTCCATCATTGTTAAGACCTTTGACTATCTTGTGGAGCAGCTGTGACTTTTCATAATTTTAAAACAATTTTCTTGGTCTTCAGAGGACAGCTGTTCTCTTGAAAAAAGGAGGACAGTGCAGAACGATCTGAGAGGGGTCAGGAGGGTTGTGAAATGGCTAGATTAGATAGACATGTAGAAGAGGTTTGTATTTGTAGCCAAATACAGAAGGAAGAAGTGTAAATATAAGATAGTCAGTAATCAATCTAATGGGTTCCCAGAGAAATGTCTTTTTCTAGGGAATATAATATGAAGCTTCTTACCAAATGGAAATAATTGCTTCAACATAGATGTTGTATTGAACCCAAAACAAGGAAAGCTCAAGAACGAAACAGGTATAGTGTTACAATAGCGGCTAATATAGACTGTTGAATTTTCACTTACATCATCCAATTTGTGTATCTGTGACTTCTCATGGATTAAAATGCTTTTTTGAAAAGGAAGAAATATGGTATAAATTGGTTGCAGTGGTCAACTGAATACAGATTGCAGCAAGCTTCATGGGAAACCATCTGCAGTGAGATTACCTTTTTCTGTCTAAAGACATTGAAACCAAGCAACTGAGTCAGTCAGGAAATCCACATCTCCTGTTTTTGTTCACACTTGTATGATAATCTCATTTCTTGGAAGATGAAAGTCTCACTTGCCAGTTAGCCAGCTAAGGAAGATTACACAGAAAGATTCAAGAATACACACTGAACTAAATTTCAACAGCCATTTTTGAGTAGTAAGGCAGAAAAGAAAAATGGATTTGTAAACAAAAACTGGAACTCTTTCTTCCTGCCAGTTTCTGTCATCATCTCAGAATTCAATGCTCCGTACAAAAAAAAATTGGAAAATATAATTTGTTAATAATTCAAAGGTACCTGCAAAATTTGTCACTTCTGAGGATACCAATTAAACAATTCTGTTCTCAGGTTAACACATGCAAAAGCCCCGAAGGACTGTCTAACTGCATAACCTTTATTATCTTTGTCTGTACCGGACTCTCTCCCTTTTAAATGTAGTGCTTTTGTGTGTGTTTGATGCTGGGATTTTATTAATTTTCTTGTGGTTAGTAGATAATTTTTTTTCTTTCACTCAAGAAATCCTTGATAATTGGTTTATTCATTTTGATTGAGCTAACTATATCTTCACTTGAATATATAGATATATATATATATATATAGCTGTGTGTTAAAAATAAATAGTAGTTGTTGTGACCGACTGAGAGGGGTTTAAAAAAAAGGAGCCAATTCTCTCCTTGCTTGGTTAAACCAGTAGAAGTCAACGAGGTAAAAACAATAACTGCAGATGCTGGAAACCAGATTCTGGATCAGTGGTGCTGGAAGAGCACAGCAATTCAGGCAGCATCCAACGAGCAGCAGAAGGTTTGTTGTTGAGATTACTGGAAGGGAGGTCAGCAAAATCCCATGTGGGACATAAACACTGGCATGGTCCTGTAGGTTAAATGGTCTTCTGTGTGCTGGAAACATTTTAAAATACTGAACTTCGTAAAATAGCTGGCTTGGCAAATTTGCAGAACTCGGTAAGACTCAAATTATGACATGAGTGCAGATGATAATCCATAATTTGTTCCTGTTCTCATATTATGATGTGTTTTGTGTGCTTTTGTTATCTTAAATAATTATCTGTACCTAAATTTGAATAAAATAACAAGGATATATGACATCTACTGCATTTGCTCCATATTATAAACAGATAATTTGCATAATTTTAGAGAATCAAAGATCAGGGAATGTTGAGTGTCATGAATATTTAGTTATTTCATTATACTCATTGCACATTTAATATTTCTTTGTCTTGGGTCCTCAGAGTTCCTTCTAATCATTGTTACTAATGTGATGAATAGATCAAAGTCGATAACATTCTGTATATAAAGTACTGAACGGAAATTCCAGTTCTTTTTCATTAGCACCAGAGAAATGATTTGCATTTTAAGTTATTGAAGTCCATTGTCTTCTTGTGCATTTAAGTATTAAAATCAGTAACAGAAGACCTTCCACATCACAAGTCAGGAACAATTTTCTTTTCATTTTGAGGTCATAGCTTGTACACATCACTTGTTTGATTATAACAGTAATTTTACACCTACTATACTATTATGCTATCATGAGACAGAATTAAATTACATTACCACAGACATTAGGAAATTACACAGTCATTAAAAGTCTTTAATTTGGCATATCATCAGTGCATCCTTTATTGCACAATGCATGATAATCACTACCAATGAACTTATATGCTAAAAACTAAGTCATTCAGACTTTATTTGACAAATCCTTTTTGCCCAGCTTTGTATGTAATTTTTCTCCCCCAATTCCAAGTACCATCACACCACACATCTTTCTCAAACAGAGTGGGTAGCTAGATGACCTGCTTCCTACCATCTGTTAAGTGTTGCTGTTGAGAAAGATGTTCGGACTGCATGCTGCCTGTTGATTTTTAACTCATTTTCTGGTGATACAGCAGTTCGGTAACACATTCCATAAGCAAATATTGTCAAAATAATTTGTTTTGCCAGTCAAAGGTGCACGTTGAACTGTTTTACTGCACCCTGATATTGGGTCTTTATTAATCAATCAAAAGTAGGATTACAGCAGTAATCACAGAGTCACAAAAGTGCTATGCCAGTGAAGGAGGCTATTTGACCCGATGTATCTGCACTTACTCTCCAAATGAGCATTATGACTGAGAACCATTTTTCTGTCTTTTCCTCATTCCCTTGCATATTGTTTTATTAAAATAGCCATCTAATTCCCACCTGAATGTCTCAATTGAATATGCCTTCGCCACACTTCCAGCAAGGCATTCCAGACCCAAACTACTTGTCTGAAATGACATTTTCATATTACATTTGCTACTTTTGCAAATCACTTTAAATCTGTGCCCTATCATTCTGAATCTTTTTACAAGTAGAAACCCGTTTCTCTCTGTTCAGGTCTCATGAATTTTGAAACTTCTATAGATATCTTCTTAGCCTTTTCTCCATGGAGAACAGTCCCATCTTCTCCAATCTATCCCGATAACTGAAGTTTCTCATCCCTGGATCTATTCTTGCAAATTTCTTCTGCACTCTCTCCAATTTGTTGCAACCTGGAGCACGGAGGCTGAGTGATGGCCTTATAAAATCATGAGGGGCATGGATAAGATAAATACACAAGATCTTTTGCCTGTGATGGGGGAGTCCAGAACTAGAGGGCATAGGCTTAGGGTGAGAGGGGAAAGATTTAAAAGAGACCTAAGAGACAATCTTTTCACGCAGAGGATGGTGCATGTATGGAATGAGCTGCCAGAAGAATTGGTGGAGGCTGGTACATTTACAACATTAAAAGGCATCTGGATGGGTATATGAATTGGAAGGGTTTAGAGGGCTTTGGGTAAAATGCTGGCAAATGGGATAGATTAGGTTAGGATATCTGGTTAGCAAGGTTGAGTTGGACTGAAGAGTCTGTTTCTGAGACATCTCTATGATTCTATAATGTGATGCCCAGAACTGCACACAATATTTGAACTGAGGTCAAACAGGTGCCTTTTACAAGTTCAGCATAATTTCCTTGCACTTGTACCCTATGTCCATATTAATAAATCCAGGATACTATATGTTTTTCTCACTGGTCTCTCCACCTGCCTGACACATTTAGGAATCTGTGCAAATAAGGAGTCAATCAATCCCTTTGTAATCAACCTACATTTTCTCATGTAACTACAGTTCAATCCTGAATATTTGTCCTGAGAAGTTTCCCCACCACTGAAGATAAATTGATAAGTCCGTAGTTACTGGGCTTAATCCTTATAAGTTTTTTTGATCAAAGATGTAAAGTTTGCAATTCTCCAGTCCTCCCTATGGACGATTCCAAGATTATAATCAATGCTATTGTGTTAATTTGTATCTCCAAAAATCAGTTTCATGCTTTGATTATGTGGCTCATTGGCAATTAATTTACTTTAACTTGTGATCAAGTATAAGTTATTGCCTGATTAAATATTCTAGTGAATGTAAGTATTCATCATGTAATTGTCCTAAGCCAATAATCTGCAAATAGGCACTGAACAAATACCAGTGTATTGGTTCAAGAAGTCAATATCTTGGATAATTTTAATATCACATAACAAACAAAAAATGTTGCATTTTTAAAAATGTAATAAAGATTCTGAAATTCTAGGTTGCGAGATTTGACGCAAACAGGTGCAGAAAATAATGAGAAAGCTCAGTGGAATGTTGGCCTTTATATCTAGAAGATATAAACTTTGGAAAATAAAAGTCAAAACAACATCAGTTTAAAAGGGGAAGAGCAGACAAAGTCTGGTGAGGACAGTGGAGGAGAGAGAGAGAGAGAGAACCTGCACAGTTACCGCCTTTGCTGTTTGAATTCGTGTATCGCTGGACATCGGAGTGCAACTGGGAAAATTAACAAACAGTGAAATTCACAACTAATCTTGGAGGAACTCTTGGGCGAAGTTCACAGCACAGAATCAGGTAAGTTAATTGTTGTTTTAAGTCTGTCCAAAAGAAAGGCTGCAGTAGTGAGTATAGTGTATTCTTTCTTGATTATATGTTTTTTGAGATAAGTCTCTTGATTAAACTTAAAATATAAACCATAGCTATTAATTTAACCTGGGGCAGTGTTTGTAGAGGAATAAGACGGTGTTATTTTTTGGTCTGTAGATTGTGAAGGAGCAAAAATGGCCTTTGCAGTGACATGTACTTCTTGTCAGATGTGGGAGTTTAAAGAGAGTTTGAGGGTTACTGCGGATTATATCTGCCATAAATGCTGTTGGATGCGAATCTTATCAGATCGAGTGGACAGGTTGGAGAGACATATAGAAGTGATGAGGAATTTGCAACAGCAACAGTATGTGATGGATGGCAGTTATAGGAAGGGGGGGAAAGTCTCAGATACAGTCACATAGTTGGGTTAACTCCAGGAAGGGGGAGAGAGGTCGGCACCTAGGGCAGGAGTCTTTTGTGGATATACCCATTTCAAACATGCTGTTTTGGAAAATGTAGGGGGTGATGGATTCTCAGGGGAATGCAGCACGAACAGCCAAGTTTCTGGTAATGAGACTGGCTGTAATGCAACAAGGGGTACGTCGGCTTCCAAGAGATCAATTGTGTTAGGGGATTCTGTAGTCAGAGGAACAGACAGCTGTTTCTGTGGCCAGCAGAGAAAAAGCAGAATGGTGTGTTTTTTCCCTGGTGCCAGGACCAAGGATGTCTCAGAGATGGTGCAGAATGTTCTCACGGGGGAGAGGGGCCAGCAGGAGGTCATTGTCCACATTGGAACCAATGACATAGGAAGGGAAAAGGTTGAGATTCTGAAGGGAGATTACAGAGAGTTAGGCAGAAATTTAAAAAGGAGGTCCTCAAGGGTAGTAATATCTGGATTACTCCCAGTGCTACAAGCTAGTGAGGGCAGGAATAGGAGGATAGATCAGATGAATGCATGGCTGAGGAGCTGGTGTATGGGAGAAGGATTCACATTTTTGGATCATTGGAATCTCTTTTGTGGTAGAAGTGACCTGTACAAGAAGGATGGATTGCACCTAAATTGGAAGGGGACTAATATACTGGCAGGGAAATTTGCTAGAACTGCTTGGGAGGATTTAAACTAGTAAGGTGGTGGGGTGGGACCCAGGGAGATAGTGAAGAAAGACATCAATCTGAGACAGGTACAGCTGAGAACAGAAGTGAGTCAAACAGTCAGGGCAGGCAGGGACAAGGTAGGACTAATAAATTAAATTGCATTTATTTCAATGCAATGGGCCTAACAGGGAAGGCAGATGAACTCAGGACATGGTTAGGAACATGGGACTGGGAATATCATAACAATTACAGAAACATGGCTCACGGATGGACAGGACTGACAGCTTAATGTTCCAGGATACAAATGCTACAGGAAGGATAGAAAGGGAGGCAAAAGAGAAGGGGAGTGGCATTTTTGATAAGGGATAGCATTACAGCTGTACTGAGGGAGGATATTCCCAGAAATACATCCAGGGAAGATATTTGGGTGGAACTGAGAAATAAGAAAGTGATGATCACCTTATTGGGACTGTATTATACACCCCCTCAATAGTCAGAGTGAAATTGAGGAACAAACTTGTAAGGAGATCTCAGCAGTCTGTAAGAATAATAGGGTGGTTATGGCAGGGGATTTTAACTTTCTGTACATCGACTGGGACTGCCATAGTGTTAAAGTTTAGATGGAGAGGAATTTCTTAAGTGTGTACAAGACAATTTTCTGATTCAGTATGTGGCTGTACCGACTAGAGAAGGTGCAAAACTTGACCTACTCTTGGGAAATAAGGCAGGGCAGGTGACTGAGGTGTCAGTGGGGGAGCACTTTGGGGCTAGCAACCATAATTCTATTCATTTTAAAATAGTGATGGAAAAGGATAGACTAGATCTAAAAGTTGAAGTTCTAAATTGGTGAAAGACCAATTTTGACGGTATTAGGCAAGAACTTTCGAAAGCTGATTGGAGGCAGATGTTCGCAGGTAAAGGGACAGCTGCAAAATGGGAAACCTTCAGAAATGAGATAACAAGAATTCAGAGAAAGTATATTCCTGTCAGGGTGAAAGGGAACATTGGTAGGTACAGGGAATGCTGGATTACTAATGAAATTGAGGGTTTGGGGAAGAAAAAGAAGGAAGCATATGTCAGGCATAGACAGGATAGATCAAGTGAATCCTTAGAAGAGTATAAAGAAAGTAGGAGTATACTTAAGAGGGAAATCAGGAGGGCAAAACAGAGACATGAGATAGCTTTGGCAAATAGAATTAAGGAGAATCCAAAGGATTATTACAAATATATTAAGGACAAAAGAATAACTAGGGAGAGAATAGGGCCCCTCAAAGATCAGCAAGGCGGCCTTTGTGTGGAGCCAAAGAAAATGGGGGAGATACTAAATGAATATTTTACATCAGTATTTACTGTGGAAAAGAATATGGATGATATAGACTGTAGGGAAATAGATGGTGACATCTTGCAAAATGTCCAGATTACAGAGGAGAAAGTGCTGGATGTCTTGAAACGGTTAAAGGTGGATAAATCCACCAAGACCTGATCAGGTGTACCCAAGAACTCTGTGGGAAGCTAGAGAAGTGATTGCTGGGCCTCTTGCTGAGATATTTGTATCATCGATAGTCACAGGCGAGGTGCCGGAAGACTGGAAGTTGGCAAACGTGGTGCCACTGTTTAAGAAGGGCAGTAAAGACAAGCCAGGGAACTATAGACCGGTGAGCCTGACCTCAGTGGTGGGCAAGTAGAGGTTTACAAAATTATGAGGGACATGGATAGGATAAATAGACAAAGTCTTTTCCCTGGGGCCGGGGAGTCCAGGACTAGAGGGCATAGGTTTAGGATGAGAGGGGAAAGATATAAAAGAGATCTAAGGGGCAACATTTTCACGCAGAGTATGGAATGAGCTGCCAGAGAAAGTGGTGGAGGCTGGTACAATTGCAACATTTAAGAGGCATTTGGATGGGTATATGAATAGGAAGGGTTTGGAGGGATATGGGCCGGGTGCTGGCAGGTGGGACTAGATTGGGTTGGGATATCTGGTCGGCATGGACAGGTTGGACTGAAGGGTCTGTTTCCATGCTGTACATCTATGACTCTATGACTCTAGACTGGATTATAAGGATGCAGAGGTTATACTGCAGTCACATAAAACCCTGGTTTGACCACACCTGGAATATTATGAGCAGATGAGGGCACCACGCCTTGGAGGGCATACAAAGTATGGTTACAAGAATGATACATAGACATCACGAGTTAAGTTATATAAATTGGGCTTGTTTTCTCTAGAATTTAGAAAGTTAAGGAGAGATCTGATCAAAGTCTTCAAGACATTAATAGAAAAAGGGTAGATAAAGATAAACTATTTCCACAGGCTTGAGATTCTAGAACTAGGGGACATAAGTTTGGCATGGTGGCTCAGTGGTTAGCACTGCTGCCTCACAGTGTCAGGATTCAAAGATGTGCAGGTTAGGTGAATTGGCCATGGGAAATTGCCTTCGGAGGGTCGGTGTGGACTTGTTAGGCC
Organism: Chiloscyllium plagiosum; assembly: GCF_037043375.1. Taxonomy (NCBI): domain Eukaryota; kingdom Metazoa; phylum Chordata; class Chondrichthyes; order Orectolobiformes; family Hemiscylliidae; genus Chiloscyllium; species Chiloscyllium plagiosum. Next base: position 6,734,769 of record NW_028270139.1, read on the forward strand.
AAATGGCCTGTTCTCACATTGTAGGGATTCTATGAAATGCTATGAATAAGCTTAAACATTATGGCCAGACTGTTCAGGAGAGATGTTAGGAAGCATTTCTACACACAAAGAGTGGTAGATATTTGGATCTCTCTTCCATGAACAGCAGTGGATGCAGGATCAGTTGTTAATATTAAATGGGAGGTAGATATATTTTTGTTAAGCAACGGCATTATGGGATATGGGCCAAAGACAAGTACATGGAATTAGACCACAGAGTAGTCATGATCCTATTGAATGGAAAAACAGGTTGAAGTGGCTGAATAGCCTATTCCTGTTCCTATAATGTTTCAGTACTCTAGGCCCCAGTTCAGGTGAAAAATGTTGGGGTGTGGAGTTCAACTCCTGAACACTTTTGCAACAAATCACAACTTGTTGAGAGAGATGATGCGGGTGCTACATGAGTGCATCAGAAATATGCAGAGCAGGCAGAGCATTGCATCAGTCAGTAGCAAGCACCGGATTTGCCACTACTTGCCACTTCTGACCTGAGAATACCAATAATGTCCTCTTGTAAATACAGACAGCTGAATATTTGATCATTTGTTCAAGGAAGCCAACTTCCCTAGCATCAAGGAATGCACACACATTGATGACTCCAGCTGAGTAGATCAAGGAACAAAGGAGTTGCCACTACTTTAAAATTTTCAGACACAGTACGCAAACCCACTCATTTTGGAGGTATACCTGCAGTTTGATGTTAGAGGAGGCAGCAAATTAATATGCTGACTTGTTTTTTCATTTAATTCAGGATGCTGGTTGCAGGAACCTCCACAAGAAGGCCAGCAGGACTGGACAGCTGGCAGTTCACTGGGACATCTGGGCACTGGTGAGGCAGATGGAATGCATAAGGGGAACTCAAAGTGGAAGTGCTTTTGAGAGGCTTCAGGGTAATAAACAAAAATTAAGGTCCATAGCTGTTAGAAATAACAATGTGGAGAAGGAATCTCTCCACAAGAATGCTACTGGCTGAGAGGAGACTGAAGAGAAGGAGGAGCTTTAGAGAAGGCAAATGGTATATCCAGGTTCTGGACGGGGTGTCCATGAGTGCATCATCTGACTCCAGTTCTTCTCAATGGAATGATCCTCATTGCTCAAAATTTCCCTCTTTTACCATCACTCTTTGATGGAAATTGCTCTCTGGGACAAAATCCTAAAATAAAAGGCACTATAAAATAATCATCCCATACTGACATTACTCAATAATATATTCAATATTTCATACAATAGCCAAATAATCATCACATGCAATTCCTGTCTAATGAGTGCCTTTGCCTAGTTGAATGCGCCAACATAGTGATATCATGACTCTGCCATGTCTATGCCATAGCTGGTTAACTTTCAGTGAAAGAAACTGCAGATAGCCTTGCAGAACAGCATTGAACAACTCTGGGCCTTAAAGGCCTGACTTTGGAATATGTTTCCTTGGCATAGGCAGTAGCAATATGGACTAGCTGGCTTGCTGGCAATAGCAAGGATACCGATGTAGCGTGACAACAACTGCAGGATGAATGCTATTAATCTAAAAGAGAACAATAGATTCATATTTTTGCAAAGCTATTGTTACCCACTGCCACATTTTATTATTCCTAGTAATATGCTGGAATGTAGGTATCTGAATTTCTGTGCAAACTCATTTAAACACTGGTGTCTATAGCCTGGTTGGCAGCTGTCTGAGCCTGCATACAGCTAAGCTGGGCTTGCATAGTAACAAGAAGAGATTTCATGACCTTTGTTTGTACTCCTATTGCAGCACTCAGATGTTGAGTGACTTTTGCCTGTACTGTGAGATGAACTGTGATATTGTCACCCAAGATATAGTTGAGTTCATAAGTGTTCTTATGAAATTGGTCACTGCACACTCTGAAAGATGGTTTCAAACAATGACAAGTGCTGTGCCAAGTTAAATCCAGATTCCTGCATGCTGCCAGGCAGCGACAAAATGCTCCATGGCAAACCTGTGAAAGCACCCATATTTCAGTGAGAATGTCAAATAACTCTTTCCTATAGTCCACACTATCAAAGTTGTCATCTGAATCCTCTGCACCTGAACTTTTGTGTGATTTTTGGGAATCCTTCTCCTGCCCTGGTTCCAGCCCACTCAAGCCCAATGATTCACTCCATGAAACTCCTGACTACTCTTTAAACTGCAGCACAAGTTCCATGAGTTGATGGTTTTAGGTGTCAAATCAAATGAAATTATTGCTTCCTCCTCAGTCAATTCTTCCTCCACACTTTTCCAGTTAGCAGCTTTGATTTGATTTGATTTATTATTGTCATTTGTACTGAAATACAGTGAAAAGTATTGTTTTGCGTGCTAACCAGACAAATCACACCTTACATCAGTGCATCAGGCTAACAGAACAGAATGAAGAATACAGTGTTACAGTTACAGAGAAAGTGCAGAGAAAGATCAACTCTAACATGTGAGTTCATAAATCTGATAACAGCAGGAAAAATGCTGCTCCTGAATCTGTTGATACGTTTTCAAACTTTTGTACTTTCTGCTCAACGGAGGAGGGTGGAAGAGAGCATAACCGGGGTGGGGTGTATGGGGGTGGGGGGTGGGGTTGGATATTTGATTATGTTGGCTGCTTTCCCAAGGCAGCTTTTAGATATTTGAAATTTTAAAAATACAGAGCTAAGGCAAGTTTGGGGGAAGAGTGGGGGAGAGCAGAAGGTGCATTATTATAGCATTTGCAGATTTTAAATCCAAACACATTTTGCATGAGGCTATATAGTCGGTTCTGATATAACGCGATAGTTCAGTTCTCATACAATCTTGCATTATAAGAAAATTGTGCCATAGCCGCGCCTTTTAAACAAATGGGGCTGGAAACATGTTATAGCCAATACAGGTAAGGAAAGTTTACATTCTACAAATAATGGTCAAAATTCTTCAATTGCACTAAAGCCAATTTGTGTTGAAGAAACGTGTCATATCAGAACTGATTCTAATGGATCTTTGAAAAGTGCTTCACACAAGAACATATATGCATCCTCAATGGTATCAGCAAAGCTGTTAGCTAAAGCTTCAGTAAAAAACGTTCAAAATATACCCAGCACTCAATCCTCCATGGAGATCAGCATGTGCAGCTGTGCCTGTCCCATATAGTTTGTTCCTGCTGCTTTCTCTTCAGGCTACCATATCCTGCATATATCACTGTGTAGGTGATCTGCTGCATATGTTTAACTGGCACAGTGTGCAAGCTATAACTTAGAGCAATGCTCAAAATGAGAGGATGAGATGAAGCATATAAACGTAAAGTTTAATCCATAATTGATGGGTTATTGAGAAGTATCTACATTTTGATACACAGTGAAGGAAAGGCAGCAAATGGAATACTGTATCAAGCTAGCAGCACAGTATTTGAATTTGCTATTCAAGAATGCATTAACTGAACTTGATCGTTCATGCACAGTAATTAAAACCCTTGTGATGCTGCATTTGTACCTTCAGTGCCACACTTGTGGAATAATCATCATAGCCACCTGAACACTTGTTTGAAGTGTCATGTTGATAATAAACATCTAATAATCAATTACTCATTAGGATAAAAAAAAATCTGTGGATGCTGAAGATCTGAAAGAGAAAACGGTAATTGCAGGAGAAACTCAGGAGGTTTGGCAACATCTGTGGAAAGAAAGCAGAGTTAACATTTGGACCCTTCATCAGAACTATTAGTAGAAGGTGTGGTGGAGGATTAGTGATGAGTGGAGATGGAGACCAAAGGGAGATAAAGAAATTTAGGCAGACAAAAGGATAAGGATAAACTGAGGAAATAGAAAATATGTTAATGGGGATTATATGTAGGTGAAAATGGGTAGGCAGTGCTGAAAACAGACCATGTGATAACAGGGACTGGGGTGTCTGGGTGGATGAAGGAGATGGAAGAAGATGTTGAGCTCCTAAGCTTATGGAAGTCAATAACTGAGTCCTGAAGGTTACAGGATCTCCAAGCAACACATGAGATACTGCTCTTCAAGTTTACACTGAGCCCAGCTTTTAAATCTTTTCCCTCTCACCTTAAACCAATGCCCTCTAGTTTTGGACTCCCCACCCCAGGAAAAAGACCTTGGTTAGTCACCTTATGCACACTCCTCATGATTTTATAAATCTCTACACCCCTCAGCCTCTGGTGCTCCCCAGGTTAAAGCCCCACAGGCTGTGGGGGTGGCATTATAGAGGTTTATAAAATCATGAGGGACATGGATAAAGTGGATAGCCAAGGCATTAGGGACTGATTGACTCAATGATGAAGGGTTTATGCCCGAAATGTTGACTCTCCTGCTCCTCAGATGCTGCCTGACCTGCTGTGCTTTTCCAGTGCCACACTTTTTCACTCAGTGAGTTAGTTTTATTAGGCAAATGGGACTAGTTTAGTTTGGGGAATCTGGTCGGCATGGATGAGTTGGACCAAAGGACCAGTTTCCATGCTGTATGACTCTATGACTCTATTTAAAATAGTAAAACACAATACAATTTTGAAGCAGGCATTATAACTGATTTCTGCAGTTGTAGACATACAACAGACTGTCAGGTAGAGTCAGAATTTGGTACATACCCATTACCAATATTGTCCCCCGGTCCTCATTTTCCACCCCACTAGCATTCCTGTTTGAAAGATCATAAACTGCAATTTCTGCCACTTCCAGTGGGATATCACCACCATACACATCTTCCTCTCCCCTTCCTTGTCAGACTTCCACAGAGACCATTCCCTCTGAGACAACCTGGCCCAATCCTTCTCCACTCCCAACATCCCCCTATATCCCTATGGCACCTTCTAATGCAATCTGTCTATTTATTTCTTCCCTCCTCACTATCCAGGACTCCAGATACACATTCATAATGAAGAAGTGATTTACCTGCACTTTACCTGCACAAAGGAACAGCATGTTCTGTCTGCAAAAAATGACTCTGAGCTTCCTGTTGCCTGCCAATTCAACACACCACCTTCTAGCCTTTGGCACTCAACGTCGACTTCAACAATTTTAGGGCTTGAGCACCTTCTCCCATGTCTTTACCCCAACTCCCACAAACCAGGCCTTGTCATCACAATCAACCCATTGTCAACTTATCCATAGAATCCTTAGAATCCATACAATGTGGAACCAGGCCCTTCGGCCCAACAAGTCCATACCGCGCTCCGAACTATTAATCATTCTCAAACCTTTGCCCACTCCTTTGCATGTTTTTCTCTGGGATTCAACTCCTCCCATTCCCCCCATTGCCCCTTTCAGCGTATATATGTACCTTGCCTCAGCTATAATCAGTTCTGAAGAAGGACCACTGGACTCAAAATGTAAGCCCTGCTTTGACTCTACAAATGCTGCCAGACCTGATGAGATTTTCCAGCAATTTCGGCTTTTGTTTCTGATTTCCAGCATGCGCAGTTTTTTGTTTTAGTTATGCTTTGTGTATAACTCATTGCCATTTCTCATTCAGGCATGCCCACCTTGACGTAGTTATGCTCCTCTCTCAGCCAGGATTTCAATACCATTTTTTTTCCTTCTTCACCATCATTACTTTTGTTGTTGCTCCTGGTGTTTGACAAGGTATTGGACAAAACTCACTTTCAATTTTTGTGAGGATTTATAGCTCAGGTTATTCAGGTCGTAAGTTTGCTCGCTGAGTTGGAATGTATGTTCTCAGATGTTTTGTCACCATCAGTGATGTTATCTAGCATGGTGACGAAATGTCTGAGAACAAATCTTGCAGCTCATTGAGCAAACTTGCAACCCAAAACTCACTTCCACAGCCACATCACATTCCTCAGTGACTCCCTTTGGCTCAGACTCAACACGTGGATTCAAACTGGAGTTTTATCCTTAGTGTTTTGAATCCAACCAGGATCATGGATATTTCCATGATGTACGATGCTGCACAGACAGCTATTCTCACCACATCCTGAGATCCACAGTCAATGCTATGTGCTGCCACATGCTCACTCTCTGTCCTTTGGTATTATGTAATTCTGACTCAGAGCTGCCCTGTGGACAAGTTGTATCCACTTCTAGGGATAGGCTGGCCATCAGTATCTACTACAAACCCACTGACTCCCACACTTACCTGGACTATACATTCTCATACCCTACTTCTTATAAATACTTCATTCTGTTCTCCATCTCCATCACATCTGTTCTAATCATGCTTCCAACAAGGAGGCCTCTGAAATGTCCATCTCCTCAACCAAGGATTCCCCACCATCTTGGTTGAAAGGATCTTCAACTATGTCTGACCCATCTCCTACACTTCTGCCCTCACTTCTTCTCTTCCCTCTCACAACATTTATATGGTCCCCCGGGCATCGCTTTGCACCCAATCAGCATCCCCATCTAAAAGATCATGAACCACAAATTCTGCCACCTCAGGAGAATGCCATCACTAGACACATCTTCCCCTCCCTTGGCAACTTTCTGCAGCGGCTGTTTCCTCCAGGCCCACTCCTCCTTCACTACCAACACTTTCCCACACCTGCATGGCATCCACCCCTGTAATTATAGAAGGTGTAACACCTGCCTGTCTACTTCTTCCCTCCTCACTATCCAACAGCCCAGTTATACCTTGCATGTGAAGCAGTGATTTACCTCCACAACTCAATCTAATCTACTGTATTTGCTGCTCACAATGTTGTCTCCTCCATAATGGGGAGACAAAATGTAGACTAGATGATTGCTTTGCAGAACAAAAAGCAGGTCTGCAAAAATGGGCCCAAATTTCCAATTGCTTGCCACTTCAACATACACTGTGTTCTGACATCAACAGCTCTGTCTCAGGCCTGCTGCACTATTCCAAAGAGCCTCAGTACAAGTTGAAGAACAACATCTTGGTTTCTATTTGAAGACCCTGCAGCCTCTGGACTCAACATCAAGTTCAATAATTTTAAAGCGTATTTCCATCCTTCCATGTTTTTATGCACCCAACACCCGGTCCTGTTCTGTGGGTTACTTTTACCAGTCACCCATTCCCATTTACTCCTAAGCCCATTATCTCACTATATGGGTTGCATTCAGCACAGCTAACTAATTTTCTCACTCTTGGGTCTTATTATCTCTTCCGCTTTTCTTCTGCGTTGGCCTGCTATCCATAATCTCCTTGTTTACTTACCCCTTTCACATCTCTCGCTCTCTCTGGACTATGTCTCCGCCCATCTGCTTACCTCTCCATTTTCCTCTACCCAATTCAGCTTCAGCATAAATAACAGCTTTCCTTAGCTACTAACAGTGCTGACGAAGAGTCACTGGACTTCAAAAGTTTTCTTTCCAGAGATGCTGCCAGACCTGCTGAGTTTCTCTAGCAACTTTTGTTTGTGATTCAGATCTTTAGCATCCACAGTTCTTTGTTTTATTTTGTCATATGTTTATATTTATTTGCACAACTAACGTGTCAATTTTATTGTGAGTAGTCCGCTTACTAAGTCACCAGGCCTTAACGATTGTCTTTTTAATGTTCTACATCCTGTTCACATTATTTTGTCCTGTGGACCTGTTTAATTCTTGCCCTTGAATTCTCTGCCTATCACATTTCTTATTTCCCATTCTGTCTTTTGATTTTTGCCCTTGTGCCTCTTCTGTCTCCCTGTAAGGTCCAATCATTTTAGTCTAAATCCTACACAACTGTACTAACAAATATTCCTCCTAGGATCTTATTTCTCAAGTTTTATTGAGTGGTTCACATCTGTCTGGTATTTACTGTATTTTTCTTTAAGAGGTCCAACTCATTTTAAAGCTTATGGGTTTACATCCTCGATTATTCTAATTGTCAAATTTTTAGCATTCTGTTGATCCAGTATATTTTCTCCTTTATAAATTGATTTGGTAAATGTCCATCCCTTTCCATTTTGTTTCTTATTTTTGTTTTCTTTGAAATTTGGACATCTTCCACTTACTACTTCAGTGGTTGTTTGGTTTCCCCTTGTCCTGCTTGTGTTTTCACTAGTGACATTGCTGGCATTTATTTCTGAAAGGACAGTCTCAAGAATGATTTGCAGTTCCTTGTGTGTTGTGCATCACCACCTGCTTCTGCAGGTCTGTCATTTTCTGCAGCATTACTTTGAGGTTCCTATAGCTGCTGCTCCTGTTGACACTTATCCATATGTTGTTTCAGATATTTCAACAAAATAGAAATCTTTTTGTTATATTGCTGATATGAACTAGAAATTCATTTTGCTTTTTTTCCCCTATCTCTTTCAGCCCAGCATCTATCTTTGTGAGCTGGAAATGTGTTGCTGGAAAAGCGCAGGTCAGGCAGCATCCAGGGAACAGGAGAATCGACGTTTCGGGCATAAGCCCTTCTTCAGGAATGGGGAAAGTTTATCCAGCAGGCTAACATAAAAGGTAGGGAGGAGGGACTAGGGGGAGGGGCGTCGGAAATGTGATAGGTGGAAAGAGGTCAGGGTGAGGGTGATAGGTCAGACTGGGGTGGGGCGGAGAGGTCGGGAAGAAGATTGCAGGTTAGGAAGGCGGTGCTGAATTCGATGGATTTGACGGAGACAGGGTGGGGGGAGGGGAAATGAGGAAACTGGTGAAATCCGAGTTCATCCCTTGTGGTTGGAGGGTTCCTAGGCGGAAGATGAGGCGTTCTTCCTCCAACCGTCGTTTTGTTGTGGTCTGACGATGGAGGGGTCCAAAGACCTGCATATCCTTGGTGGAGTGGGAGGGGGAATTGAAATGTTGAGCTACAGGGTGGTTGGGTTGGTTGGTCCGGGTGTCCCAGAGGTGTTCTCTGAAACGCTCCGCAAGTAGCCGGCCTGTCTCCCCAATATAGAAGAGGCCACATCGGTTGCAGAGGATGCAATAGATGATGTGTGTGGAGGTGCAGGTGAATCTGTGGCGGATATGGAAGTTTCCTTTGGGGCCTTGGAGGGAGGTGAGGGGGGAGGTGTGGGCGCAAGTCTTGCACCTCCTGCGGTTGCAGGGGAAGGTGCCGGGAGTGGAATCTATCTTTGTGAGCCATGTATAATATTTTGTTTTTGAATTTAGTCTGAGCTCTTTTGTATCTCCAGAGTCTGTCTGATTCCATGGATTGTTACCAGTGCAAGCTGATTTACCTTCGATTACTGTCCCAGCAGTTTCTATTGTAGAACATCTGTGACAGCTATGTATTTTGATTGTATATTTACTCCAATGCTATTGATCTTGCACATGGAATTGATAAACTGTGGCAAACTGCAAGTTTTACATTCATAGTTTTGTTTTATCAAAGATTCTCATGTCTGTGGTTACTTTTTAAAGCAAATTTGCAGGGGTAATATATTGGTATGGACTTCCCTGTGTTGATCTTGGCTAATAATGAGTACTTAACAGTCAACTAAGAACAAATATTTAAGCAAACACTTTGGACAGTGTAATGACATTAACATTTCCTGAGAGATTGACCATGTGAATTGTCAGATTTTGGTTTGTTGATCATTCATGTGCACACCTCTAATGGAATGACAGCTTGTCTTACTTGCAGATGAAGGTAATCCTTTTTGTGCAGTTTGTTTGGGTCAGTTCACGTCTCTTTGTAGCTTCATCAGCCTTAACTTTAGTGCACTGCCTCTGCCAATGGCTGAGCATTTCTTCGGTGCATGTGCAAGGTCACATCTTCCACGTCTTTCAACATCTGGGTGCTCCAGTTATTGTGCCAACTGTCAAGTTGTGCTTAGGACCTATACATTTTGTCAACCCGCAGTGATCACTTTACACTTACGTTCATCCTTCAGTAGCTTGTAAATCCATAGAATCCGTACAGTGTGGAAACAGACCCTTCGGCCCAACAAGTCCACATCGACCCTCCGAAGAGTAACCCACTCAGACCCATATCCCTATTACTCGACCTTTACTAATGTACCTAACCAATGCATCCCTGAACACTATAGACAATTTAGCTTGGCCAATTCACACAACCTGCACATCTTTGGATTGTGGGAGGAAACCAGAGCACCTGGAGGAAACCCGCACAGACACGGGAAGAATGTGCAAACTCCACACAGGCAGTTGCCTGAGGCTGGAATTGAACTCAGGTCCCTGGCGCCGTGAGGCAGCAGTGCTAACCACTGAGCCACCATGCCACCTCTTCAGTAAATCTTTCTGGAGATATTCCATGGAGGTCAAAATGATGGAGGACCAGCTCAAACCTTTTGCTTGCTAGCATCCTATCTGACAATCATAAAATTTGCTCAAAAAGTTATCTATGAATTATGTAGGCTTCCATCTAACTGACATGAATTCTAACCAATGACTGTGGAAGTTAAATCTGATTCTGATTTGGTCTTCTAATGTGCTCCATATCTTTTGGGAATGTGTGAGCTCCTCAGCTGTTATTCCTGATGTGCTAAATCTGTGCAGATCCCCATTCCCAATTGCTAAGCAAATCTTGGTGATGTTTTGTTTTCTGCAGCATCCACATCTGTAACTAGACTGCTATTTAATAATTTTGAATTCTATTGGGAATTCTGCTATGTCCAATTTAACAAGAGAATTTTGTGGACATTCTGATGTTATCCTTTTGATCTTCTTTTCCTACTATTGATCCCTGATCATTTTCTCAAGTTAACTAAATGATGCTCTTGGTAGGGGTTTGTCTACTTACAAGCAAGCTGTGTTTAAACACTTTCTGGTGCTGCTTTGTAAAAAGACAAGAATGGTTGTCTTATGCATTTCAGAATGGTTTAATACTGTCTAGCCACGTGTTTCACAAGTAAGATAAACCTGCTGGCTGACTGTTCAAGTATGATGAGCCTCTTCAGCAGGACATTTTTCACTATTGTTTGCTGCTTCATTTTAATGATAATAGTCTAATGATCAATCCTCCATCAGGGATTGATTAACTCCCTAGATTAGTTTATTTAAAACAGTAAAACATACAATGTTTGGTAACACATTAGTTATGAAGCAGACATTAGAGCAAAGCAATTGATTTTTTGTGTTCACGTTGTAGACCCACAGCAAACTAACTGCCAATCAATCACAATATTATATACTCACAGCAGATAGAGTCCAGAAAGGTAGATTAACTTAAAGACGTGGTATGGATACAACATGGAGAACCTCCTGAGTGAAGAGCACCTCTCTTTGATTATTTTCAACCAACAACAATTTCAATGCAATATATGAAACTTGAGGGTAAGTCACATTCCCTCAAATCCTTCTTAGAAATGTTCAACTATTCAAACAGTATCAGCCCTTGTTGTGGCATTAGATGGTTAGGAAGATCCTCAATTGTAATTAATATTTGTATCTTTCTCTTCAAAAAAATTACTTGAGAACCATATAGATTAAATGTTGACTTTAATTTCATAATACTTTAATATAGTTTACAGAATTTTAATTTTAGTTTGAGTCAGACAGTTTGTTCTTTTATTTTCATTGTAACACTGCAATATTGTCACAAAAATGTTACTTAAAACTGTCATGGGTAGTGCTTATAAACTTTGAAAACCAACTCAGATGTAATATTTCCCCATAGAATGCCATCTTGTGGAATAATGAGTTGAATAATACAAAACTAAATTGCTATTTTAAAGAAATTTTCTACTACTTATAATAAATGAATAAATAGATAATTTAACTAATTTAATTTGAATAAATAATTTAATAAATTAAATCTCAAACAGTATTGCACAATTTCCAAACTCATTTCTAAGAAATCTTGTTATTTATTAAAGCTATAAGCATGTAAAATGCCAATCTTAATAAACTTCAAAGCTTCATATGGAATTAGTAAATGTTTCATTTAAAAAATAAGGACACTCCAACTAAGAATTGTTTCCGTTTCCTCATGGATTGTGAGACTTTTGGGTTTTTTTGACACACCTGAACTGTTCATTTTCTGTGAATCTTTAAGATTATTTGCTCTTTTAGTTTTAATTTTCTTTGCAATGCCCACACTAGGTCATATTTTGAGCCCATAAGCAAGGCCAATGGTAGTGCAAAAATGGCATTTATTCAAAAGAACCAGTGACCACCATCTTCAAAGGTCGACTGCTAAATTGCTGTGTCAGTCAACATGCCTTTGATATCAGTAAGTTGGGGTCCCATGACTTACATGGACTGCTATTTCTGGACAGAATTGGATGGAAAATGCCCAGTTTTGCCTGGTGTCCTAGCTAAAGAAGTAAAAACAAAAGCTGAAAATATGCAGAAGACCAAGGAGGATCTTTGAAGATAGAAACAGAGTTAATGCTTCAAGTTAATGACCTTTCATCAGAATCTGAAAAAGTTTTAGAAATGTGAATTTAAAAGTACAGAGGAATCTGTTATACCAGGTAATGGTTCTGAATGGGGATAATGTTTGATCTTGCACCCATCTAAGGATATGACACAATCTTTGATGGGAAACCAATGAGTCTAGCTCAAAATCCTGCTGGGTTCAGATGTGTCAACCATGCCAGATGATGATGTGGATGATGCTGGCTGGCTGGAAAGTATCTTGCAACTGTTGCTGTCATGCAATAAAATACATCTTGTTTCAAAGACAAGTGCCTTTGTTAAGGCTCACTAGTGGTTCATCTTTTATTATTGTTAACCAACCAGATCCTTAGACCTACAAGGTTGAAAGCAGAAATTGGAATTGGAACAGGCCCATAAAAAAGATAGAAGTCCTATTAAGTACTTCCTTTTAGGTCTTTGAAAGGACCAGAAGGAAGAGCAATGTTCCTCCAGGAAAATTACCTGGCAAATACAACCCTACCAATCTTCTATTAATGAACCCCCAAATGAATAATTACAGGCCAAAATGATTCCAATCTTCTTGATCATAAGTTGGCTCAGGGTTAAAAGGCAGCCCCAAAGGAGCACAGAGGTGCACATGTGGTCTACTTGGGTATGGTGAGGAGGCATTTGCATCAAAATTCATCAAATTTTTTATTAGCATAATCACGCCATAATACTCCACTGATCAGCCATTTATTAGTTAAAATCTATTACCATTTATCTCTTTAAAGAGCAATGCCTTTGTTTTGTGCTTTGCATGAATAATCTGAATAGTTTTCTTTAATCTCTTCTTGCCTAATTTCTCCTACTTGATAAACCATATCGTATTAAAAATATATATCAAATACAAAATGAAAACAAGCTCTCTGACAAAACCAGTCCACAACAGCAGTAAACCTATTGCCCACTGTGTTTCATTACCTCTTCATTTCCCTTTCATTTTCTAATTCTTGCAGTAAATTCCACAGTCTCACAGCCTGCAGTAAGAAAACACTTCATCTGTCTGTCCTAAATCTATTGCACTTAATCATATACCCTGCTCTAACTCACAGCTACGTACTTTCTTTACCTCTCCAATATCTTGAAATTGCTAGATCTCTTGTAGACTGGAGACATTGATTATGGTCACCACCAGAAACTCAGTTCCCAATTCTCCTTCTCCTTGATAATTGCGGGAGGCTGAACTAAAATTGGCATCATGAATTATTAATAAAGTCACCTATTTCTGTGTCCATAATATCAGCCAACTTTGCTCCCACCTTCATTCATTACTTTGTTATCTCTGAGTTTGATAATCCTAATGCACTCCTGGCAAGCCTCTCATCTTCCACACCTCATAAAAATGAGGCCTCACAAAATTCTCCTGCACGTGTTGTAACTTTCACCAAGTTGTATTCACCTATTTCAGACCCTGTGATCACTCACTTGGATTGGTTCCCATTAAAGCAAGGCCTTGATTGCAAAATTCTCATTCTTGTAGACAGATTGCTTCATGGCCTCATCTCTCCCTATCACTGGAAATTTTATCCCGACAATCCCCTGATATATTTGGATTCTTCCGATTCTGACCTCTTGAGCATTCCAGTTTAATTATCATGGTAATCTGCCCTAATACCTCCTGATGTGGCACAGGGTCATGGTCTGTTCCTGTCATGTTTTTAGACATTATATAGGCTATATAAATACTAATTTCTGTTGTTGTTCTATTTCTCTTCTTTCAGATGCTTGGTCACTTGAAACAACCCTTTCTTTATCTATTCTATTCAAATAGTAACAAAGGCAGCGGTCTGCTTACCCACTACTTCTCCCTCCAAATGCCCTTCTGTCTCCAAACTAGAAAGGGCAGAAGACTCCAAGCAAGGTTTCCAATCCTACTACTTTCATGAGATGCTCCCCTGGTGGCATCAGTAGAACTGGTGGAAGGTTGTTATTGCTCATGAGGGAACCCTTAAGATGTTTGCCGAGGGCAACATCTGAGAGTTCAAGCTTCTAAGCATTTTGGTTGCTACATGGACAGTCTGGCCCAGCTAACGTTCTGGCTTTTTCTCTGAGTTTGCTGATAGAATGATAAGGACGCAGGGGTGCTGATATATGTGGAGGCCAAGATGTGCAACTCATTTTGCTGTCCACCCTACAAACTTTGAATTTAGCACTTGCACTTGCCAATGGGAGAATAACACTGCAGAAGATGAATGATGTCTTCCAAGCCCCTATCTGGCTACAGTAATGCAACAATTAAACGTAGAAGGACTGTGAATTACATTAAAATTAAAATACCATTGGAAATCTGAAATAAAAATAGGAAGTGCTGGAGAAACTCAGCAGGGTAGGCAGCATCAGTGGAGAGAGAAACAGTTAACCTTTGAGTCTGATATGACTCACAGCAGCTGCCAGACCTGTTGATTTTCTCTAGTACTTTTTTGTTTTCATTAGTTTTAAATATATTCTTGTTTTAAGAGCCTGATTTCATGTCATAGAGTTATAAAGTCATAATGCATGGAAACAGGCCCTTCGGCCAAACTTATCCATGGTTTTCTAAACTGAACCAGTCCCATTTGTCCGTGTTTGGCCCATATCCCCTTAGCCTTTCCAATCCATGTACTTGTCCAAATACCTTTTAACTATTTTAACTGTATCCGCCTCTACCACTTCCTCTAGCAGCTTGTTCCATATACGCACCACGCTCTGCATGAAAATGTTGCCCCTTTTAAATATCTCCCCTTTCACCTTAAACCTATGTGTTCTAATTTTGAACTCCCCTACCCCGGGGAAAAGATCTTGGCAATTAAAGTTATCTAAGTTTCTCATGATGTTATAGACCTCTACAAGGTCACACCTCAGCTTCCTATGCTCCAGAGCAAGATGTTCCAGCCTATCCAGCCTCTCCTTACAACGCAAACTCTCCAGTCTTGGTAACAGCCTTGTAAATCTTTTTTGCACCCTTTCCAATTTAATAATGTCCTTACAATGGGAGGGTGATCAGAATTGTATGCAGTACACCAAATGTGGCCTTACCAATGTCTTGTACAGATGTAACATGATGTCCCAACTCCTGTACTCAATGCTCTGACTGATGAAGGTAATTGTGCTGAATGCCTTCTTCACCACCCTGTCTACCGGTGACACCACTTTCAAGGAATTATGGACCTGCAGCCCTAGATCTCTGTTCGACAGCACTCTCCAGGACCCTATTATTAGCTGTATCAGTCCTATGTGTTCATGATTGTGGCCACAGTTTGCAATGTGGACTGCAGAATTGTCCTAATGCCACAAAGCAAGTGGAAATAGAGTCCACAATGTTTTCTGCCATTGTGCTGAAAAATCTTGGTAGGTTGTCCAATATCCAACATAACTGCTTCATGGCAAACAATTTTCTTTTCATTGCTCCTGAATTTCTGAAACCTTAGTTGAACTCAAATCTCCCCTGTGAGCTGTTTCATGTATCTTTCCTTCTGTTTGCACCCACTACTGCTCACCACTACTAGATGCATCACGAACTGCAAACTTCTCAAACTCAGCCTTTACCCTAGACAGACTGTCATACTACGTACTTGAGAGTTCTTGAACCTCTAAAGAAAGATTTGTTTCCTTTGATCTGAGACAAAGTAGTCTGTGTGGAGGCGATAGCCTAGTGGTATTATTGCTGGACTATTAATCCAGAGACTGAATAAAGTTCTGGGCACCTAGGTTCAAATTCTGCTATGGCAGATAGAGGAATTTGAGTTCAATAAAATATATCTGGAATTAAGAATATAATAATGACCATAAAACCATTGTCGATTATCAGAAAAAAATCATCTAGTACACTAATGTCTTTTAGGGAAGGTACCTGCCAGCATTATCTCGTTTGGCTTACATGTGACTCTAGACCCACAGCCACATGCTTGGATCTCAACAGACAATTAGGGACGAGCAATGAATGCTGGCCTAGCCAGTGATGCCCACATCCAATGAATAAAAACAAAATTCTACAGGTTGTGGGTAATGAAGAAGATCCTGTGAAATGAATGGGCGGATGGATAATAGCAAATGGTAGCCATAATAATTCAGTGTTCTGTTGTCAGGCTACATATGTTTTTTTTCTGAGGTACATGAAAGAATGCAAGTAATAGTCAGAGACCCTGTTAGTTCAGAGAAGCCCCCTGCGTCAGACCCCATAGGTCTGATAGGGCCATGGATTTGTGATGCTATGGTGTTTCAGGTTTAATAGAGCAATACAAGTTGTTGATTCCTGGTCAGGACCCTTTACATTGTCCAAAACAAAGAGATGAGTTAATCAGTGTCTCCCAGAAAGAAGAATATACATGTGGATGTTCACATGTTGAGAGGAAGCAGAAGAAGCAATCAGGATGGGAGAATGTTGAGCTGGTAAGTAGATGTGAAGTGATGCATGAACCATGTGAAAAGTAGATAGTGCAAAGGCTAGCTAGCTTCAATAAAATTGTATTTCCACAACTGGCAAGGAACAAGGAAATGGTGAAACTGCATTTTGAATGAGAGTGAGAGGTCTTAACACAGGAGCATGAGTAGGTCAGATTGCCCTTCAAGCTTGCGCCACCATTCAGTAAGATAACAGATGATTTTCTACTTCAATTTCACCTTCCCACATTATCTCCAGATCTCTCTATTTCCTTAGTACTCAAAAGTCCATTGATTTTTATCTTGAATATACTCAACAGCTGAGCAACGACACATCTCTGGGGTAGAGTCCTCCAAAGATTCACAACCTTTGAACTGAAGAAATTTATCTTAATCTTACTCCTAGTTGGCTTGTCCCTTATCCTGGGACTGGGACCTCATGTTCTAGATTTCCCACCCGAGAAATATTTTTTTCAACATATATAAAATTCTTAAGAGGTTTGACAGAGTATATTTCATTTAGGTAATCTCTCATTCCAATTCCCAGAGATTATCGGCTTAGTTTAAGCATAGGACAATCTTCTCATCCCAGAAACCATTCTTATGAATCTTCATTAGCCCCCTTCTAAGGTGAAGGTACATTACTCCTGAGATAAGAAAACAAAATTGTGCATAATACTCTGGATGTTGCATCATCAACACCGAGGCTAATTGTCATAAAACTTCTTTACTCTTTTATTCCAATCCCTTTGTAATACAAGATAATGTAGCACTTAAAAGCAAAATACTATGGATGCTGAAAATATTAAATAAAAATAGAAAATTTTGGATAAACTCACCAGGTTCAGAAGTAGAGTTATATGAGACATAAAACATTAACTGTTTCTTTCTCCATAGATGCTGCCAGATCTGCTAAGTTTTTTGAGCATTTCCTACTTTAATTCCTAACTTACCAGTTACTTACCTATTTGTCTGTAGTACCTGTACATTAACTTCCTGTGATTTATGTACAAGAATCAAATGCAGAATTTCCCAGTCTCCCACTATACAAAAAAACATACTACTTTTTCATTCTTATGACCAAAGTAGACAACTTCACACTTCGCTACAGTGTTATCCACCAGTCATGTTCTTGCCTACTCAACTAATATGTTTTTACCCTTCTGCAACCTCTTTGGATCATCTTTATCACTCAGTATGGTCAGAAAATTTCTATAAGTTACACTCAATCATTTCACCTAAGTAATTAAAATAGCCTGTAAGTAGCTCAGGTCCAAGATATCCCACTGGTTATAGCCTGCCACCCAAAAATGACCCATTTCTCCTTCTATCTGTTTTCTGACCATCAACCAATCTTTCAAGCAGGCTATTTATTACTTTTGTTCTCAGGATACTTCGCTTTGTTTGATTACCTCTTGTGTGTCACTTCATCTGATGTTAATGAAATTCCAAATACGTGACTTCCACTGGTTCAACAGCTTCATATTTTCTTATTATGTTCACTGCGCTGAGGAAAGAGATCAATCTGAGATTGGTACAGATGAGAACAGAAGTGAGTCAAACAGTCAGGGCAGGCAGGGACAAGGTAGGACTAATAAATTAAACTGCATTTATTTCAATGCAAGGGGCCTAACAGGGAAGGCAGATGAACTCAGGGCATGGTTAGGAACATGGGACTGGGATATCATAGCAATTACAGAAACATGGCTCACGGATGGACAGGACTGACAGCTTACTGTTTCAGGATACAAATGCTACAGGAAGGATAGAAAGGGAGGCAAAAGAGAAGGGGGAGCGGCATTTTTGGTAAGGGATAGCATTACAGCTGTACTGAAGGAGGATATTTCGGACATACATCCAGGGAAGTTATTTGGGTGGAACTGAAAAATTAGAAAGGGATAATCACCATATTTGGATTGTATTATAGATCCCCCTAACAGTCAGAGAGAAATTGAGAAACAAACTTGCAAGGTGATCTCAGCAATCTGTAAGTATAATAGAGTGGTTATGGTAAGGGAATTTAACTTTTCGATAATAGACTGGGACTGCCATAGTGTTAAGGGTTTAGATGGAAAGGAATTTGTTAAGTGTGTACAAGAAGATTTTCTGATTCAGTATGTGGCTGTACCTACTAGAGAAGGTGCAAAACTTGATCTACTCTTGGGAAATAAGGCAGGGCAGGTGACTGAGGTGTCAGTGGGGGAGCACTTTGGGGCCAGTGACCATAATTCTATTAGATTTAAAATAGCGGTGGAAAAGGATAGACCAGATTTAAAAGTTGAAGTTCTAAACTGGAGAAAGGCCAATTTTGACGGTATTAGGCAAGAACTTTCAAAAGCTGATTGGGGGCAGATGTTCGCAGGTAAAGGGACAGCTGGAAAATGGGAAGCCTTCAGAAATGAGATAACAAGAATCCAGAGAAAGAATATTCCTGTCAGGGTGAAAGGAAAGGCTGATAGGTATAGGGAATGCTGGATGACTAAAGAAATTGAGGCTTTGGTTAAGAAAAAGAAGGAAGCAAATGTAAGGCATAGACAGGATAGATCGAGTGAATCCTTAGAAGAATATAAAGGCAGTAGGAGTATACTTAAGAGGGAGATCAGGAGGGCAAAAAGGGGACATGAGATAGCTTTGGTAAATTGAATTAAAGAGAATCAAAAGGGTTTTACGAATATATTAAGAACAAAAGGATAACTAGGGAGAGAATAGGGCCCCTCAAAGATCAGCAAGGTAGCCTTTGTGTGGAGCCACAGAAAGTGGGGGAGATACTAAACAAGTTTTTGCATCAGTATTTACCGTGGAAAAGGATATGGAAGATATAGAATGTAGGGAAATAGATGGTGACACCTTGAAAAATGTCCATAAAAGTGATTGCTGGGCCTCTTGCTGAGATATTTGTATCATAAATAGTCACAGGTGAGGCGCTGGAAGACTGGAGGTTGGCTAACGTGGTGCTACTGTTTAAGAAGGATGGTAAGGACAAGCCAGAGAACTATAGACCAGTTAGCCTGACGTCGGTGGTTGGCAAGTTGTTGGAGGGAATCCTGAGGGACAGAATGTACATGTATTTGGAAAGGCAAGAACTGATTAGGGACAATCAACATGGCTTTGTGCGTGGGTAATCATGTCTCACAAACTTGATTTGAGTTTTTTGAATAAGTAACAAAGAGCATTGGTGAGGGCAGAGCGGTAGGTGCGATCTATATGGACTTCAGTAAGGCGTTTGACAAGGTTCCCCATGGGAGACTGGTTAGCAAGGTTGGATCTGACGGAATACAGGGAGAACTAGCCATGTGGATACAGAACTGGCTCAAAGGTAGAAGACAAAGGGTGGTAGTGGAGGGTTGTTTCTCAGACTGGAGGTGAGTGACCAATGGAGTGCCACAAGGATCAGTGCTGGGTCCTCTACATTTTGTCATTTATATAAATGATTTGGATGTGAGCATAAGAGGTACGGTTAGTAAGTTTGCAGATGACACCAAATTTGGAGGTGTAGTGGACAGAGAAGAAGGTTACCTAAGATTACAACAGGGTCTTGATCAGGTGGGCCAATGGGCTGAGAAGTAGCAGATGGAGTTTAATTCAGATAAATCCGAGGTGCTGCATTTTGGGAAAACAAATCTTAGCAGGACTTATACACTTAATGGTAAGGTCCTAGGGAGTGTTTCTGAACAAAGAGACCATGGAGTGCAGGTTCATAGCTCCTTGAAAGTGGAGTCGCAGGTAGATAGGAAAGTGAAGAAGGCATTTGGTATGCTTTCCTTTATTGGTCAGAGTATTAGTACAGGAGTTGGGGGGTCATGTTGTGGCTGTACAGGTCATTGGTTAGGCCACTTTTAGAATATTGCCTGCAATTCTGGTCTCCTTTATATCAAAAAGATGTTGTGTAACTTGGAAGGGTTCAAAAAAGATTTACAAGGATGTTGCCAGGGTTGGAGGATTTGAGCTATAGGGAGAGGTTGAACAGGCTGGGGCTGTTTTCCGTGGAGCGTTGGAGGCTGAGGGGTGACCTTATAGAGGTTTACAAAATTATGAGGGGCATGGATAGGATAAATAGACAAAGTATTTTCCCTGGGGTCGGGGAGTCCAGAATTAGAGAGCAAAGGTGCTTCAGGGTGAGAGGTTTAGGGTGAGAGGGGAAAGATATAGAAGAGACCTAAGGGACATCGTTTTCACACAGAGTGTGGTACATGTATGGAATGAGCTGCCAGAGGAAATGGTGGAAGCTGGTACAATTGCAACATTTAAAAGACATTTGGATGGGTATATGAATAGGAAGGGTTTGGAGGGATATGGGCCGGGTTCTGGCAGGTGGGACTAGATTGGGTTGGGATATCTGGTCGGCACTGACGGGTTGGATCGAAAAGTCTGTTTCCATGCTGTACATCTCTATGACTCTATGAATGCGATCTAGTTGAAAGAGGATGACTGGATCCTAATTCATAGCACCTTGCCACATCCCAACAAGGCACCTTAGCAAAAGGTTGCTAAACACATTGCTAGTCGGCTGGGACACCCTGAAGCTCCTTTGAATACCCAGTAGTCATGTTGGCAGTAGTGTGAGCATTCATGGCAATAAACTGAGCCTGCAGAATTGCACTCTGAGCTTCTTCTGCAGTATTTAGTAGCTTCTGCTTGGGCTGCAATGAAGGCTGAGAAATTGACCACCAACTATTGCGTCATGGAGTTCACAAGTACAATATTAGAATTAGTCACTACTTCCACACTGGAAAGGATGGAGTTCAAGCTCCGCAAATATTGCATGCCAGTCTTCTCCACAATCACTAATAATAACTACAAGCAGATATGTCAATGCACTAAAGACGTTTATGTGCATATCTATCAGCCATTTTATGTATGCTGCCTCACACAAGTTTCCATTTGAGCCCACCGCAGTAGAACACACATGAATATGTCTCCACTTGTGATATGGTAGCTGTGCTACCCTCTCTTCCTGATCTGTCTGCAGGCTATTCATGCAAGGTGTCACAACATTTGCATGTGTTCCTTCTAAAATACTCCCTAAAGTTACATGCAACAGGGGAGACGATGTCTCCCAGCATCTGTGACAGTTGTGTGTAAGGTGGACAGGAGGGGAAAGACTGGGCATGGAGAAATTCTTCCCCAGTCATTGCAGTATTTTCTCTAGCCAAATACACCACCCCTTCATGATAGAAAAACAGAAATACTCAGCAGTTCAGTTTGTGGAGAGAGAAACAGAGTCAATGTTTCAAATTATAAACTGTCATCAGAGATGCAAGATGGCAGGCTGTCTTGAACTCAAACTTTAACTTTGTGTACCAAGCTAAGGCATGCCACTCAATGCTGCCACTCAACAGTATAATTATCATTGGCTACATACTGCAATCATGGAAATAAGAAAGCAGCACAAAACTTGCTTGCTGCCTGCATTGGAAGTAACAGTGATGGATTAATTGTACATTGTGATTACCCCAACTGTTTTCAGTTTATGAATGTCATGGCCTCTATGCTGCAACTTATTTGCAATCTTTGGACTTAACTCTTGACAGACTTTGGTGCTGAGGTTAACACAAGAAGCCTTACATCCAATACAGCAGATTGTTTTCTATATACAAGTCTCTCTGTTCTTGGCTGACAGGATCTCTGGTACCAGGAAACAGATGGAAAATGAAACACTGAATGTACATTCTTGGTGGGACTAGAAGAAAATACTTCATTGCCTTTGGATCAGAACTGATACTGCATTAAGGAAATGAAATATTTCAAAAACTGTAGTTAACTTGATTTCCAAATACACAATTGCACTTTCTACTTTGAGATTGTTGATCTGGAACACATCACCAGATAAATGAATAAAACTGAACTAAAAGGCAGAGGTTGTTTAAAAGCATTCAGATATCTGAATACTTTATTGTCTGAGGCATTCATTATCATTCAAGGGAGTTCATAACTTCAAATTTTTCAAGGACATCAACAAACTATGTCAGTCTTATGACAAGAACTAAAGTGATACAAGTATGTAGAACTGTCTTTTGATGGAAAGACATTTGTATAATTTTTTTTGACTATGATTATTTGTTCCGTTATAAAATTTCAATGTTAATGACGTGATACCTCTGTTTCTGTATTATTGTAAAATTGAAGATAGGTAAACCATGATAGTATACAATACAAAAGTGGTGCTTAAAATTTTAAATCAAATGTTAGCCATATTTTTCATAAATGTTACTTGATTCCAATATTTTTGTTTTACATAGCCAGGTGAATACTACATTTTAAAAGTTAAAGCATCAGATTTTGCACCACATGGGAAATGGAGAGAAGTAGTAACAAGCTTACTGGAAAATTTTCAAACCATCCACTGGAAACATTTTATAGGAAGCACTGCAGAAACTTTGATTGGCATTCTCATGATATTTTAATTTGACATTGGTCACAATTATATAACTTATAAATATAGTTGCAACATTATCAATCATTGGATCAACCTGGTAAAATAGAATTATAATATTCCACATGACAGGAGAATAATGTGATGTCACCATTTGACAAAACATGAGAGTTGTAGGTTCCAGCCATCTGTTACTATCTATCTCGATTGCTATGCATGCTCATAAAAAAGAAAACTCAATAGGGGAATTACTCCTGAATTTCTAAAAAGGCTCAATAAGTATCTGAAAATGGACAGGTTGGAGAACCCACCAATTTAAAAGAAAAAGCCTGCTTTTTTCCTTCATTTTCCACTCATATTAATTACCTAAGAATAGTTGGGCATAAAATGGAAATGATTGAATGAAGGCTTGTGCAGTTAGAGATGCTCATTTAAGGTTGAGGGTAAAACACCTATAAAGCAAAATTATGATGAGACAAACCGAAGACATAAAATTCTGGTTGTGGTAAATTCATCTGACATTTCGGCTGGCCAAATAGCAAATCTAATAGAATGATACCTGCGATAAGCTGAAATTCCAAACTGATAATTCTAGGATTGCCGATCTTGTCTAAGCTTGTCAGATGACTATGTCAGGCAATCAAAGCTGAGTTAGGTTATGCACAAGTGCAAAATCCTGGAGCACTGGACAATTCTTCATATGAGATCTCCCTGAGATAGAATGTAAAACACCTGCAAGTACGGCTAAATCTGTGACAAAGTTAAAAATCTGGTTAATTAGATGATGGTGAATTTGATACAACAAGCAGAAAACTGAAGTGCAAAGTGAAAAACAGACATCAAAAGGAGTGGGGGAATTCCACTATTTAGTTTATATACCATTTTGAAACATAAGGCAAACAATTTGGAACAGTTCGACAGGTGGTCTCTCTCTCTCTCTGATTGTCTGCCTTGATGTTGAGTAAGTTTAAAGTTGTCCAAGCAGAGAAGATTCCTACCCATTCCAATCCTAAATGAAAGAAGAATCATCCTGAAAAATAGGCTCGGAACAAGGAGTTCATCTGCACTGTCAATTCAAAATAAGGCAAGGCATAATTTTCCATGTGGTAAGCAGTTAGGGTGCTCTGGTTATGACAGCAGTGACAGATAATTGGCTCCAAAATTGTCTTGGAGGCAAATCAGGTCACATGCAGATGCATTCATGTGACAATAGTGCATTCTTGACTATCATAAATTTGTGGGAGATTCCCTAGGACTCAACTCATCAGGATTTTAGTGTAGAAACTAAAGAAAGAGAACTTTCTGAAGAAGGGTCACTGGACTTGAAACATTAAACCTGTATTCTCTCCACACAGTGCTGCCAGGCCTGCTGAGTTTCTCCAACCATTTGTTTTTGTGTAAGAGAACTTTGACCGATGTGCATAGTTGGGTCGGATAAAACAGAGTATAAACTGCTGTGAGAGTAAGTCGTGACACTTACATATTTACATCTATCAGGCTAAAATTTGTTATATGTGTCGTGTAATTAAAGCCTTGTTACAAGAACCTGCAGTATCTGTAAATCCTGTAGGCGATGCTGTGTTGGACCTTAAATTTTTAAGATGTCACCTTGTATAAATCAAAATAGCTAATATTTCATATTGGTGATATATCATCCTTTGAATGCACAATGTGACCACTGACTTTCCACAAATCGCTCAAAATGATTCTTTCTTTGGTTCGTTCTTCTTGAATTAAACTGTCCAAATGAGAGTTAACAATTAAAAGTTAAAAATTACACAAAACCAGGTTATAGTCCAACAGGTTTATTTGGAAGCACCAGCTTTTGGACCGCTGCTCCTTCATAGTGGTTGTGGAGTGTAAGATCATAAGACACAGAATTTATAACAAAAGTTTACACTGTGATGTAACTGAAATTATATATTGAAAAAGACCTGGATTGTTTGTCAATTCTCTCATCTTTTAGGATGAACATGTTGGCTTCAGTTTTTCATATGTAAATCACAGAACATTTTTAAAGTTACCGTAGATGCTGCAAGATGTGTCAGAATGTCAGCACAGATACCACCATTACGCGTGGGGACACCTCCCACCATGTATGTGGCAGGTACTCATGCCACTCAGCCAACGTTGTCTATCTCATACGTTGCAGGCAAGGATGCCCTGAGGCATGTTACATTGGCGAGACCGAGCAGAGGCTACGGCAACGGATGAATGGACACTGCACAACAATCAACAGACAGTAGTGTTCCCTCCCAGTCGGAGAACTCTTCAGCTGTCTGAGACATTCGACCTCGGACCTTTGGGTGACCGTCCTCCAAGGCAGACTTCGGGACAGGCAACAACGCAAAGTGGCCGAGCAGAGGCTTATAGCCAAGTTCGGTACCAATGGCAATGGCCTTAACCAGGACCTTGGGTTCATGTCACACTACGGGTGACCCCACTGCACCACACACACACAACTACTGACCCATACACTCACGCAGACCCTCTCTCATACACGAGGTTTCTCTCATACGCTCACACATACAATCCCACACTCACATGCATCCTCTCACAGACTTATACTCCTTTACACTCACACTCACACATACACACACTCTCACAAACACTCATAACCCCACCACACACACCCACATAAGCTTGTGGGTTGAATTTGTACTTGCAGAATTAGTTTGTTTTGCTCAAAAACTGTATGAATCCATGTAAGATTCTGTATATCCATTTTTTAGATTAGAATCAGTCTGAACATTGTGGCACAGACATTCTCACACAGGGCACCTCACACTTAAATGCATTATCTGGGTCGACTTGACACCAATTGTTAAAGTTGATTTTGACCAATTGCTAAAGTTCACTTGAGAATGCAAATTTAAAAAAGTTCTGCAATTTGCATATGAAAGAACTGAAACCAACAGGTACACTCTAAAAGATGAGAGACTTAGCAAACAATTCAGGTCTTTTTTATACATATAATTTCAGTTACATCACATTGTAAACTTTTGCTATAATTTCTGTGTCTTACGATCTTATATGCCACAACGACCTGATGAAGGAACAGCACTCCGAAAGCCAGCGCTTCCAAATAAACCTATTGGACTATAACCTGGTGTTGCGTAGTTTTTAACTTTGTATAACTTTGTACACCCCAGTCCAACACCAGCATCTCCAAATCATAAAACTTAAAAGTAATATATTTCACTGTAATATTAAATTTTTCTACTGAGTTATATTCACTGACTTTAAGTGTCTTAATGAAATGTGTATTTGAAGGCCTCAAAATTTAGAGTCATAGAGATGTACTGCATGGAAACAGACCCTTCGGTCCAACCCGTCCATGCCGACTAGATATCCCAACCCAATCTAGTCCCACCTGCCAGCATCCGGCCCATATCCCTCCAAACCCTTCCTATTCATATATCCATCCAAATGCCTCTTAAATGTTGCAATTCTACCAGCTTCCACCACTTCCTCTGGCAGCTCATTCCATACTACTACCACCCTTTGCGTGAAAAAGTTGCCCCTTAGGTCTCTTTTATATCTTTCCCCTCCCACCCTAAACCTATCCCCTCTAGTTCTGGACTCCCCGACCCCAGGTAAAAGACTTTGCCTATTTACCCTATCCATGTCCCTCATAATTTTGTAAACCTCTATAAGGTCACCCCTCAGCCTCCAATGCTCCACGGAAAACAGCCCCAGCCTTTTCAGCCTCTTCCTATAGCTCAAATCCTCCAACCCTGGCAACATCCTTGTAAATCTTTTCTGAACCCTTTCAAGTTTCACAACATCTTTCCAATAGGATGGAGACCAGAATTGCACACAATATTCCAACAGTGGCCTAACCAATGTCCTGTACAGCCGCAACATGACCTCCCAACTCCTGTACTCAATACTCTGACCAATAAAGGAAAGCATACCAAACGCCTTCTTCACTATCCTATCTACCTGCAACTCCACTTTCAAGGAGCTATGAACCTGCACTCTATTCTCAAAGCTTTGCTGGGAGTTGTGACTCTGAGTTGAATTTGAATTGTGAAAAGTAGCTAATTTTCATTAATGCATCATTCAGTACTATTTGGTTAGCTTTCATTAGGAATATGAAAGAGGTCCTTAACTTCTAGGACTCAGTAGCTTCTCTTCAAATTATTTTGAAAACACTGAGATGCAATACAAAACTTTTATTGTGACAAACGTTATACAAAGCATTTGTTTTTGTGAAATAATAGCTGCGAATGAGGTAGAATAAAATGAAGTGTTTTGATTGTACATCTGGAATAGTGTTTTATTTATTGTCCTATAAACTTCAGTATCTTGGGCGTCAGAAAGAAAGAGAATTGCTAATTGAAAAATAATTATTACATTTTTCCAGCAGTGGTCCACGTCAGTACCAATACCACAAATGGAAAGAAGGAAAAGGCAAGCAGCTTTTGGGAGCTGGGAAAAAAAGGCTAACAAGCAGTATCTCAAAGATACTGATCTGGATTACTTCCTAATCCATGAGCTAGTAAGTATAAAAATAGAAGAGTAGAACAGATGAATACATTGGCGAATTGGTGGATAAAGTTTTGGGATGTTGGGACTGGTTCTGAAGGATATAACAATGGAAAGGAAAAGCAAGATACACAAAGGACTGAAAGAGACAGTGCACACTAAAGTCAGTAATAGAATGCCATTCGATAGAGTCAAAGTAAGAGAAAATAAGAGGAGAGCGCCTCATCTTCTGTCTAGGAACCCTCCAACCACAAGGGATGAACTCAGATTTCTCCAGTTTCCTCATTTCCCCTCCCCCCACCTTGTCTCAGTCCCAACTCTCGAACTCAGCACCACCTTCCTAACCTGCAATCTTCTTCCTGACCTCTCCGCCCCCACCCCGGCCTATCACCCTCACCTTAACCTCCTTCCACCTATCGCATTTCCAATGCCCCTCCCTCAAGACCCTCCTCTCTACCTTTTATCTTAGCCTGCTTGGCACACTTTCCTCATTCCTGAACAAGGGCTCATGCCCAAAATGTCGATTCTCCTGCTCCTTGGATGCTGTCTGACCTGCTGCACTTTTCCAGCAACACGTTTTCAGCTGAGAATGAAGTTAGCCCAGCTAAATTGAATTTAAAGACTGCAGGGCCGGACTGTAATGAAATAATTGCTGTCTTTAAACAAAAGAAAGGGAAGAGAAACAAATTTGGAGGTTCTTTCTTGACAAAAAATGGAGTAATCTGAAGCATAGAAAGTTTCTGGATGATGTTTCTGGTTGACAAGTGAAAATCAATATGAGTATCAAACGTTCAGAGGGGAAGTTAAAAAGTAATGACAGAAGTGGACAGAACATGAAAAAAGAGCAGCAGCTAAAATATGGCAAAGCAAACATCTTCAATGGGCACAACAATTGTAAAAGGATAGTAAAGAAAGGTTGCAACTAAGAACCAAAAAGGGGAATTACACATGGACGCAGAAGGTATGTTTGAGGTTCTATATGAGTACTTCGCATGTGTCTTTACCAAGAGAGAGATTCTATCAGTCATAGTAAGAGGCAGTGAGTCACTGGATCAGCTAGTGATAGAGTTGGAGACCACCTTTGCCTGTCACATCACTCTCTACTTTCCATCCAAAAAGAGGGGGGATCAGACGCAATAACGTTGTAAGAGTAGAAGTATAGAAGCAGAAATGTGAAGAACAACCATAGGAAGATATCAGTGAAACGTAAAGGGGGGGGGGGGGGGGGGTTGACGATTTAATACTTTACTTGTGGCCTAGATATCGTATTTTAAATTTGCGTACAATGTTTTGTGAAAGAAAGGGAGAAGATCCGGGTGGGTTTTGCAATGGTAACGTTCCCACTGGTTCCTCAGTGTAGCGGTTTCCCCCTTGAAGTGAGCCCAGTGCAGTGTCAATACAAATAGCCTGACGTCAGGACGGCAGCAGAAACACCAGCAGCAGCGGCAGCAGCAGAGCCTTTGCAATGTGAGAGTGGCAACGTCCGAGCGCCTCACCGCCCAGCATTGCAATAGAACACAGAGAGGAGAGGGGAGGGAGAAAAAGAAAAGGGAAGGACTCGAGGCAAATGTGCAATGGACAGAAACTTTCCCCTCTTTGACGACTCCGTGTTTCGCGAACTCGGACGCTTTGATTGCCGAGAGGGAAATCAATTCAGAGGACACGTAAACCAGCTCGTTCGGGAACCGAACCCGTCAACTGCGTGGATCGAAGTGACTTGCTCTGTACTGTAGTCTTTCTTGTTTTTTTTATTAACAAAAAAAATAAAAGTGTTGCACCTCGAGGATATTTGATCTTTTTTGCTATACTCTCCTCCGACCTCATATCGCAATGAGTTGGATGTGAAGGTTTGTGCAATATTTAATGTTTCTGCGTATCTACTACATACATTTATTTTTTTTTTTAAATAGGCATTAAGCCAGAATAGCAGCGGTTTCGCGGTTCGTTAACTCGAGTGCGGCTGACAAACCCTTGATGATCTGTCCGCGACCGTTTAAAAATAAAACCTTCGGAAAGTCAGCCCGTCAGTGAGGCGTTGCGCAGATTGACCTTTCCCTGGAGAAACAGAATTTAAACGCGCATCGCCTCTCTCCCGACACCATTAGCTCGGCTTTCGTTTCATTAAAAAAAAACCCTCCCAACTTCAACTTTTCTCCCGTGACGATTTAAGGACCAAAACAAAAATGAAAGGGGGGGGGGGGGGGGGGAAAGAGAACAGATTCTGAAAACCGCTTTCTTCATAGAAAGAATGCAGATACCACTCTGGTGTCGAAAAAGCTTTGCACGAAAATGGTGGTTTTCACTTAAAGTAAGCGTTTTATATATAAATAAACCAAAACCTTCCACCAACCAAAGGATAATCGTCGCGTTTTCTTTTTAACATTGCGTCAGCCGGGTGGAGTCTTACCAGATATTCTCCCCGCACCCTTCCCCGCCTCCTTCCTGACAATATATTTAATATATTTTCAGTTGCAGCAGTTATATTTATTGAAGTGAGCGTCTGCAGGTGGCTCGGGCACGCTCTCACAGTCAGGTTACGGCGGGAGGTTTGGGGGGAGGTGGTGGTGACGGTTGGGCGCGCGGCCAGTGGACGGTTGGCTGCGGCCCGGAGCGGAGGGGAGGGGGGGAAAGTTCACCGGCGCTCAGACTCGCTCTCGCGCTCCCTCCGAAGCCCCAAGCTCGCGACTTGCGGCAGACCCGACACCCCGCCCCACTCGTACGGGCTGGCTGAATGACATGACAAAAGACAGTCCGTCCGGCCAATGAGAGCGAGAGCGCGGGCGCCCGTGGGCCAATCGGCGCGCCGCCGGTGGGCGGGACGCCCCCCCCTCTCTCCAGTCAACGAGCAGGTCCAAAGAGGGGCGCCCCTCCCCGAATAATTCCCTCCCCTTTTCTGCTGAAAATAATTCACTCACTCGCTCACAATGTGTACACTGCATGTATATTTTGAGCAACATCATGACTCCGTGTTTTAGCTTTGATGTGAATGGCCTTGCAGCAGGCAGCTAAAGAGCTGTCAAAGCGAGCCGTCTGCGGGCAGGGGTGAGTCGCCGAAAGCCGTGTTTAAAATAAGGCATCGCCGACAGTTTAATTAACGTTTTTGCTCCGTTATTGACAAGAAGACCGGACTCGTAATTGAAGCCTGCAGCCGCCGTCTGTTAAACGTTGGGGCTGAGGCGAAAATCACGAGTGAGACGAGGGGATTGAGAATGTAGACTGGAGAGTTGGGGCAAATCCGGACGGTTCGGCAGGAACAAGCCTGTGGATTTGCAGAGTGCCCTGGTGCTACGGTTCAGTTGGTGTAAACCTGTCAACCAGCCCAGGGATTAACTGGGTCTTCTGCGAGGAAAAGGGGGGGGGAAACAGTGGTCCCTGCCGTAAAATCCTCCGGGGTACTGTTGGACAGGAGTGTTTATGTAACATTACACCGAGTTATTCAAACTTTTGAGCCGCAAAAGGAAGTAAAGTTGCATAATTTGAGAATATAGTGTTTAGTAAGCTTTTGTTTTTCGTGGTTTTGTCTTGGTGCACATCACCTTTTGCTATTAACCTCATAATTCTGTTTCGAGTCGGAGTGATGTACACATGTATTCGTGTTTAAATATTCTCCCTCTGTCATCGTCTACATTGCAAAATAATATTTGGCTTCACCAAGTTGTACACCAGCTGCATTTTTTTTTCATTTGCATTAAAAACATTCTAAATATCAGGAACGCCACTTCATTAATCTCACAATTATTCGTTTACAGCTCTTTCATTAACAGGCAACTCATACACGGCAACTTTCGATAGATTGTCCCGAGTTAATTACGCACTCTTGCCTCAAAGTCAACGTTATATAGAATGCTTACTGTCTGCAACGATTGATCAAAGTTTAATTCTTAAATACATTAGGATATAAGTATGCATTTAATTTGGATTTTCTTAATATGTTTGCAGTCGATTAACACAAATTGTAAATTTATTTTATGAATTATTATTCTTGCACAGATATGCTTTCTACCTGAAATGGAACAGAGTCTATTCTTTTTAAAATACAATTCAATTGTGTTGTAGGTGTGTTAAAGAAACAGCAATGGAAACCAAAGGATATATTGACTACCCTGAAGTAATGAATATTGGAAGACAGTGGAGTCTAAACAAATCGACCTTGAATGTTGGAAGAGATCAGAATGATACCTGTGACAATAAGACAATGACTGTCCTCAATGTTAGTTGCATACCTCCAGTTGTGAAGAATGGTGATGGAGAAAGGAGTCAGGAGGTCTCTCCAGTCCTTCAGCATCAGCCTCATTATCAAGTGCAACACCAAGATCAGCACCTTGGTTTTTTTGCTTCAGATCCAAAATGCACTCTAGGATCTGCTAAAGAACTCTCAAAAACTGTTGCTGAGTCTATGGGTTTGTATATGAATTCCGCAAAAGAAATGGGGGGTGAGTTTAACTACAATATGCAACCTGATCAAATGGAGGGAAGGTCTAGCAATATTACAGAAATTGGTGGACATGAACTGAACCTTCAGGAGGAAAAGGTTAATGCTATCGTATTACAGCGAGGGATGAGACGATGTTCCTCTTCCTCAAGCCCTGGAAGAAACAGTCAGGGTTCATGCATCTCTAGCCCTGTAAATTTTAATAATTTGGGGTCTTCAGTGTCAAGTCCTACTAATATTAACTCTTGTGTCCCTAGTCCTGCTAAAATAAATTACTTAGCTCTATCCAGTCCTGATACTGTTAGCAATCTGGGATCTTCCATCTCTAGCCCTGACAATATCAATAATTTAAGTGCTTCTACAACTAGCCTAAGTGATGTTCATTGTGCTATCTCCAGTCCTATTAAGATAAATAGTGTCAGCATATCTAGTCCTAGTAATATGAACAGTTTGGGCTCTTCTATCTCCAGTCCTGCCAATATCAGTAACCTGCATTCTTCAGTTTCCAGTCCCAATAACATGAGCTCTCCTCTTTCTACTCCTAGTAATCTTGCTTCTCCTCTTTCTGTATCTGCTAATAATAACATTTTGTCTAGCCCTAACAACAACAGCATGGCCTCTTCTGTCTCCAGCCCTGCTGTAAATAATCTGCGCTACTCTACTTCTAGCCCTGCTGCTGAACCAAGAATGATCCTCAATCCCAATCAGAACCCAAGAGCAGGAAATCAAAAACATGAGGAAATTAAAGTATTTAAGGATGAAAAAACAAAAGATGAATGCTTAGACCCAGGACCAATTAACAACGTCAATCCTACTCAGTTTATGAAAACTGAAGTAGACAGTGATTTTGGTGGGGCATGTTTTCTAAGTAGAGGGAGTTCAGACTTATCTAATTCAATGTTCTCAATGCCTCTAAAATGCGAGATGAATGAAACCACTTGTCTGAACTCAATGTATACTAGTCAAGTTTCAGATAATCCCTGTTCAGAAATTGCACATCAATTGATTGATGCA
Organism: Chiloscyllium plagiosum; assembly: GCF_037043375.1. Lineage (NCBI taxonomy): Eukaryota > Metazoa > Chordata > Chondrichthyes > Orectolobiformes > Hemiscylliidae > Chiloscyllium > Chiloscyllium plagiosum. The sequence goes on from NW_028270139.1 coordinate 6,767,678, forward strand.
AAGGCAGGTTATGGAGACACCTTTGACCTTTATGGGGTTTTGGGGATCCCCACATCCTCCTCTAACTCTAGTTATGAACATGATACATTTTTGCAACCCAACCTGACAACAGTGATCAAACAGGAGCCAAATGATGAAGGGTACTGCCAAGCCAATTGTTCAGTTCCATCCACCATCATCGGTGTTAATTCAACTGGACAATCATTTCATTACCGAATTGGAGCCAGTGGCACAATTTCTGTGCCTTGCCCTTTTATGAGAGAACAGCGAAATCAGCTTTTGAATTTAATTACTCCTGTATGCACTGTTCTTGGATCTTGGAAGTCGCACCCTGTCACACCACAGAGTTCCATATCCCCGGGAAGAAATGATGGCTACCTACTGCAAGGATACATTCCTGAGAAAATGTCACGGTGAGTTCTTGAATCTCAATGTATTTTGTTCAATTAGTTCAAATTGGTGTTAATCTGTAATCTGGAAATAATGCTGCCATGTTGCTTATACCTTTAATTAGTCAGTTATGCAGGAAATGCCATGTATGTTATTTTATTACTTAAGGCAACTCATTTGTATTTTTGATGATGATATGTGCCAGTTTAGGCAGGATATGCCGATACCTGTGCAAAATTGCTGTATTAGAAAATTATAATTTAGAAATTCCACTTAGAAAAGTATAGCATGTAACTATTTTCCCCAATAGTTTTACATTCTTGCATTATTAGCTGTTTTGAATATTTTAAGCTACTATTATATCTTCTTGAGGCAAATGGAATCTTTTGCGACTCAACATTTTGCTTTGATAAATTTGAAAGGTTTTATGCAATGAGGTATTTTGACTTGTGTAGAACAAATCTCCATTTATGATATGCATGGCATTGGATAAATTTTTAAATGGTTATCAGATGGTATGAAATAATATATAGAAACTGAAAATTTGGCAGTAACATGATGATAAAAACTTGAAATGCTTTGTTGCAAAACAAATGAACTTCGAAAACTTCAGGTGAGGCATTTTCTTATAGATTCAGTCAGACGTAGCAACAAGTTGTAGTTTCTTCTTGTGTGTTTTCAGACTGCATGAATTGTTAAATGTTTTGAGGATGGTTGCAACATATGAGTGGAACATAGCTAAAACAATTTTAAAAACTATTCAGGTTCTTTTTAGGTATCCAATGGTAAATACGCTGAAGTATGTAATTCAATCTCAGCCTTCTGATTCCCATAGTTACTTAGGATTTATTTCATTGTTTATGTGTCAGAAGAGCCCGTTGATTAAACTGCAATCCGACAAATTCCTGCTGGTTAACTATTTCCTTATCATTTCCAGCTGCTACATGTCTCTACTTTGCAGGAAACATATATTTGAGGTAATCATCCAGATTTAAAATAAATAATTAAAAATACCTCAAATTAATTTCCATTTTAACATAAAAACAATATCATGGAAGTATATACAGTTATTTCTGTAATATACTTCCTCATATTTAGATATTACATGAGTTTCTAATTTATTATGTATGATAAACTCAATATCATGGTGTTTTAGCACGTTACTGGTTTATCATGATCTCTCCACTTCAATGAAACAATTGCATGTGTTACAGAATGGACAGCTTACCTTTCTGCCAATTCATCCACAATTAACAAGTACAGTAATGTTGAATTAATGTGCTGTTCAAATTCATTTTATGTGCTGACTCGTTTGACATAGGAGTTGATATACATCCTTGAAGATAGGCTGTTTGAATTAAGTTGCATTTCAAATTATAATTTTAAGATGTTTTACTGTTATTTTTATATATGTATATTCAGTTAATTCACAGAAAATATTTCCCTAAGCTCTAAATAGTCAATTCTACATAGGACTGTTTTTAAAACAAAATTGTATGTTTGTATTTGATAGTTTTTAATTTTGCAAGTGACTATAGAACCAAGCAATATTGATATATATTTGCCTCTGGTTCAAAATTACATCAGAAGTGCAAAGGATTCAAGAACTCTAAGTTCAGGAATCATGACCCTCGACAACGAAATAATATCAAATATTATCCTTTGAAAAGTTGCAATTTCACTTTTTAAAATTTTATGTTTATGTCAGTAATATTGCCAATGATGAAATATTTTGGCTTGTTGACTAGAAATTTGGGTGAAAACTTTGCTGAAAGTCTAGGATCATTGTTGATGAGTGCTGTTGTTTTAATTCAGTAATGCTTTGTAAATATCTTGGTTGTTTACAGTTCAGGGTCATAATGTTTATCAATAAATTCATTCATATTAATATATTTGGATAATTAGATTTTTTTTCTGTGACAGAGAACAGCTAAGGTGAACAGTAGCGTTCAGAAGTTCCCGGTTTTCTGATTGACAGAAATTAACATCAAGAATCACTGAGGGTAGTTGTAAATATTCAGTCTTGAACATTAAATTTAAATACCTCCGTATTCTGCTGCAAGTACAGCATTTTATAAATCTTGGGCTCCGCTTCTGAATTTCATAATCATGTCAGTTAATCAAGCAGCTCTTGTTTTAAGTGGTTTACATGTCTCATCATCAAACTTGTGAATAGTAATTTTCTGTACTTTATTTTAGTTTTAGATTTCAGGGAAAAATTCTGTTTGATAATAATTGTGCAGAACAGTGATGTATGGTGAGATTATTTTCTTTGCAACATTTCAGAAAGTAAGACATTTGCTACTCAACGCACAATTTTTTTTAGCAAAACCCGTAAAACCATTATAACAGAGGGAAATCATTTCTGGTAAAGCATCCAAAATATCCTTGGTTGACATGCTGCACTTTCATTTCTTACGTCTAATCTTGATTCATCACATTTTTAATGCTTCTATTATCGTTGTCAAATTTGTTTGCAGTTTATCCTGATCAAAGTATTCTTTAATTATTTTGGGTTGAATGACCTCCATGACAACAATGGGACAGGACCTGTTAGCACAACATGTAAAATGATAATTTCCATAGATATCTTGTCGCAAAAAGTTAATCATGATGCCAAGCAGTATACATTTTTGAACACAGCTGAATAATATATCATGAATAATGACAGTAGGTCCTACCTTCAGTTATTTTTTGAAATTTTATTCTCAGTGGCCTTGCCGTGATTCTCACATTCCATAAATTAATTAACAAAGATACTAAGGAAAGGGGTGGAAGTCAGTGTCACTTTGATTCCCCAGTCACAGTTTTAAACACACATTTCATATAGAGCAGACAAATACACATTAAGGATTCCCTGTACTTTAATTTAGCTTGTTTTTAGAAGAGTATTTTACTATTTTACAAATCAGCTGTCTTGTTGTCTTTAAATGCCAATTTGCAATAATCTGTTGGTTGTTTTGTATTGTTGAACTCATGTTTATAGGAAGTGAGCTGATACTGCCTGATGTTAGTTCACAGCTTAATCATGTTTCAGACAGAGGTAGGAAATAACGCCTAATAGTTTGCTGGCAGAGAAACTAAAATGTAGCTTGTTTTAGGTTCTGAAGATCTCGTGCGATATTTGTAGAAGTGTGCCTCAGTGGAAAACAGAGCAGAGGTGGGGAATCAGCCTTCAGATGAAGTAACAGTGCTGACACCTTTTGTTTTTTTAAACCTAGATTGAGTGAAAAGGGTGGGCTATCATGGTCAACCTATTTCTTGGATTTCTTTCCACTGGTTTTCTCAGTGAGTGAAAACTCAAGTGAATGCAATTTGTTTTGCTGAAAATTATATTTTATACTATTCTTATACAACTACTTAATACATTCCTTTCCTGTTTTACCAGAGGCGTTACCCTGCTGAAAATCAAATGAATGTCAAAGAACTATGTTAATTTTACAGCTAATGTCACAAACTATAATTGAAAGGATCATATATTGTAACTGAGTCATAGTGAACCTATTTATGGCAATATTGTTTTTGAGAAAAAATATTTAATAGTTCTAGCTTATTTGAATTTAATGAATTGATTAGAATTAGAACCTTTTTAAGTTAGCAAAAGTATTAATTTCACTATTTTGTAGTGTAGCTAGGCTTTATCTTGAAAATCTCTGAACTTAATGATTAAATTCATGAGGCTGTTTGTTTCTCAAGTAGACTCAATCATTGAGACACAACATGAAGTTGACTCCAACAAAAGAGAAGAGCTCTTGTGGCATAATGGTAATGTCCCTACCTCCAAGGTAAAAGGTTCAGTTTCAAGTCCCATCTGTCCTTGGTGGTGTGTAATATTTGAAACAGATTGATCTTTCTTTTTAAAAAAGTGAAGCGGGAGAAGCGATGAGCAACTGGTGCACAAAAGTTCAGTACAGTAGGATCAGTCTGGTTTTCCTACCCAACTGAGGGAGTCTGCACAACACACCAAGTAAAACTGAACGTTTTGTTTGTTTTCTTCTCCCACTTCGTTAACCAGCTATGAAAAACGTTCGAATTGGCAACTCATTCTATGTGGAAATGTGATAACCAGTTGCTGGATAACTTGACCTTTAGTTAAGGGAACGGAGGGAATAAATGGTAAAAATATATTCCTGCCCTTTTGCAACTGAATAATTTTAATATTAATGTTGAAAATATGAAAAATAATTGTGCAGTTTCCAGTACATGTATGCAATCAAATTTATAAAATAAAACTTGTGTTATTGCCCGGTGATCTCCTGAACGTTGTCATCTAGTTTAGTCTTGCTGCTTCAGTAAGATATATTACTAAATCTATGCCTGTGAAAGACTTTCTGCTGAATTTTGTATTTTTTTAAAAAAGTATTTTTCATTCTATCTCTGCACATTTCTTCTGCCTGTGCTAAATTATTATATTCTACATTTGATAATTTAGCTTTCAAAGTGTTAAAATGCCACAAGTGCTGAGGGTTGTAGTAAGTGCCACACATTTCATGGTTAATGATTGTGATTAAAAAGGGAGTGATGTAGATTTGATAATTAGTACTGTAGTTCATGAGCATTATTTCAGAGTAGATGCTGTTTAAATTATTAAGTGCTTCAGCTGGAGCAATGGATTAGATCTGTTGGCATTATAGTCCTGCCTAATTGCTTAAATTGTCACACTGACAGAATTTACATGCCAGCTCTCTGACATAAAACATTTTTGTAAGAGTGTTTATAAAGATATAGAAGTAAGTAAGTGTAGATTGACAAAGAATCAGATTAAGTTAAACGCTTGTATGTAGCAGGATTTTTTTTCTGGCTGGTAACACTGAAACTGCACCATTCACTTGGATTTTATAGCAGGTGTGTTACAATTTCAAATTTTATCTTTTAAAAGTAAAACTTGCATACATGTTTACATGTGAGTACAGTTCTATATATTGATTTCAGCACATCATTTATGGATTATAATTGATCTAATGGGACCAATTTATCTCTATTTAAATGCATTTGTTTTGAATGCCCAGGATTTAACATGGAGGTGGTGGCCCAGCTCTCTAGTTGGAAAGTCAGGGCGAACCTAGAAACCAAAACCAGATTTTATGGTTGTCAGGCGATTAGATTAGATTACTTATAGTGTGGAAACAGGCCCTTCAGCCCAACAAGTCCACACCGACCCTCCAAAGAGCAACCCACCCAGACCCATTCCCCTACATTTACTCCTTCACCTATCACTACGGGTGATTTAGCATGGCCAATTCACCTGACCTGCACATCTTTGGACTTGGGAGGAAACCGGAGCACCCGGAGGAAACCCACGCAGACACTGGGAGAATATGCAAACTCCACACAGACAGTTGTCCGAGGTGGGAATTGAACCCAGGTCTCTGGCGCTGTGAGGCAATAGTGCTAACCACTGTGTCACCGTGCTGCCATAGGTGTCTAAGGTTGCAGTTTCTGCTTTGTCAAATGGCTAACAAAATTTCTTTCCCAGAGCTGTCACTGGGAGCAGTGGTCACTGCTGGAACTGCAATCAGAAAACCAGCAAGGAGTATTCAGCAGCCAGAATACTGAGTATGTAGGGTGGTCACACCAAGCCCCAGTTGATGGTGGGACAGCAATCAAGAGGCTGGGATGGTGTCCCGGCTGACGTTGGTGCCCCTCATAAGACACAGGGTTTTCTATGCACCTATTGGCCTTACTAAGGGGTCTAGGTTCCATCCAGAGCTAGTAGTTGCAGGAGAAAGCCATTAAATGGCTACTTACAAGGCTCAATTGGCTCAATTGGCTCAAGGGTGAGCAGTTTATGTAATACTGCTGGTAAAATTCAGTAGAGGCAGGTAGGTGATAGACATAGCACTCCCACTTGAATTTACAACCCCCTGCCCCATCCCACCCTGTTTGTTAGCCTGCTCCTGGGTCCTGCTTTAGAATAATGATAGTTATCTGATGTATAGTAGAACACAGGTATTTTATACAGGTGCTTTACCGCTGGCAAATTCATGTGACCTCCTGGAGGTGAAACGTGTACTTTTGGTGCTGACTGATTTTGACAGATTTCAAGGGACAAAAATAGCTAGCATTTTCTGTTACGTCAACATGGAAAAGCTTTGCAAGCCAATTCACAAAAGGGTAATCATCAAAAATTGACTTTTTGTCAGGGAAGGAGATATTATGAGGGACAATGTAAAGCTTTGTTGAAGAGATGCATTTTAAGGAAATGGGGTGAAGCTTGATAGAGATGCAGTAAAATCTAGAAAGGGAGCTCCAGAGCAGAGAGCCTGGCCATCTGATGGCCAATTATGGTATGAAAGCAATGGAGGATGAAACAAGAAGCCAGAATTGTAGGAATTCCCTAAGGCAGGTCGGCTGGAAGTAGTCATAGAGGTAGAAACAGTGAGGCCATGAAAAGGTTTAAACACACAATTAGAATTTTAAAATTCTAATGTTTTGATCTGTGAATCCAAACTTTTGAAAAAATCATGTTATTCAGCAATATAAATTCCTCTACCCTATGAACATTTTAATTTTCAAGCTTTTATGTGTTGTTCAAATAATCTCAAAGGGGGAGTTTTTTTCAATTGTGGCTGTAAAGCAATAGGTCACTGTATGATTGTTATACCCATTGTGGGCCAAATATCAACTTTATAGGATTATTTACTGCTATTTGATTTAATATATTAAGATTTAGACATTAAACTTCAATTACTTATTGAGCTTCATTTGGTTTCCTTTAGGTATTTTTAATAAGCAATACTAATCATATTCAACTGGCTGCACTTGCAAAACCCAAAACATGAAATCTACTTTTAGACGTGATAATGTTATTGGGCAGCCTTGCTGAACAATCCAAAGTGAGCTAATAGCTGCACTATGAACCAATTTAAGATAATCAGTTGAGCTCTCAATGTGGGTCATTTACATTTGTTAGAAGCAACATACATTCTTATGCAGGACCCAATTATCTGCTAACAAAATGAATCATTGAACACTCTTTTTATGGATCTGCCTGGAGCTTAGGAGTCTGTAATTTTCTATTGCATTCTTCTATCAATCAAAGTCAACCTGCAACCAATCAGAATCCTTTGCTCCTGTAATATAAATTGCTGTATTTTTTTTTAAATTTGGCAATCTACTATATATGCTGTGAATGCAAGATGCAAAGCTTTGGCAACATGTCTCTCTTTACAGTAATATTTAGCTTGGAATAGGGTTAGAGGTGGGATGGCAAATTAGATTTGCATTTGGCATTGGACAGAATCACTTCCAGTCCAATTTCCCAATTGCTGCTAACCTTGAAACCTATTGGTGATTGTATATGTACTCTCAGTTCAGAGTAACTTTGCAATTTGTAATTTTTGGAGACAGCTTTTATATAATATCTTTAGAGTCAAGCATTTAAGTCTGAGAGGAAAATAATTTTTTTTGCAGGTCCTCTTGATAAAATTTTGATTCAGCATGTGTTCAAGCAGGAGAAGCAGGGTTACATATTGCTTTAATCCTTTTGAAACTTGATAATAACTCTTGCATTTCTGTGGGGAGGGGTGGCAAGAAGTCCAAGTTTTTTTTTGAAAGGGAAACCTTGAATTAGGAGACTTGCATTTGGAATACTTGAATTTACCTTCCAATCTTTAAACCTAAAATACTTGCAACAATAACCACTTTAGAAGTGTAATAGCATGTGCTTGCAAGCTCAGTTTTGCTCGGTTGATCTAACAATTGGATATTTTAGCATGGCCAATGACCTTAAAATAACTGTACAAATACTTTACTATTTATGTTGGTGTACAGTAGTCAGCTTGTTGGTAAATTATACAAAATTTCAAACTTAAAATTAAAGTTTTTTTCTCCCAAGTCCCTACCAGCCCTTTAAAAAATTTAAATGCTAAATATTCAAAACTCACAGGTGGACATGTTTAAATGGAAACTCACAAGGAGGGATTAGTTTTATCCATGGATTAATTTTGTCTAGGAGCGTATAACTATTCTGTGGCCAGAGCCAACTTCTAGCATGCTGCTTTTTAAACTGGCAAAAAAAATCTTGAAAACTTAATTTTTGTTCAGTGTAATTTGCCTCGGAAATTTCTTTTTTTTATGCACCAGTTTGAGTTAAATTAAGAATTTACACTGAAATTCACATGCAACCCAATGAAAAGTACAGGCTCACTGTGTTAAAGTTAAATAATAAACCAAACCAAAGACCATTAATCCATCAATTTTCATTGAAAATAATACAAATTAGTTCAAATTCTTTCCTTATCTTCCTATTCAGTCACTTTCTGCTCCCACATGTGTAGCTAATATCCTCCAATCTTGGCAACATCCTTTTTTTTTTCTCGATTAGATTTCCTACAGTATGGAAACAGGCCTTCAGCCCAACAAGTCCACACTGACCCTCCAAAGAGTAGCCTGCCAAGACCCATTCCCTTACTCTATATTTACCCCTGACTAATGCACCTATCAATATGAATAGTTTACCTAGCATGGCCAATTCACCTGACCTTGTGGAAAGAAACCGGACCATCCGGAGAAAACCCACAGACTCTGGGAGAATGTGCAAACTCCACACAGACATCTTTTCTGAACCATTTCAAGTTTCACAACATCCTTTGATAGGAAGGAAACCAGAACTGCATACAGTATTCCAAAAGTGGCCTAACCAATGTCCTGTATAGCTGCAATATGATCTCCCAACTCCTATACTCAATGGTCTGTCCAATAGAGGAAAGCATATCGAATGCTTTCTTCCCTATCTTAACTGCCTGTGACTCCACTTTCAAGGAAATATGAACCTGCACTCCAAAGTCTCTTTGTTCAGCAACACTCCTCAGGACCTTAACATTAAGTGTATAAGTTCTGTCTTGATTTGCCTTTCCAAAATGCAGTACCTCACACATATCTAAATTAAACTCCACTCGCCACTCCTCAGTCCATTGGCCCATCTGATTAAGATCCTGTTGTACTATGAAGTAACCTTCTTTGCTGTCCACTACACCTCCAATTTTGGTGTCCTCCACAAACTTACTAACTATACCTCTTATGTTCACATCCAAATCATTTGTATAAATGACAAAAAGCACTGGACCCAGCACCAATCCTTGTGGCACACCACTGGTCATAGGTCTTCAGTCTGAAAAGCAACCCTCCATCACCACCTTCTGTCTTCTACCTTCAAGCCAGTTCTGTATCCAAATGGCTAGTTTTCCCTGTATTCCATGAGATCTAACCTTGCTAACCAGTCTGCCATGAGGAACCTTTATTTTAAAGGGGACCTAAAGGGCAATTTTTCACGCAGAGGGTGGTGTATGCATGGAATGAGCTGCCACAGGAAGTGGTAGAGGCTGGTACAATTACGTTTAAAAGGCATCTGGATGGATACATGAATAGGTAAGGTTTAGAGGGATATGGGCCAAGTGCTGGCAAATGGGACTAGATTAGGTTAGGTTATCTAGTCGGCATGGACGAGTTGGACTGAAGAGTCTGTTTCCATGCTGTACATCTCTATGACTGATTCAAATGAGAATCTACTCCTATGTCTTTGTTAGTGGTTCTTTGTGTTGGCTCAAAAGAAGAGCAGGAGTTTTCCTGATTACATTTTCAATATTTCAACACTACCAAAAGTATCAGATGTACTGATCATTTAATTCATTGGTTGTGTAAGGTGGGTGTCATGTTTGCCTGTGGAGTGATTATTTGACTGTGGAGTGATTTTAGTCATTTTAAGAATATGCAAACTATCCATAAATACAAGTTCTTTCTTCTTTCTTCTTAAACCTTTCCCCATTGTTTTAATTTAATTAGCGATTGAATCGGATCTCAGGTATGTTATGCAATGATTAGTTATCTAAAAAGTGTTCAGTTTATTGCTCTACTTAACAATCGATAAATGAATTGGTTGCAGAGGTGAATACATTGAAAGAAATCATGTAGATATCAGTGCTTGGAGGGGGAAAGGCTACCCTTGATAAGTGATGAAACCCAAGGATACCATCCAGCTGTGCTTTCTGCATGTGCCAGTGTACCTTTAACTGCACAGTCCAAAGCTGAAAACTCTATCACCTAGAAGGACAAGAGCAGCAGGCATGTGGAGCAGCATCACCTGAAAGTTCCCTTCCAAATAATAAATTGCCATTTCTCCACTAGTTGGTCACTGTGCACGAAGTACTGTATATCACACTGCAGCAGTGAAGGAGAGTGGCTCAATACTACTTTTTCAAGGGTAGTTAAGGATAGAAAATAAATGCTGACCTAGCCAGTGATGCTAACAGCCCAAGAAGAAATGAATAAAAGGACAGTGAACCAAATGGGATACAGAGGTAATTACCAAACTCTGCAATAACCATTGTTATCGTGAAGGATTAGAGGTGACAAGTACAACATTGGCTTTTTTCTTAGATATCCAAGTAACTCCTAGTTTCCTGGGACTTGTGAGCATCAGACAGGCATAGTAGCACAACTTAATTGAACTTCGTAAATAACCTATGAAGATTATCCCTTGAGAATATAAGTGTTTACAATCAGGGATTGTTGATTAATCTAGAGAGGGATTTTCCATTTAAACTGTGTGTAATGTAAGTTCAGGGTTTTAAGAGTTCATTCTCAAAGCAGTAGCAAGCTTTTTTTATTTAGAAAAAAGGCCTCAAACATCCAGCAGATCAAGTTGCATTTGGAGAGGGTACAGATAGGTTGACATTTCAGATGCACATCTTTAATCGGAACTGAGAGACATTGCAAGCTAATAGCATTTAAAAAGAATAGAAAAAGAAGAGAAAATCCTTACAAAATCTTTTTTCTTTCACATGATGTGATCATCACAGGCTAGGATAGCATTTATTGCTCATCCCTAATTGCCTAAAGGGCAGTTAAGCATCAATCACGTTGCAGGGGGTCTGGAGTCTAAGGTCAGATCAGTAGTTTCCTTCCCCAAAGGACACTGATGAACAAGATTTTTTTTTCACAAAAATAGATGTGGTCATCATTAGACTCTTAATTCCAGCCTTTCATTGAATTCCAGGATCCTGGGACATTACATGCATTGCTGGATGAACAGTCTAGAGATAATATTAGTACAGAGGAACCTCAATTATCCGTAGGACATGAGCAGGCAGTATTTCGTTTGGTTAATCAAATGCCGGATAACATTGTTAGCCAAGCATCGGGACCTTGTCCGGATATTCCGAAATTCGGTTAATAGCATGCCAAATAATCGAGGTTTCTATGTACATATAAAAAGGTTAGAACAGGCAGTGAAAGCAGCTGTCAGTCATTATAAGAGGAGATTATAATGTAAGGCTGAATTTTACCAAAAATTAGCTAAATGTCAGTTTCAAAGAGTTTAAGGGAGGGTTCTTCTCTATAAGCTTGCTGCATCTGTAGAGGGAACAGACAAGTTGACATTTGAGGTGCACACCTTTTATCAGACACAATATTACAGGTGAATCATATTTAAATGGAACCAGAAAAAGGAGGGAAAAATACATAGAAGAAAAAGCGTAAGGATAGAATGACCAGTAAAAACTTAAATTGAAAGCTGTAAACTGTTAAATAATAGTAGAAACGATAATAAGCGAAGATAATTAGTACAAACAAAGCTGAATTATACTGAACAGCAGTTAATTTTCAATTTTGAGGAGTTTCATGGAGGATTTCTCTCCGAGCTCTAATGCATTATTTTGCACAATTCTCTGCTGCTAACTTCAGTTTGTATGCACCGTACCTATACGGTGCTGCACTTGTGCTATTATGTGCTCACCAGTGGCACATATACTTCTCATTGCCGGGACCTTTTGAGATTTTTGCTGCTGTCACCATTTTTAAAGAATGGTCAGTTGTTGCCAGCGATGAATAGCCCTTTGCAATATACATAGTGGGAGGGAAACAAAAAATAACAGCTTCTGAGTGCACACAACTGGTACTGGTGATTCTTTAATGGAAATAGAAGCTCGTATTTGGAAATGAATTGCTACTTTACATCACCATCTGTCTAATTTGAATATCATTGTAAATGCAGTTTAGGAATTAAGCTACTCAGGCTACCTGTCCTTAGCACGATGTTATCTTAGAATCCTGTCTAAGGGAGTGCTATTCTTTTCCTAATGCCCAAAATAGCATAATATCTTGTCATTTTTCAATTTGGGAGAATAATTTGTTGGAAAACCTTCAAATAGTTGAAAACATTAACTGTTAATAAACAACAACAAAAGTAAAGATAAAACAAGCAAAACAAAAGCTGCTTTTTCCTCTGGGACTAAACAGGGCCTAGTTGCCTCTCAAGCAACAGCAAACTTGCAGCTGACGAATGATTACTTCAACCAACTAACGTCTATTGAAGTGGGTGTCACTTGAGAGTTATCTGATTTGTTGTGTGAGATGCTCCTCTGCTGTATCATACTTAAGATGATGTTTCTTCTGCTCAATGTCCTCACCTTCCTCCTCTGAAGACTGCAGCTACTCTCCCACCTCTTCAGCATCCATTACATTCTTCCTTTGCCTGATCCAGTTGTTCAGGGCAGAGCATGCAAAAATTGTGTAGCATAGTCTGTCTGCCCCAAATTGATTCAGAGATAAGATCCTAATGTTCTGAGGGCTTTCATCTGCTCTACAATGGTTCTGGGGGAAGAATGGGTTGCATTACATCTATGCTTAGCTTCAGCCAGCTGCATGTATAATAAAATTATAGGCCTTCAGCATGGCAGCTCTCATGGTATTGATGATCACAGATCACTTGTTCATTGGTAGAGTGAAATCCTTTTCTTATGATGAAGGCAGCTATGCTATGATATGGCACTCTTTTTAATGCAACATGTGTACAGTCTAATGTGCCTTGCATCTGGGAGAAGTCACCAATGTTAGCAAAGCCCACTGCTCAGGCTATTACACTGACTTCATTGATCTTCAAGGATTCCAATGTGGTATTATCACAAGACTATTAATCCAGAGACCTGATCATGTTCTGGGCACCTGGATTTGAATCCCACTGTGGCAAGTGGTGGAATTTGAATTCAACAAAACTTCAGAAATAAGAATCTAATGATGACCATGGAATCATTGCTGATTGTCAGGAAAAACCCAACTGGTTCACTAAACAAAAAAGAACCAAAGAACAGTAGATGCTGGAAATCAGAAGCTGAAAATAGAATTCTTCAGAAAACTCACTGGATCCACAATGTCAACCCAGCTTTCTCTCTGTTGATGCTGCCAGACCTGCTGAGTTTTTTCCAACTATTTCTGTTTTGTTCTATCTGACAAAAGCCCTATAGGGAAGCAAATCTGCCATCTTTATCTGATCTGGCCTACATGTGACTGTAGATCCAGAAAAATATGCTTTACTCAACTGCCCTCTGGGCAATAAGGGATGGGCAGTAAATACCGACCCAGCTAGTGATGCCTACATCCCACATCCCATGAATGTTTTTTGACATTATCCTGCGATAGCAATATACCTTACTCATCTGGAGGAAATGACATGGAAGACAATAGACTCTGACCCTCTTGTATCTTCTCCGTTTCCTGAGGGGATCTTCTGCTATACCTCCTTCATATGAACACTTTTTGGCAGCAATTGGATGTTCTTTCTGATCCTGGGCTTGCTGGCACATTCATTCCTCCTCAATTTCTCAGCAATAATGAGAACCTTATTCTCTTGATCTTGCCATGTTTTTCCAACTAATTTGCTATTGCCTACAGGGGTATCAGGGGCTGGGAGAACTCCACTCGTAGTGAGAGAAATTTAAAGAAATTAAAAAATTTAGGAAAGACTAGGATTTTATGACAGATCATAAAGACAATGGTGGCAAATATAAATAGAAAGAGAAAAGCTCCCAAAATAGAGCAAACTCCCAACAATCCAGTGATCCAAGGCAAGGAAATCAGAAAGAACCTGAAATAGTAAAATTCTATCTGTGTAAACTTAACTTCATTTAAAGAGGTCGGCAGTTGCTATGCTGTCATACATCCACGTTTGAATAGCTTAGGAGCCTTTTTTCTTTGACTCAAAATAACTTATTGAGTGAGATACTAGTGAGTTAATGAAACAATCCAACGAAGAGGCAGACATCCAGCAGAGGAGAAATTAGGACATATTTTAAGTTGAAGTTGGGAGTTGTTAGTATTCATTTGAATAACAAATAAGTTTTCTAACAATACAGTGGTTTCAAAGATAAATATAAAATATATTATAAAATGCAAAATAAATATTGGCCCAGTACATGCATGTGTTATCAAATCTATATATATTGTTTTATTCTTGTACAACTGACTTACGAGGCTTAGACTGTTAATTGTAATTGACATTCATAAATGGGTAGCATGGTGGCTCAGTGGTCAGGTTCGATTCCTGCAATGGGTCACTGTCTGTGTGAAGTTTGCACGTTCCCCCGAATCTGTGGATTTCCTGTGGGCTCCAGTTTCCTTCCACAGGAAGGTTAGGTAGACTGACCATGTTAAATTGCCTGTAGTGTCCAGGGATGTGCAGGCTGGGTGGGTTAGCTATCGTGGATGCAAGGTTATGGGGAGTGGGTGGAGAGGTTTGGAGGATCAGTGCAGACTCGACGGGCTGAACAGACTCTTTCCACACTGTAGACATTCTATAATGTTTATGCCACAGAGGTTTCAAGCAATGACCACCTGCAATGACCATCTCCCCATGATATTAAGTGGCAAAACTATTGTTGAGTTCCTCTGTCATCAGTTTCATGGAGCAGCCACCACAGCTCAGAGTCTAAATAAGCCAAAAACCTAGCTACCTGTGTTCATCTAAATCTGAGATCTGTCATAAATTGTGCAGTGATCACTCTTGACTCCCCAGAGACAATCTATTATCTACAAGGCAGAAATCAGGAGCATGATGGAATGTTCCTCATGTGCCTGGATGAATGTTGTTACAACAACACTCCAGAAGATGGACAACATCCAGAACAGTAACTTGATGAACACACTGCCACTATATTAAAAATTGATTCCCTCCACCACCCGCCTACTGTGGTTGCAGTGTTTTCCATTCAAAATGCACTGCAGTAAGTCACTGACACTTCTTTGACAGTGCTTTCCAAACCTGTGAAGTCTATCACTTAGAACTAATGCAGCAGTGTATGCATAGATCACGATGAATTCCTGCAGCGTTGTGATTTGCTGTCTCTTCATTGCCACTGGTTCAAAAACCTAGAACCCTTCCCAGCAACACTACGTTGCATGTACCAACACCACATGGACTGTTGAAGAATATGGCGAAAGTGAGGACTGCAACTGCTGGCAATCAGAGTTGAGAGTGTGACACTGGAAAAACACAGCAGGTCAGGCAGCATCCGAGGAGCAGGAAAATCGACGTTTTGGTCATAAACCCTTCAGCAATTCCTGATGAAGGGCTTATGCCCGGAACGTCAATTCTCCTGCTCCTTGGATGCTGCTTGACCTACTGTGCTTTTCCAGCACCATGCTATTAATTGTTGAAGAATGTGGCTCAGTACCACCATCTCAAGGGCAATTAGGGATGATCCTACATCCTGCAAATGAAAAAAAAGTAATGTCCAAGAAAGGTAAGATACCATCTCTGCTAGTTATATTTGATTTGGATATGCCAATGTTGGACTGGGGTGTACAACATTAAAAATCACACAACACCAGGTTATAATCCAACAGGTTTCTTTGGAAGTACTAGCTTTCAGAGCACTGCTCCTTCATCAAGTGGTTGTGGAGTATAAGATTGTAAGACACAGAATTTATCGCGAAAGTTTACAGTGTGATGGAACTGAAATTGAAAAAGACCTCGATTGTTTAAGTCTCTTATCTTTCTGAATGACCATGTTGGTTTCAGTTCTTTCATATGTCAATCCCAGAACTTTTTTAGTTACACTCTCAAGTGAACTTTACCAATAGGTGCCATGTCGGCCCAGATAATACATTGAAGGTGTGAGCTGTCCTGTGTGAGACAGCCTGATCATTGGCACACAGACTGATTCTAATCTAAAAAAGGGATTTACAGCATCTTACATGGATTCATGAGGTTTTTGAGCAAAATGAAACATGACACCATGACAACAATCAACAAACAAAAAACATGGGAAACACTTAGATTGTATGATTTGGATGTGATGTGCCTGGAGTTATCTTTCATTCCAACGAAAGGCCACTGAAGCTAGAAAACATCAAGGAAGACACCCCAGCCCCAAACAATTGCCAGCTGCTGCAGTGCATCACCAGTCCCTACAAATATTAGTGAAGCTCTTAAAATATCCTTTTAGGAATTGTGAAATCATGAGCTCAAGATCCTAAGAAGAGGGACAGTAAATTCAGAAACTTAGGTCAGCAGAATCTATCTGATGTTCCAATTTCTGTCATCTCCTACTGTCCATCCCTGCTGACGTTTTACTCCGCTCAGGGCTAAAGAAGTGAACTAGGTCAACCATGCACAGTTCCAGTGAGAGCCCTACAGAAGAAGAATATCAAACAAAATAGCTAGTTGTTAATAGAGATGCAGGATTTCTTGCTGGACCCTGCATTAGGCAGTGAATTTAAAAATATTTTAAAAACACTTGGGTCATACATAAGATAAAGCATAACTGAAGGGTTAAGTTAACATCCCAAACCAGCAATTGCTATAAAATGATCAGAGGGCATGACTATATCAAGCTGGCAATCTGTTTTTTACAGAATCTTTAAATGGTATTTGATTTGCAAGTTTGGGAGAAGACTGTCTCTATTAACTTTAGCAAAATTCTGAATGCATTCA
Organism: Chiloscyllium plagiosum; assembly: GCF_037043375.1. Lineage (NCBI taxonomy): Eukaryota > Metazoa > Chordata > Chondrichthyes > Orectolobiformes > Hemiscylliidae > Chiloscyllium > Chiloscyllium plagiosum. The sequence continues at coordinate 6,784,776 of NW_028270139.1, forward strand.
AAGGTCCTCAATTCATTGTTTGCATGGAAAAAGCAAATACTGTACCTTTCTTTCATTATGGAATTCAGTAGAAGAAGCAAATACAAATTTTGCACCTTCTCTTGGCTGATATTTCACTGCATTAGTTTCTTGATGCACTTACTGTCGTTGAGATGTTAAAACAAGACCCTGGTCTGCGTGTTGAATGAATAAAAAAGATTCCATAGTGCTGTTTGGAGAATAGTTCACCCTTTCGATGTCTTGTCTAGCAATGTTCTCCGATCCAGGATCACCAAAAAGAGCTTATTATGCATCACCTTTGCTTTCACATTGCAATCTCATTGCCTGTCATGATTGCCTGTAATTCATCCTTAAAGTGTGACTCATTGGCTTTGTATACTTCTCGGACATCCTGAGGAAATTTAATTTCTGTTTTCCCTTGCCCTTCACCATTGTGTTATATTACAGAACTTATTGCAAGTAATTGGTTAATATATAATATGTAGATTGTTGTGTAGTTAGATTTCCCAAATATTTAGCTGTAACCATATAGCATGTGTTCAACATGATCTGCAACAACTCATCATCACTGTCTTTTACAAAATCATGTAACAACTGTTGGACCTTTCTCATCAGCCGAGAACATTAAGAAATTGTGGGTGCAGTCTGCCGAAATGTTCTGCCCATTCAAATGCACATTAGTGATTACCTAATGTTCTCTCTCAGCAAGGTTAGCTGTGCAATGTGTTTGCAACTTTTGTAAAAATGACCTTTACATACTCATGCCTCATTTGACAATTATTTCCGGTTGAAAGTCATTTGGACACCTGCTTCCAGCCTCTTTATAGTGTCTGTGCGCTATATGTCACTAGGAAGTTAATTATATTGAAGTTAATGAAATATTCTTTTCCCTCTTGCATAAAAGAATTCCTCTTTATGAAATTGTAACAAAATCCTAAATAGGATATGGTATGTAATCATTATATTGCTGAAATAGTCATCTACAGATCTGGGCTAATGCTGTAGAGAATTGAGAGTTTAAAGGATTCTAACCTGTAGACTGTAATTAGTAAAAGTAGGAGACGGCATCTCTTCCATGATAATCCTGAACACCGGTACCCTGCAAGGCTGTGTACCCCTAATGTACTCTTTATACACTCTCAAATGCATGGCCAAATTCCAGTCCAAATCCATTTACAAGTTTGCTGACGACATCACCATTGTAAGTTGGAGCTGAAACAATGATGAGAGAGTGTGCAGGAAAGAAATTGAGTGCTTAGCGGCATGGTGTAAAGATAACAATTTCTCCCTCAACGTCAGCAAAATGAAGGAACTGGTCATAAATTTCAGGAAGCAGAGTGGAGGGCATACCCCTCTCTGCATCAATGGTATTGAGGTGGAGATTGTCAAGAGTGTCAGGTTCCTGGGAGTTATGATCACCAACAATCTGTCCTGGTTCACCCATGTTGATGTGATGGTCAAGAAAGCACAACAATGCCTATACTTTCTCAGGAGTCTAAGGAAATTCAGAATGCCCAAAAAGATTCTGATCAATTTTTACAGATGCACCATAGAAAGCATCCTATTTAGAAGCATCACTTGGTATGCAACTGGTCTTCCCAAGACTGCAAAAAACTATAGAGAGTCGTGAACACGTCTCAGTCCATCATGTAAAGCAGTCTTCCATCTATTGACTTCGTCTGTTCTTCCAGCTGCCTCAGGAAAGGAACCAACATAATCAAAGACCCACCCCAGTTATAATATCTTTCACCCTCATCCATCAGGTAGAAGATATAAAAAGTTTGAATACACATACGAACAGATTCAAGAACAGCTTCTTCCCCAATGTTATCAGACTTTTGCACGGATCTCTCAAATGTTAATGTCAATCTCTCCTCGCGCTCTCCTCGCGCTGCATCTTCTCTGTGGCAGTATCACTGTATTCTGCACTCCAGCTACTGATTCACTTTAGATGGTGTGATGTGCCTGTAGAGCACGCACAATAACACGATTTGCTGTATTTCGGTACATTTGACAACAAAAAATCAAAACAAACACAGCAGCTGGAGAGCTCAAACTCTATTAAATAAATAAATCAAAATTTAAAAATCTACTGTCATTTTGGTGACTGAGAAACTGTAGCAAAAACCCCCAGTCCACTAATAACTGTTAAGGAAAAATAATCTGCCATCATTATGTGATCTGACTGTGATTGCAGACTCTTAGCAATGTGGTTGACTTATAAATGCTCTCTGAAATAGCTTTGCAACCGAAGCACTTGTATCCCAAGCATAATTAGGACCATAAATGGTGGCCTAGCTTATGACATCATATCCTAACAAGGATATGGAGTGTATAGAAAAAACTTCCCCAGTGGAAGAATTCAACTGCTTTAGTGTCCATGCAGTATTATATCTGAAATGTGTTGGGCTGCCCCGTTATCTCCCATATTTCCTTTTGCTCACTGAAGGTAACAGATTGTTATATATGACAGCGATTTTTGAAACTCTCAGATTTATCACATAGTTTGGCAGGAAGAGCCGGCTTAATTATCACTGCACTAAGAGATTTATTCCGGAGATTGTAATGGCTCAGACTTCAATGGCTGGAATCACAGAAAAACTGTCAACTCCCTCCTAGGAGAAAGTGAGGACTGCGGATTGAAAAGATCAGAGTCGGCAGCTTCTGAGGAGCAGGTGAATCGACGTTTTGGGCATAAAACCTTCATCATGCTGTCTGACCTGTTGTGCTTTTCCAGCATCGCACTCTTGACTCTGTCAACTCTCTCCCTTTATTCCGACTGCAACTTTGGGTGACTGAACATATTTGCTGAGGTCTTTTCAGAAAGAAATCAATGATTTGATATGAGCAACAATTTTTAATGAATTAATATTCATTAGTCAATATTAGTTAAAAGAAACAGTGATAAATGTACCTTGTTAATGATTTGTAGCTGAGGTTTTAAAGTGTACTCAATCAGAAAGACTATTTAACAATCTCATGAACTCTGAAAAACATTTCTTATATTCGTGAAGTAACACTTGTTATCATTCCATATTAAAAATATGATTTTTTTAAATTAGAAAGATTAAAAAATGTATGACATTTCAGCTTCTAACTTAATACCTTCTGCACATTCTAAATTTTAATTTACAGTCTTCAAGATTATTGAGAAATGACAAAAATCAGTGTGTTTTACTTGCTATTTTGCTGGCTGTGGAATTCTTTAATCTTTTTGGCTGTTTGATCTGTACAGTGACATCACTGTTGCTAAATGCTAGACATTCCTCAACTTGGCACTAGATTCAAATTAAAATAGGGAAAGATAAATTCACAACACAGCGACCACAGTGTCTTTATAGGCAGCTTTGTTTGAGATCAGCAGTGAATTGCTGGTGCATAACTAATACTAAAATGTTATATTGGCATCTAATACAAAATTATCTCATTCTAAATTACCATAATTGCTGACAAATGGGGTTTAGATAATGTTAGGTAAAAGAGGAATGAACAGAACAGCTATTGCAAAATAACAAGTAAATGTATATAAATCAGCTAACTCCTAGAATTACTGCTAATAAACTGAAATTACAGTAGCATAGGATCATTCTTCTTCCACAACAATGTACGTCCCTATATACTATTGTGTGGCAGTGGTGATGAACTGTGGATGGCAGCCAGTGGAGAAGTTTTGTTGTAATGCTATTCTGAATGAATTAAGTAGGAGTCTTGTTTATTTGTACTTGTGGTATAAGCTTCATGGCAAGGCCAGCATTAATTGCCCATTGGTAACTGCCCTTAGCAGTTGGTGTTGATGTGTTTTCTTTGAGGTATATGTACAAGAACTGTGCTGTTCAGGAGCAAATTCCAGTACTAATCCAGCGACAAGGAATGATGGCAGTATAAGATTAGATTACTTACAGTTTGGAAACAGGCCCTTCGGCCCAACAAGTCCACACAGACCCGCTGAAGCCATTCCCCTACATTTACCCCTGCACCTAACACTATGGGCAATTTAGCATGGCCAATTCACCTAACCTGCACATTTTTTGGACTGTGGGAGTAAACCGGAGCACCCAGAGGAAACCCACGCAGACACTGGGAGAATGTGCAAACTCCACACAGTCAGTCGCCTGAGGCGGGAATTGAACCCGGGTCTCTGTGAGGCAGCAGTGCTAACCACTGTGCCACCGTGCCACCCAGTATATTTGCTTGTCAGATGTTAACTTACTTGGAGACAAACTTGTCAGTAGTTGGGTTCTTCTGCATTCTTATTCTTCAAGGTGATCAAGGCCATGGGTTTGCAACGGGTTCCCAAAGAATACTCTTGAGACTTAAAGCACTGCATCTTATACATGCAGCAATTTTGTGCCTGTGGTGAAATGAACGATTATGTAAGATAGTGGATCGGGTGTGGCTCAGGTGGGCTTTTCTTTTGGATGTTGTCGAGCTTACTGAGCTGCACTTATCCAGGCAAACAAAGTATTCCATCACCCTGCTGACTTGTGTATTGTAGGTGAGGGACTGACTCTGGTAATTGGGAGGTAAGTTACATGCTACAGAAATCCCAGCCTACGTCCTGCTTTCATATGGCTGGCCCACTACAATTCTGGTTCCTGGGGAAATGGTAAATGAAGATAACCAAATTTACCAATGAAACTACAAAAAAATTAACAAGAAAATTTCACAGGTTTTGCAACTTATTCTTTAACATGAATCTGGAGCAGCATAAATTTCACATAAATTAACTGGCAAATGATGCTTCAGATTACAGTTAGTACTGCAAAGCTATGTCTTATGTAACCACAAGCATCATTCCTGACACAAAAGTAGCAGCAGGTACTTATACAATTGTATGATATAATGTTCTTTATTCATGTAGGGTAAGTCAGGAGACTTCCCCAACAACAGCTTCCACCTTTGAATTTCAAGGATATGATTGTGATCAGCAGGACACTCTTAAACCCTTGGGCCAGGGCAGTCTTGATGGTGTAACTTTTCAGTGTTCCTTTTTAATCATTGGATGTTGTGAAAGTTGAAAGTGTTCGGAATATATTTACAAGGATGTTGCCAGGTTAGGAGGATTTGAGCTATAGGGAGAGGCTAAATAGGCTGGGGCTGTTTTCCCTGGAGAATTGGAGGCTGAGGGGTATGGATATGATAAATAGACAAAATTGTTTCCCTGGGGTGGGGGAGTCCAGAGATAGAGGGCATAGGTTTAGGGTGAGGGGGGAGAAATTTAAAAGGGATGTAAGGGGCAACTTTTTCACACAGACGCTGGTACATGAATGGAATGAGCTGCTGGAGGAAGTGGTGGAGGCTGCTACAATTATAACACTTAAAAGACATCTGGATGGGTATATGAATAATGGGGGATAGGCCAAGTACTGGCAAATGGAACTAGATTAGGTTAGGATATCTGGTCGGCATGGATGGGTTGGACTGAAGGGTTTATTTCTGTGCTGTACAGCTCTATGATTCTATGACTCTGTGACTAATAACATGCCAGCTCACAGTTTGGACACTTCTGGGAAAGCACTTAGTCCTTCAGCATTGCCAAGTTATTCAGACAGATTTCCAGGTTTTTGACTTTGGAGTGAGCTTACATCATGCCTCCAAGAGCCCTACCTCTTTTTCTTGTTTGTGAATCAAAACAAAAATGAGCAAATTCAAAGGATGTAGCAATAAACAATTTTAGTCTTCATTAAGTGTACAATGTTAATGACATTTGGTCAGCAGAATGGTCTTTTGGAAACTTGGTGAATTGAGAAAAAAAGCAGCAGGAAATGTAAATACATTTCACTGTGAACTTTGAAAAGTACTTCAGGAAAAATAAATCATCCCAATATTATGTTGGTCATAGATTAGTTGTTTGTTATCTGTTGCAAGAAATAGATGTTGGCAGGTTTATTTTACGATAATTATCAGAAAATGTATCCATACCATGTGAAACCTGCTGATGAATGACAAAAAGGATAATTAACTGTGATTCAGAGAGCAGAAAGAGAAATGCCTGTGCTGCAAAAGTACTACACAAGAGTTGCTGCTTCATATTCTGAATTCCATGAGTATTTTTCCTATTAAGTCTTTATTACCACCAATATAGCAAACAGATAGAAGGAATATTTATTCACTTTGCAGTAGAATTGCATTGGGTGGAATCTTGTAAGCAACTGATCAGCATGGGCTCTGGCAATATGTGTAGTAGGACTGAGCAAGATGATCAACTGGACACAACCTGCTCAAGCAATGTGGCATGGTTCTTAATAAGGAGCAGTGGGTTCCCAGTTGACATTTTATTGCTTGTAAATGACTTGTTAACAGCCCAACCCACCACTGGTCACAATCTTATCAAAGGTGCCACACAAAATAAGCCTTTGGGAAAATGAGTGGGTACCTGGCAGGATCAACTTACTGCAAACAGCCTCTGTGTTGTCCATGGCCAAACTGCAGATCAGAACATGACCTGCAAACACCAGCACACTCAACCTTACATCAGGGGCACTGGCATCCAATTTGATGAAACAATTGCCACACTTCTGTGCTTTATGCAATGTGCTGATATTGCATCCTTCCTATACTTATGAAGCAGGGCACATATGTAACACATACTGTTGGTTACCAGATATACAGTAGCTGCAAAGAGAGAGGCACCCAGTGCACAGTGTGAATGTGGCTGCCCACTGGGGGTGCTTTCTTACTGGCTCAGGAGGAATTCATCTGATAGCTGTCAGCATGCCCATAACATGCAAGTCTTGCATTGCCATGCGTTGCACTGCCAATTGGCACAGTCACACAACCAAGCAGGTGGCCATGCACTGCTCAGTCAAGGATGCCTACATTTTCTCTCGTGTCGGTCAGCGGCATCACTTGTAGGACATGTAGTAGCATTCACACCAAACTCAGCGCATCCACAGTAAGTAGAGGGACATGCCTAAAAGTCTTTGAGAAGCAGTCCGCACTGCATTCCATGGGAGCACTTGTTATTCAGGTGGGTCTAGAGCAGTTAGTCAAAGACAGCCTTTTGTACTAATCCAGCCATGGACTCATTCAGTGACTTTGCACAGCTGGTATGTGCTGTTGTGCTTCAGGGAATGGGCCATGGTCTGTCCTTCCTCTCTGTGAGGGCCAGGTTGGGAAGAGGAGGTTTGCCACATTCGGGGACATGTGTAACCATCAGTCAGGGTTCTGTAAAGGGGTTGCCTGGTGCTGTCCAGCAAGATTGCCCCATTGCCGCTGTTCACAGAAGTTACAGAGGAAGGGGGAGTTGGTGAAGTGGGTGTTTAGGGGGTGGGTGAGAAGTGAAACAGGTGAAGGTGCACTTACCCAGCCTAGGTGATGACCTGGGGAAGTGTGAAGCTTGTGGGATTGATAGACTGGGTGCCTGGGACGCTCGGTCACATATCACAGCTGAGGCTGAAAACCAGGTACAGAGGACCACTCGCAATATTTTCCATCGTGAAGCAGATGGACTTTGTGCAATGTTTGGAAAGATGTCACAAACAAACTGCAATGGGATAGATAAGTGAGTTGAGGTCTGAGGAACCTGCTGGTTAAATACATAATTACTACCTAAGTCTGATCTGAAAAATGTTTGATGTAATTCAGTTACAACTTCTCTACTTTTGAATTTTTTTTTAAAGTTTAACCCCAGTACTTCATTTGCAATTGATGTGGCTTTGTTGACCTGTGCTACTGTCTGATAGGCTTTGTCATTCTGTATCTTTCGATGTCTTTAGTTGTTTTAGAACTGACTGATTTCCTGAACCTTTGCATGGTGAAAAAGCAACAATCTTAGAATTAGTATAGCTAATCAGCAAATTAGATCAAATTCCTAACTTCCATGTAAATTTCCATATTGTTAAAATATGTAGGCATTTCTCAAGGTTGCTTGTTTTTTGGAACAACTACTTTGATCTGCAACAGAACTGGATTCCTTTAGAAAGGTGACACTGAGGGTTCATTTGCACTGAATGCGATGCTTTCATTTCTGACGAAAGTCAATTCTAGTCAATATTGATGAAAAGCCAGTCTCACTGCACTGACTGAAATAGTTTTGGTTCTTGACTCATTTTTACTGGGCACAGACCTAAATGCAAAACTACTCCAGATTTGACCCTAATTTGGAGATTTATTTCACAGAAATGATAAGAATGGCTGCTGGAGAAAATGGAAACAATTCTGACCGGTTTAGGGCAAAAATGCTTCTGAGATTACCTTTAAATGAAGTTGGTCAGTTGTTGCAGTTGAATGGATGTGACCTTTACTATTTTCTAACTTTTAATTCATAGAATCATACAGTACAGAAGAGGTCCTTTAGTCATTTCTTGAACATTTGTAAGTTATGTCGCTATATCATGAAAACAACACAGCTAAAGCCATGGAAAAGAAAAGGTTAACATTACACTGTCATGACCACATAGCATTGTCCTGAATCACCTATGGGCATATTGAACTCTAATTATATGTGTTTCTTTCTTAAGAAAAAGGCAGACAGCCAAAGGTTGACTGCAGATATAATTTCTTGGAGAGAGATTCTGGAATGTCATACCTGACAAGGTATCAGAGAAGCCTGAAAGGAGAAAATACTCAGCATACTGAACATGTAATCACCTGGGATCATCTCAGACTGTGAACATGATGGTAAAAAAAACCTGAGTCTGGGCGAGAGAGATATTTGTGGTTTCCCTTTTCAAAAATACATAGGAACAGGGGTTAAAATAAAGTGTGTTCATGCCCTGATGTCCTAATGTGTGGACTAAAATGTTATGAGGCTTGCAGCAAAAAGAAACCATTTAAATACCCTTGCACCACAGGGTTAAAAAAAAATGTTGTATTTCTGAGTTCTGCTAGCCAGCAACTGTTGAAAGGAACTAGAACAGAAGAGTTTGAATCAACCTACAAAATGAACAATCTCAAAATTGACTGTTGAAGTACCAATGTTGATGCTACCAGTGACATTCATAACAATGGTTATAATGTTCCAATGTCCGCTCTTCTCGAACAGTTTAGACTGATTCCTACCTTTTGTCTTAAATATTATCTTTTTCAACTCATTTTACTTTTAATCTCTGTGTATACATGTTGTGTTTCTGTTTCTTCTTCTGGTTAGTAATTAATAACTTTTTTTCTTAACTCAAGAAAGACTGGTTAAAATAGTTCCTTTAAAAATATAAATTAATTTGAATCTGGGGAAAAATATTCATAAAGGAAGCGATCCTATCAAAATTAACTTTGTGTAACCAACCAAGATGGCAAGTGAATGACCAAGGGCAACCAGTCTCATTGGGAGCTTAATACTTTGAGGTATCCCATCTAAGGAGGAGAAAGTGAGGACTGCAGATGCTGGAGATCAGAGCTGAAAATGTGTTGCTGGAAAAGCGCAGCAGGTCAGGCAGCATCCAAGGAACAGGAGAATCGACGTTTCTGGCATAAATCCTTCTTCAGGAATGAGGAAAGTGTGTCCAGCAGGCTAAGATAAAAGGTAGGGAGGAGGGACTTGGGGGAGGGGCGTTGGAAATGCGATAGGTGGAAGGAGGTCAAGGTGAGGGTGATAGGCCGGAGTGGAGTGGGGGCGGAGAGGTCAGGAAGAAGATTGCAGGTTAGGAAGACGGTGCTGAGTTCGAGGAATTTGTTCATGGAATGCCCTGCCAGTAGCAGTGGTGGACTCTCCCTCATTATGGGCATTTAAGCGGGCATTGGATAGGCATATGGAGGATAGTGGGCTAGTGTAGGTTAGGTGGGCTTGGATCGGCGCAACATTGAGGGCCGAAGGGCCTGTACTGCGCTGTATTCTTCTATGTTCTATGTTCTAATTTGACTGAGACAAGGTGGGGGGGAGGGGAAATGAGGAAACTGGAGAAATCTGAGTTCATCCCTTGTGGTTGGAGGGTTCCTAGGTGGAAGATGAGGCGCTCTTCCTCCAACCGTTGTGTTGCTATGGTCTGGCGATGGAGGAGTCCAAGGACCTGCATGTCTTTGGTGGAGTGGGAGGGGGAGTTGAAGTGTTGAGCCACAGGGTGGTTGGGTTGGTTGGTCCGGGTGTCCCAGAGGTGTTCTCTGAAACGTTCCGCAAGTAGGCGGCCTGTCTCCCCAATATAGAGGAGGCCACATCGGGTGCAGCGGATGCAACAGATGATGTGTGTGGAGGTGCAGGTGAATTTGTGGCGGATATGGAAGTATCCCTTGGGGCCTTGGAGGGAAGTAAGGGGGAGGTGTGGGCGCAAGTTTTGCATTTCTTGCGGTTGCAGGGGAAGGTGCCGAGAGTGGAGGTTGGGTTGGTGGGGGGTGTGGACCTGACGCGGGAGTCACGGAGGGAGTGGTCTTTTCGGAACGCTGATAGGGGAGGGGAGGGAAATATATCCCTGGTGGTGGGGTCCGTTTGGAGGTGGCGGAAATGACGGCGGATGATACGCTGTACATGGAAGTTGGTGGGGTGGTAGGTGAGGACCAGTGGGGTTCTGTCCTGGTGGCGGTTGGAGGGGCGGGGCTCAAGGGTTGAGGAGCGGGAAGTGGAGGAGATGCGGTGGAGGGCATCGTCAACCACGTCTGGGGGGAAATTGTGTTACTTGAAGAAGGAGGCCATCTGGGTTGTACGGATTTGGAACTGGTCCTCCTGGGAGCAGATGCGGTGGAGACGAAGGAATTGGGAATATGGGATGGCGTTTTTACAAGGGGCAGGGTGGGAGGAGGTGTAGTCTAGGTAGCTGTGGGAGTCGGTCGGTTTATAGTAAATATCCGTGTTGATTCGGTCACCCGAGATAGAAATGGAAAGGTCTAGGAAGGGGAGGGAGGAGTCTGAGACGGTCCAGGTGAATTTGAGGTCGGGGTGGAAGATGTTGGTAAAGTGGATGAACTGTTCAACCTCCTCGTGGGAGCACGAGGCAGCGCCGATACAGTCATCGATGTAGCAAAGGAAAAGGTAGGGGGTGGTGCCAGTGTAGCTGCGGAAGATGGACTGTTCCACATATCCTACGAAGAGGCAGGCATTGCTGGGGCCCATGTGGGTGCCCATGACTACTCCTTTGGTTTGGAGGAAGTGGAAGGATTGGAAAGAGAAGTTGCTCAGGGTGAGGACCAGCTCAGTCAGTCGAAGGAGGGTGTCAGTGGAAGGGTACTGGTTGGTACGGCGGGAAAGGAAGAAGCGGAGGGCTTTGAGTCCTTCGTGATGGGGCATGGAGGTTTACAGGGACTGGATGTCCATGCTGAAGATAAGGTGTTGGGGACCGCGGAAGCGAAAATCATGGAGGAGGTGGAGTGGTACTTGTTGGTACGGCGGGAAAGGAAGAAGCGGTGGTACTGGTTAGTACGGTGGGAAAGGAAGAAGCGGTGGTACTGGTTAGTACGGTGGGAAAGATCTAAATCAGTATCAAATTGTGAGACCTCACATTGGACACACACCAATTGTTGTATTATTGCTGCTGTTTAATCCAGTAGAGGTTTATAACAATTAAAGAGGTCACGCAATATTAATAGTACCATCAGTAATCTCAAAAGATGTCGTGTGAGGATCGAAGCTAAGAACCATTAGTGAAACCTATTCAACCCTGATGCTGGAAAGGATGGTTTGGACAAGGACACCAAGTTGTGAAATTTACTTTTGGAAAAGTTTTAAGTACCCAGATGCAAAATGGAGCAAATGTTTGAGACAGACATCAGATATGCAAATTGGAAGCGGAAAAGTTCCAACAGAACTGTGTAGATAAGGAAAATTGCTTATGGAATTCCAGCTCATCATATAGGGGAGAGTCAGCTGTGTTCTTGTGTTAATCAGAAACAAATACAGAAATTACTGGAAAACCTCAGCAAGTCTGGCAGCATCTGTGGAAAGAAATCAGAATTAATGTTTCCGGTTGAGTGACCCTTCCTGAGCTTTTCCAGCAATTTCTGGTTTTTGTTTCTGATTTACAGCATCTACAGTTCTTCTGGTGTTTATCTCTTACTTGTGAGTCATGATCGCTCTCTTGTTAAGGCCAACATCAATGCAAATAGTCATACCAAAGCTTGAATGAAAGGATGTTGGATTGATAGTAACAAGATTTCAAATCAAGGGCTCACAGAGATGGATGTTAAAGCTGTTGTGGAATGATCAAATGTTAGTACATGAAAAGTTAGGTCAACTATGGCTTCTTCATCCAAACCTTAATAAACTCTCTTTTTTTTGCTAATTCAAGAAATGGTGGTTAAATTGGTTCCTTTTAAGGTATATCTATGTCTGGAAGAAAGGTAATTATAAAGGTTATGTAAGACAAGCAAAAAGCAAGACTTCTTCTTGAATTATTACATATGGTTCCCTTCTCTTCCTTCATATTCATATGCATAATAATGGCACCCTGTTCTCTATCACTTCCATTTATCCCTCAATTGCCTCAATTAGAGTCATAGAAATGTACAGCATGGAAACAGACCTTTCGGTCCAACCCGTCCATGCCAACCAGATATCCCAACCCAATCTAGTCCTACCTGCCAGCACCCGGCCCATATCCCTCCAAACCCTTCCTATTCATATATCCATCCAAATGCCTCCGTCGTTATAACTCCATCTTCTCCCACAAAATATCAGCACTTCTTCAGCTGTAAAGAGCTTTGAAACGTTGATTAAACATGAAAATCTAAACAGCTACCTGTCTTTCTTTCCAGATATTTAAATCTAGGATAGGAATGTTTCTCTTTATGTCCAAAGAATATTCACAATACTTAGAGTGCAGTCTGCCAAATGCACTGTATAAGGCATCCTGAAATCCCTGACACATTGAAAACATTTCCAATGGATGGGAAATGCAGTGAGAATGCACAGAAAGAAGAGAGCTGATTGGCGAACAAAATAAACAATCACATTCAACACCTTCTTTCCCCAAGATCTGCTTCAGAACATTTTCAGGATATGCAATGCCCTTTAACCTGAAGTTTTCGGCATTCAATTGCAAATGTCTGGACTCCAATTCAACATGAGGAAGGCGAGCACCATTTCCTTCAGCCCCTATTGCAAACACTTAACTCCATTAAATTTTCCACTCCTTTGTCACCATTGCTTTCCCTTCATTTGTTGATAGACCTAGACTAACAAGATGCTTCGAAACTTTTATGTATTATTTGACCTCTGCTGAATTCAAACCTATATACTTTCTATCAGAACATCAATGTATCCAGCAGTGAAACATTGTCTGCCTCTGTGCCTACTTCATTTCTATCTCTGTTGAAACCGTTATACATACAACCATCATCTCCAGATCTCACTAATCTAGGATCTTCCTTGCTGCCCTTCTCTGAATCTCTAAATTCCAATTTTTCCTGGAATGCGTTTTGTTATGCTCCAAGTTCCACAATGACACTGCTGTCGCAGATCTTCACGAGCATTCTCTACCCTGGAATGCATTACACTTGACATTCTTGCCCTTCCTTTAAGATTCTCCACAGTCCTACTCTACCCTGACTGTGTGATTTTTTTTTTTATTTTACAGCTCTATATCCTTCCCATGCTCTCAGTATCTTTGTACTTTTTCTGTACCACCTGCATTCGACTCCATTGTGGATAAAGTCTCCAACTACCGCGATCCTGTTCTCTGAAATTCCTCCATATACCTTTTCACTTTAATCTGCTTGAACAAATTTTAGTTCTCAATGTGGTGTTCTTGATGTTAACATACACAATATAAATGCAAGTCAATGTTGACTGTGCTTTACTTTTGAGGTTGATTTGGTATGTTAGGGGTACATCAATTTTAACAGCACTATTGGCCCACTTCAATTTATAATGAAAAAACACTGACTGGGAAAATAGCTGGTTGGTTGAATATACTCATTTGTAGCCATATAAATGCAACTCTGAGTTCTCTTTCTTCTTGGATCTTTTCACATTAGCAGAAACTGTTATTGGTCATAGACTGGATATGGAAAACTGGGTGGGACACTCACTTTATTGTTCAGTTTTTACCACAGCCAGGCAAGTAAAGCTATAGTTGCCCGTTTTGATCTGGAAATTAGTCAATTGTGGGATAAAGAATTTAACAAAGAAGTTTTTACAACTTATTTCTACAAAAAGATGTAACTGTTTAAACACTTTATTATGTGGCTGTGAGATCGAGACAGCACTATTTATTTTGGTTTGTTCACTTATCAGGTAGTATGACTCTCTTGAAGTAGCCAGTCCCGGCAAAAAGTGTCTGAAGTTGCTTGACTCCAGGTTACAGTCCAACAAGTTTATTTGACCACATATGTTTTGGAGCACTGCTCCTTAGTCGCCAGTTATTGTGTGACTTTTGACCTCGTCCATCTCAATCCAACTTCGGCACCTCCACACCTGAAGTTGTTGTTAGTTGACAGCTCCATGTTCTGATGGAGAAGTGATGTGTTGGACCTGCTGAGAGCGCAGTGTTCTGTTTCTCCTGTCCCTTTTTCCCAGCCTGGTTCATCTCGTTCTTGCAATCCTGCTGTACATTAAGGAGGTCCCCTAGCAAGATATCAGTAACCAGGTGTTTCCTTTCTTCGGGCAAACCCTATTTATTGTTAATTAAGGTAAAGTAGCACAATATTTAGTTTGTTACATTTTCAGAGAATTTCCAGAATAGAGGTTTATAAAATCATGAGAGGTATGGATAGCGTGAATAGCCAATGTCTTTTTTTTCTATGGTAGGGGAGTCAAATTGGAACGCGTAGGTTTACGATGAGAAGGGAAAGATTTAAAAATGACCAAAGGGGTAATTTTTCAACGCAAAGGGTGGTGTGTTTATGGAGGGACCTGCCAGAGGAAATGATGGAGGTGTGTACAATTACAACATTTAAAAGGCATCTGGATGGCTATATGAATAGGAAGGACTTAGAGGGATATGTGCTAAATACTGCCAAATGGGACTAGGTCAGATTGGGATGTCTGGTCAGCACAGATAACTGGACTGAAGGGTCTATTTCTGTACTGTATGACTCTGTAATAACTGTTGGTACAGCACTGGGGATACCTTGATCCAGACATCTCCTAATGTATTTCAAATGTCGTCTTCAAACTTGCATCAACAAGCGAACTGTAAAGGGTGATATACCTTTAAGTAGGGCTAGGAGTTAAGGAGTTGCTTTGTAGTCAGCTGGTGCTGTTGGAATAGAATCTTAGGTTAGATGCTAGGTCCCTAATTCTAATCCTAACCCTTTTGGCTGCCATGTCTCTCAAGACGATAGGGATTAAGTCAATTGTGATTACATTTAAGACACAAAATCTCATTTAAATCTTAAAATGAAAGACCCGAGCCAGAATTTGAAGGTTGGCATGGGCTATAGACTCGTGAATGTTTGTCACACATCTCTGTGGCTTTCTGCCTGCACTTTGGTGTGAGGAGAAGGGAGGTTGCTTAACATATCCTCCTTTGACTCAGTAATGCCTCATCTTTCATTTCTCTATTGTTTATCAACTTTGGGTCAACATTTTATTTATACAATGCCATGAATCTCCCATTATAAGAACTATGGATGTTGTAAAAGGGCAAAATGCACAACCAACCAGTGTTATTCCTATTATTTTGGGTTGTATTAATTTGCATTTTAAATCTTCAGTCTTGAAATTTCACTGATCTCTATTTTTCATATTATAAAAATAATGATCAGCCTCTCAACTTTCAACCTCCACTAAAATGGAATTAGGCATGTTGGAGGTATTTTTAAGAATCACTTGCCCTTTCTAATTGAAACATGTCAGGTTTTTGAGGTTACAGTTCCTCCCATAGCTGGGAATGGAACTTGAGCAGATTATTTAATGGACAGCTGATGTACAAGAGTAGATTTACACTCTGTTGTTTAATTGAGTCAATATCTGGTTAAGCCACTGCATTGTGATAAGACTTTCCTACTCAGAAAACATTCTTGCCAGTGTGGTTAGATGGTAGGTAGTTCTGAGGTAGTTCTGCCTCTGTGATTACCATTCACATTGCCACAACCCATACCCTTGCCCCCACCCCTTTACCTTAATGTTGCAGAGAAAATAGGTCAGTCTGTTCCTCACTTATGAATTTTTGAGGTTCATCTTCAGAGAATGCAGTATTAATGTTCTGTAAACAACTGTTCAGCATAAAGATGTCCCTGTTTAAAAAACCTCCATCAATGACCCCATTGGCATATGTGTGGCCAAAGGAGGACAGCTGAATAACATGCCATCAAACGTGCATCCTGGGTGGGTTCTTTGATGCCAGATTTGGTCAGATACCACCTTGGCATTAAGATCAGTCACTCTCACCTCACTTAAGTTAATATCTTTCTTTCATGTTTAGACCAAGGCGTAGTTTGGAGGAGGTGGTGTTGGACTGGGATGGACAAAGTTAAATATTGCACAACACCAGATTATAGTTCAACCAGTTTATTTGGAAGCAGTAGCTTTTGAAGCGCTGCTTCTTCATCAGGTAGTTGTGGAGCAGGACCATAAGGACCAGAATTTATAGCAAACAATTAGTGATACAATAATACATTGAACAAACCTAGATTGTCAAGTCTTTCATCTTTTAGAATGATTTGCTCATTTCGGTTCTCTAAAATGTAAATCCCAGAACTTCTTTTAGGTCACATTCTCAAGATAACTTGTGGTTTTATTTTAAAAAGTTGACATCTCAGCTCAGATGATGCTTTAAAGGTGTGAATGAGTCCAATCTTGAGTCAGACTGATTCTATTTCCCAACTGGAATTTACAAATATTATGTGGATTCACTGCCTGCATTGACTGCTTGCAGGTTCTGCATTTTTCTTGAGCAAAATAGCACGTATCTGCAAATATAATTCTGCAGTACTGGAACACAAATATTCCTGTGTCAGAAGAAACCAAATCATATGTACTTACCAAAAATGAAAGGTGTGAAAAGATGCTGTTTAATTTCACCATGTTCCAAATTCTTTTCAGTTGACACTTTTCTATGCAATGCAGTTTGTCCTGTTCAATTTGTTAAATTGAAGGACCCCCCTAAGTTGCTAATGTAGGAAATGTTAGCAAACCAATTAAACTGAATTACATACAGTCAGTAGAAGACATGTTAATAAAGTTAAAATCACTCAGGCCTCATTGTGTCATGAACCAGCAGAAATCTAATGAGTTCAGCTTTATGTTAGAATGTACTAGGGAGTACAATACCCTGACATCAGGCCCCTTCACCACCACCACCACCACCACCATTACCACTACTACCACCATCATGGCCAAAGTACTGATATGTGGGCAATGTTCTGTTCACTGAATTCAGAAATATACAGAATATTGCATCTACATAAATCAGTTAAAATAAGATGAAATTTAAAGTGACTTTAATTACACTTCAGACTTGTGTGAGCTCGGAGGTTATTTTGACCTAATTGATGTTCTCAGCTTTTTTTTTCACTTGGCTAGAGAAGATTGATAGGATGATACTATTAAGATGATGCCAATGCATTTTACAACACAGGAATCATTGAAAACTGAAGATAATGGTCTTGTGACTGGATTCCTGGTTGTCCTTGAGTCTCACATGCTATATCCTAAGTTATTGCTCAACTTACACATCCTATCATACTATTACACCTACAATAGCATGTTTTATAGCATTGACTACCTCTCCAGAGCATCAAAACCTGACAAATCTGCAGTGCTGTGTTGACCGGGATTTTCATTTATGTCCCCTTCATTGCAATTCATGGCTAACCCTGTTTTTTTGAATTTTTATATTTGATTGATTCTTGCCTTTGATTGTTTTTGTCTTGTGCTTTAACTTTTTAAAAGTGTCTCCCAGCTCTATGTCCACCTCTGTTATTCATCTCTGTGGAAATGATCACTCACACTTGTGAGTGTGGGCGGCACGGTGGGCGGCACGGTGGCACAGTGGTTAGCACAGCTGCCTCACAGCGCCAGAGACCCGGGTTCAATTCCCGACTCAGGCGACTGACTGTGTGGAGTTTGCACGTTCTCCCCGTGTCTGCGTGGGTTTCCTCCGGGTGCTCCGGTTTCCTCCCACAGTCCAAAGACGTGCAGGCAGGTGAATTGGCCATGCTAAATTGCCCGTAGTGTTAGGCAAAGGGGTAAATGTAGGGGAATGGGTGGGTTGCGCTTCGGCGGGTCGGTGTGGACTTGTTGGGCCGAAGGGCCTGTTTCCACATTGTAAGTAATCTAATCTAATCTAATCTAATCACTTGATTCTATTTTTACCTATCATATTCTAAGCATCTAGTTCGATTCTCTTCCTGACCTAACATTGCCACCTTCAGAGTTACCTAGCAATAAATAATTGGGTCCTTCCCCTTCATCTATATATTGCTCCTTGGTGATGCCATCCACAAATGTGCAGTCAGCTTCATCAAGTACACCAACGACACTAGCTCCTCTCGGCCCCCTCCTCTACCTCAACGTTGTCAAAGTGCTTAGCTGAATCTTCAGCTCATCATCTTTGATCCTGTCACTAACTTCACTTCCTTGCAGGTAATGCTAAGCCACTCACTGGACATCCTTGACCGTGAACTGAATCAGATTCAAATGTCTGGATGAATTTTGTGTTAAGTGGTAAGGGAATAATATTTGCTGTTCATCATGTCAACAGCTTTCATAGTTGTAGTATGATATTTGGAGCAGCGAATTACTGTTTGTGAGCCAGTGTGGCACCTTCTACTGGGGACCTGTGGAATGTGCCTGCAGAACAGGAGTGCATGACACTTCAACCAGCCAGCTAGCAGTATCCTGACTAAAACAAGCAGGGTAGAATTTTAACTGGTAAGGAAGGTCAGTTTAGTTGCAGTCAGGGTGGGGTTAAATCCTCCAAAAATGCTGGACTATTAGAAATCCAACATGATTCCACTCATTTCCAGCTGTTGTAGGAAAGTCATATAAAGTGTCATCATTTAAAAATGTTAAGAGAAGATGAATTTTAACTTTAATCTAGCATTCTCATTTTAACAACTGTGCACATACTTTCCATAAAACTTATCGTTGTCTGCACCATGAAACCACAAGGATTTGTTGCTCTGTAAATCTGACAGGCTTGAAAGTCCTTAAACAAGGAAGTGCTTAGCTGATCCCTTACCTCCGTGTTTGTCCTCAGCATAGGACTTGTTTTTAGAATGTGTATTCATTGCTTTTAATGTTATTTCCAGCATTTGGAAAGTATTTTTGCTATCTTAAGTTCTGCACGTTCTTGCTGTCAGCTTTCACTGCTGGAAGGGGACTATTTATGCAGCTTTACCTTGGACCTTCGATAAGGATCAGGCGAAGTAGCACTACCAGCATCAATAAGTATAATACCGGGAGCAGCGGCAGCACATCAAAACGCAGCAGCTGTCTTCTCATCAGACCTCTACCATTCTGTAGGGCAGAGGTAATGAGCAAGGGATTCCAGCTTCAAGGAGGCAATAACGTCCAGAACATGGAGAGGATTATCTTTCTTGACAAGGCTGAGCAACAGTGCCTCATGAGACTGTCATAGCAGGTCATTGCTATTCGTTCGAATAAGACCATCCCTGTGGAATAGCTGGGTGTCTATTGCCTTTAGGCTGTCATGTCACCAAAGCCCTGAATCTCTTTCTGGCTCCTTCCAAGAAGCTGCTAACATTTGTAAAACATCACAATTTGCTGTACAAGAATGCATTTTCGAGATGCTGATGTCATGTTTCCCACTTCAGTATAGTTTCCTACTGATAAGGCCAATGAGAACAAGACTTTGCTTTTGTTGCACCGGCTCAATTAGCATAGCCACAGGGAGTTATAAACTGAAATATGTGTCAATAAAGGCACCTTGAGATCAACCAGCATCTTTATTAATCATAAGGGCTTTTACTCCATCAATGTTCAACTGGTATGTGACCACTTGAAGATTTCCAAGCATGCCTGTGTGAGAATGCTGAAAGCTGCTACTTTGCTTTCATTCTGTTCCAATTACATTTCCTTTAGCCATCCCACAGAATCAGTGAATGGCTCCTTAGAGTTGGGAGCTACCCTGGAAGAATTTGACTAATGCGAGGATTGAGAAGCCTGCCACTGATGCAGGAAAAATCTACAGCTAAAGTCACAGGATTACAAGAATGGTCATGGAGTAAATGTTTGAGTTTTTGATGATGCGGTTGGTTGCTTGGACACATTTTCATTATGTACTGTTATGCAATAACAGTAGTGGTTTGCTGTGCCTTGTACAACATTGCACAACAGAGAGGACTTGAGCTGCAGAAAGTAAGCTGGTAATTGCTTTGCATCCCCAAATGAGAAGATAGCAATGTAGCCGGAGTGCATGTAGTCACTTACCTGGCTGCCAGAGAAGATTTTGATGGAGTCATCTACATCCTGGTAAGAGACCCTGGTAAGAGAACCTGCATGTCTAAAGCCTTATGCTGTATCCATTGTCCCAAACGCAACAAAAATCATTCCATATTTCTAAAATTCCGTTGTCTTATTCATATCTGTGGGGAAAAAGACCTGCCACCATACTCACCAACAACATAGCCACATAAAAAACTCAGAAGCTGGCATGTAAAACACAGAAATCAAGCCTGCCAACACATACAGAAACTACCCAGAGTGTCCCAGACTTGGCGAAACAGGCTAACATAGAAACCCAAAACCCTAAGGGCAGGTTCCTATCCCATTGAAATCAATACTATATAAAGAAGCAGACCGAGGGACTCCAGAAGACTTCACTCGCAGGAGGAATACAATGGACTAACCTGAATGCCAAGAGAAGGGACATTTACACATATTTGTGTGGACGGGAAATACAATGAAGAATCCTCTAAAAGACAATCTCACCCACTCACTGAGATGGCTGGAACCTCCTGTGTCAATTACAATGAATTGCTGCTGCCAGACGCTTGATTAACTTCCATTCAGTTTATTCTTGTCTTAATTTCTTTAAAAATTTCACCATTGGAATGTAACTGCTTTACAGTTATCACCTTTGTATTGTACCCCTATAAAGTGTGTCTACACCTTCTGTTCTGGGAAGAGCATTCTGGCCATCTATACAGAGAATCAGTTCTGTGTCAGCCTGGTCAATTTCTCTTCTGAGGTATCACTTTGTTTAAGTAAGCTGCTTGTCAGTTTCACCACGATTCTCATTTGGGGTCTGATCCGTTGGGCGCAATTTCTCCGACAATATCTCACACTACTCTTTCTCTTTGCTTGTTGTATTCTCCCGAAGGATCTGTTGAGAAGACTGTATGAATTGGGAACAGGAGTAGGCAATTTGGCCCTTGAGCCTGCTCTTCCATTCAATAGGAACATGGCTGATCCAGCAGTCCTCATGTTCACTTCCTGTTCTTTCCCTATAACCCTTGATTCCCCTACTGATCAAGAATCCTGTCTGTCTGTCTGTCCATCCATCCATCCATCCATCCATCACTTAAATATACATAAAAATTCTGTCCCTGCCCTCACAATCATGTGATTCTGCTTCCTTTGAGTGTGCAACCTCTTCTATGGAATGTTCAGGCCTCTGGATGCTTTAGATCTTACTCGAAAGAGCTATGTGAGATGAAGAACAGGGATTAAAACTGACATGGGGAAAGGGTAAAAAGTCATTCTTGTGCCGATGTTCATATTTCACTTTGTGAGATCCAAATGAATGACATGCATTATAGATAGTTCTGTCACCAGATTTTTTGATAGCCCTTATCCCTCCATCTCCAGTGACTCCCAACATTCTGCAGATTTCCAAGGCTGCCTCAGCAGTAGGCAGAGTGGCCATTACAGGAAAATTACCCCCAGTTTGTTGTCCAGTTTGGTGCTGAAACCAGAAACTGTCAAATCTTTTAAAAGGTATCTGGTTCATCACCTGAAGTGCTGTAACCTGCAAGGCTATGGACCCAGTACGGGGAATGTAATAGGAACGGGTGACTAATATATTTTTCAGCACAGACCTGATGGTCTGAATGGTATTTTTCTATGCTGTAACCCTTCTATGGTGTCTAAATCTCACTGTCCCCTTTTTCTGTAACTTCATTCAGCCCTAAATCCCCCAAATACCCTCTTCTTTGAATTTCAGATAGTTATGCATCTATTCTCCATTAAACTTACCATCCACAGCTGAGGCTTCAGCTGCTTGTGTCCTAACCTCTGGCGACCTGTTAGCATTAGTAGCAATGTGATGTGAAGAAAAGGAGAATTTTTCTCCCCGAAACAATCCAGAAAGAAAGGTATAAATGGGAAAATAACAAATGATTTTAAAAAACACAGTAGAAGGATAAATAAGTCAAAAGAAAGCTACGGGGCACATTTTTCTACTGCTCCTCCATGTTGCTACTTAGAAATGTCTAGGAGAAAGTGAGGACTGCAGATGCTGGAGATCAGAGCGAAAATGTGTTGCTGGAAAAGTGCAGCATCCAAGGAGCAGGAGAATCAACATTTCGGGCATGAGCCCTTCTTCAGGAATGAGGAAAGTGTGCCAAGCAGGCTAAGGTAAAAGGTAGGGAGGAGGGACTTGGGGGAGGGACGTTGGAAATGCGATAGGTGGAAGGAGGTTAAGGTGAGGGTGATAGGCCGGAGTGGGGGTGGGGGGGGGGGGGGGGAGAGGTCAGGAAGAAGATTGCAGGTTAGGAAGGTGGCAGGTAGAAATGTCACCCTCTCTTGCTTCATTGGCATGGCTTTCAGTGACCTGCATACCCAACTCCACTCAGTTCCAGGTATCCTCCAAAACTCGTGGGCTATGTTAAATAGTGACATTCCAGGGCTTCCCCATCTTTTCCTCATCCTGGCATCTGAGGGGCTCAGCATTCTCCTGGGGAAATTATTCCAAAATTGAAGTATGAAAACAATGAAATAGAAATGAATGTGAGGATAATAATGACAACAAAAATTGCAACAGCAAAAGTGTGAGAAATTAAAGCATTAAAATCATTGTTAATAAAGGAATGAAAGAAAACTATCAATTAAGTCCAAGGAAAGATAAGGTCAAGGAAATGAAAAGACATTAAAGGAAGAATGAACTTGGGAATAGAACCAATAAAAAAAAGTAAAATTAAGTAATGTAAATGTCAATCATGTGATTGACAATCTCATCCTGAGAAACGTCCATAAAGCTTTCCTTGAATCCTATTTTATATGTTGCTAAAGCTCTACCATTTAGTTTGTGTATAAAGTCTTCTCTACTTTTACAAAAATAGTGATGTTTTTATGAATCAGTGACATTTTTAGAACACCGGATTCAACTCCTTCCACTCTGCAAGCATTTTAAATACTTTGGCATTTTCTTGTTTTTATTTGACCTGATATTCCCTCTTATGCAACAAATGATTCATGCCAGGGCAGAGTCTGTTTTGAAGTGCAGAAACAGTAATGTCCTTTTTGTTCAGTGCCAATGCTGTAAAGTTGTTAACAGGACTTAGTTTAAGGTTTATGTTGATTATCCTCAGTAACAGGACTGTTCTTTCTGCAGTGAAGAACCTGATTTTATTACATCTTCTGCAAACAAGAGAAGTTGGCACAGGGAATACAAGCAGAAAAAATGCTGGTCTTATCTCTGCAAGGAATAAAATTCTTCCACAAAAGAACGTGTAAACTGGAAGAACTAGTAACATACAAAATATGAAGCAGAAGCAAACAGCAGATTCGTACTGCCTTTTATAATTAGAATACAAGGCAGTAGTGGTCACAAAAGCAAAATTGTTGTTAATATGCAGATACTTATTTAAGGAACTATCTTTTCGTGGATTGCCATCTTGCAGTCGTAGAGAGGCTTGAATATTCCGTTAATCCCAAGATTTATGCCTTCAGGAGATCTCAACTCCTGGCAGAGTCACCAGTGAGGGTAAGGTTGGTAAGGAGGAACTAGACAAAGCACAATCCAGAAGCAGGCTGAAGATACTCCTGTGATGTCAACGGCTGTAAAGGTGGATGAAAGCTGCAGCAGTAGGGAGATTCCCCAGTTTTCAAAGTTTTCTTGCCACTAGAACTGGATCTGCTTTCTGTCAAGGATTGTGTATTTGCTGATGTGCAATAGATTTAAATAATGTCCTGCACAAGGTGTCTATTTGAAGGAACTATCTCCCAGAAACACCTGCCAATTGTGTGGTCACAGATATGGCTGTAAGATCAGGCTCGTCAGCCATGCAAGTACCCACAGAATTGATGATTAATGACTCGGAATTTCCTTGGTGGATAATCATACTCATAAATGAGTGATTGCCGATGGCTATTTTTTGACATCTAATAGATATTTTTATTTCTCATTTCAGTCAATTTGTAATTCAACAAATATAGCAGCAGTAATTTCTTTTTAGTCTTGATGAAATATTTGGGGTTTGATACCAGGTATGATGAGGTGGCATTAACCTCCTCCGTCATCATATCTTTCGAACAGAATTTAGCAGTAAACCCAATCCATTTTGAGGACTAGCTAATTTGCAATTGTCAAATGCAGCTGTAGATCAAACCACACAACTTGAGTAAGGTTCAACAGTGTCACCGTATATTTTGAGGAAAGGGAGGCAACCAGAGCTGCTGTAGGCCAGGCAGATTTAGCTGAACCATGATTCCATTAAAATAAATAAAAACTATCTTTGCAATGTTATTCAACTGGTTCCCAGCTAGTTTGGGTTTGGTAATGTGATTTCTAAAGATGCCAGTTGAAGGCTTATTCACATTATAAATTTGAGGTTGTATTTTAGCCTGACTTAAGGCCCAGCTCAAATTGTGCAGCAGAAGGCTGAGAGAAACACTGGCCTTATAACATGGTGCTCAGCCATTACTCACCATTTGTGTGCAGTACTGTCTTTCCACCCTCCAGATGGAAGGCTTAAAAATTACTCTAATAACATGTATTTGAGGGTATATGCCCTAATATTAGGTTAGGATATCAAACATTTCATTTATTATAAAAACAGAAAATGCTGGAAGTATTTGCCAAGTCAGTTAGCATTTGTGAAGAGAAATAGTTGACGTTTCAAGTCAATGATCGTTTATCATGTTCTGTTGCAGAGACCCATCTGAACTGTTAACTTTGTTTCTCTCTCCATTCATGCTACCTGACCTGCTGAATATTCCATCATTTTCTGTATTTTTCCTCCTTTCAGATTTCCCCAGGCTCCATAATAATTTGCTTTTGTCAAACATTCCATTACTTTATTCATACTAGCTGGTTCTTGCAATCATTCACCATGCTTTTATTGAAAGATACAATTTCTAAGCCATTTCACAACATTTAGGCTACTTTCTGTTAATTAATAGAAAACATTGTCAGTCTACTTGCTTTTAAGTTTCTGCTGTTTAAGAAAGTTATAAATATATGCTTGAGAATGATGCCAACACCTGTGAGTAGGAATTTGCCATGTAGGCAACTCAAGGGGTGAACCTGCGACCACACCTCATTTGTATTGCGGAGGCAGAGAATCTGTGTAAAATCAGTGTCACTTGAAATTGGTAGCTACTGCTGAGGATTGGTAGCTATTGTAAGTCTGCTGAGGAAATCTCTTGTCATTTGTTATATTGTTATTTATATTGGGTGTGATTTCATCTTTGAGAGACTTGTTAAGAGGGTGGTAAGAACTCATTAGAAACTTTGACATTAGTCATAACATACAGCACTTATCCCGTGAAGCACCTGGTCCTTATATACAGATCATTCTGATATAATGCACATTTCGTCAACACGAATTGGCTATAAAGTGACTGATGAATTGAGGATGCTGCTTGGATAATGCAAACCTTCTGTTGGGTATAGAGATCTTCTACAATACAATTTCCTACAGCGGTTTTCCACAGTACAATTTTCTATAGAGCGAGGTTGCAGAAGAACATAAGTGTCGCATTGTAGCAGAACGACCTGTATTAAAAGTTCAAAGTCATGGTGATATGAAAAGTTAAACAGTTATCAACTTTTTCCTCACTAACAAAATATGATGTATTCAGTTAAATAGATCAGGTAACATCTCTTTTAATAATTTTGAATACCAATTGATGCAGATATTTGATAAATTGATTGAGACCCAGTCCACACTGCACCAACTATCTTTGTAAAACAGAATAGACTTATTATCATGGTCAACTAGAAACTTACTGACCACTATCATAATTTGGAGCCCATTCTCAAGAGTTTCCCAAGGTATGGAATGGCTATGAACATTAGATTCTTGTAATCTGTCAGAGCATATCTGTTGTGACCCTTGGAGGGTGCCACACCTTCGGTCCAAAATAGACTACAGAATTCTAATACCTTGAGTAACAACATCACACTTGAAGTGGATTCCTCTACAGAGCCAGCCTTGGAGCAACTTTGGCAAGCTGATCAATTTGTGGCATTTTGCCAAGAAGTATTCCTTTCAAAGCTCTTGGGACTCGAAAATCCTCCTCCAGGCTTTTAAATCACCCAAAGGAAAGAGTTTCATTGTAGACACACTTTGAAAATAGTACTCTCAGATGACATGTCAGTCCTATGACATTTCCAAAACATTCTGCAATTTCCAAAATGACAAAAGGGTGGATCTATTCCCAGGAGAAACAAATTGTCAGAAGTGGAGAATCCTCTATGCTTGGCAGGGGTTGAGACTCCTCCAGAGGATTCTCTACTTCTGATGTGAAATCATCTGTAGACTGTAGGTAGCTGTTGAAAAGGAAAATGGCTAAGGTTTTGGATTGCACTCTGATAGGCTGATAGAGTAGGTAACATGCTTCGCTACGAAACTTGATGGTGTTGAGCTGTGTGATATCCATTTTGTTTTAAGTTAATGCATATGCACAATATTTGTTCAAGGAAGGTGTTGTTGTTAAAAAGATTAAATCCTGAAAACTCTGGAGATGCTACTGATTTCCAATGCTTTCACTCCAGCTGAATGCATTTGTGGTTTTAGCTACCTCACATTTGTCTAATTCTTTTCTTGGGCTGTGCACGTCTAATTGTAAAAGGGAGCATGAGAACTAGTCATTAGTCATTGTATATTGAAAGCAAAAGCACACAGATGGAGCTTGTTGTGCACATTCTGACAAATGATAATGGTAGAGTGGTGAGCATAGCTGCCTTTCAAACAGTTGATCTGAGTTCAATTCCCAGCCATTACAAGGCTCCAATTTTGGGCATTGGTTTAGCTAGTTGGCTGGATGATTGATTTGTTAAGTAGTGTGATGCCAACAGCATGGGTTCAATCCCCACACTGGCTGACGTTACCGTGAAGGACTCTGCTTCTCAATCTCTCCTCTTGCCTGAGATACGGTGATCCTCAGGTTAAATCATCACTAGTCGCCTCTAATAAGAGAGCAGGCCTATGATGTGGTAAGACTATGGCGACTTGCCTTACTACACTGAGGGAACAAAGAAGTGAATGGATTCATGAAGTAGAGATGTCAACTGTAACAAAATGAATTGAATGTTAAATAAGGTAGGAATTATTAGCAAGGTTGGGGATTTTGCAAAGGATAAGCACATCAGTAGAGAATTCTGTGAGTGATTGCTGTGAAGTGAGCAAGAGGAGTATGTATTTGGAATGTATTTAAGAAATAGCAGTGTCACCAATGATTGAGTGATGAAGGGCTTAAGGTAATTGTTCAGAGTGCTGAAAGAGTGGAAGGCTTTATCGTGTTTAATTGAGAGATATGGAAAAATGATGAGTTATACTGACTCTTGCTACTTCTGTAAGGTCATTTAACTGTTTCCTCTACTGGATCCAGTACCTAGGGGTATTGTTCCAGGAGCTGAGAGTTTCAAGAGTACTTCTCGAGAATAGTTGCTCATCATTCTTAGAGATACACCATGTACTGCTTGTCTACAGAATTTCCCTCCTCACCCTCACCTTCTTTATGAGGACACTCGAGATAGCTTTGGAATACTTGGGGTTTGCTGCTGACTCATTTTCAGCAGTTTCTCCCTTCACTGCTCAAAACAGCCAAATAGGTCAGAAGGGAAGTCACTTTATCATGTTTATTTCCACTTTAAAGAAATATTTGCAGGCCTAATGGCAATTATACCCAAAAAATGGGCAGGGTCGCCTGTTAAATCATGGAATTGGGTGGAAATAATGAACTGTGGCTCTGGATCAACTGAGTCTCATTAGCATCCCTACCCCCACCTCCCACTTACGAAAATACAGTTGGAATTAACATTTGTACTAATATTAACCTTCCTTGCCACTGATCTGGGCATATATCAAATGTTTTGGTGATGTCCAACCATTATCTGAGGTTTGCAATTTGTCATCAATTCCTTAGCAAACAAGAACTTTAGTGGTCTTTAGTTTGATACAACTGGAAATGATGGACCTGTATGTACTGAAATTTTAATTTTTAGCTGGTCGTCAAAATCGTTTTCCTTGTGACCTGAATCCAGCAACTGAGTGGATTGATTATTTTAAAAATAATTTACTTGTGGGACAGAAATTTGTAATATGGGGCGATATTTTCATTTCGCTCGCTATCTAAAATTTTAAATTCGAAGTGTAGCTTTTAGCTTGGTGTTTGTAAGAAAATGTTAATGCAATTGATAGCTTATTTGTACTGACCATTCTAAATCCTTGCGAAGAGAACAAAATTAAAGGGTGAACCATGATATTAGGTATAAAATAATAAATGCTGGAAATACTCAGGCAGTATCTGTGGAGCGAAACAGAGTTAACGCTTCATGTCAAAGACTTTTATCAGAGGTGAAAGACAGTAGAATTGTAATAGATTTTTTGAAAGTGGAAGAGGGAGCGGAGAGGAAGAATAAAAAGCAAAGTATATGAAAAGGTCATGGGGAGGAAGCTATAGAAGCCATGTTGAAAGATGAGATTTTGTTCCTTGAGTTTGTATTGAACCTCATTTAAAAACTGTTGCAGGCCATGGATGGGTCAGGAGTAGAAGTAGGTAAAGAAATAAAATAACAAGTTCATAGTCATGTTGCAGACTGCTGGCGGTGTTCCACAAAAACAGTCCCAAGGGAAGCTATTGATAGGTTTGTCCTTACTTTCTACCTCACCAGACTCTGTAATCAATAGATTATTCTCTGCCATTATTGCCAGCTCCAGTGGAATGCAACCACCAAACACACTTTACCCTGCCTTTCACTTCAACTACTTCTAAGTTAAGTACTTGTGTTCCTTTTGCCATAGCCTTGTTCAATCCTCAGTAATCCAACACCCCTTTCCTCTCCTAGAGTGGTGTGGAGGTGCCAGTGTTGGACTGGGGTGGACAAAGTCGGAAGTCACCCGATACCAGGTTGTAGTCCAACAGGTTTATTTGAAATCACAAGCTTTCAGAGCATAGCATCTGACGAATGGGCGTGTGATTTCATAACTTGGTGTCATGTGACTTCTGACTTTGACCTCCCCTACAGTTTCATTCTGTGCAGAGGTAGGAGGTACAACACCTCCCTTTTCATCTCTTGTGTTCTCACTATCCAAGGCTTGAAACCGTGATTCATTTATACTTTTTCCAATTTAGTAAATACTATTCATTGCTTATGATTTAATGTCCTATATCTTGGGGCTAAGTGACTGCCTTGCTGAACTTTCTCTCATCCACAAGTTCAAATCCTGAACTTCATGATTGCTTGTATTCTTAATTCTGCATCTTGCACCAATGCTGTCCTTTCTGTTCATGGCATGCAACTGTGTTCTAGCAAAGCTTAACCAAACTTGAGAAACAACACGTATCTTTTGAGTTGACACTCTACAGTGTTTTGGACTTAAGATTGAGTTCAAAAACTAGAAATATGAGCCTTTTCCAGCCAGTTTATTTTTTTCAGATTTTCAGCATGCCATGCATTTTGTTTTTCCAAATGCTTGGTTTTAATGCAGTGGTAGGAAATGGTTAACAAATTCAAATTCTGTATCAGTCAGACCAATAACTTGCATGTTAGAGTCGGCTTAGTTTCAGTATGTTTATATTTCTAAGCACCGTTCTGCAACACAGATCTGATCTGGTGCATGTAAAGTAAACATCATTATTGCATGTTAGTTCATTTACCATTAAATATAAATTCCTTAAAACAACTGATCCCAACCTCCACACTCATTCTCAAAGTTGGATCTGGATACTGTTTAAACTTACTTCCATGCCCACTCCTCCTCAGTTTTGCAGGATTTTCTGATAGCTTTAATAAACAATTATCCCAATAATTTACCATTTTACATTTTAAAATAAGCTGATAATATGAATAATCAAGGTCTGCATTCAACAGTTTTTTTTCATGATCAACCTTTATATTTATAAAGGACATAGAGAGGAAATGATACCTGCATTGATCATCAAAGGTATACCTGGAAATGGAGCAATATTGCACAATATCTAAGCACTGCTCTTTCCCCATTTTGCCTTTCTCTCCATTTTGTCTTTTTCCCCATTCTAATTTGATTAATCTAACCTAATGCAGTACGTTATTCAATCTAATAAAAGTATATCATCTGCATTGTCGATGTAAACAAGTGCATCTAAACAAGGGGCATGCCAATGGACCATCATTTTATCAACAGCATGAATATGTAATTAAAAACAAATTTGGGCATTATTTCCTCTTATGGTGCAGGAGGATAGCACAGAGAAAAAAATTAGCTAGGGATTCACATGCTCAGAATGATATCTTGGCTGGTTTTCTGACCATTCATTTCAGTAGACACAACGTCAGTTAGGCTTTAAATGGAGTGATTCTTGTTCCTGTTTTATCCCTTTAAGCACTAACCAGTAATCCTTTCTACGAAGGCAACAAGAGAATTAGGTTAGGGCACTCTCATAATTACCAAAGGTTAGACCAAAATTATTTAAACTGTTTGGGGTGTTCCAGGACTGAGAACTAGGAAATAAGGTAAAACATCTCATTTTTTTAATAAGTTCAAAAATAAGTTGGCTGCTCATTTTATTTTTATCATGTCATCTTCAGAACTGAAGAAGTCTTTTATGGTTCAGATAGCCAAAGTGAATGGGGAGATGTACTATAACTACTGTAAAATATTCAAATATTTCTGAGAAAAAATGTCTCTGTATATCTAGAGCTGTGTTGCCTTCTTTTAATTTTCAGGCCTAAATGGTTTTTTCTCTTTTAAATTTAAGATTACAATTTTTTTCTTTCCTTAAGGTATTTCTATATTTAAAGTTATTTCTGCAAAAGAATTCATGCAGAACAACTAACATACCCATTAAAAAGTGGAGTACAATTGATTCCACACAGGTATATATCTGCATATCTACACATAAGACAATGCAGAATTATTAGTCATCCACATAGTGTGATGCATCCTATTTAAAGTTCATGCAGAGGAGGTGCTCAGAAAAAAGAAAGAAATATAATTCCGTACTTTGACTACTGTTGCAGTCTTAATGTTGCTGCTTGTGCCATGATGAGCTTTTAAATCTGGCCATTCATTAGCTGTCACCTAACAGCTTTAAAACAAAGAGGCAAGTCGTGATCCAGAGAATCTAACAAGGATATAATTACTTAAAATGTAAATAGGCTACATACTGTTGACTATTCGAAAGATAGTTGATCTGATTTTAGTTTTATTGTTCTAAATTTGCTTTATTGCACTGTTCAGAGGCCAAAATCCTGATTGGTTGCTAAAAAAGTAAAACCCATGTCTTTGTACTGCAATTTTGTTTGTACTTGAACAGTT
Organism: Chiloscyllium plagiosum; assembly: GCF_037043375.1. Taxonomy (NCBI): domain Eukaryota; kingdom Metazoa; phylum Chordata; class Chondrichthyes; order Orectolobiformes; family Hemiscylliidae; genus Chiloscyllium; species Chiloscyllium plagiosum. The sequence goes on from NW_028270139.1 coordinate 6,816,234, forward strand.
TGAGAGGAAGCTGAATATTCTGTTTGAAGAAAAGTGAGCACTATGAATATAGCAATTCATTTTTTTAAAAGCTACACTCTGACAGTTCTGAATTAAATTATTTAAGGCTATCATTGGCTTCAGAATTCCTATTGAAAAGGAAAGGCTTAATCATCCAGATTAATTATGTTCCTTACCACTATCCAGAAGCCCTTTCTGGAATGTAAATATATTTGAAAGTTGGGTAAGAATGGAGTAGCCTAAGCATTAGTATATTCCAAGGTAAAATAATTTGTGAACACTATCAATCTTGGTTCACACACAACAAACCTTCAAGGCATTATATATGTTTCCATCAAAGTACAAACACATTTCTTGATGAAATCGTTGTAGTGCTACAATACCAATCCTGCACTTGGAATTGATTTCAAAAGGGTCAGAATGTGTTCTAACTTGTAAAGGGAAGTTAACAATATATGGGTTATAAATGGTTGAGCTTCAATGGAACTACTTAGAAACAAACTTTAAAAAAGGCCCGTATTCTACTTGTTTCTCCGGAAAGTACTTTTAACTTTGTGGGGACATATAATAGGCTGTTCAGCTTTTCATGCTTCCCGTTCTATCTCTTTATGGAAGGAATGATGGGGAATGGCTTGAGGAAGAATGACAGACACTCACCCACTACCTGCACTTGATGCCCGACAAAAGATGAAATTTCTTTTGTTAATCCCATTTCCCCACAATTTCTACTTTTCCCCGCTTTCCCTGGGCTGAATATAACAATGTTTAGGCTGTTATTTTTGTCAAGCTCCGTGGAAGGTTTCTCTCCTTGAGTCCTAGCAAACTTTCTTGTGCTACAATCTCAAACTCTTAGCCCACCTCTCTAGCCAATTCTACCATTCTCCCTAGCCAGAAGCATTTGCCACAATGGAATATCTTGGACTAGATCATCCGCCCTGTTACAGACTGAGACAAGTGTATGTTGGCAGTCTGGAACTACCCTGCATGGTTCATCACATTTGCCATTGTCATGACAAGGGAAATGGAAATATGGGAAGGGGAAACTGGGCACCACTTTGTGGGCGGGAATCTGAATGTCCTGGTGGATGAGATGGTGTAGTGGGGTGCCAATCACTTCCCCAGAACTGGCGGTGGACTGCCAACCTGGTCTGCAGCTACAATCCTAGTCAGTGCAATCCAACAATCTGGGGAAATGCCCAACAATGCAGGAAGCTTTGACCACTTCTGTCTTGGAAGAATATGTGCGAGCAGCCCTAAGATGAAACCCTATCCAGTGTGGGAGCTGGATGTTCGTTCTTATGCACCAAGTGTCTTTGCAGCAAAATTCCAATGAAAGGCATTAATGCACTTCGAAGTGAAACATTGAAGTGCAGAGACATACTGTAAGTGAATCAGAGATGTGCCATAGTGCACATGTTTCAGGTGCCAAGGTCTGTGGATGTGAGACGTGCGTGGCTACTGCCCTAGAAAGTACCTTGAGATAAAAATTAAAAAGTGCTGGAGAAGTTCAGCAGGCCTGGAAGCATTAATGGAGAGAAAAATAGATTTAATATTTCAAGTGGAACAAACCTTCATCAGAACTGGATTTCTAGTACCCGGTCTGACTTTACAGTTGAGAATTCACAACATCCAATTTCTAAAAGGTGCATGATAGATTAGGAACCTACATATTTATGATGTGATCCTACTTATCATGATCTTTATGAAGGAAAGTCTTTCCTGCCACCTATGAGATGAGAAATGGAGGAGCAAGAGCATGATAATTTGGAGAAGGTGCTGAAGGTAAAAGTGCAACAGGAAGTGCATAAATACTAAGAAAATGGGAGACTAGAAGATGGACATTTGTCTCTTTCTATCCTTGCCCAACATAATCAAATAATTTATCAGTGATACTATTAACTCCAGCCACACCTTCCAATTCATTAAGAATTCAACACTCCTTACCTTTCCTCAATCATCAGCAATCAAATCTCAAACAATGAAAAACTAAACATCACCTGAAAATGCACTTTTTCTAATCCAAATTTGTAAACTTTCTCAATTTGCATTACATTTGAAAATTAACTATTCAACATTATGCATCCTCTTAGAAAACATATCCTGAGTGCTGTTACTTCAGCTTGTACTCCTTGAGGTGGTTGCAGCATAGATGGATTCTAGCTGTTATCCTTCATATGAGGAGACTGTGGATCGTTTTGGAGGGTAGCAACATCTCAGCCTGGGCTGTAGCAGACTATTTTGGGTGTCTAAGTGGCAACAGTAAAGCCAATGGTAATTGCTGTGATGGAATTAGGAAATCAGAGAAAGGATATCCAATTTTATTCATCTTGCAACCACTTCCATTCTCTTGGGGTGATGCTCCACCAATTCTGTCAATCTGTTAAAAAACAGATTGGCTTTCCAGAGTGTCAAATATTTGATCAGCGATCTGCCTTACTTTGTTGCCTTAACCATCAAAATCCTCAACTGATGCATTAGCTGCAGTATGAGTGTGTAACCTGATGCAATAACAAGATGATGTTTATGCTATTATTTCCTTCTCCCTGATAGTTGTATACTTTTTTTTGACCAGTGTTTCATAGTTTGAAGATGTCCTGTATCCTCATCTCTAAAATAAGCGCAATGTCAGTGTCTGAGTTGTTGGACATAAATGTAAAATCAACCGACTGTTTCTTCAGCTTTAGTGCTGTCCTCATGTTTATTCTCTAATTGGGAGTGTTCTAGTTCTTATATATCTGAAATGAAAAGGGAACAGGAGCTGAGTTGTGATGACGGGAAGAGGAGAAGGTAAGAGTATGTACTTGCACCTTCTGCAGCTTGTGAATTGGAAGTGGAATGTGAAATGATGGATTAGGTATGCAGTTCATCAATGTCTGCAGCCCACTGAGTGGCCACAGCCTCTGCAATGTCCCTTCTTATGATGGCCAGCAGTGTTGCCTCCAGAGTGATTATAATATGCAGGCAAACCTGTCTCATCCAGTTCTTTTCTGTGCCCCCTGTAACATGCTGCGCAAGAGAGATTTGTGCAAGTGTATTATGTTTGAGAGTGTGACTGTCTTGGATGAATAGTTGCCAATGTAGCAAATTAGTGTAAAGTTGTTGGCATGTTAAACAAATATGATAAACAAATGAATTGAAAGATCAAGTACTAATGGTGATGGGCGCAAGTGAATTGAACAGTGGATAAAGCTAGTGGTGCAGTTGGTAGGATTTACCATTTGCACATGAATTCACCAATCTTTACAACTCCTGTCAAATTGTTACATTTCTTCCTGTGCTGTAACCATGCTTTTGGAGCATGGCTTCTTTTTCCCACTAGATGATGTAAAGCTGTGGTGCTACATGAACACATTTCTTCTGCTAAGAGTATTGTTCAAGATTGTCTTTGGAACAATGATCTCTAAAATAGATAGCCAAATGAAAAATAAATGAAAGCAATTATTGTTAGTTTTAAAAATAGCTTTTCAGTCTGATTAAAACAAGTTAAACTATATTTAAACATAATTTCTATGTCTGATATATAGAATCGGTAAAAATCTTTGTAACTAGTAGTAACTAATGATTAATTTAATAAGTTTTAAAATGAGTTGAAAATTTTCACAACTCATGGATCTCTGCCTGTGAGCTGTTGCTGCTGGGTTTGTTACAAACTGTCATTCCCGGAAAGTCAATGCAGTTGTAATTTCTGTGCCAATGGTTTTTTGATTATTTAGTGGGTAAGCTGATTACTTTTAAAGTTGCAAAATCTTTTTTATAAGTGCATATTCTTGGAAATCTAGCAAAACAAAATTATACTCTTTTTCTGACAGGTCTGCTGAAAATGTCCAGAGAAAACAACGGTTGGTTGTAGTTCACCATAGTACTTGAAAATGATTAACAACGTTCAACAAGAATCTGATGATTCTTTTTTCTTATATAAATTGTATTTAATATTCCTTGTTGTAATGCCTGAGAACAAAAGGACTGTGATGCTGGTGGTTACATTTGAGACACATTTTATACTGTCAAGTACTGATCCAACCCCAGTTTTCAGGGACAATGCTTTTGTTGCTTGGGACTGACAGACACCCTGGGCAGAATTTTCCATGCTGTGCTGAAGCTGGCATTGCTAGAGGATGATCCAGAAAATACCTGATGTGGTCAGTGTGCCAGCTTCCTGACTCCCAGTGCCTACCCCAGGGAGACAGGAAGTCAAAGTCTCATCAATAGCCTTGCTATGGACCCTTGACAGATGACCAATTTGGATTTTCCAGTTACACTCCAGTTTCGTGATTCAACATCTGGTATTTGAGCTGGCTCCAGAATCAGGATATGATAGAACACCACCTCTACCTTTTTAACAGGACATAAGTGGAACTGTGGGTTAACCTCATGCTCTTAATATCATTGCTAGCACATGGCATTGTTTGCAATGGTTTGGGAAGTTAGCACATGTATATGGTTGTGGAATTACTCTTAAATGCATGTGTCAGATGATATGTGAATTGAATGGAATTGGTGATAATTCTGCATTCCTATCCATAAATCCTCAGGGAACAGAAATGACCTGAAGAATAATTCCTGTTTTGATATGTTGCAATTTTTATAAGCCATTAAGGATGAGCTTTGTTAATGACTTATTTAAATATGTTATCCTGAACTGGTTTTCCTCATCTTATTCTCCACTTCTCTTTCTTTCATAAAATAATTTAAAATCACTTACTCTGCATTAGTTGCAGATATCCAACACTATATAATGGAATGATTGATTGGTTCATTTTATGATACATGATTGTGTGTTTCTGGTATTGGAAAGTGGGAGGATGGATGTAAGCTTTTAATGAACTCCTGTTATTACTAGCATCTGTGAAGTTTCTATCAAAACTTTGAATTTATTTTTTTGAAATACACTATCTCATATTTGTTTTTATGCTTAGGTTTGACCTATTTGTAAGTACATTTGTGAGATTAGGTTTTGGCACAGAATCAAAACAGTGTTGCAAATCTATATTATCACATCGGCTTGTGCTGTTTTATTGGGCCTCATTTTTGTAGATTTGGCTCAAGTGAGCCACAGCTGACTGTCATTGGTTTTTGATGCAATTCATAACCAATCAAAAAAGCAAAGGCATGCACCTTACTTGGACCAGGTCAGACAAGTCCAAACGTGAGCTTTTACAGACAGACAGCAAAAGAGAACACAAATGAAATAAGGTGATGTTGCAGTTCACCCAGAACGCAAACCAAATACTGGCATCATAATTGACTATTTGACAGTCCATGATAATCTTCTGTCTGCAGATCTACTGGAAGTGGGTGTCAGTTGGGTCCTATTTGCCTTTCAGCACTTGGTGCAGCTGAGATGCCATCCATAACAAGACTTTCGTTCAGCTCAATATCCTCATCTTTCTCTTTGGATGACTGTTCCCTTTCCCTCGGCTCCTTAACATCTATCTTATCACCTCATTGCCTGCTCGAATTGTGCAGAGCACAGCACATCAGGATGGTGTGGCACACTGTGTCCAAACTATTCTATAACTGTAGTATACTACCGAACCTCATTTTCAACAGCCCTGTCATCTGCAACAACAGTGTTGTTTCGTTCATCCCACAGCACCTTGGCAGTTACACAAGTAAAAGGGTACTTTTGCCCAACATTCACCTTTTTTGTGTTGTTGCCACTAACATCTGCATCATTGAGATGATAATATTAGATTTGCAAGCACCAATGACAATTGACCTTTGAGCAGTAATTGAAGCCTAAGCATGTTCACTCTACATGCATTGCAAATTGGCAAAAAAATTATTGTAAATGAAATGTAACAGGAGTTTGTAAACATGTACTTCCATGTATTTGCCCCTTCAGTATGCCAGCATGTCAACTGTGTGTTTTTGCTACAAAACTAACACTGACGTCTATCCTGGATTTTGTGCCAGCCATTTACCAGTTTGATTTTGCATCTAGAGATCTGTAAATGATAGAGAATATAATGTTCAGTGAATACTGCCAGTACTAGATTACATTTGGTTACCAGTTAATCCATATCCCCTTTTCTTTTTTCTTGATCAGCAGTGACACCTTACTCCCCCTCACCCCCGTTTCCCCCCCCCCCCCCCCCCCCCCCCAACCATGTGGGAACCCACGACATTGAACTTGTCTCCAACTGTTCTCCTTGCCCCAAATCCTAACATTATACCTTAATGATATCAACTTGTTCCTCTATGCTCCCCTTCTGAAGGCCACAGTGGTGGGTACAGACAATAACATACCCTCTGCAAACCTATCATGCCCTCTGACCCTGTTCTGTTTACTCATCCCATACACCTTGAGTTTCCCCTCAATACTGTCCTTGTTCATACCTCCATTAATTGCCTGTATTTTCCCTTTACCAGGTTGATTCCACCACTCTTTTTGGCAGTGATTCACCTCTCTGCCCATACAGAATTTCTTCCTGTACAATCAACAGATACACCCTTAATTCTGTATTCGCCCTAGATTTTGATGAATTTTGATGAGCAGCCCCTAGATATAACTAACCAGACCCTGACTACTGTCTTTGCAACTTCCTGTCTGACAAATGTGATTCCCTTGACTGTTGGCGCTGGCTCTACAGGATAGACTTTTGCTCATTTCCCCAGACTGCAGTTGGACAGATCCCCTGACACTGAATGGCCAAAGTTAGTTAAATATCAGCAAATCAGAATTAGTGGTTTCAGGAGTTGGGTGAGTGACAGCGAATGGGGAGGATGGTAGAGGCATTAATGGGTGATATTGCATGAGCCTTGGTGTGAGGTGTGTGCTGTGAAGGGGACAGAGTGAGTATGAGGTCCTAGAGAGAAAATGGTGGCATTTACACTGGTGGAGCAGAGAAGTGTTTTTCCTATAGAAGGCATAGATTGTATCTTGGACCAGGTTGGCATGGTCTGATGTTGTAACTTCTACAGCTGATACCGAGGGAAGAGTTCATCTTATGTCAGCACCATCCTGCTCAACAAGACCTCAGAGTCTTTTGAATTTTCCCTTTGAAAACACCAAATGCTGGAGATCACAGCAGTTCAGACAGCATCCATGGAGAGAGAGCAGGCTAATGTTTCGAGTCTACATGACTCATCCTGATGAAATGTCATATTTAGTCGAAACGTTAGCTTGTTTTATCTCCATGATTCCTGAAGAAGGGCTAATGCCTGAAACGTCGATTCTCCTGTTCCCTGGATGCTGCCTGACCTGCTGCGCTTTTCCAGCAACACATTTCCAGCTCTAATCTCCAGCATCTGCAGACCTCACTTTCTCCCCAAAAGCTTTTAGCCTTGAGTGTTGAACCTAAGATTTGAATTGCCACATCACTAAGTCAATCTCATTTCATCAACTTCATATCTGATTTTGAGTTGAAAGTAAACCTCCTTCAGATCTTGACTATCTGGTATCAAACTCAGTCATCAATTGAATCCTCCATAAAGAAGTTGAATCCACCATTTACTTTCAGAGCAGCTAAATTGCATACTTCCATTTCTGAAAACAAAAAAATTGCTGATTTTTGTCAAAATGTACCAATGATTTTTGGGCCAATGGGCTTTGGATTGTTATAAATTTGTACTGGTAGAGATTGCTTAGAGTCTATTGGTTCCTAAGAAAGATTTAAATTATTTTGGTAATTTGCCATCAGTGACTTTTAAACAGTTATTGTGTGGGCTGTATTCTCAAAGGTGCTGCTGAAAGCTACTGGCTAATTGAAATTCGGTCAACTCTCCTCCTTCTCCAGTTTCAGATATCAAATATTCATGCAGAGTACCATATAAGCTGTAAAATTTCTTGATGACTCAGTAAAGTGAGGACATTATCTCCTTGTTCTTCCTTTCACCTATCATTTGATGAGACTGACATTTGCAAACATCTTCCTGACTGTTAGTCTGTGTTGTGCTTCAGGTGAAGTTTTCAGTCATGACCTCCTATATTTATCAGGACATGAAGTGGAATATAATGTTACCTTTAATTGTTGAGCCATTGTATCACAATGCTGAAAGTTAATTAGAGTATCAAATTAAAAACTGTTTAACAATTACATTCAGCAAAGTTTTGAATAAAATTGTGCTCCATTATGTTTCCAATTTACTGCTGAACAATATCTGTAAGCAAGATCTGGGGAACTTTTCGAATGCTCCTAGTTTTTCCAGGTATTCATTATTACATCAAATAAACAGAACGTTTTGCAACTTAGAAAACAGTGTTGACTTCAAAAATTGTTTATTCTTAAATAAAAAGTTGAGTTGCCACAGTAAAATCAAGGTCATAACTGTTGTTGACAAAGTGAATGAGGGAAGGCTGGAGGAGGCTCACGTGGAGCAGAAACACCGGCATGGATCTGATAAGGCTATTGTCCTTTTTATATGCTAGAAGTGCAATGCAACGTACAAACAAAACTGATTCTTCTCAGACTGATGACAGTAACTTCCAAGAGTGTGTGGTCTATCACAGATTAAATTTTGCTTTAAGTTTTGTTGTGGCTTCTTTGTAATATTCATACATTTTACAGTGATAGGATTCAGAGCATGATCAGCCCTAATATGTTTAACTTCCAATTGGATTATATTTTGTAAGATTTGTTTTGGATGGCAATTTTTTTTAACAGTACACCTGGGACACTCTATAATTTTCAGTATCCTTGTAAGTATATTAAAAATTTTTTGAACCCATTACCTGTAACCTCCCTTGCACAAGGGACTTTACTTAAATTTGGATCCAGTTAAGTTTAAAAGTAAGCAGGATGCACAGGATGTCTATTCTACTCAATCTTTGGACATTCAATTTTCACAGTGCAGGACCAGGAAAATCTGTGACAGACATATATAATTTGGGAATAAAAAAATTCTGTGGGTTGGCCGCTTTTTGTCCTGGTGACTGTTCTTTGACAAGCTTGGGTAAGAAAAGCTAAAAACATTCCTTAGGAAATGGCTTACTTTAAAACAACTTTTGGAACTTTGATGATAGTGGGCATATATCTTAATCTTCTATACAGGTCTAGTAGGAAAGGAATTTCACAAAAAAACATTAAAAAGTGTTATATTACAACAAAATTAAATGGTAATCAGTGGCCCAAATTTCAGGTACCCCTTGCTCCTCAAAGTAGCTCAAGTTGAGCTGTTTGTCTTCACTCACTTTCGTATATGTGAAAATATTTTATTTGTCATATTCACAGGACCTGAAAGATGTGTACATGTGCATGAAGAGGAAGTATAGCCTCTTCACTAATTCTATCAAAATCATGAATTTAAATATATGTAAACTATTTGTACTGTTTTACAAATAATGAATGCTAATCTCTCCACTAAAGGATGAGAACATGAAGATGAAGGTTAAACTTATTGAGTCAAAGTTTATTGTGTCTACGTTTCACTTTTTTAAACCTTCCTTTTCTGGAAAACTCAACTTGCATGTTAGATAACGTCAAGGGACAGGCTGAAATGAGTTGCCTTTTCAGCTGAACAAAGACATTCCATCTAATGGGAAGAAACAAATTCATGGAAAAGCCTCAGGCTGTGAGCGATAGAGGGAAAAAAAGACAAAACTGAGATAAATTGAATGAAGAAATGATTTGGATGTGAGCATAAGAGGTACAGTTAGTAAGTTTGCAGATGACACCAAAATTGGTGGTGTAGTGGACAGCGAAGAGGGTTACCACAGATTACAACAGGATCTGGACCAGATGGGACAATGGGTTGAGAAGTGGCAGATGGAGTTTAATTCAGATAAATGCAAGGTGCTGCATTTAGGGAAAGCAAATCTTAGTAGGACTTATACACTTAATGGTAACAAAGAGACCTTGGAGTGCAGGTTCATAGCTCCTTGAAAGTGGAGTCGCAGGTAGTGAAGAAGGCGTTTGGTATGCTTTCCTTTATTGGTCAGAGTATTGAGTTGGGAGGTCATGTTGCGGCTGCACAGGACATTGGTTAGGCCACTGTTGGAATATTGCATGCATTTCTGGTCTCCTTCCTATCGGAAAGATGTTGTGAAACTTGAAAGGGTTCAGAAAAGATTTACAAGGATGTTGCCAGGGTTGAAAGATCTGAGCTACAGGGTGCGGCTGAACAGGCTGGGGCTGTTTTCCCTGGAGTGTTGGAGGCTGAGGGGTGACCTTATAGAGGTTTACAAAATTATGAGGGGCATGGATAGGATAAATAGACACAGTCTTTTCCCTGGAGTTGAGGAGTCCAGAACTAGAGGACATAGGTTTAGGGTGAGAGGGGAAAAGATATAAAAGAGACCTAAGGGGCAACGTTTTCACGCAGACGGTGGTACGTGTATGGAATGAGCTGCCAGAGGATGTGGTACAATTGCAACATTTAAAAGGCATTTGGATGGGTATATGAATAGGAAGGGTTTGGAGGGATATGGGCTAGTTGCTGGCAGGTGGGACTAGATTGGGTTGGGATATCTGGTCAGCATGGATGGGTTGGACCGAAGGGTCTGTTTCCATGCTGTACATCTCTATGACTCTATGACTCCATGTTTACGAGAAAATGACCAAGAGGAATGTTAGAAAAAAATTGACTTCCAGAGGCGTTGAGTGCTAATTATATAAATAAAACTAAAACTTTTATATATCCATTGACTAACTTAATATATGTAGGTCTTGTAGTCATTCAATGTTTAACTAAATCTGAAGTGAAAGCAAGAAACTGCCCGAATGTTATAGAAAGTGCAGTATAACAACGCTAACAGTATAACATAATAATCTTAATTTGTCTGCATCGCCATTGTCAAGGAACAACTGATTCCACTTAAAGGTTTGAGCTACAGCTTGGACATGAAGCAGCATTGGTGCTCTTCAGTGTTTTGCACATTTTCTACGTTTTTGTAGTTAGTGTTCTAATAATGTATTTCCATTATATAGTGTATATGAAGCAATGGGCAAGTGTATCATAACAAAGCAGGCATAACATCTTAAACTAAAATCTGCTAAACAGTTCTCGTTATTTGAGAACATTAAGCCTGAAATATTTCGATAGATTTTAACTCCTCCAGTTGTGCAGAAGCCAGGGTGAAATTAACATTTTATTTTCATGTTGAGCTGTCTAACTGCAATAAATTGCAGTTTGGATGGATATGGGCTCAAAACCAGCAGGGGCCTCATTTTTAAAATTTGTAGATCAGGTTCTGAAATCCTTTCAGCCCAGTTTCTTTTTCTACTTGAAGCTTGAGTGGCGGAAAGTGGTAGCTACCTCACCAAGTTAAAGTTGTGAGGAATGCAACTATCCTGTACTGACTATTTTAATTGGAACAGAGTCGAGAGTGTGATGCTGGAAAAGCACAGCAGGTCAGGCAGCATCTGAGGAGCAGAATGGACGTTTCGGGCAAAAGCCCTTCATCAGGAATGAGGCTGTGAGCCAAGGGAGTGGTGAGATAAATGGGGGGGGGGGGCTGGGGGGAAGGTAGATGAGAGTGCAATAGGTAGATGGAAGTGGGGGTAAAGGTGATAGGCCAGAGAGGAGGATGGAGCGGATTGGTGGAAAGGAAGATGAACAGGTCATGAGGGTGGTGTCGAGATGGAAGGTTGGAATTGGGTTAAGGTTGGAGCAGGGGAAATGAGGAAACTGGTGAAGTCCACATAGATGCCATGAGATTGGAGGGTCTTGAGGTGGAAGATGAGGCATTCTTCCTCCAGGCTTCGAGTGGTTAGGGAGTGGCGATGGAGGCGGCCCAAGGCCTGCATGTCCGTGGTGGAGTGGGAGGGGGAGTTGAAGTGTTTGGCCACGGGACGGTGGAGTTGGTTGGTGCGGGTGTCCCAGAGATGTTCTCTGAAGCGCTCTGCGAGTAGGCATCCTGTCGCCCCAATGTAGAGGAGACTGCTTCGGGAGTAAAGGATACAGTAATTGACATTTAGTAGTACAGGTAAAACTTTGATGGATGTGGGAAGGTGCAGGTTTTGCAATTCCTGTGGTGGCAGGGGAAGGTGCCGAGAGGAGTTGGTGGGTGGGACATCCGCACCAACCAACCCCACTGCCGTGTTGGCGAACACTTCAACTCCCCCTCCCACTCAACCACAGACACACAGGTCCTGGGCCGCCTCCATTGCCACTCCCTAACCACTCGATGCCTGGAGGAAGAATGCCTCACCTTCTGTCTCAGGACCCTCCAACCCTACTTCATCAATGTGGATTTCACCAGTTTCCTCCTTTCCCCTCCCCTCACCTTATCTCAGATCCAACCTTCACAACCTGTCCTAAGTGTCCATCTTCTTTCCCATTTATCCGCTCCAACCTACCACCATTACCTCCACCTCCATCTACCTATTGCACTCTTAGCTACCATCGCCCCAGCCCCACCCCCCTCTCATTTATCTCTCCATCCCTGAGGCTCACAGCCTCATTTCTGACGAAGGGCTTTTGCCTGAAACGTCAATTCTTCTCCTCGGATGCTGCCTGACCTGCTGTGCTTTTCCAGCACTGCACTCTTGACTCCAACATCTGCAGTGCTCGCTTTTGCCTAGTTTAATTGGAACAGCCACATCCTGCTGAACATCAGGCCATGACGGCAATGAAGGTTTTAAGCATACTAATAAGACCTGAGAATTTAAACAGTTGAGGCTCTTGCTCCTACTTCTAAGTGGGCTGGCCACTTGCTGGGTCCCTTGCTTCCACCAGTGAGAAGTTGATGACATGTTGTAGACTTTTTTTATTTGAATATGCTCATTTACGTTTGGTGGGAGTTGTATGCTTTATCACTCGAGATTCCTTTATCAGTTGCTAGTATGTTTTGCCATCCATAAGCTTTGTTGACTGCCAGATTGAGTATTTATTGTCACTAAATCTTGGATCTTCTACCTTTTCAAACTTTGTGCTTTCTTGATAAATGAAGAGTGTTGAATGGGTGATTTTAAAAAAAAAAGCTTCCAATACTTGGCAATCTCATGAAGCAGAAGTTATGATTTTAAGTGTTTGTTGTGGTGCTATATGAAATTATTGATATTGAGGACAGATCGTGAAGTTGTAGCTCGCATAAATGCTTTGTGCTCTCTGTATCGATAATTTAGTCAACTTTTGGTATCCCAAAATGTTTAAACTTCCAATAGTACCCTATCATCCTAACCAGCTTGTACCTGCTCACTATGCTGCTCTACCATTCTGTCCACTGGCATCCTATCACCTTACCTATTTATGTCAACCACTCTACCCAATTACAGACTTGCAAATTCAACCAAACCTCACTCATTCACACCAACATATTGAGAATTTCTGGTATTTGAGTTTTACTTGTCAAAACACAGCTGTATGCTGTGAAAGGAAAGTGAGGCTTCACCTCTCTTGTGCTGCACAAAGCCTGACCCGTTTTCTGCAACTACGCCTGTTCTGGTCATTTCATACTTCAGTTTGTATATTGGTTGTGTTTTTGTATTTGCTGCTTTTTTTTTTAACTCTCCAACATCTTTGGAGACATTTACCTATGTCTGATTCTAATGCGAACAATCCATTTGGTTTCTCAATGGCTGTCAATTATTTGGACAGGAAAGAGCAAAGCGATCAAGGGAAGAAAGACAGGTACATGTTTATTTTAGAAAAAAGTGAGGATTGCAGATGCTGGAGATCGTAATTGAGAGTGTGGTGCTGTAAAAACACAGCAGGTCAGGCAGCATTCAAGGAGTAGGAGAATCAACGTTTCAAGCATAAGCCCTTATCAGGCATCCTGATGAAGGGCTTATGCCCAAAACATCGATTATCCTGCTCCTTGGATGCTGCCTGACCTGTGCTTTTCCAACACCACAATCTCGATCCCCAACATCACTCAGAGTTGTCCAGAGGTTAAAATACTCAAATGCTGGCACACGTATTTGAAATGTTTGTGAATACCTGCTTTTGCCTCACTAGAAGAGCTGTCAACCTATGCCATTAGTCTGACTTTAGCTTGGTGACACATCTTGTATCGTTTGTCAGATTAGACTTCTTTGTTAATTTCCCTGCAGAAAGACGCTAACAAACTGCAAGGTGTACCAGGTGTTAGACTTCACTAAACGCAAAATTTCATTGATGGACCCTATAGCTATCTAGGCTTTAGACCAAAGTTGTGGCATAATTAGAAAATGGTGAAAAGGACTTGCACTTACATGGCTTCATATTCTTTCCTAACCTTAGGAAGCACAAAATAAGTTGCAATCATTTAATGATTATTGAAATTGTCATTGTTATTACTAGCAGTAGTGTGTGCATTAACCTATATGAAAAAGAAATACTTTCACTTTATAATACGGGGAGATTTTTGCACTACATCGTTGAGAGAATTTCCAGCTGCACAAAAATAAACCACAAAATAGTGCTCTGGAAATTTATATTTCATTCTGGGAGCCAGTTGCTGATTCAGTTTTAGCAGACAACCTCAGAAATAGTGCAGACAAAAAGTAATCCTCCAGCTCTCACCCTTCACACCCAGCACACTCCTGATGACCCAACCATGCTAATTCATGTCATTTCCCCTTTGCTCAACTTTATGGCTCCTCATGCCTGCCATGCCAACCTCTGCCTGCTACCCAGCCTTCATGGCAATTTATCATCATGCCAACTTATGCCAAGCTAAATACCATTGCCAACCACCATTTGCCCTTACATCTACTATGCCAATCAACTAGCATCCATCATGAGCAGATGTCAGAGTTGAGATGAGATAAACTAAGGTTCTTAAGTGTCCATTGAAGAATTCACTATTTTAATAAGAGCATGATCATTCATAAAATATTATATTTAACTTCTGATATTTCTTTACAAACTCAAGCATTACAATTCATTGCCCCACTTCAAAAATCAGCAGCTACTTGGCTCTGTCAATTGAGATGTACTCCAATGTGATAATGGAAGGTTGTGGAAACAATCATGCAACACTAATCCAGAATGGTAGCTCTCAATCTGTTTTAATAGAAAGAGTGAAATAGTAAGCATGTGATTTTAAATAAGGCCCTCAGAATCTTTTTCCAAAAGATTCATGAACGGGAGTTTTAAATGCTTTGCAGCTTGTCAACTTGCCTTGTCAGGTCTGCTGACAATTATTTTCACCTGTCTCATTTGACAGTTTGTAATGTTTGATGGTGAGGAGATGGCACTAGGTGCAAGGACAGGAGGTCAGATGAGTAAAACATATGGTCATAGGTTGTCTTGCTTCTATCCCCTGTCCACGTACTAATTTGCCTAGCAGATAAACTAAACATCGAGCTTTTATCTTCCAGGAATTTCAGTGAATGGGTGATGTTAGAAGTTGTCCACAGGGCTATACTATTAGCCCATAAAGAAAATTAGATTTCAGAGGACAAAAAAAAACTAGGCAGTGCACCACACAAATCCTTCCAATACCTAATGAGGACAACAACCAGAATGGCTGCAGGAATTTGAAAACATTAATCCTGGAGTTCAAAAGTTCTTTTCATCCATATTAAGGAACAATGCTTGATTATTTTCCAGACTCCATATGAGCCTTGCATATAACTTGTGCACAGTGTGACGCTGTCTATACTGGAATGCATAATGTAGTATGCTTCACATCTCAGGTGTGTTGTTCATCTCTGAAACTAATAGTGTGGACGTTATTAGATTCACGACCCTCATAGCTAATGAATGCATAAATGACTATGCTTTGCATCATGGGTACCTGAAGTTAACTTGTTTGTTAAGCTAAATGTTACAAACATCTTGACATTATGTATTGTGCTTTAGTTACCTGCCATAAAAAAAAGGTCGTCATGGCTGGGTAACAACTGTGCCCTAACCTCAACTGGATCTGTCTTTTGTCTGGAATCAATCATGTAGATATGTAGAATGCAATGCATTGTCTTTCCTATTGGCTTAACTTAAGGTGCTGTAATGGACTTTGTTTATGCAGTGTAGAATGGTGTGTGGCGGCTGTTTTGTTTTAATGTATAATATTCTTGTCCATCGCTCAATAAAATTACAACGTGATCAGCTTTCAGTTATGAAACTTGTGAGAAAGGGCAAAGTATTTGTATTGAATATTGATCTTGCTAGAGTTAAGACTTTTTCCAACTTTAATAAACACTTCAGACAGGATCATGAATGTTTCTTAAGTCATTTGTGATCATTTTTGTTGTGCTGTAACATGATCAGGACTTACTTTTTAGAAAACGCTCATTTTTAAAATCCAGATTGGCAGTGATTTTAACACCCTGAACAACTTCTCTTTCCAATCCTCCCACTTCCTCCAAACCAAAGGAGTAGCCATGGGCACCCGCATGGGCCCCAGCTATGCCTGCCTCTTCGTAGGATATGTGGAATAGTCCATCTTCCGCAGCTACACTTGCACCACCCCCCACCTTTTTCTTTGCTACATCGATGACTGTATCGGCGCTGCCTCGTGCTCCCACGAGGAGGTTGAACAGTTCATCCATTTTACCAACACCTTCCACCCCGACCTCAAATTCACCTGGACCATCTCCGACTCCTCCGTCTCCTTCCTAGACCTTTCCATTTCTATCTCGGGTGACCGAATCGACACAGACATTTACTATAAACCGACCGACTCCCACAGCTAACTAGACTACACCTCCTCCCACCCTGCCCCCTCTAAAAACGTCATCCCATATTCCCAATTCCTTCGTCTCCGCCGCATCGGCTCCCAGGAGGACCAGTTCCAAAACCATACAACCCAGATGGCCTCCTTCTTCAAGGACTGCAATTTCCCCCCAGATGTAGTCAACGATGCCTTCCACCACATCTCTTCCACTTTCCGCTCCTCCGCCCTTGAGCCCCGCCCCTCCAACCGCGACCAGGACAGAACCCCACTGGTCCTCACCTACCACCCCACCAACCTCCATGTACAACGTATCATCCGCCGTCATTTCCGCCACCTCCAAACGGACCCCACCACCAGGGATATATTTCCCTCCCCTTCCCTATCAGCGTTCCGAAAAGACCACTCCCTCCGTGACTCCCTCGTCAGGTCCACACCCCCCACCAACCCAACCTCCACTCCCGGCATCTTCCCTTGCAACCGCAATAAATGCAAAACTTGCGCCCACACCTCCCCCCTTACTTCCCTCCAAGGCCCCAAGGGACACTTCCATATCCGCCACAAATTCACCTGCACCTCCACACGCATCATCTATTGCATCCGCTGCACCCGATGTGGCCTCCTCTATATTGGGGAGACAGGCCGCCTACTTGCGGAACGTTTCAGAGAACACCTCTGGGACACCCGGACCAACCAACCCAACCACCCCGTAGCCCAACACTTTAACTCCCCCTCCCACTCCACCAAGGACATGCAGGTCCTTGGACTCCTCCATCGCCAGACCATGGCAACACGACAGTTGGAGGAAGAGCGCCTCATCTTCTGCCTGGGAACCCTCCAACCACAAGGGATGAACTCAGATTTTTCCAGTTTCCTCATTTCCCCGCCCCCCACCTTGTCTCAGTCAAATCCCTCGAACTCAGCACCGCCTTCCTAACCTGCAATCTTCTTCCTGACCTCTCTGCCCCCACCCCACTCCGGCCTATCACCCTCACCTTGACCTCCCTCCACCTATCGCATTTCCAACGCCCCTCCCCCAAGTCCCTCCTCCCTACCTTTTATCTTAGCCTCCTGGACACACTTTCCTCATTCCTGAAGAAGGGCTTATGCCCGAAACGTCGATTCTCCTGTTCCTTGGATGCTGCCTGACCTGTTCCTTGGATGCGCTTTTCCAGCAACACATTTTCAGCTCTGATCTCCAGCATCTGCAGCCCTCACTTTCTCCTCAGTGATTTTAACAAACAAACATTAAGATGCTGGAGTTATTTTTGTCTAAAGGGCAAAAGCTGTTGAATTCATTGGATGAACAAAACTTAATGTTGGCAAGTGACAGGTAGTTTATTGCTGAAATGGGATGAAACATGGCTAACTTGTTCATTGTTAAAGTACTATTGTTTGGAACCATTATTGCATGTTTGATGATGCTTGTAAACAACCTCTTCACATCCAAGTCATATAAAATCTTTACATAATAAAACCTTACCTCTTTATCTATGTTTTTGGTTTCTATCCTAATATATCCTTAACATGGCTGAGTGTATAGTTTTGTCTGATAACATTCCAGTTTACTGTACTAAAAGCAAAATATTAAAGTAAGTTGTTACTGTTGCTATAAATTTCAATATTCCACATAGTTGCAGATACCTTTTATCGGGACCAGTTATAGAGACAGTTATAAGGACAATGAAGGAGGTGTGCTTTTACATTGACCTATTATTATCCATTATTATTTTTTAAAAATTGGGAAAGCAAATTTCCTCATCTTTTTCTCAACCAATGAATTGAATATGCTAGAACAACATTGGACCAGATTATACCTTTACAATCCCGTTTCCTGCAATACCTGGAATAATGGAGAAATAAGTGTAATCCTCATTCCTATGAGTTCAGATTACGTTTCACTGGTGTCTATTTGCTAAAACTTTGTATTTAAATAAAATTGACTGAAAGAAATTTCTGAAGATTGTTTGTGGACATTACTATCAATACTGTAAAGTGGACAACTTGTAAGAGAACTAGCTTGCTGTGCACTACCCTATATGCATCTGTTCTATTACATTGGATGAATACAGGGCTCCCACCAATGGTTTCCGATTAAAATATGTTTCCTGTACTGAATAACATCTGATTGAATGTTATTCTGATATTTGCAAAAGATAATTCTAGCAATTCATTTTTGAATAGTATTTAAGTGAGCTGAGTGAAAAATATAATTTGAACTCCTTTTTTTTTCTAAAGTTGATTTAGATTTAACTATTTCTAGCAATCATATTGCAGAGCAATTGGTCTGTGCTGACATAAAATTAAATGCATCTTACAGCAAGATCTAATTTCAGTATTTCCAAGATGTGTTTAAAATGTGTAGTTTTTTTATAGTTATATGGAATGGAATTTTCAAGGGGTCTGAGCAAAGTAGGCATTGGCGAGTGAGCAATGGTGAGATTTGTGACAGAATTGAATAAGAAGTCTGGCGAGGCCAATCTTGACGTAGCATTTTGCTCCATGTTTTATGCTTTTGACAAGCGACCTGGCAAGTTTCTCACCAGGCTGTCATGATTTGCCAGTTCAGAGGATATTTTCTTGCTAAATGCCTTGCTAATAGCCCAACTCATCTTACAATATTTCACTTCCTATCTTACTAAATGGGCAAATCTAGCTAGACATTGAGGAAAATTCACACAGATAACAGAGTGGGTACCTGGCAAATTCAGCTCACTGCTTATTCCAAACTGAGCGAAGATGTTGCAGGCAATAGTGAGAGTAGTGGAGCACGAGGCTTGGTGGGGAGTACAGTAGCAGAGAAAGAATTAATATGAGATATCAGACAGAAGATACTGCCACTTACGCTGGCAAAGTGGAGAAGATCATTGATCTTCTGGGCATTCTTCCAAATGGCTGATACTGCTCTAACCTGGGTGAACCTCAGACTAGGCTAGCATGGCTCTGTGTTGCAACATCCATTGCTGGCCCCCAGGAAGAGGAAGTCCTACCTGTGCAATACCCCCATTCAGCAGGACCTCCAAGTGTCTCCCTACAAAACAAGGTGGTGATTTTCCCTTGTCTGTCATATCTGGGGCAAATTTCAGGAACCCACATTGGGCATCTTCAGATCAACAGTGCTCATTGGGTGCAAATGGGTTGATGAAAGATGGTGTGAGCACGAGTGATGCCTTGAACTCTGGGATAATCGTTGATTGATGAGTTGTTCTGGGAACAGTGGATGAGTAGGACAGGGCTCGAATCAGGCATTATGTATGCCATAGGTTTAAGGTGATTAATGAGATGGGTTTGGCAAGATGAGGCAAGAAGGTTCGCTTGGCCCCTTTGCAGAAATCTCTCCGAAAAATCTCTCTCAAAGCAACTTAGAATTAACCAAACAAACATGAGATTCAGCCCATGACCTGCAGTTATCCAATGTATTGGTTGGGGCACCTTTTGCTTACTATAAAGTTAGGAATTGTTACACAAATTCGCCTTTAGAGACAGGTGAAGTATAAAAGAATAATGTATTTTATTTATAATTTATTTCTGACAGATTTAAGTATCTAACTGCTGTGAAGTCTGAAACACTGTAACTGTAAACCTAGTTCAACAATCTCCTAAGAACTTTTCCTTTAAAAAACCCACATAGAATAATGAATTCTAACAATCAGATAGTAAATAATCTTTACTCTAACATTGTATATTTAAAGCAGTAATGTTTATTTAAAATCTGACATGATGCTAGCTGTTTGCAGTTGCTCCATGACTTTCTAGAGTTAGATTTTCATAATGTGTACTTCAGATGCTGCCTTGCTTGCTGAGAGCATGTTATTGTAGGTATTCTATTACAACCTTCTGATCTCAAATTTGTTAATTCCTTAACTACACACAAAAGGATGAATTAAATAGTGTAACTTTTTTGTCATCCTCAGCCCCATTGCTGGTTTAGAGTACAGTATTACTGAGTAGTTTCAAAGTACTATAGTTCCATGCATTCTGTACCTTCTTTGACATCAACAGTAGGATGATACTTTGCCAAAGATTGTTTCAATGAATTTTTTTAATCAGAATGCCTGTGTACTTTAAGTGGAATGCTAATGTACATTTTATTGTTAAATATAAACTGGAGAAGCTAAGAAGTAAAACTTGGCTCAGGTTTGAATTTACTTTGTGTTCATACAGTGAGAAACATCAATGAAATTGATCAATTTTAGTCTGTGCATTTATAATGGAATATGTTTGAAGCCAAAGACCATGCCTTTACAAATTTTCAAAATATAATCTTCAACAACACAATAAAGGCTTGTCTGCTCATGGGTTTAACAAGTACTGTAGATTGCTTACTGTAAAACATGGCAAGGTGCCAATGTGCTGCTCAAGTTTCACTGTAATCTGGCAGAAGCTCAGGGATTTCAGTGCTTTGCTTTTTCTGTCGTGATTTCCTTTTCAGAATGGCGGTTGAAATTGCAATATTCCACAAATCACATTGAAATGTGTTGTGAACGTGGAGGTATGGTTGGTTTTTGCATTTAGCCTTTGATTTTAAATACAGCTGAAATTACTTGTATAAAGTCACTTTTCCCCTTTGAATTTAAGATAGCGAAATAAATGTAGATTCAGAAAATCACCGGATAGTTACAATGAGAAAGACCTTTTGATCCTCATCTTCATCCTCAGAAATCAGAATGAAAATAGGGACCAAGTGTTGTGCTAGAACATACCTGTCTGGAAGTTTTTTTAGCCCATAATTTTGGAATTAATTGATGACTGCCATGATGAAAAATGTCAACAGATGCTGAAATGGACACTTGCAGGTTTAGCACTTAAATACAGATTAGAACCAATGACATTGATAGGACTGGCTAAAAGAATTTAAACAGGCAGAACTGAATTAATGATTAGATTAGATTCCCGAGAGTGTGGAAACAATCCATTCAGCCCAACAAATCTACACCGACCATCTGAAGAGTGACCCACCCTGCCTAATGCACCTAACACTGTGGGCAATTTAGCATGGCCAATTCACCTAACCTGCACATAGAGTCATACTCTTTGGTCCAACCTGTCCATGCTGACCAGATATCCCAACCCAATCTAGTCCCACCTGCCAGCACCTAGCCCATATCCCTCCAAACCCTTCCTATTTATATACCCATCCAACTGCCTCTTAAATGTTGCAATTGTACCAGCCTCCACCTCATTCTCTGGCAGCTCATTCCATACACGTACCACCCTCTGTGTGAAAAAGTTGCCCCTTAGGTCTCTTTTTTATATCTGTCCCCACATCTTTGGATTGTGGGAGGAAACTGGAGCACCAAGAGCAAACCCATACAGACACTGGCAGAATGTGTCCACACAGACAGTTACCCGAGATTAGAATTGAACCCAGGTCCCTGGCCATGTGAGGCAGCAATGCTAACCACTGAGCCACCGTGCAAAAGCAGAACCTTCAAGCAATAATAATCTCAGGATTACTATTTGACCACAGGAAAAATTGTATAAGATAAATAAAGTCAAGGACTTAAATGCATGGCTCAAAGATTGTTGTTTCAATTCATGGGGCATTGACACCAGTACTGGGGTAAAAGGAAGCTAGTATGGTGGGACAGGCTTCAATAAACCATGTGGGACCAGTGTCATGGCAAGTAAGTTAATGAGGGCTGTAGAGAGGACTTTAAAATAAATAGAGTACAGGAGGGTTCTGAAGACATTAGCTTGCAAAGCAAAAAGACGTGGTGGCATTGCAGTGCAACTACTTAGGTAAGTATATTCAGAGTGGGATAGGAAGGGACACAGTGTACAAATGTTAAAAAAAAAAATAGGGTAAAGGGTCTTTAGTGTGCCTAGTATTCGGATAACAATAAATGAATTAAAGCCACAATAGAGGTTAATGGGTATGTTCCTATAATCAGTATGGAGTCATAGTTACAAGGAAGTCAAATCTGAGAACTAAATATTCAGGGGTATGTGACTTTCTCAAAAGAACAGATAGAAAGGAAAGGACAGTGGCGTAGTTTTGTTGGTACAAGGTGGAATAAGTATAATAGCAATAACAATGATCTTAGACTCACTGAATCATAGAATCCTTACAGTGCAGAAAGAGGCAATTGCCCCATTGAATCTGCACTGATGCTCCTCAGAGCATCCCACCCAGGCCCACTTTATCCCTGTAACCTCGTATTTACCATGGCCATTCCACCCACATCTTTAGACATATTGGATCATAAGATATATAATCAATCTGGTTGGAGGTTAGATATAACAAGAGGAAAAAGACGTGGGCAGGAATGTCTCTAGGTAGGCCCTTAACAGTAGCTATAGAACGGAAGATAAGTCATAAGATAATGACAGCATGTGAGAAGGGCAGTACCTTACCATGGGTGACTTTAATCTTCATATAGATTGAGACAGTCAAATTTGCAGAGATAGCCACAAGGAAAAATTCATAAGATGTATTCTGGACATTTTTCTAGAACCAGATATTGTGGCTCCAAGTAGGGGTCAGGCTGTTTTGGATCTGGTAATATGTAATGAGGCAAGTTTAAGAAAACAATTTCAGTGCGCACGATCCTGTAGGAAATGATTACCACAATATGGTAGAAGTTAGCATTCAATTTAAGAATGAGAATTTTGGATTGCAAACAAGGTAAACAAGAGTAACTGTAGGAAAAATGAAAGCAGAGTTGGATGGAATGGAGGTATTTTTGCAGCACAGACGATTGATAAAAATAATTGCAGACAGATTTTTAAAACAACATGGTGTGGAGGTGCCAGCTTTGGACTGGGGAGTACAAAATTAAAAATCACATAACCCCAGGTTATAGTCCGACAGGTTTATTTGGATGTATAGGCTTTCGTAACACTGTTCCTTCATCAGGTAGCTAGTGGGTAGGATCATAGGATACAGAATTAATAGCAAAAGATCATAGTGTCATATAACTGATGTGATGTATTGAACAAACCTAGATTGCTATTGTCTTTTATCTTTTAGAATGAGTTGCAGATTTTGATTCACTAATATCTAAGGCCCAGAACTTCTTTCAAGTCACATTCCCGAAATAATTTAAGGTTTTATCAAAAAAGGTGACATCTCAGCTCAGACAATGCACTAAAGGTTAGAGTTTGTATGTATTCCAATCTTGAGTCAAGAGTGGTTCTATTTCCAAAGTAGGAATTTATAAAAATGTCACATAGATTATTAAAAAAATGACTGCCTACAAATTGTGTGCTTTTTGAACAAAATAGTATGTATCTGCAAATACAATTCTGCAAATGCAAATTCACCCCATAGACTCTTATTTGCATGTGTCTGTGTGCACAAGCACGCGCTTGATAGTGTGTGAGAGAGTGTGATGCCTGTGAGAGGGTGTGCACGTGTGTGTGTGTGTGTGTGTGTGTGTGTGTGTGTGTGTGTGTGTGTCTCTGAGAGAGAGCGTGTGTGCGTGCACGCACACACACACTTACTTTGGAAATAGAACCACTCTGACTCAAGATTGGAATACAGACAGACTCTAACTTCACACCTTTAATGCAGTGTCTGAGCTCAGATGTCAAGTTTTTTAGTAAAACCTTAAGTTATCTCGGGAATGTGAATTGAAAGAAGTTTTGGGAGTTACGTATTAATGAATTGAAAACTGCAACCCATTCTAACAACTATCTAGGTTTGTTCAATATATCGCATCAGTTGTATGACACTATGATCTTTTGCTATTAATTCAGTGTCCTATGATCCTACTGCGCTAGCTACCTGGTGAAAGAACGGTGCTATGAAAGCTTATGCATACATATAAACCTGCTGTTGTGTGATTTTTAACCTATTTTTAAAAAAAAAGTTCATGACTCGCAGCAAGCATATATCCCAGTGAGGAAAAAGGTTTCTAGGAATGGGATAAGCCAATGAGGATTAGCCAGGGAAATTTAACCATAGCATCAAATTGAAAGAAAATCATACAGTTAGAGGATTAGAAAATTGAAAATAAACAACATTTGACCAAAATCTATAACTGGGAAGAAACTAATTTTTGAGGGTAAACTAGGAAGCAATATAAAAATGGACAGCAAGAACTTCTTTAAATATATAAAAAGAAAGAGAGAGACCATAGTTAACATAGACCCCTTAAGGAATGATATTAAGGAAAAATTATAATGGGAAACCAGAAGCTGAATAAACACTTTGTATTACTCTTCATAGTAGAAGACACTAACAGCCTTCCAAAAATGCTAACTAATCAAGGAGCAGAAAGTGGGTAGGAAATAAATACAAACCAATTGTTAAAGTCGAGGTGCTCGGCAAACTAATGGAGTTAAATGCCAATTGGTCACCTGGGCCTGATGAGTTTTATCCTTGGATAGTGAAGGAAGTGGCTACAAAGCTAATAGATATGGGCTGTAATCAATGCTCCCTGTAAGTTGTGCGGCTGCACAGCCACTTGCGGGCTACACTCATGCCGTTTCCCATCCAGATGTTTTAACTTCCCTTTCCTTAAACTGTTACCTTGTACAGATACTGGAGGTTCGCAAAGCGGTACAGAAAATTAGAAGGAACATTAGTAGTAATCTTCCACAACTTCTTAGATTCTGAAAAAATCAGAGGATTGAAAAACTGCCAATGTAAATACTTATTCAAAAAGGGGAGGGCAACAAAAATAAGCAGGTAACTATAGGTTATTATTTTAACATTTGTCATTGGAAAAATGTTAGTATCTGTTGTAAAGGATGTAAAAGCAGAATGTTTAGAAATACAGAATACAATAAAGCAAAGTCAGTACGGCTTCAGTTCTAGCAAATCTTTTAACAGTCTTTGAGGAGGTAAGATGCAGAATAGATAAAGGCAAAGGAATTCCAAAAGGCATTTGATGATTTATTGCCCATAAGACTACTTAATAAGATAAAACGCATGGAGTTAGAGGTACTATAGTATCATGGATGGCTGTTGGCTCTTTAATTGAAGACAGACAGTTTGGATAAAGGGGACTTTTTCAGGCTATCAATCTGCAATAAGTGGAGTGTCTCAAAAATTAATGCTAGGACAACAATTATTTAAAATATAAATTATTTATTTAGAGGAAGATAGTAAATGTACTATAACCATGTTTGTTGATGACAGTAAAAATAGGTGTGGTTGGCACAAAGAGGCAGCAGGAAGATATAGGCAAGTTAAATGATTGGGCAAAAAAAACCTGGTAGATTGAATGTAAAGTAGGAAAATGTGAGATAATTGGCAGGAAGAACCGAATAGCTGAATATTGTTTAAACGGAGAAAGACTGTAGAAAACTGCAGCACAGGAATTTGGAAGTCGTCATGCAAGAATCACAAAATGCTACCATACATGTTCTATGTTTAATAGAGAGACAAATGAAATGTTGACCTTGGAAGTCTTGCTAAAACAAAGCTCTGGTAGACCATACCTAAAATAAAATGAATAGTTTTGGTCCCTTTATCTAAGGAAAAATACGCTGGCATTGGAACAGTCCAGAGAAGTTTCATTAAGCTGATCTTGATAATTCAACAATTTTCTTATGAGATGAGGTTAAATAGATTGAGTACCTCATTGAAACATATAAGATTCTTAGTGTAGATTCTGAGAGATTGTTTCCCTTTGTGGAAGAGTCTTTGATCAGAAGTCATATGCAGGTACAGCAGGTAGTGAAGAAGGCTAATAGCATGCTGGCCTTCATAACAAGAGGGATTGAGTATAGAAGCAAAGAGGTTCTTCTGCAGCAGTACAGGGCCCTGGTGAGACCACACCTGGGGTACTTGTGCAATTCTGGTCTCCAAATTTGAGGAAAGACATTCTGGCTATTGAGGGAGTGCAGCATAGGTTCACGAGGTCAATTCCTGGAGACTTTATATATAAATACCTTTTCTATGTGAAGATGTGTTACGTGTGGATTATCTTTTTGTGTACATGGTGGTCTCACTTTTTTGTGTTTGGGATGATGTAATTTTTTTAATACAGTAAATCCTCATTTAAAGTTGCCCTCTTTGTTCTTGTTTCAGTATAATGTTGGTATGTAAATGTGATGTGCAATCACATTGAGTGTTGCAAGATTCATTTTAACAATGTTTCCTGTGCAAACCGAATGGCATTTTCTCCACTCTCCAACTATGTTGCAGTTTCTTCTGTCTGCATAACTCAACCGCATTCTGCTTTCCACTCGTGCACATGCATTCTATTTTCAAACCCAGATTCCACCTGAAGCTGGACCTCTGATATTGTGGAAGAATAAGTCCCCATGGTTCGAAAGTGCTTGGGCTTCTACAGTATGTATTTTAAAGCTTTCAAATGTTGTTCCTGTCTCGCTGCTCACCTCCAATTGAGGACTTAGAAGACACAAGCAGTGGGCAGAAAATTTATTTAATATTTGATTGTAAGAGCCTCAGTACTCTTGGATCTTGTAATTTCATGACATCAGAACTCTAATTATGTGTTGAATTTGGATCTTAAATCTGGAACTGAAGTTTTGTTGAAGAATGAATGAGAGGGTGGTCAGGGAAGGTTAGAAGATGCCAGCACTGAGAGGTCAGGAGTGGAGATAAGCTAGAATTGGGAGGCTGGGGAGGAGGAAAGGCAATAACACAGATCTGGAGCAAGGAAGGCGCCAATCAGGTCGTGTAGGAAACAGGAATCTCTTGAAACTCAATAAGAGACTGCAACTTTAAGGTCAGGACTGGAGAGAAGCAAAGAGTGTATCAATCATCAAGATCAGTGAGCAGAAGTTTAAAAAGCAGGCATGAGAGCGATGAGGTACTATAAGTAACAGCTTCCATTTTTCGTTCATATTTTAAATTATATTTTGATTTTAAAAGTTATTTCATTTACTAATGTGGGAATTTATGAATATAAACTATTTCAACTTAGAGGGGAAGCATTTCAGTTTTTTTTAAAAAGGAATGTCCTATAGAACTCTTCTATATTTTTAAAATTAGTTAATATGGGAACAAGTGTTTAACTTAAAATTATGATTGTTAGGAACCCAACTACAACTTTCAATGAGGACTCATGGAATGTGGCTGCTTTTTTTTTGCATATGTAGATTTAAAATTTAATGGATTTTGGGGCTTGCATTTTGTATAATCATGCATCCTGCTCATTGGAATGAAATTTCAAAAGATTGGACATTCCTGATCTAACTCATAATTTTTTTTGTTGTACTGTGGAAATGTATTATAAAATGGAACCATAAGAACTAAGAATAGGCTACATAGCCTCTGGAGCCTGCCCTGCCATTCAGTAAGATCATGGCTGATTACAGTTTGGTCTTAACTCCACTTTCCTTTTGTTTCCCATGACTGTTGACACCCAAAATCCAAGGATTTGTCTAACTCAGCTTTGAAGTTGTCCAATTACTCATCTTCCACTGCCCTCTGGGTTAAGAATTCCAGAGATACCTCTTATGGAAAAAGAAATTCCTCCTCATTTTGAGAAATGTTTGGTGACCGTTATACTGTCATCCCTGTTTTGAAGTTTCCCCATGAGAATCAACAGAGTCATCCTTTCAAGCAATATGAGAATCTTGCATGTTTTAATAGCTCTCCAACACTCTTCATGATTTTATTACAAGATTCTAAATGTCCTGTTACCTTGTTCTTAATATTGAATTTTGCCATTTTCCAAATGTTAGTCTAATTCACCTACAGAATCTCACTTTCTATTTCCCTCTTTCCTTGAATAGGGGTTTTCCCTTTGTAGTTTTTCAATCTGCTGGGACCTTTCCAATATCGTGAAGATGCATGACTTTCTTTTAAGTTCCTTCCTTCCTTTTGCCCTTTTGATCTGCTGTTATTGGGATGCATTTAATGTATTCTAACATGAAGATAGATACAATATATTTGTTCAAATTCTCTACCATTTCCTTCATTGCTTTTGTTCATTCCTAGTGTCAATTTCTAAGAGACAAACATTTGCTTTAATTGCTGTCTTCCTTTTGTATAAACTTTTATTGTCTGTTTTCATATTTATCCCTAGCTTGATATAATATAATTTTTACTTCTATTATTTTTATCATTTATTATTTTCTGGTATCTGGTGCTATTTCAGTGGATATTTAAAATCCCAATTGCCCTTGCATATCTGCCAGGGGTATGACCAGTATTCTTCCTTCAAATGACATTATCAAAAAGACTAACTGATCACAAATTTTTCTGCTGTTTAATGCATTTACTGAATGTAAAATGACCCTTATTCTGTCATCCTGTCGTTCCATATTTACCTCCAGTCACTCCACTTCAAATTGTTTATTGTGTATGAAGTATTTTGGATCTGAAGATGTGATAATAAGTCTTTCAATCAATCTTTGAAGAGGCAAACTAATAATTATTCCTTATTGTGTGCAGAATTATAAAAGAGAGACATGCATTTGTATAATATTTTTTGAACCTCGGGATATTACAAAGCCAACTAAATACTTTTGATGTGTATTCATTGTCATAATAAAGGAGCCTTGATATCCCATTTACACACTGCTAGCTCCCACAAAAAGAAATGTGATAATCTCCAAATGATTTTGTGTGGTGTTGTTGGCAAATGGATATTGGCCAAGGGAAGAACAATTCTGTTCTTCATTGAATAGTGAAATGACATTGAATAGTGAAATCACTTGAGAAGACACACAATCCTAGTTGATGTCTCATGTTTTGAATCATGGGATAGAGCAGTGTCATGACAGAAGTTTAAGATTTTATAAAGTCACCCAATTTACTTCTCTTTCAGATACTAATTGATAGAAAATACAGGTCAAATTTCTGTACAGAACAAAAATTATTATTCATAATAGGCAATTGGACCTTACTGAAAGTAAAGAGTTATAGACCATTGGCTTAAAATACGTCTAACTGAAATTCTAATCCTCTTATAAACTCTTCCTTAACACAAATAGAAAATTGGACAGGGTAATCTAAGTGATGGACAGAAGGGAAATAAATGGAGAAGACAATTCAGTAGTCTTTGTTCCTAAGCTCTGCTGGGCTGCACATTGCTTCCATCACCTTTCTCCAAATGCTTCCACTGGCTGTCTCCCTTCTCAACAGTTTCTGACTTTTCAGTTAAAAGTTAAAGCTTACAACAGTTATTGCAGGTTAGATAAACTGGTTTTCTTCAAATTTACAGTGAGTTTTGATTGCAGATAACCGAGGTACCACTTCTGAGATGATGAAGAACTGAACCCATCTCTCTGTCTGTCCCTGTTTCTGTAATGTGTTCTTAGCTTCAAGTTGTTCAGTTACCCAAAAATCAACCATACAGTTGTTGGCAGGCAAAACGGTCTCTGTCAGTTTTAACTGGTCACTAGTCCTTAGACTAATCACCATTTTGTAGCCAGTGAAAGCTGCATGAGTATAGGCCCATGGCTCCAAATCGTCTACAACAAAACTTCAATTGCTGCCTGGCATGGGAGTCAGATTACTTCCTTTTAAAACTAAAGCCACTCTTTAGCACACTGGTTTTAAACAACTCTTTTTCATTTCAGTTCACAAGTTTGAAAAACACAAAATAAAACAATATGGTCCTTACTCTGAAGGACAGCACCTCTGACAATGAAGCACAACTTAATACCATCCTCCATCAGTAAAGCACTGCCTCAGTACTGAAATGGTACAGTAAAAGTTTCCCATGCACTATACTCTTCCTGTGTCAGACTTTTAAAAATATTTACTCATGGGATGTGGCATCACAGACAAGCCAACATTTGATAATTATTCCTAGTCCTAATTGCCCTTCAGAAGGTATTGGTAAACTGCTTTTTTTGAAACACTACAGTCCATGTGCTATAGATTGATCCATACTGTCCCTAAGATTTTGACTCAGCAACAATGTAGGAATGGTGATATGTTTCCGACTCCAGGTGGTGAGCAACTTAAAGGGGAACTTGCAGGTGGTGATGTTCCCATGTATCTGTTGGTTTTGTCCTTCTAAATCGAAGTGATTTGGGGTTTGGAAGGTGCTGTCTAAGGATATTTGGTGAATTTCTGCAATATATCTTGTAGATACTGCACACTGCTGTGACTGAGCGTTGGTAGTGGAGAGAATGGCTGCTTGTGAATATGATGCTAATCAAGCAGGCTACTTTGTCCTGAATGGTGTCAAGCTGCTTTAGTGTTGTTAGACTCTCCATCCAAGCAAGTGGGCAGTATTCCATCACAGTCTTGACTTGTACCTTGTAGATGGTGGAGAGAGTCAGGAAGTGAGTTACCCATCACAGTATTCCAGGACTCTGACCTGCTGTTGTAGCCAGTGTGTTTATCTGGCAAGTCCAGTTGAGTTTCTGGTCGATGATAACCCCAAGGATGTTAATAGTGCAGGATTTAGTGATAGCAAAACAACAAGGAGTAGTGATTAGATTGTTATTTATTGAAGAAAGCTATTGCCTGGGATCCATGTGACATGACTGGTGCTTGCCACTTGTCAGCTCAAGCCTGGATATTGTCCAGATACTGGTGCATTTGAACATGAACTACTTCAGTAACACTCTAACACTTTTTCTATCACATATGCAAAACTTTTTGTGTGTGTCGTGATGGACACATCACACCAATTATAAAACAGCTTTCATAACGAAACAAAAAAAGTTCCTACTGTTAACAATTTATGGAGAAAAGAACACACTTTAGTTGGAGGGTTGTTTTGGTGCAATGGTAGTGTGCCTACCTCTTGGCATACAGTATTTAGGGTGTAGGTTTGCTCGCTGAGCTGTAGGTTTGATATCCAGATGTTTCATTACCTGGCTAGGTAACATCATCAGTGGCGACCTCCAAGTGAAGTGAAGCTGTTGTCTCCTGCTTTCTATTTATATGTTTGTCCTGGATGGGGTTCCTGGGGTTTGTGGTGATGTCATTTCCTGTTTGTTTTCGGGGGGATTGATAGATGGTATCTAGATCTATGTGTTTGTTTATGGCGTTGTGCTTGGAGTGCCAGACCTCTAGGAATTCTCTGGCATGTCTTTGCTTAGCCTGTCCCAGGATACACGAACACCAGCTAGCCACAAAAAGACATAACCCTCTCTCCCTCGTAGCCCTACACACTGAGGGAAAAAAAACACCATTTCGACTGGGACAACACATCTATCCTGGGACAAGCTAAGCAAAGACTTGCCAGAGAATTCTTGGAGGCCTGGCACTCCAACCACAACGCCATAAACAAAAACACAGATCTAGATATCATCTATCAACCCCTCAGAAAATGAACAGGAAATGACATCACCACAAACCCCAGGAACCCCATCCAGGAGAAAGATATAAATAGAAAGCAGGAGACAACAGCTTCGCTTCACTTGGAGGTCGCCACTGATGATGTTACCTAGCCAGGTAATGAAACGTCTGGATATCAAACCTACAGGTCAGCGAGCAAACCTACACCCTAAACCTCAACCTGAGCTACAAATCTTGCAAATACAGTATTTAGATTCTTGGAAGCTGTGCCTGTTGTGAATCAATGGTAGTGTACCTATCTCTGGGCCAGAAGGTTGAGGTCCCACCTGCTCCATAGTCTGCTCCACAAATTCACCTGCACCTCCACACACATCATCTATTGCATCCGCTGCACCTGATGTGGCCTCCTCTATATTGGGGAGACAGGCCGCCTACTTGCGGAACGTTTCAGAGAACACCTCTGGGACACCCGGACCAACTAACCCAACCACCCTGTGGCTCAACACTTCAACTCCCCCTTCCACTCCACCAAGGACATGCAGGTCCTTGGACTCCTCCATCGCCAGACCATAGCAACAATACGGTTGGAGGAAGAGCGCCTCATCTTCCGCCTAGGAACCCTCCAACCACAAGGGATGAACTCAGATTTCTCCAGTTTCCTCATTTCCCCTCCCGCCCACCTTGTCTCAGTCAAATCCCTCGAACTCAGCACCGTCTTCCTAACCTGCAATCTTCTTCCTGACCCCTCCGCCCCCACCCCACTCCGGCCTATCACCCTCACCTTGACCTCCTTCCACCTATCGCATTTCCAAAGCCCCTCCCCCAAGTCCCTCCTCCCTACCTTTTATCTTAGCCTGCTGGACACACTTTCCTCATTCCTGAAGAAGGGCTTATGCCCGAAACGTTGATTCTCCTGTTCCTTGGATGCTGCCTGACCTGTTCCTTGGATGCGCTTTTCCAGCAACACATTTTCTGCTCCATAGTCTGGTCAGACACTTCTGAAAAAGATTGATTTTTTAAAAAAATCTACATATGTACATTGGCAGCAGAGTAATACATTTTGAATGAAGGGTAAGAATGCTTTTCTTAATTCAACTAGTTAAGGCAGGTGGGATTTGAACCCAAATAGGCTGGCCCAAAGGTAGGATCTACCACAGTGCCACAAGTTCCACTTTGCAACAGAGTGTACAATGCTGCTGTTCTTATAAGACATCGAGTTACTTGGATGACATAACAGGAAATGTTAAGTTCCATTTATAACACATTTAAACTTGGATCCTGAGTGGAGAATATAATGATTCACTAAAGGCAATGACATTTCAGTGGCACAAAATTTAGATCAGGTAGTATTTAGAGGTCATTGGCTGATGTAAATCTATTAATAGACTGTATTTCTCTGCCTTCCTCATGTGAAAGGATTACTCCAGCCCAAAGAATTTTCATTGATATTGACAGTGCTACTACTTGGTACAGTATAAAATATGCTCCAGTGCAATATTTAAATTGATTTTTATGCAATCTACTTTGGGACATTTCAGAATTGTAATAAAACTATGAATGCATGAATTTCTTTCAGCATTTCTGAGTGAGAACATAGAATTGCCCCTGCAAAATTGATCAAAATACCCACTTTTCATCTAGCACTTTAGACCTCAGCTGAAATATTGTTCACAGTAGTAGGTACCACACTTTTAAGAAGGATATGAATGCATTGGAGAAAATATTTACTACAGTATTTCAGGGATGAGAAACTTCAGTTACTAACATGGATTGGAGGAGTTGGGACTGTTCCCCTTGGAGACGAGAAGGCTAAGGGCAGATATGGTAGGAAGTTTCAAAATCTTGTAGACTCTTGACAGTGTAGATAAGGAGAAACTGTTCTAAAATGATAACAGGATCAGAATGATAGGTCACCGATTTAAAGAAATTTTTGAAAGAGGCAAATGTGTTGCGAGGAAAAGGACTATTTTGCACAGTGATTAGTTACCGTCAAGATTGCAGTGTCTGGAAGTCTATGGAGACAGGTTCAGTTGAGGCATTCCAAAGGGCATTAGATTATATTTTTGAATCAAAACAATGTGCAGGGTTACCAGGAGAAGGCAGGAGAATTATGCTAAGTCATGCTCATTTGGAAAGCTCGATGAAGGCATGTTGGATGAAATGGTCTACTTCTGCATCATAACAATGCTGTGATTCTGTGATCCAATACCTGAAAAATCTTGATATCATCACTGCACCATCTATTTCTTCATGAGCCAAAAGAGCAAATGTCACATAATTGCCACAAAGAATGCCAATCGTGATGAAGTCAAGTGGTAATGCTGTATCAAATTTCTGTTACCCATCAGAGAGCTCTACAAAACATTTCCAAAATTGAAATATTATTTGTGGGCAGCAATGCAAAATATCAGCAGCTAATTTAAACTCCAACCGTAAGTATCTCCTAATGATTCTAGCTGGAAGCTTACATGTTGTACCACAAATGACCCAAACAGAAAATAAATTTGCCAGAAACAGCATTTGTAACAAGGCCTGACTTAACAGGGTGTTAGTTTGGGCATGCCATGTGTGCATTGGTAAAAAGTGGATTGTAAAGTCAAGCAGCTTCAGAGGTGGCAGAACATTGGGACATTTGAGCAAGAATTACCCTGAGAATCCTCAATATTGACTCTGGATCAAATTAAGTCAAATGGTATGAAATCAAAAAGCAAGGAAACCTTCTACTGATTTTCCACTACCATTTATCTCATCTCCTTGCCTCTCCTTCCCATTTGGCTATTCAATCAGTAGTCCTCCCTATTGAAGAAGCTGTAATGGGTGTAAGGACATAGAATGTCCTCAAGGTGGGAAACTTCGTCCATTAACAAGAGTGGCTCAGTAGCACCACTGCTGACTAAGTTGGTTGAATCTTAAAGGACATCGTGAGTGTAGATAAACTGTATAAATAAACACTGTGTTAAAATGTACCTATAATACTGCAGAGGTATTTAAGAGAAACAAGTCCCACCATCATGCCAACCTGAAATTGAAACAGACTGTCCATCCAGATTTGTGGCACTAACATTATGTCAAAGGGAAGGGACTTCAAACATATGTAGAGCAGTAAGTGAATAGGAATGTCATGATCTGCAAATTTTTCTCCTAACCACACATCATCTAACTTGGAAATATATCTCCGTTCCTTCACAATAGCTTAGGTCAACAACTGGAACATCCTCCCTAAAAGTGCTGTGGGTATACCAATATTTCATGGAATCGCGGTTGGAGAAGATTGCCATTAAGCATCTTCTCAGCTGAAATTAGAGATGTGTAAAAAAAAAAAAAATGCTGGCCTTACCTGCAATCTCCAAATCATGTGAAACAAAAAAAAAACCCACTTTTAAAGAAAAATCTGTCCTAGATAATATGAAGATTCACAGGTGGAAGCTTAACAATGTATTTGCAAGGTTTGTGAAGGTTTGTAGCTCAGGTTGAGGTTTAGGGTGTAGGTTTGCTCACTGAGCTGTAAGTTTGATATCCTGGCGTTTCATTACCTGGCTTGGTAACATCATCAGTGGCGACCTCCAAGTGAAGTGAAGCTGTTGTCTCCTGCTTTCTATTTATATGTTTGTCCTGGATGAGGTTCCTGGGGTTTGTGGTGATATCATTTTCTGTTCGTTTTCTGAGGGGTTGATAGATGGCATCTAGATCTATGTATTTAAGGCATGGTGGTTGGAGTGCCAGGCCTCTAGAAATTCTCTGGCATGTCTTTGCTTAGCCTGTCCCAGGATAGATGTGTTGTCCTAGTCAAAATGGTGTTTTTTTCCTCCGTGTGTAGGGCTACAAGGGAGAGAAGGTTGTGTCTTTTTGTGGCTAGCTGGTGTTCGTGTATCCTGGTGGCTAACTTTCTTCCTGTTTGTCCTACGTAGTGTTTGTGGCAGTCCAACCACAACGCCATAGACAAACACATAGATCTAGGTACCATCTATCAACCCCTGAGAAAACAAACAGGAAATGATATCACCACAAACCCCAGGAACCCCATCCAGACAAACATATAGATAGAAAGCAGGAGACAACAGCTTTGCTTCACTTGGAGGTCGCCACTGATGATGTTACCTAGCCAGGTAATGAAACGTCTGGATATCAAATCTACAGCTCAGCGAGCAAACCTACACCCCTTAACAAATATTGTTTTGATAATAGGCAGATTCAAAACTAACTGCAAGGGTGTTTCAAAGCTAACTTCTGTCAAAGGAACATTTTGGGACCATTCAAAATAAGTTACTAATGTACTTGGCAGGTTGCGTTTTCACGTTTTGAAACAGTGCTCCATAGAATCTTGTATTGCTGCTTAGCTGATGTCAGTTAATGCTACTTCTTCAGAATATTTCCGGCAGCATTGTTGTTCTAATTTTGTTAATTTTGTTAAACAGTAACAGTCATTACTGTGTTGATGATATCAGCAAACAAATATTCAACCTTGATGATAATTGGGTACATAAGCATATAAATATCATAATACCTTCATTTTTTTAGCTTTTACCTCTTGTGACTACCTTGCTCAAATGGCGGTTTATCACAAGTTTTGCATTGTATTTAAAAAAAAAAGCCAGTCATAATAATTTATCTTATAGATATGTTATCAAATGACAGCTGAGACTGTGTCTGACTATCCCATTATTCATGTGTGTACAAGAACAGAACAGAAATTCAAGAACATAAACTTTAACTGATTTTGTTTCAAACTCCTTTCGATAGCCCATGGACTTTGAGTCCAATTTTGATACCCCTGCAGTTCCCTGTTCATGTCAGCACAGACCATGGAACAAAATTTGGAGTTTTCACATTTTTCAAAGTTATCAGGGTCTTGGGGGTTGGATAGGGGCATATGGAGGTTTTGTGGAAGTTTAGTCACTGGTAACAGTTAGAACCAAGTGGCTTATTGTATGTCCTTTCTTGAATACAAAGACACCAAACAGTTCGGTTCCAGCCTTGGGCGACTGTGTGGAGTTTGCACAATCTCCCAGTGTCTGTGTGGGTTTCCTCCGGGTGCTCCGGTTTCCTCCGGGTGCTCCAGTTTCCTCCCACATTCCAAAGCTGTGCAGGTCAGGTGAATTGGCTATGCTAAATTGTCCATAGTTGTTAAGTGCATGAGTTGGGGGGTGGGTTACTCTTCGAAGGGTCAGTGTGGACTTGTTGGGCCGAAGGGCCTGTTTCCACACTGTAGGGAATCTAATCTAACTTCTGATGATTTTCAATGAAAATTTGACAGTGAAGACAGAGTTCAGCTTCATGCTCTGTTGGAAAATTGTAAAGAAATAAATCAAAAACAGAGTGTATTAGGCAGCTGAATGAACCTTATCATAGGAACAGAAAAGAATATTTCTGAGTTCCCTCCAAAGATTACTGAAGGGAAGTTGGGATGATTTAAATCAATTACTCAATTGTTAATCATGCAAGCTACTATTTGAAGACCTACACTCCGTCTTGATGACTAACCTGAAGGCTATGATCTGGGGAACAGATTCTGTTCTGCAACACAATATTGGAACTATGAACATTTTAAATTTGTGCTTGTCTGCAATGGGAATAAAAAAATCAGAACTAAGTCTGTTTCATAATCATCCATTTTACATAACAATACAATGTCAAAAGAACAGTGACCTTGAAAATAAGTTGCCAGCATGAAACGTGAATGTGGATTGGCGTAAATATCCAAGGGAAAGCTGGATGAGTTTTTGAGAATAGTTTACTTCGAAGGTATGAGTCATGAGAGTTTATCAAATAATCACTGTGGTATCCTGGAGCTTGCTTGATTGCTTTTGCAGATTGGAAAGGAATCTTCCTGACTTTTTATCTAAACCAGCTGAAAATTTTTTTTCTCTCCCAGAAGATTGCTTTGGGTTGTAGTTTTGGCAGCAGAGGTTACATTTTCACAGGATAGGTTGTGTTTGTCTTTATTATGTGCTTGTATGAACAGAGCATCACTGACCATCTACTGGAAATTGCCATTGTGTGGAGATGTCTCATCAGAGCATTGTAATCACAGTGGGAAGGTTTCTTTTCATGTCTCTTTTTGTCAAAGTTGTGCTTGTGTTCTTTTACCATTCTTTTACAGTTTCACTAATTCTCTATTGCAAAGAGGGAAGGTCATATTAAAATGAATAAGTCATAGGGGTAGCAGGATGCTAAAAACTGTGTCACGTGACAATAGAATAGATGAGCACTTTGGCTGCATAACACATTTTACGGTGATGTCAGAGTTCCACTTGCTCAAAACATTATGGTTCCACATTTCCCAACTCTGTGTAATCTGGAGTAGGCTGCAAGTTCTACAATAAGTAAAGTTTTCTATTATTGTACAAACAGAATAGAAGGAGCTGTAATTGGACTTGACAATTGTACAAGACTGATTGTGACCAAGTGGAGGTCATTTTAAATGTTTCTCAATTTTTCCTTTCCAAATGGACACCTGTTGAAAGATCAAGGACCCTTAGTTTACTCAGAAATTAATTTGGATATATTTGTGCATTGAAGTTATAATACTATTGACTAAGCCTTTCCCCATAAATAAAACATGAAATTCTGATAAAGTTTATAATAAATGTTACACTCCCAGTAATAAATGTTTGCCTCCCATTCCTATATTTCTCATTTGAAATCAACTGCATTAAGGTTAAATTAGAAGTATATTTGTCACAACAATGTTAACGTTTTAGAAAAACTATTTCCCCATACTTTATTCAAGTTTTGATGTGGAGGTGCCAATGTTGGACTGGGGTGGACAAGCTCAGAAGTCATGCGACACCAGAATATAGTCCAACAGGTTTATTAGAAATCACAAGCTTTCTGAGCACTGCCCGTTCATCAGGTGAAGTGGAGAAAAGCATACAGGCACAGAATTTATAGACAGAGATCAATGGGCAAAGAGGATTAAAGTGCATTCAAATGATGTGAGTAGAGTGTCGAATGATAAGTCTCTTCAGATGATCAAAAGTGTCAGATGGTGTGAGTAAGTGAATTCAATTAATTGAGGCAGAGCAATAATTACAAACCTTAAAAATAAGGTAGTGCCGGAGACAAACCAAATGGCTAGAGTAACATGATAGGTGTAGAAGTCACATCCAAAGTAACAAATAATCCAAAACTGTACAAACTAACTAAGGTAGAGGACTGCAGATGCTGGAAACCACAGTTTAGATCAGAGTGGTGCTGGAAAAGCACAGCAGGTCAGGCAGCATCCGAGGAACAGGAAAATTGACATTTTGGGCAAAATGTAACAAGTAATCAAGGTGATAGTGTTAAAACAGGTCTGTTAGTAAGATTTTGCAGATACTGAACAGTGTGATGGGGTCACATGTAGCACAACATGAACACAAGATCACAGTTAAAGCTATCTTCATGGGTACGGAACTTGGCCATCAGTTTCTACTCAGTAATACTTCTCACATAAGAGACTTCTTCTGCCTTCAAAGGATACACAAAGCCAACACACCTGGACATCCCATTGTATCAGGCAAAGGGATCCTGGGTGAGAATCTTTCTGGCTATGTCAAAGGCATCTTGAAATCCCCAAGGAACCCCCAACTTCTGTCATGACGCTACATATTTCTTACAGAAACGGAGTACCCACGAGCAGGAACATTCCTTGTCACAATGGACATTTTAGCACTCTACACCAGCACGCCACCACAATGATAGCATCTCTGCAACAGCTCAGTACTCAACAACAATAACTGCCAATTTCCAAACGCCAACCTACAACTGATCTGCTTCATCCTTGAACACAGTGATTTCACCTTCAACAACCAGTCCTTCATCCAGACACATGGAACAGCCATGGGGACCAAATTTGAACCCCAGTACACCAA
Source organism: Chiloscyllium plagiosum (assembly GCF_037043375.1). Taxonomy (NCBI): domain Eukaryota; kingdom Metazoa; phylum Chordata; class Chondrichthyes; order Orectolobiformes; family Hemiscylliidae; genus Chiloscyllium; species Chiloscyllium plagiosum. Next base: position 6,855,694 of record NW_028270139.1, read on the forward strand.
CATGTTTGTGCACAAATTCAAGCAAGACTTCGTTGCTGCACAGGACTTCCAACCAATGCTATACACCAGATATAGTGATGACATTTTCTTCCTCTGGACTCATGGCAAGAAATCACTGAAGCAACTACACAACGGTATTAATAAGTTTCATCCCACCATCAGACTTACCATGGACAACTCTTCAGAATCAATCTCTCTTGGACATATGTATCTTCATCAAGGACAGATACCTCAGTACCTCAAGAAAATCAGGAGGGCAAAAGATAGCCTTGGCTGAGAAGGATAAATCCAATGAGTTTCTTTAAATATGTGAAAGGAAAAGGAATAAATAGGGAGAGAATAGGATCCTTCAAGGACCAAAGTGGGCAAGTATTTATGGAATCACAGGAGATGGGTGAGGTCCTCCATAAATATTTCTCCACAGTGTTTGTCATAGAGAAAGACATAAAGACTTGGGAACTTGGGGAAGTTAATAGTGATATCTTGGAGACAGTCCATATCACAGTGGAAGAGTTATTGGATGTATTAACATGTCTGAATGTGGATAAATCTCCTGGTTCTTACCAGATATATCCAAGAGCCCTGCAAGAGGCTAGAAAAGAAATTGCGGGGACCCTGGTTGATATTTTTGCATCATCATGAGCCCCAGGTAAGGTCCCAGAAGACTGGAGAGTAGAGAATGTTGTACCCTTTCTCAAGGGCTGCAAAGTAAAACCTGGGAACTAAAGACCAGTAAGCTTAACATCTGTGATAATTAAGATACTTGAGAAGATTCTGAGGGATAAGATTAACGTGCATTTGGAAAGATAGGGTTTGATTAGGAGTATTCAGCATGACTTTGTGTGAAAAATCATACCCCACAAATTTATTAGCGTTCTTTGATGAAGTGACCAGGAAGTTTGATGAAGTGACCAGGAAGTTTGATGAAGTGACCAGGAAGTTTGATGAAGTGACCAGGAAGGTTGCTGAAGTGACCAGGAAGGTTGATGAGGGCAGGGTGATAGATGTAATTTATATGGATTTCAGTAAGGCCTTTGATAAGGTTCCATGTGGTAGACTGCTCTGGAAGGTTAGGTTTCATAGAATCCTGGACAGCTGAAAATTGCAAATACAATTGGCTTGACGGTAGTAAGCAAAGGGTAATAGTGGAAGGATGCTCGTCGGACAGAAGGCCTGTGACTAGTGGTGTACCTCAGAGGTCAGTGCTGGACCCATTTCTGTTTGTTATCTATGTCAATGAATTGGAAGAGAATGTACAAGGCATGATGAGTAAGTTTGCAGAAAACACTAAAATAGGCTGAATCGTGGACAGTGAGGAAGGTTGTCAGAAATTGCAGTCAAAGTGTGGTGCTGGAAAAGCACAGCAAGTCAGGCAGAATTGATGATTCAGGCATAAGCCCTTCAGCAGGAATGGTGGGAGAGAAGGGGGCTGAGAGATAAATAGGAAGGGGGTGGGGCTGTGCGGAAGGTAGCTGGGAAGGCGATAGGTAGATCCAGGTGTGGGGTGATAGTGATAGGTTAGAGCAGAGGGTGGAGTGGATAGGTGGGAAGAAAGATGGACAGGTAGGACAGTTCAAAAGGGTGGTGCCAAGTTGGATCTGGGATGAGGTTGGGGGAGGGGAGATGATGAAACTGGTGAATCAACATTGATGCTGTGATTGGAAAGTCCCAAGGCTGAAGATGAGGCGTTCTCTCTCCAGACGTCGGGGGGGCTTGAATTTGGCAGTGGAGGAGGCCCAGGACTTGCATGTCCTTGGTGGAGTGGGAGGGGGAGTTGAAGTGGTCGGCCACAGGGCAGTAGGGTTGTTCAGTGTGTGTCCCAGAGACCGTCTTTGAAACATTGTGAATTGACGTCCTGTCTCCCCAATATGGAAGAGACCACATCGAGAGCAACGGATACAGTCGATGAGATATTTGGATGTGCATGAAAATCTCTGCCAGATGTGGAAGGATCCTTTTGGGGCCTTGGATGAAGAGAGTGGGGCGGTGTGGGCGCAGGTTTTACACCTCTTGCGGTGGTAAGGGAAGGTGCCTGGAGTAGAGGGTGGATCTAATGAGGAAGTCTTAGAGGGAATGGTCTCTGTAGAATGCTGAGAGGGGTGGGGAGGGAAATATATCTCTGGTGGGTGGGGTCTGACTGTAGGTGGTGGAAATGGCGGTGGACGATGCACTCTGTCTAGAGATTAGTGGGGTGGAAGGTGAGGAGCAGGGGGCTTCTATACTTGTTGCAGTTGGAGGTGTGGGGTTTAAGTGAAGGAGATGCGCTGAAGGGCATTGTTGACCACGTGGGAGAGTAATTGCGGTCCTTGAGGTAGGAGGCTATTTGAGATGTTCTGGAATGGAATTACTACTCCTGGGAACAGATATGGTAGAGGCTGAGGAATTGGGAGTAAGGGATAGCGATTTTACAGGACAGGTGGGGTAGAGGGTGTGTGAAGAGGTGGGTTGGTGTGGGAGTTGGTGGGTTTGAAGTATATGTCCGTGTTGAATCGGTGGTCGGAAATGGAGGTGGAAAGGTCCAGGAAAGGATGGGAGGTCTCTGTGATGGTCTAAGTGACCTTGAGGTCAGGGTGGAAGGTATTCATGAAGTTGCTAAACTGTTCAACATCCTCGTGGAAGTACTTACATTTCTTGATGTCAGATAAGTTGGAGAAAAAATATTTGAGTATGTGGATCCTTCTCAGGATGAAGAACAGCAGAGTTCCTTTGTTGGTCTGGGAGAGTGTGGCCCTGAGCTAGAGCAGGGCTCATTGCTGGGAGTGTAGGTGGCAGTGCTTGGCTGCAAGGGTGGAGCAGAGGATCTGGAGGGAGATTTGTTTCTAGAGGCTTTGGAAAGTGAGGACTGCAGATGCTGGAGATTAGAGTCGAAAATTATGGCACTGGAAAAGCACAGCATGTCAGGCAGCATCCGGGAGCATCAGAAGTTGCAGCAAGACCTTGATGAGCTGGTGAAGTGGGCCATGAAATGGCAAATGGAGTTTAATATAGAACTTCCCTGGAGCGTTGGAGGCTGAGGGGTGACCTTATAGAGGTTCACAAAATTATGAGGGGCATGGATAGATAAATAGACAAAGTCTTTTTCCTGGATTGGGAGAGTCCAGAACTAGAGGTCATAGGCTTAGGATGAGGGGGGAAAGATATAAAAGGGATCTAAGGGACAACTTCTTTAAGTAGAGAACGGTGCATGTATGGAATGAGCTGCCAGATGAAGTGGTGAAGGCTGGTACAATTGTAACATTTAAAAGACATCTTGTATATGAATAGGAAGGGTTTGGAGGGATATGGGCCGGGTGGTGGAAGGTGGGACTAAATTGGGTTGGGATAACTGGTCGGCATGGATGGATTGGACCGAAGGGTCTGTTTCCGTGCTGTACATCTCTATGACTCTATAACTCTAAGACTTGACTAAGGTCGGAAGTCACATGACACCTGGTTATAGTCCAACAGGTTTATTTGAAATCATAAGCTTTTGGAGTGTTGAAGTGAAAAAAAACCATAGAGTTTATAGGCAGAGACATCAATGGGCAGAAAGTTCAAAAGATCATGGAAATAGTGTGAGTGGAGTGTTGAATAATAAGTCTCTGCATGTGCATCCTGTCCCTCAGGATTCCCTCCAACAACTTGCCCACCACAAAGTCTTGTCCTAAATCCAGTTGTAGCAAGTATTGATAACTAGATGTTATGTTCATGTTTATTATTGATAAATATTAATGGCTGATATTTTATCATTGAGTGGACCATCTGTCTAATTGAGCTGTCTCAACAGTATTGTTTTTATATTTGCCTTAGCTGCTTGACAATCAGTAGAAAAATTGATTGACTAGAAAATAGCAAACTTAGATGAACAGTGGTCTGAAGCCAACATTCATGGGTGTAATCTATTTACATCTATTTTTCCATTGTAGAGTTGCAGTTTTCCACAGCAAGGACTTAATAAACATAGTTATAATGAAGTATAGCTGTTCTATAATGTGTTTGGAAAAACAAATTCTTATTTCCTATTTGTGTGTCTTTACTCCTTCTCCAAGCAAACAACTGTGGCTGACAGATTGATATTTCTACTTGTGTGAATAATGAATGTTTTTTTTAAGGTAATAAGTAACCAAACAATAAATCATATCTTCTAAGTAAGCATGTTTCACAGTTCTTATTTGAAGTGTACAGTCTTAAGTATCTTTACACGGATGTGTATGTATAGCAAATATGGATGCTCATTCTAATTTGAATTTGATGTCCAAGATGTGATCTATGAAGTATGGAAGGCTGTTGGGTTTGGGGGTGGAAAAGGTATGCATGGGAATTGTCGTTAGTCAAAACAAATAAGTTTTTGAATTAAATGATTTGGTTACACTTTTTGAATAATGTTTGGACTTCTTTTGGAGTAACTTGTGGCCTGTTTTATTATCAAGTTTCCTCTGCCTGTGAATGGCTAAGGACTGACTGTTGTAGATTTTGTCAAAACTCCTTTATTTGCATTTCAGTATATTGTGCACTTAGAGGTAAGTACATCTCTTTACAGTCTATTCTTTCTCTATTCGACTCTAGCACATGACGGCTGATGTTACTGTTAGATTATCATGCACCACACTATCCCATTAATTCGTAATAAACAACAACTCGAAATCACATAGCTTGTTGTTCATTCTCATTGGAAAGGCCAAGTAAGAATATTGAATTGCGGATAAGTACCAGAAGTAAAAAGGTAGGTTATACTGAATTGATCAATAAAATTCGTGAGGGTAGTTGTGAAAGGACACAGCCAGAGTTACTGCGTATTTTGGGAATTTGGTTCACAGTGGGAATTCAATGCAAAGGGGAAGACCTACTTTCTGCTTTTTCTTCTGTGGTTTATTATTTGTAAGGACTATATTTTATTGTGAAGAAGTTCAACGAATAAGGACCTTCGAGTAATTGATATTATTTGATATTATACTTTTTCCAAATGATTTAATTTAAAGGGTTAAATGGTGGCAGGAAAGGTCAAAGCCATGCATAATGTTTCTGCTCTACGTGGGAAGCTGGGAATACTGTCAGTGGCTGCGACCAGCATGTGTGCAGCAAGTGTCACCCTCTGCAGCTCCTGAAATACTGGATTTTGACCTGGAGTGGCAGCTGGGGACTCATTGGAGCATCTGCAAGGCAGAGAATATCATGGATAGCATGTGAAGAGAAGTGGTCACACCACAGGCTCAAACTCCACAGACAGGAGGGAAATGGGTAACCATTAGGCAGGCCAAGTGGACTAGGGAGGCAGAGCAGAAGTCTCTTGTGGCTATTCCCCTATAAAACAGATATTCTACTTCAAATTATGTCAAAGGGAATGACCTCTAAGGGCAAAGTAGCAACAGCCAAATTTGTTGCACCAAGGTGGAGTTTCCTGCACAGGGTAGGAACAAAGAATGTGGGAATGCAATAGTTATAAGGGAATTCAATTGTAAGGGGAAATGACAGGGGTTTTTGTGGCCACAGCCGAGAGTTCAGGATCATATGTTATCTCCCTGGTACTAGGATCAAGGATGCCTCAAAGCGTCTACAGGACATTCTGGAAGGAGAGAATGAATAGCCAGTGGTCGATATATATATTTTTTTAAATGACATAGGAGGAGGCTGGGGTGAGGTTCTAAAGGCAGAATACAGGAAATTAGGAAGTAATTGGTTGGGATGCTCTTCGGAGGGTCAGTGTTCATTCAATAGGCCGAATGGCCTGCTTCCACACTATAGGGATTCGGTAACTTGTGCTTCAGAATTTGTTGTATGTCTATGCAAGTTATTCCAACATAATTGTAATACTGTTATCTACCTCACAATGTGGAAAACTGCCCAAGTTTATACTGACTTCAAAAAGTTGCAACAATACAACCTGGCCAAATAATGCCCATATTCTACTCTTAATCATCAGCAAACTGAAGAAAGTGGTTGTCAACAGGACTATCAAGAAGGCTTGCTCAGCAATAACTTTCTCACTGTTGCTCAGATTGGGTTCAGCTGTGTTGGAAAAAGGTAAAGACAAAATTCAATTCTTAGAAAATCAATTTCTTTTTTAAAAATTATTCATTTGTGGGAAGGGGAACCACTGACTGACCAGCATTTATTGCCATCCCTAGCTGCCCTTGAAAAGGTGGCAATGAGCTGCCTTCTTGAACCGCTGTAGTTCACCCACTGTTGGTTGACCCACAATGCCATTATGGAGGGAATTCCAGGATTTTGATCCAGCGACAGTGAAGGAACTGTGATTATTTCCAAGTCAGGATGGTGATTGGCTTGGTGGGGAACTTCAAAGTGGTAGTGTTCCCATATATCTGCTGCCCTTGTCCTTCCAGATGGAAGTGGTTGTTGGTTTGGAAGATACAATCTGAGGATCTTTGATGAATTTTGGCAGTGCATATTGTACATAATACACACTGTTGCTATTGAATGATGGTGGTGGAGGGAATGGATGCTTCTGGATATAGTGCCCATCAAGCGAGCTGCTTTATCCTGGCTGGTGTCAAGCTTCTTGAGTGTTGTGGCTGCACTCATCCATGCAGGTGGGGAGTATTCCATCACACACCCACCTTGTGCCTTGTAGATGGTGGTCAGGCTTTGTAAAGTCAGGTGGTGTGTTATGAGCCACACAGGGAAAAGATTTTCACTATTTACCCTATCCATGCCACTCATAATTTATAAACCTCTTTCTGGTCATCCCTCAGCCTCTGATACTAAAGGAAAATAGCCCAAGCCTATTCAGCCTCTCCCTATAGTTTTAAACACTCCAATCTTGGCAACATTCTTGTAATCTTTTCCAAACCCTTTCAAGTTTGGCAACATTCTTCCTAAAGTAGGGAGATCATAATTGCATACAGTATTCCAAAAGTTGTCAGCCCAAGCCTGGATATTGTCCAGATCTTGTTGTATTTGGACATGGAATGCTTCTGTATCTGAGGAGTTGCGAATGGTGTTGAACACTGTGCAATTGTTGGCAAACATCCCCACTTCTAACCTTATGATGAAGGGAAGGTTGTTTATGAAGCAGCTGAAGATGGTTGGGCCTAGGACACTATGATGAGGATATCCTGCAGAGATGTCCTACAGCTGAAATGACTGACCTCCACTAACCACAACCATCTTCCAATGTGTCAGGTACAACTCCAACCATTCTAGAGTTTCCCCTCAGATTCTCAGTGAATCCAGTTTTGCCTGAGCTCCTTGATGTCAAGCTCAGTTGAATGCAGCCTTGATGTCAAGGGCCGTCACTCTCACCCCACCTCTGGAGTTCAGCTCTTTTGTCCATGTTTGTAATGAGGTCAGGAGCTGAGTGGTCCTGGCGGAACCCAAATTGGACTTCACTGAGCAAGTTATTGCAGCGCCAGGGACCCGGGTTTGATTCCAACTTTGGGCAGCTGTCTGTGTGGAGTTTGCACATTCTCCCGGTATCTGCATGGGTTTCCTGCAGGTGTTCTGGTTTCCTCCCACAGTCCAAAGAGGTGCAGGTTAGGTAGTTGGCCATGCTAAATTGCCTATAATATCCAGGGATGTGCAAGCTAGGTGGATTAGCCATGGGAAATGTAGGGTTACAGGGATGAGGTGGGATGCTCTTTGAAGGGTTAGTGTAGACTTGATGGGCCGAATGGCTTGCTTCCACACTGTAGGGATTTTGTAGGGTGCTGCTTGATAGTACTGTTGATGATGCCTTCCATCACTTTTCTGTTGTGAAATCTTTTTAGTGATTGGACCCTGCTGAAGAGAGCAACAGCCAAGCTGTAACAGCTTTTAGCTGCAGCTGACCACAGATAACCTTTATATTTTTACGTGATGCCTGTTACACACAAACAAAAAAAAATTAAAGTTAAATGTCCTGGATTCTGTGACACTTCTAAGAGTTGTTTAGTCAGTGGTAAAGTTGTACATTCTCCAATCTGTCTCTTGTTCCAGAGTGAAGAATGCAGCCCAAAGTAGCCATTCCAGAGTGGCAACCTATATTTGGAAACATGTCAAATAACTGCAGCTCGCTGGTAATTGTATTCAGTTTTGGTCACCTTAAGAAAGAAGATATTTTCTTTTTAGGTGTTGAGCAAAGATTCAGTAAAAGAGAGAATTTTCTTTGGAATTTAGAAGAATGAGAGATATTTCATTGAAGCATTTAAAATTCTTGGGGAAAATTCAGGCTGCTATCCCTGACTAGAGAGACTAGGGTTAATACTCTGAGGGGTCCACTACTTAGCACTGAGATGTGGAGAAATCTCTTCAAAATATTGAAATTCTGTGCTAAGCAGAGTTGTAGTGGATATTTGAGTGAGATAAATAGGCTTTTGGATAATATTGGTATCCAGGGATGTAGGGATAGAGCAGGCACTCAAGTTGATGTAGAGGATCAAATGTGATAATACTGAATGGCAGAGTAGCATTGAATGGCTGAAAGGCTTGCTTCTATTCTTGTTTCTTTGTGCCTCATAAAAACAAAAGACCAATTTCAAGAGATCTTGTGTTGACCTTGTTTGGCACATGCTGCTGTGGCATAGCCCATTTCAGCTCTATTGTGAAGCACTAACCAATTTCTTGCTGTAAATTACTGTATATCTCACAGCTTGATTTTTGGCAGTGCATCAAATGATTGAATAATAACTCCCGCTTCTGTGACAATAATGATCAGCTCTAAGTTTTGTGTAACCATGATATCTATCTGTTGGTTGGTGCCCTAAGAAACACATTAATTATACAAATGCATTATTTACTGTGGATGCTGTAGAAGTAAAATAATAAAATAAATAATGTGTTATTCTCAACCAAAGCCTGAGTAATTATTAACTGCAGCAATGGATGCAATGAAATCATAATTTAGTATTAAGGAAAGAACAACCACTTTCTATACACTGAAAAAGTCTCCTTTAATTTTATGCATGTAATTTTTGTTTTTGAAGTTCTTCACATAAATAATTTGGAGTTAATTTGTAAAGACATGGACCACAAAATTTACTGCATAGCTATTCTGTCTTCTTACTAAGGGTGCCTGTGCCATTTCTTGTTTTGACTGCATTGGATGCCTCTTTAGTGAGGATGTTAAAGTGGATGAAGATGAGTCTTCAAAAAGCTTGACGCCATCCAGGACAAAACAGCCTTGTTTATGGAGGTGGTGCAAACCAGTCCCTTCACCACCAATGCTCAGTAGCCGCGGTTTGTATTATCTACAAAATGCCGTGCAGAAATTCATCAAGGCTCTACAAACAACATCTTACAAACCACTACCACCTAGAAGTCAAGGGCAGCAGATACATTGGATCATCACCACGTACGAGTACCACTCCAAACCTCTCACCATTCTGGCTGGAAATACATTATCATTCCTTGTGTTGCTGTGTCAAAATTGTGAAACTCCCTCCTTAAATGACATTGTGGGTGTATTTACACCAAATAAGCTACAGTTGTTCAAGAAAGCAGCTCACCACCATTTTCTCAAGAACCAACTAGGAATGGGCAATAAATCTTGGAACCCATATCCTTTGAGTCAATAAGAAAAGTGTAGCAGATGGGGTAATCGGCACTCTGTGGGTGATGGCCTGGAAGTCCTGCTGGATAAGTACCTATGACTTGACAAATGCCTACTTGCAACTGTGCCAAATGGCCAAGCAAGGTAGAAGTAATGTGAACCTTGTATTGTTGGCCCAAAGTGAGTGAGTGAATGAAGAACCTGGAGATATAGCTTGGTCAAGCCAATGGGCTGGATTCATGTCCCTGAGTACACAAGAGTCTTTGCTGCAGCATCACAATGGTTGTTGGTGCAGTCTAAGGTGCAGCATTGAAGTGTAGAAATATCATATGAATACATTACAGGTGTGCCGTGAGGGTTCTTAGAGATTGGCAAACATCTGATACCAGTGTCCTTAAACATGGGATGAATATGGCTTATGCCCTGAGATGTTGGTGCCCAGTGTCAAACTGGAAACTATTTGGAACAGGTGGTAAGCTGAGTTTCAGATTCTGCTTTTGTTACCATTTCGAGTTTTCTTGACATCTAGTCGTTTCATGAGTTTGTTAAGTTAGAAAACTAAATATTACTGAGGTGAGTTGAACCAATAACAAAACGTTTAACCAGTAATAATCCACCGCAACTGCAGTTCATCATTGTCTAGAAAGAAATTTGCTCAGCCTCATGTGAAAATCATGAAAGAGATTGAGATACTCCTCAAATTAGATGGGCCTTGCCAGTCTCACCTGATTCTACCACAAATCCCACCAGATTTGTTGCTCAGATTCCTGTAAGATTACACTTTCTGAATGTTTCACGCTATTCCAATCTCAGGTTCCTCTCCTGCTCTTTCAGCTTTTCAAGAGACATTACATGTAATTGAATTTGGAGCAAGGACAGGAGTGAGGAAACTGACGATCGAAGGAGCAGATCTGGGGTTGACCAAGCAGCATGAAGGAGACTTTAATGTGATGAGAGCAGAATTTGGGAGCCATCACTCAAACCACCTTTGTGAGGTGAGGACCATTGGGATCAGGCCCAATTCTTGACTGGGCATGATGACACTGGACTCATGTCTTAGTTGGGGGAGGGAACATTGGTCAGTGCTCTTTCTCAAAGAGGATGAGGTGTGCTTGTATGCCATACTGACCTACTGACATACAATTAACACCCCCTGCCCTTTTGATATCTTCTCCTAAACTAACTTTACATTAAAAAAGTGACCCATGAAAATTGTAGTGATTGTAATGAAGTCAGCCAGGTGGACCTCATAGAATATGAGTTCTCTGATTGGGGCTGTTAAACTGGTCCAATCAGGGCACTCTGGCTGACAGATAGGAACAGGAGTGTCAGATGTTCTGTTCACTCTGACAGCTACCTCTGAGGAAGCTGGATCAGTGTCAAGGACTGTCCATGGATTAATAAAGGATGATTTGGTGACGAAATACCAGCCCCTGTGGAGTTACTTCTAAAGGTTTTAGTTGTACTAATATATCAGGGTCAGACATTTAAATCACTTTCAATTATAACCACCTTCTTGACAGGATCTAGTAACCTGACACATCATGAAAAAAACTGACAAGTAAAAAAATTGTTGCTGTGTAATGACCTTGAATAAAGCCTATGTTCAAGGCAGTTAAATAACTTGGATTCCACTTTTATTGCATTGGAATTCAGGGTTATTATTAGTGCATTTGGATCACATTTTACGGTTCCAGTTGTTTTTCTGTGAAGACTGAAACTGAATAACCTCACAGTTTGAAAGGAAGTGCATATAATAGGAGGACAGTGGAACTTGTCAGAATTTCAACTGTAGCTATAAACATCTGCTAGTTATAGGGGGCAATGAACTGAAGTACCATTAATTCAGCAATAGTTATAGAATTTGTTTCAGCTGGAAAATGTGTTGGTGCAAAACATATTTGTAAGAGAGCATAGGGATATCCTTCAAATGATAAATAACTTATCTTTGACACTTTGTTTTAACTTCCCAGATTTGTCACTTTCAAAAAGATTCATTTACATCTACAGAATTAAAATGAAGGGAAAACAGGGGTTTCCAATTTTGTGACTTTACATCTGAACAAAGAAAGGAGACATCTACTAACTATCAGGAGTCAGTGACTTGTTTATCCTTACAACAGAATTTAGCATTTTTCCATCATGAAGTGTGAAATAATGCTCAGTCAGTCTACAATACGTAGCACTCTTGCAGACTACAGTAAATGGAAGACGTAATTAAATCTACTACTTGCAAATCTACTACTTTATTACTTCAGAGTTGGCACTTTCCCGTTGGACACATAGCTGGTGTAGTCCTTTTGACTCATGGGTTATAACTTAAATAAGGATTTCAAAATGAATTAAAACATAATCGACATCTGTGCAAAGTAGTAACATTTAAGGGACTCCGTGACATCATGAACTACAAAGTCAAGCTCAATTGATAACTGATGTCAATTAAACCAATACATGAAGATTTATTTTGAATCAAACAAGTAATTCTGATGTTAGAGGCTGAAATATGGAGCACAGGTCACATCTTCCATGATTACAGTTGATCAAATATATATTAAATTTGATACAGTTGGCTGCTGGCAAATTTGCAGAGTACTGCATATTTACAAATGTAAGATATTGAGGGCAAAAGCTGCTAGCCCACATATTATTGATGGCAGAATTACACCTAACAAGTTCTATGGGCTCTAAAAATCCATGGTACTATTTATGCCAAAATCATATTTGAATTGGGAATATGGGAAATTTAAAAGGTTGATTAACAGCAAACAAATTACAAAGTGCTACTTTCAGATTCCAGTGATTCCGTTATGACTGTTTGGTAAAAGCATGTGTTTCCTTGTCGCATTCTTAAATTGCTGTATCTGCATTCCTAAGAGAATCGCATGTTGTCACAGGCAGAAAGTGAATTGTAGTCCTTCCTATGATGATAACAGGTGGGTCTCCCATCTCATTTAACTGCCAGTGCTTCTAGATTCTACAAGACAAAGGGGAGTTAAAGTGGAGGCTCATGCCACAAATGCCATGTTTGTTTTTTCCAAGGTAAAGGAAAACTGACACACCTTGATAAAAAGGTATTGGAAGAAGCAGATTCTGAATTCCAACAGTATCAATAGAATCTTTGATTTCAAAAACCTGACAAGAATTAAGGTACAGAGGGTCTTGTGGGGTAGTGGAGTGTCCCTACCTCTGGGCCACACAATTCAGGTTCAGACACAGTGAAGGGTCACTCGACCTGAAATGTTGACTTTGTTTTTTTTCTCTCTACATATCTGTGAGACCTGCTGCGTTTCTCCAGCAATCTCTGTTTTTGTTTCAGCTTCGACCTCAGATGTAATGGCACCCAAGGTGTGACATACCACAATCAAACAGATTGATTATTAAGTAAAGGAATAAGATTACAGGCAATTGCATCTTTACAGCTGCAAAGCCAGTCAGCAAAGTTCAAGAAATACACTCAAGAACAGTTCCTTAATCTCATAACAACATACTGTACAGCTTATTCAGCAAAATTCAGAATTCATTTCAGTTTTGGTTATCTGTTTGTAAATTGCACCACAAAATTGAATGATAAGATCTTTGCTGTGCATCACAAAATCACAAGATTTTATGAGGATGATTTGTCATGTCCTGAAAATCATCAAATAATTAGAGAACTGTGCAAATTTTCATGCTTGGCCATTCAAAATACAAATAATTGGCAACTAATATTAGAGGACTGATTATTGCGACTTTAATGTAAATTAATATGCTTTCATTTATTTAACTACATTCATTGCAGTGGAGACATTTTTAAAAAATTTGTGAAGCACTAGGTGAGAATAAACATTGTGATTTTAGAATATGAACATAAAAAACATGCAGATTAGGAGCACTTGATCCATTACTCTGGATTCCCGTTTATCCACAATAATGCTTATCGAGAAATTATTACATCTGCCTTGAAATTATTCTAGGACTCTGCTTCCACTGTCTTTTCAAAATAAGCATTCCAGTAACTCCAGAAAAAAAATTTCCTAATGTCTGTCTTAAATGTGAGACCTTTTGCTTTTAAACAGTGACCCCCTAGTTCTCGATTCTCCTAAAAAAAAAGGAAACATCCTTTCTACATTCATCCTGTCCAGACCTCTCAGGATCTTGTATGCTTCATTCAATTCACCATTTACTCTTCTAAATTGCAGCACCTAGCATTTTCACCATTTTCATAGCTGACCCCCTCCCCCATTAGTCTAATAAACCTTCCTTGAACTGTTTCCAATGCATTTACATCCCCCCTTTTATCACAGTGAGCCTGATACAGTCTCACCAATGCTGTGCAGCTGAAGCATAGCTCCCAATGTTAATATGCAATTCCCTGCAATAAAAAATAACATTCTAGTAACTTTCCTAATTGCGTGCTGAACCTGCATATTAAGCCTTTGTAATCTATGTACTAACAAATCCTGTGTATCTGAGTTATGCAATCTCTCCTTTTAAGTAATTTTATTTTTTCTGTAAAATGGACAAGTTCATATTTTCCTTCATTATACTCCATTTGCCAGATCATTGTCCAGTGCTTGAGAACATTCTCTGCAAAAAGCATGAGCCCAGATGGCTGTGTTGTGCAAGAGTTCAGAATATTTGTTATGGGCTGGAGAAGAACTTGAAGTAGGACGAGGAGGATCCAGTTTCCAGCAATGACTTTGTTAGAACCTGGAAAGAGGTTCTGCATAAGCAGTATGAGGTTCTGAGCACCAAATTAAGAAACAGAATCTCAAAGGTAATAATCTCAAGATTATTATCTCAGCCTCCTGCAGGTTGGTGTAGACTAAACAGGATTCGAGAGATGAACATATAGCTAAAAGACTGTTGTGGGAGAAGTGAGAAAGTGGGGGATCTGTACCAGAGTGATCGTTTACATGTGAACTATATGTGATTAGATTAGATTACTTACAGTGTGGAAATGGGCCCTTTGGCCCAACAAGTCCACACCAACCCTCCAAACAGCAATCCATCCAGACCCATTCCCCTACATTTACCCCTTACCTAACACTACGGGGCAATTTAGCATGGTCAGTTCACCTAACCTGCACGTTTTTGGACTTTGGGAGGAAAACGGAGCACCCGGAGGGAAACCACGCAGACACAGGAAGAATGTGCAAACTCCCACTCCCGGGAATTGAACCGGGGTCTCAGGCGCTGTGATACTGTGCCACCCACTAAGGAGGTAGAGTGGATTTTACACTAAATGGTGGGGCCAAGGGCCCAAATTTAGAATGACCTGGTTAATCAAAGAGGGGATTATGCAATAGAGGAAGAAAATAATGCAGAAAATGATAGGCAATGTTAAGAAGGTTCAGAGATTGCAGATCCAAGAGCAAAACAGCAAATTAGGAAATTAATAGAAGGACAAAATTTAAGGCACTGCATTTGAATGGATGTAACATTTGAAACACAACAGATGATCTAATAGTGCAAATTGAGGTAAATAAGTACAATCTAGTGGTCATAACTGAAACATGGCTGCAGGGTGACCTAGATTAGGACCTGAATATTGAAGGGTATGTGACATTTACGAAGGACAGGAAACTATGAAAGGATGAAGGAGTGGCTTTGTTAATTAAATATAATATTGGCACAATAGAGAGGGATATAAAGCAGTCTGGGACAAAGAATGATAAAGTCAAGAGGTCACTTGTGGGAATTGTGGATAAGCCTGCCAACAGTAACCACATATTAGACAGGATACAAAGGAAGAAATAGTGGAAGCTTGTCAAAGGGTACAATATTTATCCTGGGGATTTTAATTTAGATTGATAGTGGATGAATCAGATGGCAAGAAAGCTGTCTAAAGGAGGAATTAATTGAATGTTTTTGGGACAGTTTTTTAGACCATCGTGTTATGATACCAACCAGACAGCAGGCTACATTAGACCTGGATTTGACCAGTGAGAGGCTTAATTGTGAATGTGCTTCTGGTAACAGTGATCATATATGATTAAATTTTGCATATAGTTTAAGGGAGGGAAGAATGGGACCAAGACTTACTGTTTTGAATTTAAGCAGGGAGCATGAAAGCAGATCTAGCAAAAGTGAACTGGCAATTTAGGTTAAGGAATATGTCAATAGAAATGCAGTAACAAATATTAAGGAAATAATCCACAAAACACAACATTGATATATCCCTGACAGATATATCAGTTGAAGTTAAAATCAGATCAGCCATGATTTCATTGAGTGGTGCAGCGGACTGAAAGAGCCAAGTGGACTACTCTTGTTCCTTGTTTGCATGTTCATATATTTGCATGTGTATATGTTTATATGTTCATATCACAAACACACAAACAGGAGGATAGTTTGTGCAGCTGGTACAAAATTGCTGCCTGCCTTCTTTCTCTAACAGTTACTACATACTTCTGACTGTGGTCACGCTTTTTAAAAAATGTGGAACTACTTGAATGATGTATTGTGAAGCGATAAAAAGAATTATTGATGATCCACACTCTCAATTTTGGGAGATACTTACTTAGGGAAGGAAGTTGTGTACCAGTCAAAGGGTTTATCAGGAATTAAATGATAAGTAATATTTTTTACTGCTGGAGATTTATGTAGACATTGGATAAGGATAAAATTATTCTTAGTTGTAGTAACACTGTGACCAAATAGCCTCAGGCATCAAGAATGCCTGCTTGTGTAAAATACTGTAGGAGAACAAGAACTAGCCAATGTGGAACCAGAACTAAGCAAGAAATTAATCTTCATCTTCATGTTCAGATAACCATTGGTTTTTCAGGTGATTCAGTTAGAAAAGATGAGGATACAAAGACTTCCCTTATATGGAAGTTTTTTTACTTGTCATTTTCAGACTGCTGCTAAACACCCTTTCTGACTAGCTCCTTTTCTTAAATCACATCTGATCTTTGAGATTGACACAGTAGTGATTCTGTCAACTCATTCGCTTTAATAATTTAGTAATATAGAAATATTTCCAGTGTGCACTTGAAATTCTCTTGTCAGCTTTCACTTTGAATGTTGTAAAATTGTTTAATATTTCATTTAGTTACTGTATAAAATGAGTAAAAACATATCTGGCCAAATTTTTCACATTTTGATAATTCTTTTAACTCAGACCATTTTTCAGCCTATACTTTGCTTTCACGTAGCCCACCGAGATAAAAGTTTTAAAAATAAGTTGAATCATTTTTACAATTTCATGGGTTTCTATCACCAACAGTTGTTGGTATTTTACTATACAATCCTGGAGCTAAGGGACAGAATGAATCAGGTCCGCAGAGGCAGTTTTAGAGGTGCACACACTAAGACATTTGGAAAGTTTGAAATGAAATGAAATTCTATTGCCTGAACTGGGCTGGTGGAAAATGCAGAAATCTGTAATACCCCGATACTTCTATTGATGCTGTGGAGACCATTCAACACCATGACCAAACAATTGTACACTCTGCCACCCCATATGAGCATGCCAAGCCAACTGTACCAAGGCCAGCTTTGCACATTAGTAAAACTGGAATAAATGGGTATCAGGAGTGAAGTGTCCACTGATTGGAATCATACCTGGCATAAAAGAAAATGTTTGTTTATTGTTGTAGGAGATCAGTCATTACAGCTCAAGGACATCTCTGTAGGAGTCCCTCAAGGTAGTGTCCTAGGCCTAACCATCTTCACCTTCTCTCCATCATAAAGTCAGAAATGGGGATGTTGATCGATGCTTACACAATGTTCAGCACCATTCATGACACTTCAGAAACTGAAGCAATCCGTGTTCAAATGCCACAAGATCTGGACAATATCCAGGCTTGGGCTGACAAGTGGAAAGTAAGACTCACAATATACAAATGCCAGGCAATGACCATCTCCAATAAGAAATGATTTAATCATTCCTCAAAATTCAGTGGTGTTACCACCACTGAATCCTCCACTCTCAACATCCTTGGAGAGAACAGATTGAACAGAAACTCAACTGGACTCATCACTTAAACACAATTTATGGCTACAAGAGCAGGTCAGAGCGTAGGAATACCGAGGCAAGTAAACACTTCCTGACATCCCAAAGCCTGTCCACTATCTACAAGGTACAAGCCAGAAATGTGATGAAATATTCCCCATTTGGATATGTGCAGCTCCAACAACACTTTAGAAGCTTGACATTGTCCAAGACAAAGCAGCCCACCTGATTGAAACCACACCTATAAGCATCCATTCCCTCCACCACTGATGCTCAGTAGCATTCACCAAAAATCCATAGACAGCACCTTCCAAACCCACAAATTCTTTCATCTAGAGGGATAAGGGCAGCATATACATGGGAACATCACCACCTGCAAGTTCCCATTGAATCCACTCACCACCCTGACTTGGAAATGTATTCTCATTCCTTCACTTTCTCTGTGTCAAAATCCTGAAATTCTCGCTTAAGGGCATTGAGGGTAAAGCTACAGCACATGAACTTTAGCATTTTGAGAAAGCAACTCACCAGCACCTTCTCAAGGGCAGTCAGGGATGGACAATAAATGTTGGCCAGCCAGTGATGCCTACACCCCACAAGTAAATGAAGAAAAAACACCACGATGGTGTTCACTGCTGCAGGTGTTAGGAAAAAGAAATATGTGAGATCAGTCAAAACAACATGATGTACGTTCTTGGTCACAAACATTTAGAGTCATAGAGAAACAGACCCTTTGGTCCAACCCATCCATGCCGACCAGATATCCCAACCCAATCTAGTCCCACCTGCCAGCACCTGGCCCATATCCCTCCAAACCCTTCCTATTCATATATCTATCCAAATGCCTCTTAAATGTTGCAATTGTTTAAAAAAATCTTTGAGATAATCTCTCATACAGACATCTAAAGTAAAGGAACATTCACGATGATCCATGTGGGTCCATTGTGTTTCATATTATGTCAAGGTTCTGCCAGCAGTTTTGGAGGCAGTCAGCTAATCTTGATGCTTTGGATGACTTTGATGTATGTCCTCTGGTCCCCTGAGGCAAAGATGCCCCAACTTTGTGAACGACAGTGATGGGAGCCACCCCTTACCCCCATGGGATCTTGTGGTGGGTTGTGTAGGAGCTCCTTCATTATCAGAAACAGCCTAGATGCAAAAAAACTGTTGATCATCCACCATGCTCAAATCTATTTGTCCCTCCCTGCTTACCTGACAGGGATGAGGACTTGAGCGAGATTCCAGACACCCTATCCCCCTCCCATATTGACGTTGCCCAATTGAGATCGGCATTAATGTAAAAGTTTAGCAATGTCCCTTCTAATTGTATGTTCTGCTGCAAAGATCTCTGATGTCTGACATTTTGAAGTGAAAGCCAATGCATCAGTGTGTTGTGTGCTTGAAACTCTGCAATGCAACTTAGGTACAATGTTTGCAGGTTTGAATGTACACCCATCATCCTATGAATGTGCTTTTGGTTTTGGCTGTCCATGAGTTGCCAGCTTTTTAAAGGAGGAAGCCCTCCAACATGATTGAAGTTGAGGGAGAGATTGCAGTGCTCATTGCCTGAACAGGACCATGCACACCACCTGCATACTTTCCATAGGTGTACTCTTGTTCTGCGACCAGGTGCTCTAGTTGAGTGGCAGTTGTTATTTCCACCTTTGTTATTTGGAGATGACAGAAATTACAGTTGTCAAGGAGTTACCAAATCAATGGCAGATGTTGTGACAGAGACCTTCACTCTTTCCTCTCTGATTGTCCTGCACTGTTTGTATTCTTCAGACCTGCTGGGTAGCAGAATGGTAACCTCCTCCTTGTTCATGGACTGTCATTGTAGAATGTTCCAACCATGGTCATCAATTTGGTGGGCATCCTGTGGTTGACCACTAATTGGTTAGCTTTTGCTTTGGCTGATGATATTCAACTACTGGCCATAAAATCCAACCCAAAGATTGAAATTGCTGTTTAATGGAGAATTATGGTCCACACATTACTGCAGTGTGATGACTCAGTCACAAGCCACTTATCTGGAAAGAAAATTAAATAATCTGCATTTATATAGTGCCGTTCATGGCCACTGGATGTCGCAATGTGCTTTACAGCCAGCGAAGTTGGGAGTATATAAAATGTGTACAGCCAGTTTGTGTACAGCAAATTGCCACAAACAGTGATGTGATATTGACCAAATCACCTGTTTTAGTGAAGGTAAATGATGAATCTGTATTTGCCAAGACAACAGAGAAAACTGCTCAGCTCTTTTCCAAAACAGTGCTGTGGAATGTTTCATGTAAGTTGGAGGGGCAAACAAGATCTCATCCGAAATTAAGAGCTGTGTTAATTGCTTCCCCCTTTGTCCCACCTCTTCCTCTTCCTCCTGCTAGTATTGATCCTTCTCCAATTATTCTTTCTCCTCAGCTAATCACTATATAGCTGGTATCCAGGACTATGCCCTGATGATAGTTGGCTCGTGTAGCACGCTCTTAATGTGTAGGCTGCTAATTACTGCAGGCTTTCTCCAGAGCTGTCCTGGCAATGGATATGTTGCTGAAGCATCCTGATTTATCTTGATCATATTTCATGTCACAGCGCAGTTTTGTTGCAAGTGCTGTCCACAGGTTCTGAGCCATATAGTCATTAAACTGCTTCTTTCACCCAATAACCATGTTCTGGCTTGTCATGGTGGCTCAAATGCAAATTATACAATGGAACACCTCAGAATGAAAGTAGCATGTCTGCTGCCTGAATACTGGACAACGACCTGCATTATACGTGTGTATAGTCACATGCCAGCTGATGTTGAGAACTTTATAGTTGCATCTTAGAGTTTTAATTTGGCACTTGTGAATAGACATGTGCATAGTGAATGACAATCTGCTCTATGGGAAAGTCTGCATGTTCGATCCCACTTGCTTCTCTCTCTGGTATATCCCTTATTAAGCAGTGGATGGTGAACTGAGAGATGTTGTAAACATTGTCTATGCCAGCCTGGAAGGAGCCAAACTCAAAAATGTTCTTGACCACAGTCACCTTCATAGCCGTTGGCAATACTGCCTTCACCTTGTGCTGAGGCTGCAATCTTGTCTACATACCATAGCAGATTTCTTGATGATGCAGAATTGCTCCCTGAAAACTCTGGCCAGATTTGCCTGCCTGTTGAGATCCCTTCTGCTGCACCTTTCTCCTCTTCCAACAGCTGATCTGCTCTGTGTTGCCTCTGCTCCATCTCCCTAAGACTTGTCTATCATGCAATGTGAAATAGACATCACTAAAAATTTCAAATTTTAACATTATGTTTTAACACAAATCATTTGTGTCCACAGCATTTGGGTATTTGTGTTCAGTTACATTCAAGTCTACTATGCCTATAATCTAGTCCATGATTGCACACAGTTAATAGACTGTTACAGTTAGGTGCGGTGGGGTCACAACTCTCCCTTTTTAAACTCCTCTCGATCAATTGCAACAATTTTTTAAAACTTTTATTTTCTAATACAGAGCTATCATACTTCAAATAAACTTAGTATAGCAGGTCAAAAATGAAGGAAAGCCAATTCTGAGGTTTACTTGAGTGATGGAGATTGGAGTTGTATTACTTAATAAATATTAAAACGTGACAATGGACACACACACACTGATATAGCTCCCAAAGGAGGAGGAAAAGATTTCTGGTACAGACAGGAAGGTCTGGGAAGTTGCAGTTTAAAGTTTGATACAATTCTTGAGTTGAGTGAAACTTGATGCCTAACGGTTAGCTACCACTTAGGACTGGTGAAGCACAAGGAGAAATGAGTGTTTTCACCATTTTAGAACTTTTCAAGTCAAGTTGATTTTCATCCAGATAATTTCTGAACTTAAGGTTGAGATTAAGAGAGATGGGGAGACAGAGTGTCTTAGTTCTTGTTCTCAAATCCATTACTACTTGTCTCTCTTCTGCTGATCCAAGGCAGGTGTTAATGAAGGTCTGTCTGTATATTCCTGAGTATGCTCATTGTTTTCCAAAGCTGAATATTCCACAAACAACCTTTCATCTCAATGTGTTGCTTCTAGAAATGTGCACATCAACCAAGTTATACAGACCTGAGTTTCAGTGTACTTTTACAATCGTGTTTATTTTAGCTCAGACTGATCAGTTTTCTCTGATGGTTACATGAATACAGTTCATGGTAATAGATTCAAGCATTATAACTGGTCTAGAATTCCCCATCTTTTGTCTACTTCTCTTTTTAACCAGTGGCGTCACATTTGCTGTTTTCCAATCTGCTGGAACTGCCTGAGTCCAGTCAATTCTGGAAAATTACCACAAGTGGATTTGCTATTTCTCCCACCATCTATTTTAGTACCCTGGGATGCATTTCATCGGGGTCTGTAGACTTGTCTCCCCTTACTCAATTAGCTTGCCCAACAGTACCTCTTTCATGATAATGATTGTTGCCAGGTCCTTACCTACCTTCGTCTCTGTCAATTACTGGCATGTTATTCGTGTTCTACATTGTGAAGGCCAACACAAAATACCTATTCAATGCCTTGGCCATTTCCTCATATCCCACTTCTAACCACTTTTTTTTTTTGTTTTGTATATTTATAGAAACATTTGCTATCTGTCTTTATATTCTGAGCTAGTTGTTTTTCTCACAATCTATCTTAATTTTCTTTTTAGCTCTTTTTGTGGCTTTCTGTTGACCTTTAAAGCTTTCCCAATATTTTAGTTTCCCACTGATCTTGGCCACTTTGTATGCCTTCTCTTTCAATTTGATAGCCTCCCTTATTTCCTTAGACAACCACAGCAGATTACCCCTTTTCATTCGCTGGTATATGTTTTTGCTGAGCACTTTAAAACATTGCTTTGAAAGTCCTCCACTGTTTGCCAACTGTCCCACTATAAAGTCTTTGCTTCCAGTCTACTTTAGCCAACTCCTCCCTCATCCAATTGTAGTCTCCCTTGTTTAAGCACAGGACCCTGATATTGGATTTTATCTTTGCATTTCCATCTGTTTTCTGTATTCTGTAATGGGGAAAATGCTCGAGTCTATTATCAAAGAAAAAATAGCAAGGCATCTAGATAGAAATTGTCCTGTCGGGCAGACGCAGCATAGGTTCATGATGGGCAGGTCATGCTTAGCTAATCTTTTGGAATTCTATGAAGACATTATAAACACAGTGGACAATGGGGACCCAGTAGATGTGGTGTATCTAGATTTCCAAAAGGCATTCAACAAGGTGCCTCATAAAAGGCTGCTGCTTAAGATAAGGATGCAAGGTGTTACGGACAATGTATTAGCATGGATAGAAGATTAGGTAACAAACAGGAAGTAAATAGTGGGAATAAATTAGTGCTGTTCTAGTTGGCAATCAGTGACTAGTGGTGTGCCTCAGAGATCAGTGTTAGGATCACAATTATTCACAATTTACGTAGACGATTTGGAGTTGGGGAAATATGTGTAGTGTGTCAAAGTTTGTGGATGACACTAAGATGAGTGGTAAAGGAAAGTGTGCAGAAGACTGGGAAACTTTTCAAATGGACCTAGATGGTTAAGTGAGTAGGCAAAGGTCTGGCAGATGGAATACAATGTTAATAAATGTGAAGTCGTGCATTATGTAAGAACAACAGTAAAAAGGACTATTACTTGAATGGTAAGAAATTGCAGCATGCTGCTGTGCAGAGGTACCTGGGTGTACTTGTGCATGAATCAGAGAAGGTTGGTTTGCAGATGCAATAGAAAATTGGGAAGGTAGATGGAACTTTGGCCTTCATTGCTAAAGGGATTGAGTTTAAAAGCAGAGAGGTTATGTTGCCACTAAATAGGGTGCTGGTGAGGCCACACCTGGAGTTCTGTGTGCAGTTTTGGTCTCTTTACTTGAGAAAGGATGTACTGGCACTGGAGGGGGTGCAGAGGAGGTTCACGAGATTGATTCCGGAGTTGAGGGGGTTGGCTTATTAGGAGAGACTGAGTAGACTGGGATTATATTCATTGGAATTTAGAAGAATGAGTTGGGATCTTCTAGAAACATATAAAATTATGAAGGGGTTAGATAATATAGAAGTGGAGAGGATGTTTCCACTAGTGGGTGAAACTAGGACAAGAGGGCATAGCCTCAAAATTAAGGGTTGCAGATTTAGGACTGAATTGAGAAGGAACTTCTTCACTCGGGGGAATGTGAATCTATGGAATTCCCTGCCCAGTGAAGTGGTTGAGGCTTCCTCAGTAAATGTTTTTAAAGCTCAGATGGATAATTTCTTGAACAGTAAAGGAATGAAAGGTTATAGTGAGAGGGCTGGTATGTGGAGGAGAGGCCACAAAAAGACCAGCTGTGATCTTATTGAATGGTGGAGCAGGCTCGAAGAGCCAGATGGCCTACTCCTGCTCCTAATTCTTATGTTCTTATATGTATGAGCTTGGCTCAACCGAGTTTGCTGGTAACACCAACCATTTTAGGTAAGTATTTGTTCTTTTTAATCACATTTCTCTTGCGTGAAGTCTTGGGTATTAAAATCAAATTATGAAAATTGAATAATTGTCTATGTTCACTACAATCATAAGAAAACAGTTTTTTTTTTACACCCAAACAAGGGATTGAATAGTTCCATGATTTTCTTGTGTGTTATTTATCTGCCATCCAAAGAGAAAAGACCATTCTTGACCAGAAGTTAGTTCTGGAATGGTGAATATGTTTTTTTGTAGCTATTGTATTCTTAAATGTGCGTCATAAACAGAAGTATAAACAATGTAGCTTAGTTCCATGCTGCAATTTTACAAAATTGAAATGATTGCTTATTGGTGTATCTAGCGCTGTCTTCTGGTTTCAGTAACATTAAAATCACTTAATTTGAGACACAATTTCATAAGTTATTACAATCAAAATTTCCAAAATCTGGTTCAATTGGATAGAACGGAAAATATATAAAAGGAGCATATTGGTTTCCTCTTGATTGCAGTAACTATAACACCTTTCCTATTCTTGTCACATTTTATAAATGGTTTCCTACTGTTGCTGCCTCACATCCTCCTAAAACTGGTTGCGACTGGATAACAGCCAAAATAGCAGCCAGATGCATTTTTGTTTTCCTGTAATTTGAAGCAACTTTAACAGTGTTCAACAATACATTACATTTGTATAGCACATTGAATACAAGAAAATAATCCAAAGTACTTAACAGAAGCATTTTTTTAAAAGGATGCTAAACCAAGGAAGGGTTAAAGAGCCTTTTGGTTAAGACTAAAAAGAGCCTTAAAGGAGGGGTGGTGGGACATATTTAGCCATTTTTGCATATGGCTTATGTCTTCAAAAAAATAACGATACATTTGGGATTGAAGGGGTAAAAATAGATTTTTGCAGCACGTACATTTTCATGCGTAAGGAGTGGAATGGACAGATTAAAAAAAAAAATCAGTACAGATGCAGAAACAGTGACAAAAACAACACTATATGTTAGGAATTGGAAATTAAACAGGGGCAAATCTAATGGGCAAATCGGCCTCTGTGAATCATTTCTCCCAAACCGCACCAGTGACAGCTTGGGGTTATAGACTGAACTATGTGAAGACCTCAACATGCTGTCCATGCTTTTTTTCATTGGGGTGGATGCGGGAGCAGGTAAGTGTCCTCCCATTGAGTGGCAGAGCTTGGGGTCGCACAATGCAATTGCCTGATTCAAAACTAATTACAGAGGAACCTTGATTATCCGGCATTCGATTATACAAATATCAGATTATCCAGAAAGGACACAAGCTCCCGATGCTCGGCTAAACTATGTTATCCGGCATTCGATTATCCGGAATTCAGTTAACCGATTGAATTCAGTTAACCACCTGTGTCCTTTGGATAATCGAGGTTCCTCTGTACTGCCATAGCTTTCCCAGGGGTTGGGAAAACACAGTCTTAAAACAGGGATGTTAGCTGCTAACTCCACTAGATTAGTGTCTCTTTGCAGCATTTCTGCGGACCAGGGGGACCCTTTGCCCTCCCCTGCTACTCATGGCCTTCCTTTTATTCCTATCACATTTATACAACCTCCCCTTTAGTCCTATTCCGAACAATCTTTTTCTCTCCATGTCCTAATGGTCCCTTTGCCTGTCCTGCCATGATGGTCTTGCGGTCATTCTCTCTCTCTCTCTCTTTCTCTAACTCTTTCCACCCCTAACCTAGATGGAGTCTTTCTCTCGCTCGCTTTCTCTCTCTCTCTCTCTCTCTCTCTGTCTTTCTCTGCACCAGTCCCAATGGCCGCTGTCTCCATCAGTTTTGTTTTCTCTCTCTGCTACTCCAGTTCCAAGAGTCTCTTCCAGTAGTCTCTCTCTCTCCCTCTCTTTCATCTGACAGCCCCTCTTCCCTCCACCCTGCCCTGATTGTCTTTCTTCACTACTCCAGTCCTGATTTGCCCTCACTCCCTAGGGCCCTGATGGTCTCTCTGTTCCCATTCCCTCAGTGCTGATAAATCCTTTCTCCTGAAGGTCTGATGGTCTCTCTCCCTGTCCTACACATTTTCAATCCCCTACCTAATTTTCCACCCTACCAATTTCTGAATTTTGACCTCCTGCTACTGGTTTTGCTTCCAAGCTACTGGCTAGGCTGCTATTTGACTGGTGGCCTGGCAAGAAATGGTATAAAAATAATAATGAGGTGCTGCCATTAAATCTCTTAGATCTTCTGCATCTCCAGTTTTACCAGCTTATTAGTCAGTTTGCAACCTCTCTAATATCCTTTATATTTCATCATAATTGTTAGGCCATTATCCGCAAAGACAAACATGTGACATTCACTCAAATTTCCTTTATATGATGTGTTGGGATTTTTTTTTAAAATTCCTTCAACGAAGCAAACTTTTGAATTCATAGATCTGTATAAAAGCTTCCTGTATGTCTGAATATATATCTATTGCCTGAGATTGAGAGGAAGAATGCACATGATGTGAACAAAACAAAAACTGGATATCATCAAGACATCATTGAATGGCATTCAACAGCTCAAGGGATATCAGAGCAAAAAGAAACATCCTCACTTGTAAGACTATTCAGGTCTCATCTTGTAAAAGAATTGGATGTTTCTGCCCACACTTGGAGATGCAGGAGAATGTGTCACCTGCTGGAGTCTGCTGGTTGTAGAGCTTCAGGGCTCAGAATGGCAAAATAAATCTTTAAATCTGGAGATGTTGGAATTTATAGCCTGCCTTGTGGCTGCTGGTGACTGGGCCTGCTGACATGCAGCTTTAGTTGCAGAATTAGTGTGCTACTTGTGGATTCTCATGATGTAGAGAGGGATGGTCACCCATTGAAAGGTCCTCAATCCCTGATTGAGGAATGCAACATTAGGAAAGGAATGCCACTGAAAACTACCCCTTATCCTTACTGCTGACATCCTCCCAGTACCTTCTTTCCACAGCCCCTATCCCACAAAACCCCACCTGCCACTACTTATCTACAGACTAGGTCATTCTGCAATCCTGGGCCTCTAAGTATTGCTCTGACAGTCACTGCCAAAAAAGAGCTGCCAGTTTCTGATTAGTCAGCAGCTCTTGTTCGACAGAATTTCCAGTTCTGGGATCCTCAATCACAGGATAAACCTGTGGTGGCTTTTTTGAGGCCCTGAGTGGCAGTTAATACAGTGGGTCTTCCTGTAGGAGGTCTCTCATTGATTCTCAAGCTAGCAGGCAAGATCCACAATGCCTCCATTACATCCAGCCCTGAAGTTTTAACTCACAATCTCAACATTCCAGGCTTGGATCAGATGTTAAAATGCAAGAAATCTGAAATAGTAATGAAACCTCGGAAACTGAACACTTCTGGTTTTATTGGAGGTGGGGCAGGAACCAATTCACTCCTGGCAGAAGTGGGTACTCTAGATGCTGGAAATTAGAGTCAAGGATAGAGTGGTGCTGGAAAAGCACCGCAGGTCAGGGAGCATCCGAGGTGCAGGAAAATCAACATTTTGAGCAATAGCCCTTCATCATAAAAAGCCCCTTATTCCTGATGAAGTGCTTTTGCCCAAAACGTCGATTTTCCTGCTCCTCAGATGCTGCTTGACCTGCTGTACTTTTCCAGCACCACTCTAATCTTGTACCAATTCATTGGTGGCCAGTGGGTAGTTATTTAAATATTGTAATGAGACTGCTGCCTTCAGTTTAATGATCATTTTATGTTTTACTTCAAGCAGCTGATTGTCCTGGGCCTTTGGAAACTTAGCAGCTTCAAGGAGGCTTCAAAGAGGGAATGAATACATAAAGTGTATGCCCAGCACTATTATGTAAGCCAGGAGGAACATGAGTATTTTTTCTTGACCCAAAATACTGTGCAGTAGAACCTCCTGTAGTCTCATCGTTCTTTGCTCTCCCATCTACCACCAGTAGGCACTTCTCTTCTTTGAAGAAGGGCTTATGCCCGAAACGTCGATTCTCCTGTTCCTTGGATGCTGCCTGACCTGCTGCGCTTTTCCCGCAACACATTTTCAGCTCCTCTTCTTTGGCTTGTATCCAAAACTCCCTTGTCCATGACCAAATGTGGCTCTGCACATCAAATTAGGACAAAATTCGCATTGGCAACATGTCTTCAGCAATATCAAACTCCTAAACTTTTGGTTTGTGTCCATTATCTTCTCTTGTCTCCTTTAAGATGCTCCTATTTATTTAATAAAGATTTTGATTGCTTATTCTAAAATCTCCTGATGTGGTTTTCTGTTAAACCTTGTTGATTTCTTCTTTTTTTTCTCTTTCAGCTTTTCTCATTTATTTGGAGTCACCACAATGTTGGTTAATCACCTTGGTGTGAACCATCATTTTAGATGGAGCAATTGGTTTTTTTAATAGACAGTTATCTTTCCTACTGCTAATCTTTCCCGTTTATTTGAAACCTTGTCTGTCAATGCTCCTGTGAAACGTCTTGGAGTATGTCAGTTCTTTTGGATTGCAAATTATTGTTATCGTTGGTTCCAACAGAACAACATGCAGACCTTCTCCTTGTATATGTATAATGACTACTTGAAATCGTGTGGGCACGTATGGGACTGCACTGCATCAGAAAGTGATACTTCAGGGTCTGTCTTTGAGGGTCTGACTTCAATATATTCCTGACTGCCTCAGAGTTGGTTATTCCTGTAAGTGATCTAGCTGAGGTGGCTATTGCTTTGGATATAGTATCTATTGGCATGCAGTAACCCAACCAATAACCTAAACAATAGTTTCCCTTCCCAGCTTCTGATTTGAATGAGATATTAGGGATGAATTGCTTCATGCTGCCACACTAACTTTGAAACAATTTAGAGAAATTCTGCTTATGTACATAAATGGGCATTTCCTGCTGAAGTTAAATCGGGGAGCTGCCCTGAGGATGTTCATCCTCATTGTGTTAGTTGCACGTGACTTCACACGTACTTCTATAATCTTTTGTTAGTAAAATGAAGTAGGGCAGATAAAAAGTGTTACACAGCTTTTATTGCAATGAGTGAACGATTAGAGCACAGGCAAAGCCAACATTACTTTCTTAATTCAATCTCAATTCTTCCTGCAAAAACAAAGAAAAAGTAATAAACCACATGCTCTACTCCTTTCATGGCTAACTTGCTGTGTGTCAGTCTCTTGTTTAAAAACTGTGACTGTTTGTCTCAATTTCACCAGGGAAAAAGTGAGGACTGCAGATGCTGGAGATCAGAGCTGAAAAATGTGTTGCTGGAAAAGCGCAGCAGGTCAGGCAGCATCCAAGGAGCAGGAGAATCGACGTTTCGGGCGTAAGCCCTTCTTCATTCCTGAAGAAGAGCTTATGCCCAAAACGTCGATTCTCTTGCTCCTTGGATGCTGCCTGACCTGCTGCGCTTTTCTAGCAACACATTTTTCAGCTCTTAATTTCACCAGCCTTTCAGAAATCAGCGAGTGTGACTCAGTTCGCTTGTGGGCCTGTCAGTAAAGCCAGTGAACTCTTCCCCTCCCCTGGGATGTGAAATTAAAGTTGTTTTTGAGATGAATGGGATCCTTATTGGATAATGGAAGAACAAACTGAACCTCTTAAATTAGTTGTGAATTGTTCAGACCAGCTTGTCTGGCCTTGATACAAATTGGGGGCTCTCTTTTTGAACCTGTGTGTGGTGATTTTGTTTTAAAACATTAAGTATCAAATAATACAATGTTTGTAGCACAGGAATAGGCCACTGTGCCCATCAAGCCCATGCTGGGTTCTTTGAAAGGGTGATTTTGCCATAACTGCTCCTTTCCCTATATCTCTGCAATACGTTTTAAAGTGCTTCTCCAAATCCTTTTTGAAAATCCTGATTGTATCCATTACACTCTGAGCATTAGATTCCAACTGGTTCCTGATGTTGGAGTCAATAGGAGCAGTTTCTCTCTACTTATGAATGCCATAAATGCATAAAACTAAAATTCTTCCAGTGAAGAAATTATCAAAAAGCGTTCACCATGACCTTCAAGCAAAAAAAAGTACAAGAACATAATTGACGAAGAAACAATTTTTTTCCAGTTTTATTCTATCTTGTAGAAAATCAGTTTTAAGGACAGTATAAGAAGTTCTGAAAGTTTCATATGTTGCTAAGCTAGCTTCTGTTTTTTCTTAGTCAGAGAGTTAGTAGTTGAGATCTGCCAGCATTTGGAGAAGCTGTATGGAATAAATTAGACAGGTTGCTGGCTCAGTGATTAGCACTGCTGCCTCACAGTGCCAGGGACCTGGGTTCGATTCCAGCCTTGGGCAACTGTCTGTGTGAAGCTTGAACATTCTCGCCATGTCTGTGTGGGTTTGTTCCAGATGCTCTGATTTCCTCCCATAATCCAAAGATGTGCAGGTCAGGTGGATTGGTCAGGCTAAATTGCTCATGATGTTCAGGGATGTGTAGGCTAAGTGCATTAGTCAGGGGTAAATGTAGATTAATAGCGTAGGGGAATAGGTCTGGGTAGGTTACTCTTCAGAGGGTTGGTGTGGACTTGTTGGGCCAAATGACCTGTAGGGATTCTATGATTTTCCAAAATAAAGAGATGTGTGAATAACTTGATAAATGAACTTAACATATTAGATTTACGTTAGAGTCTTTTTTGAACAGCCCAAACCAATGAGGTTACACTGAACAACAATAGCTATAAAATTATTCTAGAACTGATTACAATATGCATGTAATAGTTTAGAGTCCTGTCGTCCTGCCATTAATCCTTAATATGACAGGTGTCACAAGGACTATTTAATTTCAGATTCTAAATTAATTACCTGATCTTTGAAGATTTGCTGCATATTTGCAAAAAATAAGTTTTCAAATCAAATTCTAAAAGTTGTCAGTCAATTTAATATTTCAGGAGACTCTGAGCTTTACTTTTTGCCTTTTTTTCTCAGAGCCAACAACTTTGTTGATTATTCCCTGGAGTCTGTGCTGTGTTTTACATGATTCTATGTTTTCCTATTTCAGTCCTTTAAGTTCTGAATAACGTTTATATCCTTTAACTATTACATTTTAACACTCTTCATTATTTTTTGCAATTCTTAACTATGCATCCTTTAAGTTTTACTATCATTTTACCATACTGTGGAGCTAACAGATATTTTTGAGTTCTTTGTTTTATTTCTTAATGCAAAGTAGAGCTGAAACTATGCAGTGGTTCTGATGTATAAAACTAAATAAACTTGATTCTTCAACATTAAAGTTGCTCTTTCACAGAAATTTGGTTGATGTTAATTAATGCAGCTTTGCATTTACCAAAAACAACTCTGGGAGCAGAAAATCAGTGTTGCAATATGGATTGTTTAGTCTAAACTAGGTATTTGCTGTGGTTCTGTTCGCCGAGCTGGAAGTTTTTGTTGCAAACGTTTCGTCCCCTGTCTAGGTGACATCCTCAGTGCTTGGGAGCCTCCTGTGAAGCGCTTCTGTGGTGTTTCCTCCGGCATTTATAGTGGCCTGTCCCTGCCGCTTCCGGTTGTCAGTTTCAGCTGTCCGCTGTAGTGGCCGGTATATTAGGTCCAGGTCGATGTGTTTGTTGATGAAGTTTGTGGATGAGTGCCATGCTTCTAGGAATTCCCTGGCTGTTCTCTGTTTGGCTTGCCCTATAATGGTAGTGTTATCCCAGTCAAATTCATGTTGCTTGTCGTCTGCGTGTGTGGCTACTAGGGATAGCTGGTCATGTCGTTTTGTGGCTAGTTGATGTTCGTGGATGCCACGAAACAACACGACCAGCTATCCCTAGTAGCCACACACGCAGACGACAAGCAACATGAATTTGACCGGGACAACACTACCATTATAGGGCAAGCCAAACAAAGAACAGCCAGGGAATTCCTAGAAGCATGGCACTCATCCACAATCTCCATCAACAAACACATCGACCTGGACCCAATATACCGGCCACTACAGCGGACAGCTGAAACTGACATCCGGAAGCGGCAGGGACAGGCCACTATAAATGCCGGAGGAAACACCACAGAAGCGCTTCACAGGAGGCTCCCAAGCACTGAGGATGTCACCTAGACAGGGGACGAAACGTTTGCAACAAAAATTTCCAGCTCGGCGAACAGAACCACAGCAACAAGCACCCAAGCTACAAATCTTCTCACAAACTTTGAACTAGGTATTTGCTTGTGATTTCACTGCTTCACGCATACAAAATGCTAAGATTGCTTTCTTGACAGCTCAAATGATGTTTTAACAATGTTTCTGTTGTCATGTTCAGGTTCTACTTGGATTATTCCTCTTTTCCTTGAAGCAAACTATTTGTTAACTTTCATATTGCATCTATTTGAAAGGTGCACTTTTCCAGATGAGCAACTTTTGTAATACTGTAAACATGGGGAATATTGAGAATCCAAGATTCTTTTCACACAAATGTTCTAATTTGAGCATTAAAGCTACATAATTTGGATATCTGCCAGTGGGTTGAAGGAAGGGACAAAGTTTCGATTTTTATGCAAAATGTTATTATTTCTAATGTGCCAGTACTACAAATGCAGTGAACAGAATGTGACTGTTCTTCAGTGCTTAAGGACATAGAATTTAACGCTCACAAAGCCCTCTGCTTATACAAATTACATAGAATCTAAATAGTTATTGATTAATAACTTAGCTAAGAAAACACTGAAGTAATGGGGGGAATAGAGAAGGTCTCTGGTTTAACCAAACTGATCCCGGAATCTCAGTTCTGAAAGCCCTATCCCCAAACTCGGAATCCACCAATTCCATTGGATGGGAGGAATGTCGTTTAATCTTTATAATGTTTCGTTAACGCTCTGCTGTCCAGCTCTGACATCATTCTACTGGATTATTCTATTGGACATGTCTACTAGTACATTAAAAAGGCTTATGCTTGCAAGCTGCACCTACATTTAATTTGCTATTCCCTGTATTTCATTGTCCTTTTGCAATGCACAAAAAGAGAACTAGGTTCAGGGTCAAATGCTAATCACAGGCAATTTGCATCATGCCACTGGTGCTTGCAGACTGGACATTGGATCACAGTTAAGCTGAAGTCAGAGGCCATTAAAAAGGGGAAATGCTGGCAAAAAGAGATCCATCACTTGTGAAACTTCCAAAGGTTGCAATAGGAGACGGTGATGATTGTCTTAGTATCCTTCAATAAAGTGTTGGCAATATATTCTGCTGAATGCAATGAAATGTGGAATAGTTTATGGGATGGGGAAGAGGTGGAAGCGCAGCAGGCAGTTCCATTTTAATGTTATTTGTTGGTCACTCACCTGATCTGTGATATTCACCAAGTTGCTGTGAATACTGACACTAAAGCTAAATGCATGATGGAGACATGGGCCTCATTATTGGGGTGGCCCACGTCCCACTGTATGGAAGAGTGTGTGCAGCCTTCATCTGTAGGGTATGCACCAAACCCTGTTCTCTGAGCTAAGAATATGTATTGTTCCTTATGTTCTCAACATAGACCATTGCCAGTAAGTGTCATATACCTAGCTGTTGGTGGGATATTAGTCACTGTGGTTAATATCCCAACATGGCAATGGTAACTGGACCAATGGCAAGTTCAAGAGAGTAGCAAGCTGCTGCAGAGGCTGAGAAGCACCCAGCTCAGGAAGTGGTTACACCTATAGGACCCCTCATGTTGTGCTGGTCCACTGGAGGACAGTACTTTTCAACCCCAACTCTATTTTCTGGGGATGAGCAAGGTGCTGTATTGATGCAGGCCTCATATGTCCTGAAACCTGTGTGAGGCCTCTAGGCACCCACAAATACATGAGGACAGTGACCAGTGCCATCTGAGTAAGATCACACTGGATCATATTGTTTCCCAGTGATGAGATCAGTGCTGCAATTTGTGCAATGAGATTCAGAACATAGCTGGCTCCTCCCAGGTGCAGGGTGTCATCGACAGAACACCCGTGCTACTGAGGGAGCCATAAAGAGAAGGCGTGGAACTCATCAACAGGAATTGGTTAGTGTACAGGTGATCTGTAACCACCGTAACCACTCCCTGGGGGTGTGTGCCTAGCTGTCATGGCAGGTGCCATGTCTCCTACACCCTGGATCACTCTCAGGTACTTGGTGCATTGGAGAGACAAGGAGTCTTAAAAGGCTTGATACTGGGGGACAGGGCCTACTGTTGAGGCAGATGGCACCATTTTACATGCCCCGAACTGATGGAAAGTGCAGGTGCAATGCTGCCCATGCTTGGGGCAGATAATAGGGCTGCTTGGACTTGTGCTGGGATGCCTGGTGGTTAAATAGTAACTGAAATGAGAGAATAGGGTTGTATATGCAACAAAATGTCAGCCATGTGCAGAGTGGCTGTTGTGTTGTTTCGCTGTCAGTGAGGAGCAAAATCAGACTGCCAAAATTTGGCTAGGTACAGCTTAGCCTTTAAAACTTTGCATGGGACCCAGGAATGCAGGCCTTTTGGTGTATATTCAGTGGGTAACAAGTTGTTCTCAGAATGGCATGCAGTAAGATTGGGCTAACATCGGCCAATAGAGGAGGCACCAGGGAGGATTTGGTAGTTAATGAAGCAAATTTGGTAAGAAACTATAAGAAATCTCTCCAAAAAAACAACTGACACTTAGCCAAAATAATATTAAGCTTCATTACAGTAAGAAGGAAAATATCTGATTCTCAATGTGAAAACAATTTTGCTAAGTTTCCCCTTATTCTTAATGGCAACTCCAAATCTTGTCATTGCATAGTGACTACCCTATTTGTGTGTGTAGGCATCTCAGTAAAGCTCAAACTTGCCTTACTTATACACTATTTCCAATTCTACTCACCTTCCCTGAGAATCTCAATAGCACAAATTCTTGACATGTAAATTAGAGCAGGTACATTGTGGCTGTAGCTGACTAAATTTAACTACTTAGTCAAAACAACATCCCTGCCTGCTCCATAGCCATTATCCTCCCTGAACCTTCATCCACGCAAGTTGACATTAGCAAGCCACAAACCTCAACACATCAGCGTGCCTTCTTTTGGGCCAACTCGCACACCACTTCAGCTCTTCGACATTTGCCTTTGTAGCTCAGGCCTAACTAGGAATGTCATTCTTCTGTTATGTCACTTACTGCACAAACGACAGATATGAATCTCGCGCATCTAGACAGGTTGCACCTTATGACTGTTACGTTGCTCTCTTAGTACTTATTCACTTTGCATTTATTTGAAAGCTGCCAGCCTGTGGATACTTCCCATTGCTTTCTGAGAGCACACTCACTGACTTTAGCACTAACTCACAAGCTACCTGCCTCTGAGTGGCTTACATGGCCTTCTTTAGTAGATAGGGTCTTTGTGTTAGTGCTCAGCTACAGGCTGCAGGCCTTTGTGACTTGCATTGTGTTTAGTGCAGAGTGGAAAGCAGCAACCTGCTATGATGGGGAGCTGAAAACTCAATGGTTTGGATATGTTGCTGTGTGGCAACGTGCTACATCACTGTCACATCTGCAGCATGTGCCGTCAGTTTACGTAGCAAACAGTCTGCATGCGCTTCAAACAAATGGCCATGTGTGAATGGCAAAGGGAACAGTCTTTAGTGGGTGACCATAGTCAGTCAAAGAATTTATCCAGTTTGAGTCTGTGGGGTTTGCTGTGGTCAGTCAGGCAATTGTTCCTTCCAGAGTCTGGGAAACCATGTCATTATAGTTCAGGAATTTGTCTACTGTTACTCCTGCAGATCCAGTACAACCACCCCAGGAATTACAGGTAGGCCAGTCAGAGTGCTGTGGAGAAATAAGTTCAGGGATAGGCTCATTTTTATTCTGCAATGAGTCAAAGGGAGGGATTGAGTGTGATGGAAGTGGATGTAAGTGCAGTTAGTGGTGATTAAAGAATAGTAGGTGTAAGGTGTACCCAATGAGTGAGTAAGAATATGTAGAGGACTGGAAGGGTTAGTAGTTTGGAAGGATGAGGTGACTGAGAATGGACAAGATCCGTGCAATAATGCGAATTGCAGTCCATAAACCTTGGAGAGAGATGTAGCAGCATTAGAATGAGTGCTGGATCTGTGAATGCGAGTTGACAGAGAGAATATGGTGGCACTTACCTTTGCAAGTGAGAAAGTTCATTAACCCGCTTCTTACTTTTGAGCATACGACTTCGCCCTGGACAGACCTCTGACCTTCTTCATCACCACCCATTGGACAACACTTCCAAATCCCTGTTTGCTAAGCTGGATGTCAACTTTCATTTCCTTTGGACCATGTACTCTTTTTGGTGACAGTGAAGTGCCAGGGAACAAGGGGCAGTTCTTGGTTTGCAGCACCTGAGGTGGGCTGCAGCTCAGCTTCAAAGATGATGCCAGCAATGTGAACACTGGATGGTCCCATCAGTGGTCAGAACTTCCACCTCTCCAGGTTGGTAATTCCCTGTGAAAAGTGCCCAAAACCTACTCATGTAATTATTGTAGTGAATAGCAGCAGATTGTGTGAGAAAAGTTACTTAGAGCCAGTGCAGACTGAATGACATGATTTTCACTCAATAAAACACTTTAACTGAAAATGGAAAATACTATCTGTAATGGAGTTTCAAAAACAGCCTACAAAGTAGTAAGCTTTTTGAGTTAAAACAAGCTCTAGTACTGTTCTGTAATATCACTTAGATTTTAATGATTGACAAGAACCGTCTGCCTTAGCTTTCTCTAGTCATTTGAAATGTGCTGCTGGCTTGCACAACTCAAACAAGCTGTGCTTCCTGCAGATATTTGAGCACCATGGAATTGGCATTGCCTTCACCAAAGGTGCATAACTCCATGCAGGCAGAGAAAACGTGGACCCTGAAAAGATTGGGGAAGCATGGAATCTTTCATAAAGGATAAGATCGAATAAATAAAGGTACAATAGACCAACAATACACAGTGAAAGTAAGATCATCACAAAACATCCATGGAAGGAATGAAAGGTTTCCTGTTACAGCTGTAGATGCTCTACAATTGAGAACGTTCACTTCTGGAAAACTGAAAGCATAGAATTCTTTTGCTTCATCGAGACAAAACAAACAAAAATGTCTCATTTGAATTTATTGGCACAGTGAAGCTGGAAATTGCAATCCTTGAGCAGGAAAATATGGGACAGCTGGAGTTGTGACAGGCTCCCATGAGCAACCTGGGAATGTGGTTGCGGCTGCAGATGAGCGTCAGTGACAAAACCAACTCATTTCAGTCGGCGCATAATTTAAAATGTGGATCACCAGGATAATCAAGTGTTCACCTGCATCAGATTGTGATTTTAACTTGTTAGATTGGCAAAGTACTAATATAAGTACTGATTATATCAATATCAACAAATATATACAGCCCCATTAATGTTCAGAGAGGTTTCATAACCAACAGTTACCAACAGTATGCAGAAAAAGGAATGTCAAATTTAAGCACAAAGTTTAATAGGAAAGTTATCTGAAGGTTATATGAATTAAAAGATGCAGCTGATTTCATTCTAAAGTATTCATTTGATGAAAGGAGGATGTCTCTCACATTCTGGGCAGTATCTTGTGATGGGAGTCTTGACCTCTGCTCAAGAGCCAGCCTCTTTTTGGAATGGCCCATTGTGTCATCTTCCATGCACTCAGGCACTTGGCAGGGGAGTTATAAGCCTTCCTTGGGACCAAGGCTCCTGGAGAGAAAGGGATGACCATAAGACCATGAGAAATAGGAAACAGAACAGGTCGTTTGTCATCTCAAGCCTGCTCAGCTATTCAATAAGATCACAGCCAATCCAGCGTTCCTCGTGTCCACTTTGCTGCATTTTCCCCATAATCCTTGATTCTCCAACTGATCAAGAATCTATCGTAGCCTTAAATATATACAAGAACTCTACCCCAACAAC
This sequence comes from Chiloscyllium plagiosum, assembly GCF_037043375.1. Classification (NCBI taxonomy): domain Eukaryota; kingdom Metazoa; phylum Chordata; class Chondrichthyes; order Orectolobiformes; family Hemiscylliidae; genus Chiloscyllium; species Chiloscyllium plagiosum. The sequence goes on from NW_028270139.1 coordinate 6,893,330, forward strand.
TCTCTGTGGCAGCAGTTCGATAGACTCAAAGTCCTCTGAGCAAAGAAATTCTTCTTTATCTCAGTCTTAAATTAGCACCCCTTTATTCTGAGACTATGCCCTGTGGTCCTAGACTGTCTCATGAGGGGAAACATCCTTTCGGCATTTATGTTTCAAGCCTGTCAAGCCCATTTATGTTTCAATAAGATCATCCCATTCTTCTAAATTCCTGTGGAAGAGTCCCAATTTGCTAATAAGAGAATACGTCCGTACTGGAGATCATCCTAGTGAACCTTCTCTGAACTGTCTCCAATAAAAGGATATCTTTCTTTAAATAACAGAGCCAAATCTGCTCACAGCACTCCAGATGTGGTCTTATCATCACTTTGTAAGTTGCAGTAAGACTTTCTTACTCTGATATTCCAACTCCTTCAAAGAAAGGGCCAAATTTCTACTGGCCTTTCTGATTACCTGCTGCACCTTTGTGCTAGCTTTCTGTGTTGTGTGCATAAGTACCTCTCCAAATCACAGACTTTCATTCTGGGTTGGAACATTCTGGGTTTGGAAGCCTGCAAACAACGTCACGTGAGGTCCCTAAACCACTGCCATCCTGCCACTAAAGTTGCCATGGGATGGCATGATTTGACTGCCTGTTATTTTTTTTCAATACTCCTCTGTGAACAATCATTTTATATTTGAAACCCGCCTCTTTGCACTCTTCTGTAGAAAGAGAGTTTGCAAGTCTAAGTGTGCAGTTGAGGCCTCTGATTCAAATTGAAGTAAAAGGTCTGAAATACTTCTCTTAAGGTAATGAAGTCACAAATAGGACCCCAAAGTTTCAAATTCTTGTGAGTTTGCTGTTTGCCATTAAGGTGAACTTGGTCAGTTTTAGTTTTGTCAAATACCAGAGAGAGTACCGGATATTCATGGGAGAGAAGACATCCTAAATGCTAAAATGTGGCTTATTTCATTGAAATTGTAAATCTGAAGTGGATGGCATATGAGGACAAAATTGATGGTTGATGAATAGTTTAAGAATAGGCTTGAAGGTTATAATGATACATACAGGCAGCATATCAAATATTAAATGAAATATAATGGCTCCAGACCTACTGCAACCATGGAAACCGATCAAAACACTCTTCCAAGCAAAGAATTAGGAATACTGGATTTTAGAAAGAAAAAACAACTGAATTAGGGGAAAAGAGAAATAAAGCAAAACCGAAATAATGTTGAATCCTTCATTTTCATTGTGGAACATGGCTTCATAGTACTAAAACTAAGTTCCATGTCAGAATTTTTCTTTTCCTGTGTTATTGGTGATTCATTGTTATAGTCCATGTTTCCCCTAATTTCTGAAATCAGAAGTCAATGTCAAACCGTGCAAACTTCCCAAACAGGTGTGCGGCCACATAGCTTTGAAGGAACATTGGTCACAGTAAGTTGAATCTTTGTTTTGGTTAAGTGCTAGGTGCATTGAGGTTTTTGGAGTTCTTTCACCACAAGGTCTAGTGAGATTTCCTGCTATATTTTAACAAACTCACTCAACTTATTAAGTACTTACCATGCACCTATGGCATCCCTCTCACCCAATTCTATCCCTGCCTTACTTTGCAGAATGTTCCCAGAACATCATGCTACTTAGAGGACATCCATCAAAAGATCAATAACCTTTGCACTTGTGACATCTTTCAAAGACCACTGTTCAGGCAGACAAGTGTTGGAATTCCATCATTTCCCTTCACCAGCAACATAAAGGCACAACAGCCTCGTTGTTTACAGCAAATAGACAGTATGGTTGACACTCAGTCACACAGACAACCTATTCTCTAACTTTAGTCCCTTTTTAACTATAATAGTGTACAACTTACCAGTCTGTAGCAAACATGCAATTTTATTTAAAGCCAGCAAAAAAGAATGTAAATCTAACAAGCTGCAATTCACTCCCCACAGGGAAAACCAAATGCTGGCACTATGACCAACAAAGTTTTACATTCCATGATGGTCTGCTGCAACTCTCATCAACTGGAACTGGGTGTCAATCGGGTCCTGTTTGGTTTATCGTACCTGTTGACATACATGCACAACAAAAAAGGAAGCTTCCATCTACCGAACAGAGGCACCATGTAAATTTATGTTGCTTTATTCAAACAAAAAGGAACAGTATAGCAAAGGAACAGGCCCTCAGGTTACCAAGACTGCACTGACACATGATGCCTCTCTAAACTAAAAACTTTCTACCAGCTCACAATCCATATCCCTGTATTCCCTGCCTATTCATTTATCTGTCAAGATGTCTCTTAAACTTTGCTGTTTTACCCAACTCCATCATCTCCTCTGGCAGTATATTCCAGACACTTGTTTAAAAAAACCTCTCACTCACACCTCCTTTAAATGTAAACCTGTTTACCTTAAACCTATGGCCTCTAATAATTGACATTTCTACTCTGGGGAAAAAGACTCCAACTATTCATTCTATCCATGCCTTTCATAATTTTATAAACTTCTATCAGGTTATCGTCATCCTTCAACATTCAAGTGAAAACAAACCCAGTTTGTCCAGTCTCTCCTCATAGCTAATTTCCTCCAAACTAGATAACATCCAGGTAAGTTGTTTCTGTATCCTGTCCAAAGCCTCCACATATTTTTTGACGAAAAATAAAAGGTTGTTTTTGCACAGACATTATTTTAAAATGGGCATTCTGTAGATAATATTCTTTTGATCAGATAAAGAAAAAGATCTTAATGTAAACATTTTTTTTTACCAATAGTAAGTAATAACTGAGTCAGACAAACAGTATTTAAATACTTAAATTATCCACTGCACAGAAGTTGTGAAAGGATATTGTGAACAATGCATTTATTTACAGAAATTGTAAGCCAGCATTTCATCAGCAAACTGCTCAATTTCAAACTTTTCATCATGATTTAAATGCCTGTGGCCAAAATCACAGTCCTCCAATGGTATGTGTTGTAGGGATTTTTCTTTTGTAAGCTTTTTCAATGTTACGTTGGCCATTTACTAATTAATTTGATGAAAAACCCTGCCCTACTTGTGCATATGGAAAATCCAGAACGTAACACTAATTAGTCGAGATACAAGCAGTCACCAGGTTGCAAATGTGTTCTATTCTTGAGTTCATTTGCAAGTCGATGAATTGGAACACAATACAAGACAATATCAGATAGCCATTTGTAAGTATGTGGAAATATTCATAAGTCAGTTCTTTAAAATTAATATTAATGCAACCCTGTATAGGATCACATTTGTAAGCACCAGCGTTTGTAAGTGGACTTTGTAAATTAGGCACTACAGGCAGTGCCCAGCCAGTGGCAATGAGAGAACCATTTTACATCTTTTCCTTATTTCATTTTTGCTCCTTTGGATGTAAAAGGACTTCATTGCCTTTCCATTTTTCTTTTCTTTTCCATCACTGTTTATTTCCATCGATTTCTTGTATTTATTTAATTCATTCCTGTGCTTTGGGCATTACTGGCTAGGCCAGTCTTTGCTGCCACCCCCAATGTCCCAAAGGGCAGTTATGAGTCAACCACTTTACTGTTGATCTGGAATCACATGTAGACCAGACCCAGGTAAGGATTGCACATTTCTTTCCCTGAAAATATTAGTGAACCAGATGGATTTTTCCTGACAGTTGATGCTGGTTTCATGGTCATCATTAGACTCTTAATTCCAGATTTTTAATTGAATCCAAATTCCATCTGCCATGGAGGGATTTGAAGTCAGATCCCTAGATCATTACCAGGATCTCTGCAATGATACCACTGAACCATGTGTTTTTATTGTTTTTAAAATCTCATGAGTACTGAACATTAGAACATAAGAAGTAGGAGCAGGAGTTCAGCCCCTTGAGACTGCTGTAACATTCCTAGCGATCACAACACCACATACATGCTTTAAATTTGTTATGAGAAAAAAAGAAAGATGGTCTGCAGAAAAGGATTTTGGATTGGGGTGAGGCAGATTTTATTTTAAAAAAGGCTGGATCTAGCCAAAATAGTCTGGGTGCCACTACTTGAAGATAAATCTGCAGCAGAACAGTGGGAGACATTCAAAAAGGTACTGAGGGGAGAACAGGCTCAACATATTCCTTTTAGGATAAAATGTAGCAGCAACATGCTCAGAGAATCATGGACATCTATGACTATTCAAGACTGGATAAAATGGAAAAGAGGGATGTATAAGGGAGCAAAACATCTGAGGTGCTGGAGGAATATAGGAAGTGCAGAGGGAACTCAAGAAAGCATATAGAGCAAAGAGGGTCATGAAAAAATGCTGGTGAACAAGATTAGGGAGAATCCTGAGATATTCTACAGGTATATCAAGGGGAAGAGAATAATCCGGGAAAGAGGAGGGCCTCTTAGGGACTAAGGCAGCAATCTGCATGAAGCTGTAGGACATTGGTAGAGTATTAATTGAGTTTATTACATCTTTACTTGGGAGAAGAGTGATGCATGCATAGAATTCAAGACATTTTTGAACAGATTGATAGAAGAAATGAGAAGACATTGAAGGTTTTGACAAATCTAAAAGTGGACAAATTCACAAGTTCAGATGAGTTGAATCCCAGACCTTTGTGGGAAACAAGGGAGGAAATTACAGGGGCTCTAATCCAAATTTTTAAATCTTCTCTGACCACAGGTTAGATACCAGAGGACTGGAGGGCAACTAATATGGTTCCACTTTACACTGGTGGTAGAGATAGACAAAGGAACTCTAGCCAATGGGTTTTACATCAGTGTTAGGGAATCAATTGGGGAAAACATTGAAGGAGAAAATTAATTTGCATTGAGAGAGCGAGAGTTTGATCGGAGATAGTTAGCATGGCTTTGTCAGGGGGAGGTAATGCAGAATAAATCTGATGGAATTTTTTGAGGAGGTGACCAAGTGTTCGGATGAGGTTAGGGCAGTTGATACAGTTTAGTTGGTTTTAGCAATGCTTTTGATAGGGTCGCCCATTGGAAACTGATAAAGAAGGTCACAGCTCAAGGGAACCAGGCTAACTTGGCAACTTGAATCCAAAATTGGCTTAATGATATGAGACCGTGTGTGGTGATAGAAGGCGGTTTGTGACTGGAACCTGTTATGCAGTAGTGTACCACAGGATTCAGTGTTGGGTTCCTTATTGTTTGTGATATTCACAGATGATGTAGGTGAGAATGTGGGAGGGATGCTAAGTAAGTCTGCAGATGACAGAAAGATTGGCAGGGTGGTTGACCGTAAGGATTTAGGTATTAGGTTACAGGAAAATACTGTTACGATATGGAGGTGGACCCCTCTGTTAATTAAACCAAACATTCAGAAAATCTTTCCTCTGTTTGTAATCTGTTAAAATGTGAATGACAGAGAATTCCCAAATTCCACTATTTAAAGAAAAATATATCAATTTATTTTTCTAACTCTAATAGTGTACATTAAACAAAAAAAACTATTCACAAATCCAAGTCCCCCTTTCTCTAAACTGTTTACTATCTGGTCCCATTCTAAAAAGAATGCTGTTCCAATAAGACGCTTACAAAAATTACAATTAATTTAATCTCAAAATCTCACAGTCTTTGTCTTCTCAGCTGTCTTCAGTTTTGCTGATACTGATCTCGGTGAGTGGTCTTCTTTCTTTACACTGTGAATAGGCTTTACATGAAAAACTACCTTTGATAGAGAGTGTTTTCTAATTTCTTTGAGAGCAAGATGTTATATTGGCAGTTAGTTCTCTGGCTGTACATCAGTTGCTTGCTCTATGGCAGTTGCTCTCCCACTAATTTTCTAAATATAGGGTTTAAATATCTCCCCCCAAACCAGGACACATTAAATTCTTATAATTTGATTGGTTTCCAGATGTCAGAACAATAGATGGACAGATCAGTAGCAGATTGAATTTAACTCTGACAAGTGATGCACTTTGGAAGAAGGAACAAGACATGGGGTACTCAGTCAATGCCAAGACACTAGGAAGCACAGAGGAATACAGGGTTCTTGAATGCTTGCTAAATGTGGTGAGACAGGTTAAGGCAGTTCAAAAAGAATACTAGACTCTTGCCTTTATCAGTCATGGCATAGATTATAAGAGCAGGAAGATCATATTGGAGCTGTACAGAACTTTGGTTGTGCTGCAGTTGGAGTAGTGTGTGCAATTCTGGTCATCTCATGACAGGAAGAGTGTATGGTACTGGAAGAGTGCAAAAAAGATTCACCATGATGATGCTTGGGTTGGAGCATTTCAGCTATGAAGATAGGCTGGAAAAGCTTGGGCTGTTTTCTTTGGAGCAGAGAAGGCTGAGGCGGGGACCCTGATACAGGTGTATGAAATTATGAGGGGCATGGACATAAGTGGCAGGGGTGTTTCCACTGTTTGAAGGGTCAGTACAGGGAAAACAATTTTAAAGTTAAAAGCGGGAGGTTTAGACAGGATGTGAGGGAAAACCTTTTTACCTAGAAGGTGGTGAAAGTATGGACGGTAGTTGAGGGAGGAAATCTCACATCTATTAAAAAGTATATCGATGAGCACCTGAAGTGTAATAACATTTCAGGTTATGGGTTAAGAGCAGGAAAGTGGGACTGGTGTAATTAATAGTTTATTTTTGACAGTGCAGACTTGATGGGCCGAAGGGCTCTTCTGTGCTGTATGATTCTATAATGTGTTGGCATATTCACTTAACCTATCCATATTCATTGGTAAATTTCTTATTTCTTTATACAACTTACTTTCCCACACATATGATACAACTATGTAAAATTGACTACTGTATATTCTGTCTCTGCATCCAAGTCATTAAAACAGTTTGTAAATCATTGGGGCCTGAGGACTAATTCTTGAGACACCACTAGTTACAGTTAACTTGCACCTATCCATTTTATATGTTTTCTTTTTAATTTTTACTATTATGTACCTAATGTGCTGCTTTTTCTCTTGCAGTTTGTACTTAGTGAACTTCAAAAGATTTCCTGTCACAAAAGATGTTTTTATTTCAATACTGCAGAACATAAGTACATTCATCTAAAAAATCTCTCTTTTACTGTTTAAGTGGAAGCATTATCCTCACATATATTTAAAAAGATTTATAGTTACACTACATGTGGATAAAGACATTTCAGACAGGTATAAAGAATTTCTACCATATATATAGAATCGCACAGCTCAGAAGAAGGCTATTAAGCACAGGACTGAATGCTGAGATTTCCCATAACTGTAAATGGTCTACCTGAATTTGTAATTGGTGTGCAACCACACTTAGCACATCTGCTGGCAGATGCCAGCACACTTGTCAGTAGTTATGATACTTTCACAGTAGTTAATATGTACACAGTAAGGTTCCTCAAATAACAATGTGACAATGACCAGATAATCTTGAAAGTGGTGGCATATATAATAGATGCATTGGTTATAAACTTCCAAAATTCCTTAGCTTTTGGAAATATCCCAGTGGATTTAAAAATAGCTGGTGTAACATCTTTATTCAAAGAAGGAAGGAGACAGAAAACTATTGGGTAGTTAGCCTAGCATCTGTCATAGGGAAATTGATGGAAATTGTTATTAAGAAGATACAATAGAATTCTTAGAAAATCATAATGTGATAAGACAGAATTCAACATGGTTTGTGAAAAGGAAGTGTGTTTAACTATTAAGCAGACCATTTTTCTCAAAGAGCTCTAATTATGTTGCTAATTCTAATCTGTCTTAATTGCATTGTATGAAGGATAATTTTTTCTGCAATATAATGCCATGAAATCATTTACATTTACCTGAGATAACAGGCAGAGCCATGTTCTTAATAACCACTATGCCACCTACCCATTTCATGGTCCCTTATGGCATCTATGCCATCTTATGCTGCTCTACTCACATACCTTAATGCTCCTAAATCTACCAACCTTTTCTTTTTCAACTCTTACAGCAATTCACCTAGTATATATGCACCTATGGACACAGAAGGGAAAAAATAAGGTTCCATGACTTAAAGTTTTACATTACAGACTGCATTCTATCGACAAAAATGCTCTAATTCATAAAAACACACCTTGACAGTTCTTGACAGCTTTGAAAGTTCTTGGCTGTTCTTGGCAGGTTGACACTTATTGACAGATCTTTACAGTTCTTGACAGATTTGAGAGGTTTTCACCAGTTTGATTGTTCCAAGGATTTTTTAAAATTACTTTTTTCTGCACAGTTTTATCTACAGTTAACAATCCCAAGGATCCTTAACTTCCTCCCAAAGAGTATCTACCCCTGCCAAAAGATGCCTGACACCAACCATTCCCCCACAAAGGATACCTGATCCTCTACCCTGAAGGTCTGCTGGGACTACATTCACAGGAGGACCTCAGTTCTCTAAAGGGGTATACTGAATATTCAAAAGAAATGCACTGAGGATGAACTTGTGTTCAGATTGTACAGCCTGTATATTCTGGACTCCATACAACTGGGTTACCAAAATTGGCTTTAGGGACAGTTGAATATTTAAGTGGCTAACTGCCTGAGGAATTGCTTATACATGAATCCTGAGTCTCATGACATCAGTGCTGTCATAATGAATTATCCTGTGGAGCATGAGAAAGCTCTCTAATGTGATGAAAATCTGAGCCCATCTCCTCTTCTAGTTTCTTTCCTATTTCCCCTGTCATTCTTCTTTTCTATAGTGCCCTCTACCAACTTCCTTGACCCCACTTAGATTGGAACTAGTTCCTTCTTTTTATGCACTGTCCATGTTCCTGTCAGAATTTTTTCCTCAAAAATGCATCCTCTGTCCTTGCAAACTACTTTACTATCTAAAATCGCCTTTTTTTCTCCACTGTGCTGCCTTTAATGATTTGACAGCAGAAACTTGTCTCTGGAATGCTCTTTAATTCTTCAGCTAAATGAGATTGCCCTTATTTATTTGCATTTTTGCCTATTCAATCATAGTCAATTTCCAACAGTGGTTTCTCTTTGTACATCCACACTTGCACCACTGGAATATCCCAATTCACTTCCATTGCCTTTTGTCTATCTTTACATGCTGTTCCTTGGCAGAATCATCTGAAAACTTATTATTTTAATGTCCTAATGTCTCTTCCCTCTACTGCTTCATCATCTCTGTAATCACTACCCTGCCTCTGTGTTGTCAACTCGCAGTTCTAACATCCAATCATGGATAAGCTATAAATTTCTCCACTTAAACATTGCAAGAATCTAAGCTATTATATTTGGCTTCCACCGCAGGTTTCATGCTCTACCAATGATTCCATTCCTCATCCTGGTCACTGTCATTGAAGCTGAGTATTTTCACCCTTGACATTCATTTGACCATGAGCTGATTTGCAAGCATGGATCATCTCTGTCATAAAGACGGTCTCCTTCTAGCTGTGCAACATTAACTTCCTCCTACCTTAGCCCATCTACAGCTGAAACCCATCTATACCTTTGTTACATCCAAACTTAACTATTCCAGTGCATTCATGAGGAGCCTCCAGAAATTTCAGTTCTATCCAAGCTAAGCCTGACTCATCTGTTATTCTCATCTTTGTTGACCAACATTTCTTCCTGATATCCCAATTTCAAAATTTCATGCTTCTGTTCAGATTCACTACTTCATATTTTTCTCCATCACTAAAATTTTCAAAGAATTCTGCATTCCTGTAAAGTGTGGACCACTATATTAAATGCATGTTATATGTTGGATCCACAGCAAGATTCTAAACAGAAACTAGAGGCCCAAAAATTTAGACAATGGATTCAGGATATAAATTATAACCTTTACACACTTCTTTCATCTGCTTCATATTATCTAAACGATTGTATGTGTCTCATCACATCCAAAGATTTACAGTGATTCAGCAATACAAAGGTGACACTGTATAGTGTAGAAGTGTAATATTATGAAGGTGTAAGAGGTACTGTACCTTTAAGAGAGTTGATAGCTTGCAAGGACTGAGTGAGGCACTGAGTCCGGAGCAAAGTAACAAGATAGCGATTGGTCAGTACAGCTAATACTGGCTGGGTTGGTCTGAGACAAAAACAAATTCAAATTCTGCCAATTAGTTTAAATTATACCCCAAGATACCAAACTCTAATCCAGTTTGAATTTGGTATTTTAACAATATTAAAACCAATGAAATGATCTGATGTTTTGGGGTATAAACCGGAAAAAATTGAACAGTTGAGGGAGAACTACCAAAAGACCAACAGATGTAGGATGCTAGTAAGAACTTTGAGAGGGACCTGTCCAGAGAAGGAGTTTGCACAGAAAGAAAATCGGCCAAGTTGTTAATTTTTACTTTAAATCGTGACTTTTGGAATAGTTCTTTGCCTCTCAAATTTTCATAGAATACTGCACGAGGTAAATCTTTTCTGTGTTGCTGGTTTAACTTAGCCCGGGGTTGATGGGGTGGGGGTGTGGGGTGGGTTTTACCTCGTGTTGTAACAGTAACAAACATTAATATATATGGAACTTCTTTCTATGTTGTTATGAAGAATGTTTTAAAACAAGTTGAGGGCACAAAACTGAAGCACTCCTCAGAAATGTAACAAGATCTGGGTAATATCCTGGCTTGGGCTCACAAGTGGCAAGTAACATGCATGTCAGACAAATACCATTCAATTCCAATAAGAGACTATCACCACCCCTTGACACTCAATGGTGTTACCGTCACTGAACCCCTCACTATCAACATCCTTGGGATTACAATTGACCAAAACCTCATCTGGGCTCACCACATAAACACAATGGTTACAATAACAGGTCAGAGACTAACAGACGAGTAACTCACCTCCTGACTCTCAAAGCCTGTCCAACATCTATAAGGCACAAGTCAGGAGTGTGATGAAATACACTCAATTTGTCCGAATGGGTGCAGCTGTAGTAAGTTTGACACCATCCAAGACAAAAAAGCCCATTTGATTGGCACCATATCTACAAGCATCCACTCTGACCACCATTAATGCTCATTTGCAGCAGTATGTACTGTATACAAGATGCATTGTAGAAATTTGCCGAGGTCAGCATCTTCCAAGCCTACAATCACTTTTATCTAGAAGGGCAAGGGCAGCAGATACAAGAGAACACCACCAATTGCAAGTTTTCTTCCAAGACACTCTCACCATCCTGATTTGGAAATGTATCTCAGTTCCGTCACTATCACGGAGTCAAAATCCTGAAATTCTCTCCCTAAGGACATTGTGGGGTAACCTACAGCATATGGATCACAGAGATTCAAGAAGGCAGCTCACCACCACCTTCTCAAGGACAACTAGGGCAAGTCAATAAATGCTGGCCAGCCAGCCAGTGACACCTATGTCCCATGAATGAATCTAAAAAATGTCTATCAGTGTTTTTCTTTACTATGGAAGCTATGATAGTGCAATGGATAACGTTGTAATATTATGACTACCAACTGCATAAAAGCAAAATATTGAAAAAAATACAATATTGAAAATACTTGGCTGAAGTAGCTGAATAATCTGCTATAGAGTGAATTTCCTGTGGAGGCATATCTACCCGAAAACATCCCTTGACCTGTAACATGAGAATGCAAATATATGCTTGACATTTAACAGAAGCAAGAGCTTTTGACCTCATTTGTGCATATGCTCTACTGTCATGCACAAATGTGATACTACAGCATTACTTACAGCTCAGCTGTTCACATTGTACCAGCCTTCGAACGATAATACAAGTATGACAAATGATAAAGATATAGACTAGTGTAACCCAAACATAGAATCATAGAATCAATTGTTGTCTCTGGTTTGTTACCGGTGCCACGTGATAGAGAGTCGAGGAATAGGGAGAGAGAACAGTTAAATGCTTGGCTACAGGGATGGTGCAGGAGGGAGGGATTCCGGTATCTGGATAACTGGGGTTCTTTCTGGGGAAGGTGGGACCTCTATAAACAGGATGGTCTACACCTGAACCTGAGGGGCACCATTATCCTTGGGGGGAGGTTTTGCTAGTGCTCTTGGGGGGTGTTTAAACTAACTCTGCAGGGGCATGGGAACCTAGACTGTAGCTTTAGGGTGCAGGAGTGTAGGGAGGTTAGGAACATGGCATCAATCTCAAAGGAGGATGCCTGTAAACAGGAAAGTGGCTTGAAGTGTGTATACTTCAATGCAAGAAGTATACAAAATAAGGTAGGTGAACTTGCAGCGTGGGTTGGTACCTGGGTTTTCGATGTTGTGGCTATTACGGAGACATGGGTAGAATAGGGACAGGATTGGCTGTTGCAGGTTCAGGATTTAAATGTTTTAGGGTCAGAAGTGGGGGTAGGGGAGGTGTGGCATTGCTTGTCAAAGATAGTATTACAGCGGTGGAAAGAACGATGGATGAAGACTCGCCATCTGAGGTAGTTTGGGCTGAGGTTAGGAATAGGAAAGGCGAGGTCACCCTGTTAGGAGTTTTCTACAGGCCTCCTAATAGTCCTAGAGATGTAGAAGAAAGGATTGTGAGGATGATTCAGGAGAAGATTGAAAGTAATAGGGTGGTTGTTATGGGGGACTTTAACTTTCCAGATATTGACTGGGAAAGCTATAGCTCGAGTTCGTTAGATGGGTCGGTGTTTGTCCAATGTGTGCAGGAGGGTTTCCTGACACAAGATGTAGACAGGCCAACAAGAGACGAGGCCATACTGGATTTGGTTCTGGGTAATGAACCAGGTCAGGTGTTAGAATTAGAGGTAGGTGAGCACTTTGGGGACAGTGACCACAATTCAGTGACTTTTTCTCTAGTGATGGAGAGGGATAAGTGTGCACTGCAGGGCAAGAGTTATAGATGGGGGCAGGGAAATTATGATGCGGTGAGGCATGACCAAGGATGCGTGGCTTGGAAAAGTAGGCTTCAAGGCATGGTCACAATTGATATGTGGAGCTTGTTCAAGGAGCAACTATTGAGTGTCCTTGATAAGTATGTACCTGTCAGGCAGGGAGGAAAGGGTCGTGTGAGGGAGACTTGGTTTAATACGGAATTGGAATCCCTTGTTAAATGGAAGAGGGCGGCCTATGTAAAGATGAGGCGTGAAGGTTCAATTGGGGCGATTGAGAGTTATAAGGTAGCCAGGAAAGACCTGAAGAGAGAGCTAAGAGCAGCAAGGAGGGGACATGAAAGGTCCTTAGTTGGTAGGATTAGGGAAAACCCTAAGGCTTTCTATAGGTATGTCAGGAATAAAAGAATGACTAGGGTAGGAATAGGTCCAGTCAAGGATAGTAGTGGGAAGTTGCGTGTGGAGGCTGAAGAGATTGGGGAGACACTGAATGAATACTTTTCGTCAGTATTCAATCAGGAACAGGACATTGTTGTCAATGTGAGTACTGAGTCACAATTAATTAGAATGGATGGCTTTGAGGTATGTAGGGAAGAGGCGTTGGAAATTCTGGAAAGGGTGAAAATAGATAAGTCCCCTGTGCCTGATGGCATTTATCCTAGGATTCTCTGGGAAGCAAGGGAGGAGATTGCAGAGCCATTGGCCTTGATTTTTATGTCCTCGTTGTCTACAGGAATAGTGCCAGTAGACTGGAGGATACAAATGTGGTTCCCTTGTTCAAGAAGGGGAGTAGGGATAACCCTGGTAACTATAGGCCGGTGAGTCTCACTTCTGTTGTGGGCAAAGTCTTAGAGAGAATTGTAAGGGATAGGATTTATGAACATTTGGATAGGAATAATGTGATCAAGGATAGTCAGCATGGTTTTGTGAAGGGCAGGTCGTGCCTCACAAACCTTATTGAATTCTTTGAGAAGGTGACTAAGGAGGTAGACGAGGGTAAAGCGGTAGATGTGGTGTATATGGATTTTAGTAAGGCGTTTGATAAGGTTCCCCATGATAGGCTACTGCAAAAAATATGGAGGTATGGCATTTGAGGGTGAGTTGGAGGTTTGGATTGGGAATTGGCTGGCTGGAAGAAAACAGAGGGTAGTAGTTGATGGTAAAGATTCATCTTGGAGTGCAGTTACTAGCGGTGTTCCGCAAGGATCTGTTTTGGGACCATTGCTGTTTGTCATTTTTATAAATGACCTGGAGGATGGGCTAGAAGGTTGGGTGAGCAAGTTTGCGGATGATATGAAAGTCGGTGGAGTTGTTGACAGTGAGGAAGGATGTGTCAGGTTACAGCGGGATATAGATAAGCTACAGAGCTGGGTAGAAAGGTGGCAAATGGAGTTCAATATAGGTAAGTGTGAGGTGATTCACTTTGGTAAGAGTAACAAAAAGATGGGATACTGGGCTAATGGTCGGATACTTGGTAGTGTGGATGAGCAGGGGGATCTTGGTGTCCATGTACACAGATCTCTGAAAGTTGCCACCCAGGTAAATAGTGCAGTGAAGAAGGCATATGGCGTACTGGCTTTTATTGGTAGAGGAATTGCGTACCGGAGCCCTGAGGTCATGTTGCAGTTGTATAAGACTCTGGTGCGGCCGCATCTGGAGTATTGTGTGCAGTCTTGGTCGCCATACTATAGGAAGGATGTGGAGGCACTGGAACGGGTGTAGAGGAGGTTTACCAGGACGTTGCCTGGTATGGTAGGAAGATCGTGTGAGGAAAGGCTGAGGCACTTGGGGCTGTTTTCATTGGAGAAAAGAAGGTTTAGGGGTGACTTGATAGAGGTGTACAAGATGATTAGGGGTTTAGATCGGGTTGACCATGAAAACCTTTTTCCACGTATGGAGTCAGCTATTACGAGGGGGCATAGCTTTAAATTAGGGGGTGGTAGGTATAGGACAGATGTTAGGGGTAGATTCTTTACTCAGCGAGTCGTGAGTTCATGGAATGCCCTGCCAGTAGCAGTGGTGGACTCTCCCTCATTATGGGCATTTAAGCGGGCATTGGATAGGCATATGGAGGATAGTGGGCTAGTGTAGGTTAGGTGGGCTTGGATCGGCGCAACATCGAGGGCCAAAGGGCCTGTACTGCGCTGTATTTTTCTATGTTCTATGTATTCTGAGAATTACAGTCATTTTATCATCCCCAAATACCATGAGATGCACTCTACAATAATATTAACAGTAAGAGTTGGAAATAAAACTTACAATATGTTTGTTGAAACTTTATTGCTGGAACAGCACAGCATCCAGGGAACAGGAGATTCGACGTTTCGGGCACAGGCCCTTCTTCAGGAATGAGCAGAGAGTGTTCAGCAGGAAAAGATAAAAGGTAGGGAGGAGGGACTTGGAGGAGGGGCGTTGGAAATGTGATAGGTGGAAAGAGGTCAAGGTGAGGGTGATAGGTCGGAGTAGGATGGAGGCGGAGAGGTCAAGAAGAAGACTGCAGGTCAGGAAGGCGGTGCCGGGCTGGAGGGATCCGGCTGAGACAAGGTGGGGGGAGGGGGGATGAAGAAACTGGTGAAGTCCAAGTTCATCCCCTGCGGTTGGAGGGTTCCCAGTCGGAAGATAAGACGCTCCTCCTCCGACCGTCGGGTTGTTGTGGTTTGGCGGTGGATGAGTCCAATGACCTGCATATCCTCGGTGGAGTGGGAGAGGGAGTTGAAATGCTGTGCTACAGGTTGGTTGGGTTGGTTCGTCCGGGTGGCCCAGAGGTGCTCTCTGAATCGCTCCGCAAGTAGGCGGCCTGTCTCCCCAATATAGAGGAGGCCACACCGGCTGCAGCGGATGCAGTAGATGATGTGGGTGGAGGTGCAGGTGAATCTGCGGCGGATATGGAAGTTTCCTTTGGGGCCTTGGAGAGAAGTGAGGGGGGAGGTGTGGGCGCAAGTGTTGCACCTCCTGCGGTTGCAAGGGAAGGTGCCGGGAGTGGAGGTTGGGTCGGTGGGGGGTGTGGATCTGACAAGGGAGTCGCGGAGGGAGTGGTCTCTACGGAAAGCTGATAGGGGAGGGGAGGGAAATATATCCTTGGTGCTGGGGTCTGTTTGGAGGTGGCGGAAGTGACGGCGGATGATGCGCTGTACATGGAGATTGGTGGGGTGGTAGGTGAGGACCAGTGGGGTTCTGTCCTGGTGGCGGTTGGAGGGGCGGGGCTCAAGGGCGGAGGAGCGGGAAGTGGAGGAGATGCGGTGGAGGGCACCGTCGACCACGTCGGGGGGGAAATTGCGGTCCTTGAAGAAGGAGGCCATCTGTGTTGTACGTATTTTAAACTGGTCCTCCTGGGAGCAGATGCGGCGGAGACGAAGGAATTGGGAGAATGGGATGGCGTTTTTACAGGGGGCAGGATGGGAGGAGGTGTAGTCCAGGTAGCTGTGGGAGTCGGTTGGTTTGTAGCAGATGTCCGTGTTGATTCGGTCGCCTGAGATAGAAACAGAAAGGTCTAGGAAGGGGAGGGAGGAGTCCGAGACTGTCCAGGTGAATTTGAGGTTGGGGTGGAAGGTGTTAGTGTAGTGGATGAACTGTTCAACCTCCTCGTGGGAGCACGAGGTAGCGCCGATACAGTCATCAATGTAGCGAAGGAAAAGATGGGGGGTGGGGCCAGTGTAGTTGCGGAAGATGGATTGTTCCACATACCCTCCCCCCACCTTGTCTCAGCCGGATCCCTCCAGCCCGGCACCGCCTTCCTGACCTGCAGTCTTCTTCTTGACCTCTCCGCCTCCATCCTACTCCGACCTATCACCCTCACCTTGACCTCTTTCCACCTATCACATTTCCAACGCCCCTCCTCCAAGTCCCTCCTCCCTACCTTTTATCTTTTCCTGCTGAACACTCTCTGCTCATTCCTGAAGAAGGGCCTGTGCCCGAAACGTCGAATCTCCTGTTCCCTGGATGCTGCCTGACCTGCTGTGCTGTTCCAGCAATCAATTTTCAACTTTGATCTCCAGCATCTGCAGACCTCACTTTCTCCTCTTACAATATGTTTGCTCTGACTCAAGAGTCTGCAAAAGTTGTGATAACTTAGCAGTTTTTGCTAGATTCATTGACCATCTGATAGGGCATTAGAATAGCAGTGGATATTCAGGGGAGATTTTTTTCCAATATGGGCACCCCACACCAAGGAATCAGATGCTCTGTTTCCTTTGCCAGATGATTATGAGGCTGGGACTATATGCATATGGCTGGCTTTGTGCCTGTACAATAGGGAGGAAATGAGAGTACAGCTGCAGACCTGAGAGATTCGCAGCTGTGCATCAGACTGCTGAGATTGGGACCCCTGGCTGCTGCTGGAGAGCAAGCATCTCAAGACTGATAAGAAATATCCAGTGATCACACGTAAAGGAAGTTCATAAAGGTGAATCATTCACAATGAAAACTATGCTATCACCTCCATAATATGAATAGAATTAACATAGTATAGTAGAATTGCATTCATGATGTGGAGGTGCTGGTAACCTAGAATTCTACTAGAATTGTAAAGCATCAGTTAAAAAAGGGAATAAATTGTACATGCACTGAACACAATTTTTAAAGTAATGCTTTTGGCTAAAGACATTGAAAGCAGATATAGCTGTACAAGTTATCAGTCTTCTGATAATTAATTTTCAACTTGTTTAAATTCCTGCAAACAACTTTCTTTGATAAATTGGAAGAACAGCTCCCAGATCTTTGGCTGTACCTCTGATAATTATATGACAGGCTTTGTCTGACTTGTCTGCCAACTCCTCCAATCCCATACTGCAGATCTAACAAAATAACACTCAAAAGCAGGAAGGACACCCTTGTAATGCCACAGATCAAATGGATAAGTGTTGTTCGTTTTACACACCTCTGTTTTAACTGGCCATTCCTGGTATATAAATAAGACCAGGATCACAGTGGAGTTAGAGGAAACTTCATCAAACCACTTTCTCTTTTAGTCACAATAGTTACAAAAAACAGATTAGGATAGATTTAACTCATACAGGAAGGTGGGTGGGATGGAGATTGCTTCAGTACATCCTATCAATCACCAGCCCACCTGAAACAGGTGAAAGGAAATTTTAAATGTTCCAGGATTATTGGAATTTTATCATGATCTCCCATCCTATTTAAATATTTCTCCTAGGAATTACTTGCTGCTCTGAGGTGCTTTCTTTATGTAGGAGAACATGGGGACTACAGTTGATGGAGATCAGAGTGTGGTGCTGGAAAAGCACAGCAGGTCAGGCAGCATCCAAGGAGCAGGAGAATCAATGTTTTTGATCCATCAGAAATGAGGCTTATGTGCTGAGGGGTTGGAGAGATAAATGGGAGGGGGGTGGGGCTGGGGGAAAAGTATCTGAGAGTGTAATTGATAGATGAAGGTGGGGGTAATAATGATAGGTTGGAGAGAAGGATGGAGCAAATAGGTGCGAAGGAAGATGGATAGGTAGCACAGGTCATGAGGGCGGTGCCGAGTTGGAAGGCTGGTACTTGGATAAGTTGGGGAGAGGGGAAATGAGGAAACTAGTGAAGTCCACGTTGATGCCATGTGTTTGGAGTGTCCCAAGATGGAAGATGAGGTGTTCTTCCTCCTGGTATTTGGTGGTTAGGGTGTGGTGATGGAGGAGACCCAGGACCTGCATGTCCTGGGTGGAGTGGGGGGAGGAGTTGAGGTATTCAGCCATGGGGCAGTGGGGTTGGTGAGTGAGGGTGTCAG
Source organism: Chiloscyllium plagiosum (assembly GCF_037043375.1). Taxonomy (NCBI): domain Eukaryota; kingdom Metazoa; phylum Chordata; class Chondrichthyes; order Orectolobiformes; family Hemiscylliidae; genus Chiloscyllium; species Chiloscyllium plagiosum. The sequence goes on from NW_028270139.1 coordinate 6,911,788, forward strand.
AGAGATGTTCGCTGATGCACTCTGCAAAAGTAAGCGAACTATCTCCCCGATGTAGAGGAGACTGCATCCGGAGAAACGGATACAGTAAATGATATGTGGGGAAGTGCAGATAAAACTCTGATGGATGTGGAAGGCTCCTTTGGGGCCTTGGACGTAAGTACGGAGGAGCGGTGTGAGTGCAGGTTGTGCAATTCCTGCGGTGCCAAGGGAAGGTGGGTTGTGGATGGGGGACATGGACCTGATAAGAGAGTCGTGGAGGGAATGATCTTTACGGAAAGTGGACAGGGTGGGAAGGGAAATATATCTCTGGTGGTGGGGCCCGCTATAAGGCAGCCCAGTCCTTGACTTTAAAAAATCTCCATATAGCATTGAAATGATTGAGTACTTAAAGAACACAATATAGAATCTTAGTCTCAGAGTCATACAGCATGGATACAGACCCTTTGGTCCAATCAGTCCATGGTGAACATAATCCCAAACTACACTCGTGCCACCTGCCTGCTCCCAGCCCATATCCCTCCAAACCTTTCCTATTCATGTGTTATTCCAAATGTCTCCTAAACATTGTAATTGTGCCCACATCCATCACTTCCTCAGGAAGTTCATTCCACATGCGAACCACCCTCTCTGTAAAAAATAATTGCCCTATATGTCTTTTTTAAATCTCTCTTCTGTCACTTTAAAAATGTGCCCCCTAGTTTTGAAATCTCCCATCCTAGGCAAAAGACACTGCCATTAACTCTATCTGTGCCCCTCATTATTTTATACACTTCTATAAGGTTGCCTCTCAACCTCCTATGTGCCAGTGAAAGGTAGGGCCATGGGTAGTGTTGTAGAACATGACAACAAAAGATCTGTGCATTTTAATATCAAAGGCAGAGTGCATTGCCCTTTCAATTGTATTCTTTAAATTAGGGAGACCTGCATTTTACAACAAATTGCAATTATTTGTACACCAAACAGTTCATAATTGTGAATTCCCTGTATTATTTTATGATTCATTTTTGTTTTATTGATTATATTAATATTGTTAATGACTATAATATATTCACAAGACCTAATAAGAGTCAAAGCGACATAGACTATGGCAAGATTTGTGGCAGAATCATGAAAGAGGTCCAGCAACGCCTATCTTGATGTTGTGAACATTTTGCTCTATCTTGTATGCTTCTAACAACCATGAGGTAAACTTTATACTAAGCAGTAGTGAGTTGCTAATTAAGGGGATTATTGATTGTTAAATAGCCTAACACACCACTTTAACAAACAGACAAAACAATCGAGACATCAAGAAACCTCTATACTGAAGCGAGAGCAGGTGCTTGGCAACTTCAGCTGACTGCTTGTTCTGTAACATGTCAGTGTTGAATACTAGACATCTCCAGGTCTTTTTTATAGACACAGGTCAGACCTGTGTGAGAAATTAATGTGTTCTCCATTAACATATTTGAAATGTTGTATTTGGACATTTTTGGAGAAGTCTAAAATTAAAATGTAATGTGAAGAAATGTTTTGCCTATGATAGTTTTAATACATTTGTTCTACATTGTTTCCTTACATTTATTTTGTTTTGTCTTCTATTGGTAATTTATCCTTATCTCTGTTGAGAAATTTGCTTCTTTTAGTCTTTTTAGTATTTTATTATTTCTGGGGAGTTAAGGGCTAAAATTCCTTTTATTTTTTAAATATTTCATACATAAGAAGTAATGGAGTCTTTGGATTGACCATTAAGAAGCTATTAGAGCATACATCTCTGGTAGTTCAGATCACCACAAAAATGCAATAAGAAAATTTAACTAAAGTTCATCAGATAAAAACTCTGATATAGTTTTATTCCGAATCAGAATTGATTAATGGTTATTCAACTTTAAAATTAACTAACCAGAGGTATATGTTTCTGAGAAAAAGTGAACACTATAGTCAGTGCATTTTCCATTTCATCAAAGGACCTGATCACCATGGGATTGCCCAGTTCTACCTGAAAGGCAGGCAGTTGGCAATGGAAAACCAGAGGAACCCATAAGGCTTTCCAGATATTCTGTAAATGGGTCACAGCATTCTAACCCAAAACAGGCAAAGGCTGCCAAACATGCAAATTGCAGAAGGAAAAGAATTGCAATTTTCAGGGAAAAAAGATGGGCAGTGTATGCAAAGTGCACTTCTTAGTCATTTGGACCAAGTGTGAAGTGACAAAGTGTAAACTTAAAAAAAAAACCATTTTAGAAAATCCAAGTGGACACTATGACCCAGTGCTTTCCATTTAATGAACCATCTCTTTAACGCTACCTTCAAGTCATTCAGGGCACTCCATTGCTGTATGATAAGTTGCCTGAATTACGTTGATGAAATTGGAGCCTGATCTTTGGACCACCCCGCATTGGTTTTAAATAAGTAGTAGAGCCATTTTGGCTGGATGTCAAAAGTGGTCCCCTATAATATTTCTTCCATTGCATTATTTTATAGTATGCTTGTTCTGAGCTAGATTTTCTTTTCATCATTCTGTTACCCCTACGCCATAGACAGTCTGGGGAAATACAATGGCTGTCTCTTCACTCCTCACAGTATGTTTAACACAGCAAACAGTCTCATTTCCCTGCCTCCTTCTACTGATAGTATTGATCCAGGGGCCAACATGAGAGCAGTGCTCGTAGTTCTTGGGATATAGCAGAAAACCTGATATTTTCTCTGTGAGAAGGGGCAAGCTCAATAATGGATCTCTGTCTCTCTGACCAACCCACTACATGGAGCTCTTGTGTCAGACTGATGCATAACAAGTTAATTTTGGGCTCTTTCTGGCGCTCTTCTATCCCTTTTAAATGGGTTCCCTGATCAGTTGCTGGGTTAATATTCTGCAATTTCCTATGGAACAACATTGTAGAAATACCATCACCATAAAGATTGCAATGATTCTAGAAGACCCACTGCCATCTTCTCAGAGCAACTAGAGATAGGTACTAAACATGGCCCTGCCAGCAGCACATACTTGCCAAGAGATTCTTTATTTTAAAGCACAAGTGAATACTTTTGCAGTTCTCCAATCCCATTTGCAAGCATCAAAAAAGCTCCATCTGACATTATGGGCTGAATCTTGTGTGTTTTTGTTTAGGAGCGAGTGACATCAACTTTCTCGGAGGGTTGCTTTTTTCAGTGAGTTTTCTTGCTGTATCTTACCAAACACATTGACTGTTAATTGATTTACTACCTATACAGCCCCTATGGCTTGAATTGAATTGAATTTATTGTCAATAGACAATAGGTGCAGGAGTAGGCCATTCTGCCCTTTGAGCCTGCACCGCCATTCAATGTGATCATGGCTGATCATCCTTAATCAGTATCCTGTTCCTGCCTTATCCTCATAACCCTTGATTCCACAATCCTTGAGAGCTCTATCCAACTCTTGCTTAAATGAATCCAGAGACTGGGCCTCCACTGCCCTCTGGGGCAGAGCATTCCACACAGCCACCACTCTCTGGGTGAGGACGTTTCTCCTCATCTCTGTCCTAAATGGTCTACCCCGTATTTTTAAGCTGTGTCCTCTGGTTTGGCACTCACCCATCAGTGGAAATATGTTTCCTGCCTCCAGAGTGTCAAATCCTTTAATAATCTTATATGTCTCAATCAGATCCCCTCTCAGTCTTCTAAACTCAAGGGTATACAAACCCAGTCGCTCCAGTCTTTCAGTGTAAGGTAATCCCGCCATTCCAGGAATTGACCTCGTGAACCTACGCTGCACTCCCTCAATAGCCAGAATGTCTTTCCTCAAATTTGGAGACCAGAACTGCGCACAATACTCCAGGTGTGGTCTCAGCAGGGCCCTGTACAGCTGCAGAAGAACCTCTTTGCTTCTATACTCAATCCCTCTTGTTATGAAGGCCAGCATGCTATTAGCCGCCTTCACCACCTGCTGTACCTGCATGCTTACCTTCATTGACTGGTGTACAATACACCCAGATCTCTCTGTACTGCCCCTTTACCTAAATTGATTCCATTTAGGTAGTAATCTGCCTTCCTGTTCTTGCCACCAAAGTGGATAATCATACATTTATCCACATTAAACTGCATCTGCCATGCATCTGACCACTCACCTAACTTGTCCAGGTCACCCTGTAATCTCCTAATATCCTCATCACATTTCACCCTGCCACCCAGCTTTGTATCATCAGCAAATTTGCTAATCTTATTGCTAATACCATCTTCTATATCATTAACATATATTGTAAAAAGCTGCGGTCCCAGTACTGATCCCTGCGGTACCCCACTGGTCACTGCCTGCCATTCCGAAATGGAGCCGTTTATCACTACTCTTTGTTTCCTATCAGCCAACCAACTTTCAATCCAAGTTAGTACTTTGCCCCCAATACCATGCGCCCTAATTTTGCTCACTAACCTCCTATGTGGGACTTTATCAAAAGCTTTCTGAAAGTCCAGGTACACTATATCTACTGGATCTCTCTCGTCCATCTTCAGAGTTACATCCTCAAAACATTTTCCAGAAGATTAGTCAAGCATGATTTCCCCTTCATAAATCCATGCTGACTCTGACCCATCCTGTTACTACTACCCAGATGTGTCGTAATTTCATCCTTTATAATAGACTCCAGCATCTTTCCCACCACTGAGGTAGGACTAACTGGTCTATAATTTCCTGTTTCTCTCTCCCACCTTTCTTAAAAAGTGGTACAACATTAGCCACCCTCCAATCCGCAGGAACTGATCCCGAATCTATCGAACTCTGGAAAATAATCACCAACACATCCATGATTTCTCGAGCCACCTCCTTCAGTGTCATGTGTACCGAGGCACAGTGAAAAGCTTCCCTCTCACCTGATTGTAACCTATCTACTTATGCACCATTCCCACTCCATTTCTTACTCAACAGAAAGACCAGCAATCCTTTAATCTTTAAAAGACCACTGTTTATCTGAACAAGCATTAGTAATCCAACATTACCCCTCACCAGCAAAGATACAGTGGCCTCAAACCACTCTGTTCACAGCTCATAGTCCGCATGACTGATATTGCCTCGCATATATAACTCCATTCAGTAACCCTAGTTGCTATTAACTAGTTTACCTGTTCTTACCTGCATTCCATGTAAACATCTTGTTTAAGTCACTGCTACTTTGTCCCTAATGCCAACTGGACACACACTCTTGTCAGAGTCCAGAAGGAAAATATTACATACATGCAAGCAATCAGCCATTTCCAAAGGGGAGCTTTTACTCATAGCCTACAAAAGCAATCACAAGCAAAATAGGTACAGGCTGCAATTTGTCCAGACATTGCAAACCAAATGCTTGCATTATGACCAATAACAATTTGACATTTCATTGATAGTCTTCTGCATCCAGTTCTTATTAACTGGAACTGCCATTCAGATTTTGTCTGGCTTGTAGCAATTGAACTCTGTTGTCCACAGGAAAGTCTCCTCCTCCTCAATGTCTTTGTCCTTCTCCTCTGAAACCTGCTACTGGTCCCCCCTAGCTACTCAGCATCTTTCATGTTGTCACATTGCCTACTCCAATTGTACAGAGCATAGCATGCCAGAATAATACAGAGCATTGTGTTCAGACAACATGGGAAGACCACAACCTCTCCAAACTGATCCAAGGAATGGAACTGCATCTTCAGCAACCTGTTCGCATGCTCCACCACAGCTGCATGGCAACAACTTGGTGAAGGTACTACTTCAGTTGAGTGACCAACACATACCTGAAAAAGAGAGTGCCTGCTGTGTTCTGACTCTCTTCTTATCCCAGATCCACATGAACCCATTCAACTTTTCATTGAATTCATTAGATCAGAAGTCAAACTTACAATACATATGGTAAAGCAATGTTCCCATCAACAAAAGCCACTTGGAAATTTCACAGATATTAGGGTGAAGGAATATTTAATACATGTATTGGATATTCTTGTCTGCTTTTTTAGCAGACAAGAACCTTTTCCTTAAAAACACCTAACAAATTATTTTTAAAAAGACTTATCAAATCTTTCTTTGCTAATATCACCAGTTGTAATTTTAATTACGTTATTCCTAAACTGTTAACATACTTTCGGAAAGACTTTGACAGGTAGCTGCAGCTGGGAGATCAGTATAGGGCAGCTCTACTAGCTCCCATTTCCACGAGTTTCTACTGAAATACTGAGCCGTGTAGGCTATCTATGGTATATTCAGAACAAATGATTGACAGATGCTGCCTGACACACAAAAACATAGAAAATAAGAGCAGGTGTAGGATGACTGATCACCAAGCTCAATACTCTAATCCGGTCCTCCCCCAAAACCCTTGATCTCTTTGGTTACATGAGCTATATCTGCCTCCTTCTTGAAAACAACTGTTTTCTGTGCTAATGAACTCCATGCTCACCACTCACTGGGTAAAGACATTTCTCCTCATGTCAGTCCTAAATGGTTTACCCCTTATCCTTAATCTGTGGCCTCTAGTTCTCGACTCCTCCCCATCGCGAGCATACTTCCTGCATTGAACCTGTCTTGTCCTGTTAGAATTATATAGGTTTCTATGAGATCCCTCCTCATTCTTCTCAACACTAGTGAGTACAATCCCAGCTGATTCAATCTCTCCTCGTATGTCAGTGCTGCAAGCCAGGAATCACTCTGCTAAATCTTTGCTAAATTCTTTCAATAGCAAGGACATTCTTCCTCAGATAAGGAGAGCAAAGCTCTCTCAATTTTCAATTGTGCTTTAAAGGTGCTTATCCCAGGAATATAATGACATTCCTATCTTTTAGTTTCACTGTAGTGTGCATAGGGAACTATTTGAAATTTTAAAACCTGTTTTGACAACTTACCCTTGGACATTTAAAATTTGAAATAGGCTGAGCACTGTGATGGATATATACATTGAAACTAATGGAAACCTTGCTTGGGAAAATGCCAGTATTCAGGCAAAAGAGAAGAATCCAGGTTTCTGTATCTAAAGATCTCAATTGATAAATTGCATCTGTACTTTGCCTCATCAATCTCTGCGTAAAAATCATTCAATCTGTTGTATTACAAACATTTAAGTAATTTATCAGATCTACAGCATCATATACTTTCATATGGTCATGAGTTTTCTTCATGTCCATGAAAAATGAAATATCTAATTGAGGACTCAGTTGATAAACTTGTAGCTTGGTGTCTTTTTGATCTAAGATGATCCAGAAGTCACAGATGCTTGATCTGTCCACGTTGGCTAATTTCAGCAGAGGAAAAAGAAGTGAAAGTCATACTTAGCATCTTAAATTTTGTTAGAACCTATATGTAAGAAGAGACATCAGGTGGAACATTATCACGTAAATATGAATCAAAATCAAAGATGATTTATCAGAAAGTTGATCATTAGCATGGTTTCAAAAGGCAGTTATGTACAAATCCAGAATGTATTTGAAGTCTACATTTTGTGGCCAAACATCTGCTTAACAAGCTCTTCCAATCTTTTTGGTCTTCCTCTTTCACCAAGATTTAGAATTCTGTCTTAATTTTATTGAAAATCATAGTTTTGGATTTTTGACCAGATGTTGAGTGATGCTTTGTCTACATCAGAGTGATTGCTAAGGATGCTGATTTATTCAACAAGACTCGGCAGAACATCTAGTGCACTCCACTTGGAGATATGATTGGCTTTTGCACATCATTTGCTTTGTGCTGTGTTGGGAGCTAGTTTTTAAGTTATGAGCTTGCTTTCTTTGGTTGAAATTATTATTTGATTGAGCTAGCCATGATAATAGTATCCCATACCATATAATATTACTGTGATATTAAGTAATTCCATGATGCTGAATTTTAGCATTTTTACCTATTTGCATACTGTTTTAACAGAAGTAAAGTTCACACAATTAAAGAAAAGGCATATTTTTCTTGGTTTACTATTTTATGAACAAATATTTGAAGATTAAAGTGTATATTCCAGATCAAAAACAAACCAAGTGACAGAATTTAGTAATCTTTTTTATTTATTAATCATAAATGCAGTTATCCCCATCTGGATTTACAATGAAACACAAATGCTTAGTTGCTAATGTTTCTGCTAATACAAATTACAGCACTGTACTTTAATGAAAGTCCTTGTGTAAAAAGCAACTATAGGTGGTTATAGCTACAACAGTGTCATCTATTTAGCAATGTGGAAAATTGCTCAGGTATGTCCTGATTAGAATAGGTTCCCTACAGTGTGGAAACAGGCCCTTTGGCCCAACAAGTCCATACCGACCTTCCGAAGAGTAACCAACCCAGATCCGTTCCCCATGTTCACCCCTGACTATGGGCAATTTAGCATGAACAACTCACCTAATCTGCACATCTTTGGATTGTGGGAGGAAACCAGAGCGCCCTGAGGACACCCACAGAGACACGGGAGAATGTGCAAACTCCACACAGTCAGTCACCCAAGGTAGGAATTGAACCTGGGTCCCTGGTGCTGTGAGGCAGCAGTGCTAACCACTGTGCCACCGTGCCACCCCTGTCCTGTCCATAGGAAGCAGAACAAGTGTGATCCAGCCAATTACTACCCTGTCAGTCTACTCTGGATCATCAATAAAGTGATGGAAGAATTCTCGACTATGATATCAAGCAGCACCAGCTCATTGGCTTTCAGTTTGGGTTCCACCAGGGCCGCTCAGCTCCTGACCTCATTACGGTCTTGGTCTAATCATGGGTAACGGAGTTGAATTTCAGAGGTGAGGTGAGAGTACCTGTCCTTGTCATCAAGACAGCATTTAAACAAGTATGGCAGCAAGAAAAGGTAGCAAAACTGAAATTGGGAATCAAGGATAAGACTCTGTACAGATTGGAATCATACTTTGCAAAAAAGAAGATGGTTGTTATTATTGAATATCAATCTTTACAATACCAGGACTTCATTGATGAGTTCCTCAGGGTCGTGTCCAAGGCTTAACCATTTTCAGCTATTTCATCAATGACCTTCCATCGATCATGATGTCAGACATGGGAATTTTGACTGATGATCACACAATATGCAGTAACTTTGCAATTCCTGAAGTACTGAAATAGTCCCCTGTCCATACTCAGCAAGATCTGGACCACATCCTGACTTAATCTGATAAGCAACAAGTTATATTTGCGCCACAAAAATGTCAGGCAATGACTATCTTCAACAAGACGGAATTTAATCATTATGGCTTGATGTCCAAATCAGCAATTATCATTGCTGAATCTCCCACTATTAACATCCTAGGGAGTTACCATTGATTAGAAACTAAAGTGGATCTGCCATATAAATATCGTGGCTATAAGAACAGATTTGAGACAGATTTTCCACATCAACTAGGAGGACAGGCTTACTAACGTTAGCATCCTTGAAGCATCCAACAACACATGCATTGATGGCATGATCATATGAAAACAACCCCGCTGGGCCAGCTGTGTGCTTTGGATATCTGAGTTTCAAATCTCCAAACAGCTCAAAGAAGGCACTTGAAATGAGAGGAGGACAAAGCAAGCATTTTGAAGACTCCCTGAAGACTTCACTCAAGAAATGCAACATAGGTATCAACACATGATTAGAAGAAATTGAGTTGGAAGAAGCTCCTGTACGAAGGGACACAATTCTTTGAGAACACCATCGGCAAGAGGAGGTATGGACGAGGAACTGGAAAAAGGAATGCTCACGATCTCGAGGCCAAGAACAACTCCAACTCCTGGCAACACTTACCTAATGTATGGTCAGAGATGTGGCTCTCGGATTGGATTCAGCAGCCACGAAGGAACCAAGACCGAGGACCTAGAATTTCTCATTGGATAATCATAATCATTAACGAGTCATTGCCATTGATGACGACAAGAACAGGTCAGAGTCACTACAATGTCTGTGCCCTCTACAAGGCAAAGTCAAAATTGGGATGGAATGCCCTCCAATTACCTGGATGAGTGCAGTTCCAACACATTCAAGATATTCAACACCATCCATAAAGATGCAGTCCACTTGATCTGCCACCTTCAACATTCACTCCCTTCACCTCACCAATGTACAGTGGTAGCAGTGTGTGCAACCTACAAGATGCACTGCAGTAACATCTAAGGTTATTTCAAACCATCAACGTCTACAACCCAGGAGGACAAGGACAGCAGATGCATAGGAACACAGCCATCTGCAAGTTCCCTTCCAAATTATATACTGTCCTGACTTGAAACTATATTGACATTCTTTTGCTATGTCAAAATCTTGGAACTCCCTTCCGAACAGTACTGTGGGTGTCCCTACACCCTGAGGACCAAAGCATTCTATAAAATAGCTCACCACTATCCTTCCAAGGTCAATTAGAAGTGAATAATAAATCTTGGCCTAGCCAGTGACATGCATATCCCATGGACAAATTTAAAAAAAACTGAGATCCAATAATTAATTCAATTACTTCCGGGGGTTTTTAGATCTGTGCTCAGTGCTGGAGGGGCATCCATTTGATCATTTAGGAAGCTGCAATTATGTGGGAGAACATGGCTGAAATAAAAACTACTGGTACCTCACTTAGCACAGTGCTTTTGGCTTTCATTACTTTACATTCTATCATGTATGGCCTCACAGAGCAATCTGCATTAAAGCAAGGGGCTCGTTTTTATTTGCTTCTCATCTATTTTCTTCTTTGCTTTCCCGCTCAGCTCCTTGAGGTTTGAACACCCAGCTACTGAATGCCCAAATGGCAGTTCCTCTTTCGAAAAATTTGACAGTAAATGTTGAGAAACTATTTGGCTGTCAGAATTTTACACCTGTCTTAAATTAGTGCAATCACATTTATAGCACTGATCATTAAATAGCAATTTGGAGGAGGACAAATGTGAACTCAAAGTCACCAACTTATTTACTGAAGCCAATTGCAGTAGGCTACAGATTCCTTGGCTGTGATTAGGGAAATTGAAGGGAAAGGGAGTGCATCCTTTTCCTGTACTTAATGCCAACTTACTGTCAAACGATAAATAGCATTCTTGGCAATGAATTTGTGTTGACAGTTTTAACTCTACACAGAATTCTCAAATATGGGTATTATTCATCAATTATTGTTTACAAATTGTGAACCAGAAACACCAGCTCAGCCACATAGTAGGGTGCAATGGGGTGTGGTTGTAAGATCCATTCATTTCAGTTAGTGGTATATTCGAACTTTTAAAGGACTTATGTCTGTACTTCTTTCGAGCACATTATTACTTTTCAGAGACTTGTTTCTCTTGTCTAACTTTTTTAAGGAAGTTAGTTCCGTTAGGGAGTAATACTAATAATTAAGGGACACTGCTGCTTTAGCACAGAAATATGTCTAACAAACTCATTTGCACTGTTTAGCAATTCTGTGCCCTTCTGAATCCACAATGAAGTCTAATTTGTAATTACAAGTTTTTTTGCACAGAAAATAGATTTCATTTGCAAGTCCTTCTGCATGAATATTTTAAGGAAAATAACAAGTCAAGGAGCCTCGGTGTAAAAGAATACCACATGTGATATCTCTGAAATATTCTATCAGAATGGGGCCAAACAGGACAAGAAAATGTCATGCTGAGAGACTTATAAATGAAATATGAATTGAGAACAGGCAAGGACTGAATAAGAAGTCATAGGATAAGAGAAGATTACATTATCTTATGAAGTCATATTACCTATTGAAATACATAAAGTAATGTTTAATTTAATGTCCAACTTTTTATAATGTTCTGATTCATGAAAGAATTGCTTAGTGAAATTCACAGTTTGGTTTAACAAAATGGAAGTCTGGTGTTATTTATTAAAATCAGATATTTTGCAAATTCTGAGCAACTGTGAATAGCAGAATTACAATCAAGCTCAATATCACTGTTATCTGTTAACCCCATGTGTACTTCTCACCAGTGAAAAACTGTCAATCTAGGAGTTAGTTCCAATGTATTAAGAGGATCACGAAAATTTGACATTATAGTTGCTTGACGTGGCAAACACTGATTTTATGCACTGTCATGCAGTCAATGTTCCTGGCAACCTTTACTTTTCCCTAAGGAGTTTTGATTTTGACAGTTCCCTGATGACTTTCATAAACAGTGTCCACAGCATATTGTCTTAATAATTGCAGAATATCAAAACAGTTGCTTAACACAGGATCAAATGTGGTTATTCTGGTGAGCTTATTTCAAGAGATTTTGTTTGTCGGTGCTCTCCCAATCACGACTTTATGATTTTGTGACTCCAAAGCTGTCATGCACAATTGCAAAGTCTTACCTTAGGCAGTCAATCCTACTTTGGAAATAGAACCAGTCTGATTCAAGATTAGGATACAGGCAGACTCGAACTTCACACCTTTCTTGCATTGTCTGAGCTGAGATGTCTCTTTTTGCCGATGAGTAATGAATGCAAGTAAAAATGTTGAGTTTTCCACAAGTTTTGAACTGTTTGCCAGTAGCAGAACATACTATCTGGAATGGGTAAGAATTGCCACAATGAAAACAGTATTTGGACAAACCACAACTCTGAGACTGCTATTCTAGCTTTGCAGGTGGTTTCCTGGCATATTAATAATGAACAATGTTACCAGGAGTTGAATTTGAAGTGCAGTAGTTGCTGTTGGCAGCCTCAATTTCAGTAGCTCTGAACTCTGAAGTGTTTGTGATTTTGCCAACTCTAGCAGCTCTGACAGCTTTCTGTCTTTCTTGAATGCTTTTTGATGTAATTAACTACAGAAACAACCTGCAATTATTTTTGTTTTGATTTCTACTTAACACATTCAACATCATCAAAGTCACATTTGTGAAGCTGTTTTGTGTCTGTGCTAGAGGTAGCAAATGTTTAAGGTAATGCATGAGATGCTAGTCAAGTAGGATGATTTGTCCTCTGGTTAATGGTAATCACCAGCATGTTGATAATGTGAGTTGAAGGATGACAGTGCTTTTGAAGGTCATGGGGTGAGGGCTAGATTTTCTCTTATTTAGGGTGGTCATTGCCTGACACTTGTGTGACATGATTGTTATTTGCTATTTAGCAGGTCAAGCCTGAATGTTATCCATGTCTTGTTGCATATAGACATATGTTGCTTCAACATTTGAGTGGTTGAAATGCAACCAAGCATTTTGCAACATTCCCACTCCTGACTTTTTGATGGTTGGAAGGTCATTAATGAAGCAGCTGAAAATGGTTGGGCATGAGACACCAGCCTGAGGAACTCCTGCAGCAATGACCCATGATTGAAATAATTGGCCTTCAATAATGACAATTGTCTTCCTTCGTTCTAGATATAACTCTAAACAGGAGAAATTTTGGCAAATTTTGGCCATTGGTTCCAGTTTTGCTAGGGTCCATTGATGTTATACTTGATCAAATGTGGACTTGATGTCAAGGTCAGTCCATCTTAAATTAATAGTGCTTGCTCAAAATCTGTGATAGCATTCCTTCCAAATAAAAAAGAGTCAGTAATAATCTGAGATTAAGAATTTTTGATTGTCTTGTTATTTTGTGAGATTGGTTTTGTAAACCATGCAGGCTTCCCTCATGCTAATTTCAAGCCGGAACTCAATGTTTGTCTTTAAAACTCCAACTGAAAATGCTGCTTTTACGAAGTAAACAATTACAACTGTTCTGTAATCAAAGAGACCTGAATACAGTGTTCTCTATTTATCATCATTTTCATCAACATTGTGTATGATAAAGATGATGATAAAAAGGAATCACTGCATTCAGGTATGGAGGCACAGTGTACGGACAGCGCAGTGGCATAGTGGCTAGCAGTGCTGTCTCACAGTGCCAGGAAGCCCGGTTCGATTCCAACCTTGGGCAACTGTCTGTTTGGAGTTTTCATGTTCTCCCCATGTCTGCTTGGGTTTCCTTCAGGTCCTCCCGTTCGTCCCACAATTTAAAGATGTGCAGGTTAACCATGATAAATGTGAGGCTATGGAGATTGGGTAAAATGCTCTTTGAAAGGTTGGTGCAGACTTGATGGGCCTCTCTCTGCATTGTATGGATTGTATGATTGTGAAGTTATTGGGAAGATATAGTAATATTCAGTAAGGATAATTCAGATCTCCTCTCATTTATCTCTCCACCCTTCAGACTCTGCCTTAATTCCTGATGAAGGGCTTTTGCCCGAAATGTCGATTTTACTGCTCCTCGGATGCTACCCGAACTGCTGTGCTTTTCCAGCACCACTCTGAAGAGTAACCCACCCAGACCCATTTCCCTCTGACCAATGCACCTTACACTAATGGCAATTTAACATGGCCAGTTCACCTGACCTGCACATCTTTGGACTGTGGGAGCACCCAGAGGAAACCCACACAGACACAGGGAGAATGTGCAAACTCCACACAGACAGTTGCCCGAAGCTGGAATCGAACCTGGGACCCTAATCATGATGTGTGAAAATGATGTCCCTTTAGCATTTCTTTTCTTCATCGTGCTAAGGGGAGGAGATGAGTGAGAACAATGTTTTTGTGGGAAGAAGTACTGATTGTTATGTCTTCTAAGGAGGAGCCATCTATCAAAATTTTCACAAGAATATAATGTGCTTTCTCTTATCTATTCCTCAACTGTGCAGCAGAAGCAACAAAATTAGATAATTTATATATCATAGTAATAGCTTCCAAATTCCAGCATTATTTCAGAGTACTTACATAATCTTATAAAAATTTTGGAAGGCCTTTTACTTCAGCAGTGTTGCCTATAGTGGATAGGTGTGCGAATGATGATCCCCAAATAATACTTAATCCTGAGGCCAAATATGGATGTAATTGGGCAGGATCTGCAGGGCATATGTCATCTTATTCATCTTGTTATTCAATGTTACTGTCGGAGAAATTTGCCCAATAGGTTAGAGATCACAAAACACAGCTCAAAGTCAAATTGACAAACCGTTTATTGCAAGTGATATCACTGGAGGAGAAAACAGACTAGCTGACACAGAACTGACAGTCTGCACAGAGAATTTGATTTCTCCCAGAGCTGAGGATGAGACCAGTTTTATAGTAATACTGCACAATGACACTGATTAAGAAATGGGAAAATACAATGTTTCTAAAAATGGAGTAATTTAGTTGCAAGGGTGCTAATTGGAAAACAGTTTATCAGCAGAATGCCCTGTTCCTTCACACAATGCAACATCCTAAATAAAAGTTAGCTTTAGAGGGATGGCAGTGAAGGCAGTGCAATGTTCCTCCTGCAACATGTATGAGGTGAGGGATGCCATCGACGTCCCTGCCGATTACACTTGCAGGAAGTGCACCCATCTCCAGCTCCTCCAAGACCGTGTTAGGGAACTGGAGCTGGAATTGGATGAACTTCGGATCATTCGGGAGGCAGAGGGGGTCATAGATCAGAGTTATAGGGAAGTAGTAACTCCAAAGATGGCAGATAGATGGCTGACAGTGAGGGGGACTGGGAGGAAGCAGCCAGTGCAGGGACCCCCAGCGGCCGTTCCCCTCAAGAACAAGTATACCGTTTTGGATACGTGGGGGGGATGACTTACCAGGGGTATGTAACGGGGCTCAGGTCTCTGGCACGGAGCCTGTCCCCGTTACTCAGAAGGGAAGGGTGAAGAAGAGCAGAGCAGTAGTAATTGGGGACTCGATAGTTAGGGGCACAGATAGGCGGTTTTGTGGGAACGAGAGAGACTCACGTTTGGTATGTTACCTCCCAGGTGCAAGGGTACGTGATGTCTCTGATCGTGTTTTCCGGGTCCTGGAGGGGGAGGGGGAGCAGACCGAAGTCGTGGTCCATATTGGCACCAACGACATAGGTAGGAGGAGTGCCGAGGATGTTAGACAGGCTTTCAGGGAGCTAGGTTGGAAGCTCAGAGTTAGAACGAACAGAGTTGTTGTCTCTGGTTTGTTACCCGTGCCACGTGATAGAGATTCGAGGAATAGGGAAAGAGAACACTTAAATGCGTGGCTACAGGGATGGTGCAGGAGGGAGGGATTCCGGTTTTTGGATAACTGGGGTTCTTTCTGGGGACGGTGGGACCTCTATAAACAGGATGGTCTACACCTGAACCTGAGGGACACCAGTATCCTTGGGGGGAGGTTTGCTAGTGCTCTTGGGGGGGTTTAAACTAACTCTGCAGGGGCATGGGAACCCAGATTGTAGCTTCAGGGTGCAGGGCCTGGAGTGTAGGGAGGTTAGGAACATGGCATCAATTTCCAAGGAGGGTGTCTGTAAACAGGAAAGTGGCTTGAAGTGTGTATACTTCAATGCAAGAAGTATACGAAATAAGGTAGGTGAACTTGCAGCGTGGGTTAGTACCTGGGACTTCGATGTTGTGGCTATTACGGAGACATGGCTAGAACAGGGACAGGATTGGCTGTTGCAGGTTCCAGGATTTAAATGTTTTAGTAGGGTCAGAGGTGGGGGTAAAAGAGGGGGAAGTGTGGCATTGCTTGTCAAAGATAGTATTACAGTGGTGGAAAGGACGATGGATGAGGACTTGCCATCTGAGGTAGTTTGGGCTGAGGTTAGGAATAGGAAAGGTGAGGTCACCCTGTTAGGAGTCTTTTACAGGCCTCCTAATAGTCCTAGAATCATTGAAGAAAGGATAGGGAAGGTGATTCAGGAGATGAGTGACAGTAATAGGGTGGTTGTTATGGGGGACTTTAACTTTCCTGATATTGATTGGGAAAGCTATAGCTCAAGTTCGTTAGATGGGTCAGTGTTTGTTCAATGTGTGCAGGAGAGTTTCCTGACACAATATGTAGACAGGCCAACAAGAGGTGAGGCCATACTGGATTTGGTTCTGGGTAACGAACCAGGCCAGGTGTTAGAATTAGAGGTAGGTGAGCACTTTGGGGATAGTGACCATAATTCGGTGATTTTTACTCTCGTGATGGAGAGGGATAAGTGTGTACTACAGGGCAAGAGTTATAGCTGGGGTCAGGGAAATTATGATGCGGTGAGGCATGACTTAGGATGTGTGGCTTGGAAAAGTAGACTCCAAGGCAAGAGTGTAAATGATATGTGGAGCTTGTTCAAGGAGCAACTATTGAGTGTCCTTGATAATTATGTACCTGTCAGGCAAGGAGGAAAGGGTCGTGCGAGGGAGCCGTGGTTTAATAAGGAATTGGAATCCCTTGTTAAATGGAAGAGGGCAGCCTATCTCAAGATGAGACGTGAAGGTTCAATTGGGGCGATTGAGAGTTATAGGGTAGCCAGGAAGGACCTGAAGAGAGAGCTAAGAGCAACAAGGAGGGGACATGAAAGGTCCTTAGTCGGTAGGATTAGGGAAAACCCTAAGGCTTTCTATAGGTATGTTAGGAATAAAAGAATGACTAGGGTAGGAATAGGTCCAGTCAAGGATAGTAGTGGGAAGTTGCGTGTGGAGGCGGAAGAGATTGGGGAGACACTGAATGAATACTTTTCTTCAGTATTTACTCAGGAACAGGGCATTGTCGTCGATGTGAATACTGAGTCACAAATAAGTAGAATGGATGGCTTTGAGGTATGTAGAGAAGAGGTGTTGGAAATCCTGGAAAAGGTGAAAATAGATAAGTCCCCTGGGCCTGATGGCATTTATCCTAGGATTCTCTGGGAAGCAAGGGAGGAGATTGCAGAGCCATTGGCCTTGATTTTTATGTCCTCTTTGTCTCCAGGAGTAGTGCCAGAAGACTGGAGGATAGCAAATGTGGTTCCCTTGTTCAAAAAGGGGAGTAGGGATAACCCTAGTAACTATAGGCCGGTGAGTCTCACTTCTGTTGTGGGCAAAGTCTTAGAGAGAATTGTAAGGGATAGGATTTATGCACATCTGGATAGGAATAATGTGATCAAGGATAGTCAGCATGGTTTTGTGAAGGGCAGGTCGTGCCTCACAAACCTTATTGAATTCTTTGAAAAGGTGACGAAGGAGGTTGATGAGGAGAAAGCGGTAGATGTGGTATATATGGATTTTAGTAAGGCGTTTGATAAGGTTCCCCATGGTAGGCTACTGCAGAAAATACGGAGATATGGCATTGAGGGTGAGTTGGAGGTTTGGATTAGGAATTGGCTGGATGGAAGAAGACAGAGGGTAGTAGTTGATGGCAAAGTTTCTTCATGGAGTGCCGTCACTAGCGGTGTTCCGCAAGGATCTGTTTTGGGACCATTGCTGTTTGTCATTTTTATAAATGACCTGGAAGAGGGGTTAGAAGGTTGGGTGAGCAAGTTTGCGGATGATACGAAAGTCGGAGGAGTTGTTGACAGTGAGGAAGGATGTGGCAGGTTACAGCAGGATATAGAGAAGCTGCAGAGCTGGGCAGAAAGGTGGCAAATGGAATTCAATGTAGCTAAGTGTGAGGTGATTCACTTTGGGAAGAATAACAAAAAGATGGGGTACTGGGCTAATGGTCGGATACTTGGTAGTGTGGATGAGCAGAGGGATCTTGGTGTCCATGTACACAGATCTCTGAAAGTTGCCACCCAGGTAAATAGTGCGGTGAGGAAGGCATATGGCGTACTGGCTTTTATTGGTAGAGGACTTAAGTTCCGGAGTCCTGAGGTCATGATGCAGTTGTATAAGACTCTGGTGCGGCCGCATCTGGAATATTGTGTGCAATTTTGGTCGCCATACTATAGGAAGGATGTGGAGGCACTGGAACGGGTGCAGAGGAGGTTTACCAGGATGTTGCCTGGTATGGAAGGAAGATCGTATGAGGAAAGACTGAGACACTTGGGGCTGTTTTCATTAGAGAAAAGAAGGTTTAGGGGTGACTTGATTGAGGTGTACAAGATGATTAGGGGGTTAGATAGGGTTGACAGTGTGAACCTTTTCCCGTGTATGGCGTCGGGTATTACAAGGGGGCATAGCTTTAAATTAAGGGGGGTAGATATAGGACTGAAGTTAGGGGTAGGTTCTTTACTCAGCGAGTCGTAAGTTCATGGAATGCCCTGCCAGTAGCAGTGGTGGACTCTCCCTCTTTATGGGCATTTAAGCGGGCATTGGATAGGTATATGGAGGATAGTGGGTTAGTATAGGTTAGGTGGGCTTGGATCGGCGCAACATCGAGGGCCAAAGGGCCTGTACTGCGCTGTATTCTTCTATGTTCTAGTATCATGGTTCCATTCACCTTCCCAGGTAGGTCTTTTCTGGAGTGGTGAGGTGCTTCTATTGTCCTGTGGTGCCTATCTGTCTGTCCCATTCTGTGTGGCTTTGCTGCTGCTGGGTTGTGAAACTGCCCTGAGGGCTTTGAGCCTCTGTCATGTCCATGGGAGTTTGAAAGCGTATTCCATTGGCTGCGTATCGTCTGACCCAGTTTGTGAGCTATTCGGGAGTTCTGGGTGTCCTAGTACAATTTGGCCAATTTGCTTTTGTAGGCCTATTGTGGGTTAACAAATCTTTTCCCACAGTTACATAATTTTTTTTTACACAATCTATGCACATGTATTTTGCTATAAATTCTGTGTGTTAGGATTGAGCCCTCCACTATCACCTGATGAAGGAGCGTCGCTCCGAAAGCTAGTGTGCTTCCAATTAAACCTATTGGACTATAACCTGGTGTTGATGGATTTTTAACATATGTATCATGCTTCTTCAAAATTGCACAACTTTCAGTCCTGAATGAAGGAGAATACGTGGAGTTGATGTTTTGCAGCCAGTTGTTGCAAACAGCACATCACTCATGATAACTAGCAATGATGTTGTACCAGAGGCCTGGAAATCTATTCAGTGGAGGTATTTGCTTCTCTGTTGTACTGTAGTTTAAATGTTTGCTCTTGGATCTATCACAGGATTGGCATGCAGTCAAGAAATTGCCACTATTGGATCTTTTGTCCTTGTTTCTTGTTTCTATAAATAACTGCACTTTCTAAACTGAGTGGGTGCTACATAAGAAAGTGACAGTTTTGCCTGTTGTTTGCCTAACAACTTGTAATTGTCAATGGGAGTGGAATAAGTGAAATCTTTCATAGCAACAGACTGTTAAAAAAATTTACTTTTACAAATAATTTTCACAGATAAACCGAAAATTGTTTTCCTGAGAGACCAATTAGACAGTTATCTTGAGATGCCAGATTTAAATATGATTAATAGTGCTGATATATTACATTTAGTTGAAATTATAGTTACATTGTAGATGCAGCTGCAGTCATGGAAGCCTTGACAACTGGAGTGAAGTACTGTATGAGACAATGAGGGAGACAAAGGTTTACATAAAAGATTATAACATGGAAATAAGTTGTTCAGTGCATTGACGCATATTCTCTACATTTATGTCTCAATCATCAGACAGCTGTTTCCCCAGTAATCTAGCCTGTGTCTAATTGGCATTGTTTTAGGGTTGCAAGAGCAGCAGGGCTTTTCATTCAAAGTAGATGACTGACTTTTTTTTTAAAGGGCTTTTAATTAGAAGACTTGCCATAGTTTTGGAGAAACGGTTGCTTGTTGATATAGTTCCTAGATTACTTCATTATAACAGTAGGTTATTATTTCATTGAAATCTTTCTTTCCATGTCTGTTTGTCTGTTTGGTAAATATCAAGAAGTCTGAAGTGAAACAAAGTTTTTTTTATTGCTATTATAATGGATCTGTCAGATTAATACTTATATAGAATTGTAAGAGTAGCAGATTTTTTTCAAAGGAAATATGTGTTTTCTTGCATTTTAAGACATTATTATTCTACTGTGGCTTATTGGTTCTACAGTTTATAGTGAGCAAGTGTAGGAGCCGTGGAAGGATTTATTTTTCATTTTTGTCATTGAAACATGTATGTCACTGGCTAAGCTTCCATTTATTGCGCATTGTTATTGAAGATCCACCCTTGTAGCTAACTCACCAGCAGCGTAAAATGGAATGGCAATTTTCCCTGAACCTTTAGACATTCAAATGGAATCATTCATAAGCCTTGGTGTAAAATGGATCATTGCCAGAATTTAACAGTGTCCAACAAAGCAAGTTTGCACCTGATTTTGATGATTCCAGGATTGGAGCTTCGCATGCATTAAAATCAACCTCATATGTTAGATAATGATGGAAAGCTACTGTGACATCTATTTCAAATTAGATTAGATTAGATTACTTTACAGTGTGGAAACAGGCCCTTCGGCCCAACAGGTCCACACCGACCCGCCGAAGCGTAACCCACCCCTACCCCTACATTTACCCCTTACCTAATACTACGGACAATTTACCATGGCCAATTCACCTGACCTGCACATCTTTGGACTGTGGGAGGAAACCGGAGCACCCGGAGGAAACCCACGCAGACACTGGGAGAACGTGCAAACTCCACACAGTCAGTCGCCTGAGACGGGAATTGAACCCGGGTCTCTGGTGCTGTGAGGCAGCAGTGCTAACCACTGTGCCACCGTGCCGCCCACAGTGATGCAGTACTGGGTCAGTGACAAAATCATTAATTTAGGTGTTCACTTAGCTGTGTTACAGGCCAGTAATCAGGGAGCACCAGAAATGTTGTATCCTTAAAGATGTCCGAGAGAAAGTGAGGGCTGCAGATGTTGGAGATCAGAGCTGAAAATGTGTTCCTGGAAAATGTGTTCCTGAAGAAGGGCTTATGCCCGAAACGTCGATTCTCCTGTTCCTTGGATGCTGGCTGACCTGCTGCGCTTTTCCAGCAACACATTTTCAGCTCCTTAAAGATGTCGCAAACATGCTATAAGCAAACATTTTCCAGAAAAAAAGGCAAAATCGGATTTCATTCGTTTTGCACTTTGATTAATAAATCAGAGCACCAACTCCTTTACAATATCACAAAGACACTGAGCAATTTTGTAAGAAGTGTATGATAAAAATGGACTTCATGACATCAATTTTTGCCACTGTTTGGTTTTGGTCGGAATGTGGGATTGATGTTCAGTTCACTAGGCCTCTCACAACCTGAAAGACCATGTTAGAAATTTATTGAGAATGAAGTTTGTCGAAATAAATAAAATAAAAATTATACTGATTGGAGTGCCACCAGTTTTGTGTTTGCTGAAGTCATACTGGGCCACACTGAATAGATTTCATGGCATCGATCTAATAACTTTGCGAAATG
Source organism: Chiloscyllium plagiosum (assembly GCF_037043375.1). Lineage (NCBI taxonomy): Eukaryota > Metazoa > Chordata > Chondrichthyes > Orectolobiformes > Hemiscylliidae > Chiloscyllium > Chiloscyllium plagiosum. The sequence goes on from NW_028270139.1 coordinate 6,933,704, forward strand.
AGTAACTGCTCGCAGCAGAACATAGAAATGACAAATAACTAGTGATGATAAAGATTGGAGTGGTTTTTTGAATGGGGCTCGATTCTATTGCTTCCATGTAGCTTTTATCGGTAAATTGGAGAGTAGAATTATTAGCAGATACAAAAGTAGATTGTCTACTTGTCACCTTGGGGAGAATATGGGAGAAATATTCCATTACCTATCTATTATTGAATGGAAAAAGCAATTTACATGTATCCAAAAATTCCACAGCTTAAATTGTCAAGATTATGACCCAGTGCATTGTACTGGACTTCAAAAGGCCTTTGACAAGGTGCCGCAAGGAGGTTACTGAGTAAGATAAGGGCCTATGGTGTTAGAGGCAAGGTGCTAGCATGGACAGAAGCTTGGCTGTCTGGCAGAAAGCAGAGAGTGGGGATAAACTGTTTGTCTCAGGATGGCAGCCGGTAACAATTGGTGTTCCATAAGGCTCATTGTTGGGACCACAACTTTTTGTTTTATACATTAACGATCTACATGAAGGAACTGAGGGCATTCTGGCTAAATTTGCGGATGATACAAACACAGGTAGAGGGACAGATAGCATTGAGAAGGTGGGCAGGCTGCAGAAGGATTTGGACAGGTTAAGAGAGTAGGCAAAGAAGTGGCAAATGGAGTACAAACTGGGAAAGTGTGAGGTCATGTACTTTGGTAAGAAGAATAGAGGCATGGACTGTTTTCTAAATGGGGAGAAAATTCAGAAGTCTGAAGTGCAAAGAGACATGGGAGTTCTAGTCCAGGATTCTCTCAAAGTAAACTTGCAAATTGAGTCAGTAGTTAGGAAGGCAAATGCAATGTTGGCATTTATTTTGAGAGGACATAAATATAAAAGCAGGGATGTACTTCTGAGGCTTTATAAGGCTCTGGTCAGACCATACTTGTATTGTGCACAGTTTTGGACTCCATATCTCACTGGCCTTGGAGGGTGTTCAGAGGAGGTTCACGAGAATGGTCCCAGGAATGAAAAGCTTAACATATGAAAAACATTTGAGAACTCTGGGTCTGTATTTCGTGGAGTGTACAAGGATGAGGAGGAATCTAATTGAAACATAGAGAATACTGAATGGCCTGGACAGCATGGATGTTGGGAAGATGTTTCCATTGGTAGGAGAGACTAATACCCAAGGGCACAGCCTGAGAGTAAATGGAGATTTTCAAACTGAGATTAGGAGAAACTTCTTCAGCCAAAGAGTGATGAATCTATGGAATTCATTGCCACAGAAGGCTGTGGAGGCCAGGTCATCGAGTATATTTAAGACTGAAGTGGATAGGTTCTTGAGTATCAAGGGGATCAAGGGTTATGCGGAGAAAGCTGGAGAATGGGGTTGAGAAACGTAGCAGCCATGATTGGGTGGTGGAGCAGACTTGATGGGCTGAATGGCCTAATTTCTGCTCCTATGTCTTAGGGTCTTATGATACTGAAGAAGAAAACAACAGCATGATTCACACTATTGGCTCCATCTACTGTTTTGTGGAAGTGAGATCAAAGCTTTGCTGCATGTTTGATGTATTCTGGTTTTAAAGTGTTGTAATAGTTGAAGGTCAAGGAATTGAGCATTTAATTGCAATCCAGAAAGGCGTATGTCAATGTTTTACATGTATTACAAGCTGCTACTTCAAAGCTAAACTATTATGGGTCAGTTGGTATAAAAAGTACATTCACAGTATGCGTGACATTCTTTCAGAAGGTAATGTGCAAAACACATGGATTTAGCACGTGCTTCAGAAGTATTAAAAGGTGCTGCAGTTGCAACATTGTACACGGTTTAGGCAACAAAAGTTGTCCCTTTCAGTCAGCTAAATGTTAAAGCAATGGATTCTATATTAGTGCTGAGATTTAGGCTATATTTTCAGGGCATTTTAAAATTCTAAGTTCAAAATCAAATCGAAAACAAGCATTATGATATTCTATGCACACCCACAAGTTTCAGTTACCTCACTGTTCACAAAATATAACCATTTATTTAACTAGTTATCTTGTGACCTCCATTATTAGCATGGTGTCAAATAGCTGCTCTGTGGTGTAATTTCTATGACTGTATAATTCCCCGGCTGTCCATTATTCATGTATAAAAGTTCATAGTGACATTAAAGTATATTTGACTGCCAAAGGGCTGATTAAGTGTTTGGCAGCAGGGAAGTGCCTTATTCCTTCTCGTTAACTCAAGTACCTGGAGACCAGTCTCTGTCATCATCCTGGCTGAGGTAGATTAATTCAAGGAATACAGAGTTATGTGAGTCTGAAACCTTCCTGATCTGTAAAACTAAATCTTTTAAACAATGGAAGGAGTTGAAGTATCTTTTGTTAGAAAATCAAAAGATGACCAAAATTAAGCAGTGCTAGTTTTTAATCAATCACTCTTTTATAATGGGTTGACCAGATGTAATAAGGAAATTTGTTTTGCATTAATAATGAAAAGAACATATGCATTTTTTAAAGTTACAGAGTATTTAAGTTTTGTTTAAATGCAAGCGCAAAAAATGATCATCTTTTCCACATAAAGCAGAAGGCGTCTGTCTGTGTGTAGTTTGCACATTCTCCCTATGTCTGCGTGCGTTTCCTCCCACAGTCCAAAGATGTGCAGGTCAGGTGAATTGACCGTGCTAAATTGCCCATAGTGTTAGGTGCATTAGTCAGAGGGAAATGGGTCTGGGGGGGCTTACTCTTCGGAGGGTCGGTTTGGACTGATTGGGCTGAAGGAATTGTTTCCACACTGTAGGGAATCTAATCTTTAAAAAAAAAATCAACTTCCTCCAGAAAGAAATGTACAAAACATTATTAGCACTGATCCAATAGACATCCCAGGTACTCCATAATATGTAAAATAATAATATGCAAAATAATATGTAAGTGATTGCTATTAAAGTGGGTGTGTTCTAAACCCCAGGTCCTACAAAGTAGGGTCTCCCTCCCTCCCTCCTCCTCTAACCTAAATTAAGAGTCCACAGACTTGCCACAAAAAGAGGGTCCAAGGAAGTTTGGATCAAAGAGTGAGGCTTCAGCTCAGGAGTCTTTGACAAGGAGGTTGAGTGAAGTGATTACGCCACAGTTGAAGAGGGTGAAGACATGACTGCCAAGCTGGTTCAGTGCGCTACGTGCTTGATGTGGGAGGTCAACGACTCTGGTGTGTCTGGCTCGTATATGTTTGGAAAGTGTGTGCACATTCAGCTATTGACCGAGCATATTGCAGCACTGATGAAAGAACTCGAGGACCTTAGGCTCATTCCGAGAGAACGAGATCTTTCTGGACAAGACCTTCAGCGAGGTTATTACACCAATCATGCCAGAAGAGAGCAGATGATGAGGAAGGCGGAGAGGAGACAGGTGCAAGAGACTCCGGGGGAAGTACCTGTCAGGAACAAGTTGAAGCTTTTGGAAACAGTAGAGACTGATGACACTGCCAGTTCGTAAGGCGGCCAGGTCTGTCAATCAAAAGTTGGCGCAGAGGCAGAGCGGAAGAGTTGGACATCGCACAGAGCCGTGATAATAGGGGACTCCATCGTGAGAGGAACTGACCGGGGTTTTTGTGGCAGCAGACGGGATTTAAGGATGGTGTGTTGCCTTCCTGGTGCCAGGGTGAAAGACATCGCGGACAGAGTGCAGGAGATCCTCAAGGACGAGGGTGAAGAGCCAGGGGTGATGGTACATGTCGGCACAAATGATGTCGGGAAGAAGAGGAGGAACATACTACAGCGGGACTTCGGAGAACTAGGAAGAAGGCTGAAAAGCAGGACGTCCAAGGTGGTTATCTCCGGTTTGCTTCCAGTTCCTCGGGCTGGTGTGGCCAGAAACAGGGAGATAATGGACTTGAACGTGTGGCTGGGGAACATAGAACATAGAAGAATACAGCGCAGTACGGGCCCTTTGGCCCTCGATGTTGCGCCGATCCAAGCCCACCTAACCTACACTAGCCCACTATCCTCCATATGCCTATCCAATGCCCGCTTAAATGCCCATAATGAGGGAGAGTCCACCACTGCTACTGGCAGGGCATTCCATGAACTCACGACTCGCTGAGTAAAGAACCTACCCCTAACATCTGTCCTATACCTACCCCCCCTTAATTTAAAGCTATGCCCCCTTGTAAAATCTGACTCCATACGAGGAAAAAGATTCTCACTGTCAACCCTATCTAAACCCCTAATCTTCTTATACACCTCTATCAAGTCACCCCTAAACCTTCTTTTCTCCAATGAAAACAACCCCAAGTGCCTCAGCCTTTCCTCATACGATCTTTCTACCATACCAGGCAACATCCTGGTAAACCTCCTCTGCACCCGTTCCAGTGCCTCCACATCCTTCCTATAGTATGGCGACCAAAACTGCACACAATACTCCAGATGTGGCCGCACCAGAGTCTTATACAACTGCAACATGACCTCAGTACTCCGGAACTCAATTCCTCTACCGATAAAAGCCAGTACGCCATATGCCTTCTTCACCGCACTATTTACCTGGGTGGCAACTTTCAAAGATTTGTGTACATGGACACCAAGATCCCTCTGCTCATCCACACTACCAAGTATCCGACCGTTAGCCCAGTACCCCATCTTTTTATTACTCTTACCAAAGTGAATCACCTCACACTTAGCTACATTGAACTCCATTTGCCACCTTTCTGCCCAGTTCTGCAGCTTATCTATATCCCGCTGTAACCTGCCACACCTTTCCTCACTGTCTACAACTCCTCCGACTTTCGTATCATCCGCAAACTTGCTCACCCAACCTTCTAACCCCTCCTCCAGGTCATTTATAAAAATGACAAACAGCAATGGTCCCAAAACAGATCCTTGCGGAACACCGCTAGTGACGGCACTCCAAGATGAACCTTTGCCATCAACTACTACCCTCTGTCTTCTTCCAGCCAGCCAACTCCTAATCCAAACCTCCAACTCACCCTCAAATGCCATACCTCCATATTTTTGCAGTAGTCTACCATGGGGAACCTTATCAAACGCCTTACTAAAATCCATATACACCACATCTACTGCTTTCCCCTTGTCCACCTCCTTAGTCACCTTTTCAAAGAATTCAATAAGGCACGACCTGCCCTTCACAAAACCATGCTGACTATCCTTGATCACATTATTCCTATCCAGATGTTCATAAATCCTATCCCTTACAATTCTCTCTAAGATTTTGCCCACAACAGAGTGAGACTCACCGGCCTATAGTTACTAGGGTTATCCCTACTCCCCTTCTTGAACAAGGGAACCACATTTGCTAGCCTCCAATCTTCTGGCACTACTCCTGTAGACAACGAGGACATAAAAATCAAGGCCAATGGCTCTGCAATCTCCTCCCTTGCTTCCCAGAGAATCCTAGGATAAATGCCATCAGGCCCAGGGGACTTATCTATTTTCACCCTTTCCAGAATTTCCAACACCTCTTCCCTACATACCTCAAAGCCATCCATTCTACTTAATTGTGACTCAGTACTCACATTGACAACAATGTCCTGTTCCTGATTGAATACTGACGAAAAGTATTCATTCAGTGTCTCCCCAATCTCTTCAGCCTCCACAAGCAACTTCCCACTACTATCCTTGACTGGACCTATTCCTACCCTAGTCATTCTTTTATTCCTGACATACCTATAGAAAGCCTTAGGGTTTTCCCTAATCCTACCAACTAAGGACCTTTCATGTCCCCTCCTTGCTGCTCTTAGCTCTCTCTTCAGGTCCTTCCTGGCTACCTTATAACACTCAATCGCCCCAATTGAACCTTCACGCCTCATCTTTACATAGGCCACCCTCTTCCATTTAACAAGGGATTCCAATTCCTTATTAAACCACGGCTCCCTCACACGACCCTTTCCTCCCTGCCTGACAGGTACATACTTATCAAGGACACTCAATAGTTGCTCCTTGAACAAGCTCCACATATCAATTACACCCTTGCCTTGAAGCTTACTTTTCCAGGCCACACATCCTAAGTCATGCCTCACAGCATCATAATTTCCCTGCCCCCATCTATAACTCTTGCCCTGTAGTGCACACTTATCCCTCTCCATCACTAGAGTAAAGGTCACCGAATTGTGGTCACTGTCCCCAAAGTGCTCACCTACCTCTAATTCTAACACCTGGCCTGGCTCATTACCCAGAACTAAATCCAGTATGGCCTCACCTCTTGTTGGCCTATCTACATATTGTGTCAGGAAACCCTCCTGCACACATTGGACAAACACTGACCCATCTAACGAACTTGAGCTATAGCTTTCCCAATTAATATCAGGAAAGTTAGAGTCCCCCATAACAACCACCCTATTACTTTCACTCTTCTCTTGAATCATCCTCGCAATCCTTTCTTCTACGTTTCTAGGACTATTAGGAGGCCTGTAAAAAAACTCCTAACAGGGTGAGCTCACCTTTCCTATTCCTAACCTCAGCCCAAACTACCTCAGATGGCGAGTCTTCATCCATCGTCCTTTCCACAGCTGTAATACTATCTTTGACAAGCAATGCCACACCTCCCCCTCTTTTACCCTCACCTCTGACCCTACTAAAACATGTAAACCCTGGAACCTGCAACAGCCAATCCTGTCCCTGTTCTACCCATGTCTCCGTAATAGCCACAACATCGAAGTCCCAGGTACCAACCCACGCTGCAAGTTCACCTACCTTATTTCTTGCATTGAAGTATACACACTTCAAACCACTTTCCTGTTTACAGGCACCCTCCTTTGAAATTGATGCCATGTTCCTAACCTCCCTACACTCCAGGTCCTGCACCCTAAAGCTACAGTCTGGGTTCCCATGCCCCTGCAGAGTTAGTTTAAAGCCCCCCCAACTGGTGGAGGAAGCAAGGATTTAAATTCTTGGATCACTGGGGTATATTTTGTGGTAAGCATAAATTCTACAAGAGAGACGGTTTACACTTTAATAGGTTAGGGACCAGCATTCTGGAAGACAGGTTTTCTACTGCAACACCGCTACATTTAAACTAACTAGCGGGGCTGAGGGGACAAACTGGATGTTTAAAAAGGCAATTGGAGGGAAAGTTAGAACAAGAGAAGTCAAGAAAGACAACTGTATCAATGCTGGAGCCGACCAGGGAGAAGGCAATTCTGGATCTGGTATTGTGTAACCAATCAGAATTGGTCAGAGACCTCGAAGTGAAGGAGCCATTGAGAAGTAGTGACCATAATACATTAAGCTTCAATCTGCAATTTGAGAGGGAGAGGGTACAGTCGGAAGTGACAGTACTTCTGTTGAATAAAGGGAATTATGGAGCTATGAGGGAGGAGCTGGCCAAAGTTCAATGGTGCAGGGATGACCGTGGAGGAACAATGGTGGATATTTTTGTGTATAATGCAGAAGTTGCAGGATCAGTTCATTCCTAAAAGGAAGAAAGATCCCAGGAGGAGGCATGGGCAGCCGTGGCTGACGAGGGAAGTTAAGAAATATATAAAGTTAAAAGAGAAAAAATATAACATAGCAAAGATAAGTGGGAAAACTGAGGACTGGGAAGCTTTTAAAGAACAACAGAGGATTACAAAGAAGGAAATACGCAGAGGAAAAATGAGGTACGAAGGTAAACTGGCCAATAATATAAAGGAGGATAGTAAAAGCTTGTTTAGGTATGTGCAGGGCAAAAAATGGTGAGGACTAAAATTGGGCCCTTGAAGACAGAAACAGGAATATATCACGGGGTACAAAAATGGCAGAAAAATTAAATGGGTACTTCAGATCTGTGTTCACTGGGGAAGACACAAGCAATCTCCCTGAGGTAACAGTGGCTTAAGGACCTGAACTGAAGGGAATTTATATTTGCCAGGATTTGGTGTTGGAGAGGCTGTTAGGTCTGGAGGTTAAGTCTCCAGGGCCTGATGGTCTACATCCCAGGGTACTGGTGGCTCGGGAAATCGTGGATGCGTTGGTGATTATTTTCCAGAGTTCGATAGATTCGGGGTCGGTTCCTGAGGATTGGAGCATGGCTAATGTTATACCACTTTTTAAGAAAGGTGGGAGAGAGAAAGCAGGAAATTATAGACCAGTTAGTCTGACCTCAGTGGTGGGAAAGATGCTGGAGTCTATTATAAAGGATGAAATTACGACACATCTGGATAGTAGTAACAGGATAGGACAGAGTCAGCATGGATTTATGAAGGGGAAATCATGCTTGACTAATCTTCTTGAATTTTTTGAGGATGTAATCCTGAAGATGGACGAGGGAGATCCAGTAGATGTCGTGTACCTGGACTTTCAGAAAGCTTTTGATAAAGTCCCACACAGGAGGTTAGTGAGTAAAATTAGGGCCGCGATATTAACCGCCACCTGAACTCCCCCACCCCTCTCACCCACTCCAACCTCTCACACTCGGAACGCGCAGCCCTCCACTCACTCCGTTGCAACCCCAACCTCACTATCAAACCAGCAGACAAGGGAGGCGCGGTAGTAGTTTGGCGCACCGACCTCTACACCGCTGAGGCCAAACGCCAGCTCGCAGATACCTCCTCCTACTGCCCCCTTGACCATGACCCCACCCCCCACCACCAAACCATCATCTCCCAGACCGTCCATAACCTCATCACCTCGGGGGATCTCCCATCCACCGCCTCCAACCTCATAGTTCCACAACCCCGCACCTCCCGCTTCTACCTCCTGCCCAAAATCCACAAACCTGACTGCCCCGGCTGACCCATTGTCTCCGCCTGCTCCTGCCCCACCGAACTCATCTCCGCATACCTTGACACCGTCCTGTCCCCCTTAGTCCAAGAACTCCCCACCTACGTTCGGGACACCACCCATGCCCTCCACCTGCTCCATGATTTTCGCTTCCCCGGTCCCCAACGCCTTATTTTCACCATGGACATCCAGTCCCTGTACACCTCCATCCCCCATCACGAAGGACTCAAAGCCCTCCGCTTCTTTCTTTCCCGCCGTACCAACCAGTACCCTTCCACTGACACCCTCCTTCGACTGACTGAACTGGTACTCACCCTGAACAACTTCTCTTTCCAATCCTCCCACTTCCTCCAAACAAAAGGAGTAGCCATGGGCACCCGCATGGGCCCCAGCTATGCCTGCCTCTTCGTAGGATATGTGGAACAATCCATCTTCCGCAACTACACTGGCCCCACCCCCCACCTTTTCCTCCGCTACATCGATGACTGTATCGGCGCCGCCTCGTGCTCCCACGAGGAGGTTGAACAGTTCATCCACTTTACCAACACCTTCCACCCCGACCTCAAATTCACCTGGACAGTCTCAGATTCCTCCCTCCCCGTCCTCGACCTCTCTATTTCTATCTCAGGCGACCGAATCAACACGGACATCTACTACAAACCGACCGACTCCCACAGCTACCTGGACTACACCTCCTCCCATCCTGCCCCCTGTAAAAACGCCATCCCATTCTCCCAATTCCTTCGACTCCGTCGCATCTGCTCCCAGGAGGACCAGTTCCAAAAACGCACAACCCAGATGGCCTCCTTCTTCAAGGACCGCAATTTCCCCCCCGACGTGGTCGACGATGCCCTCCACCGCATCTCTTCCACTTCCCGATCCTCCGCCCTTGAACCCCGCCCCTCCAACCGCCACCAGGACAGAACCCCACTGGTCCTCACCTACCACCCCACCAATCTCCATGTACAGCGCATCATCCACCGTCATTTCCGCTACCTCCAAACGGACCCCACCACCAAGGATATATTTCCCTCCCCTCCCCTATCAGCATTCCGTAAAGACCACTCCCTCCGTGACTCCCTCGTCAGATCCACACCCCCCACCAACCCAACCTCCACTCCCGGCACCTTCCCCTGCAACCGCAGGAGGTGCAAGACCTGCGCCCACACCTCCCCCCTCACCTCCCTCCAAGGCCCCAAAGGAAACTTCCATATCCGCCACAGATTCACCTGTACCTCCACACATATCATCTATTGCATCCTCTGCACCCGATGTGGCCTCCTCTATATTGGGGAGACAGGCCGGCTACTTGCGGAGCGTTTCAGAGAACACCTCTGGGACACCCGGACCAACCAACCCAACCACCCTGTAGCTCAACATTTCAATTCCCCCTCCCACTCCACCAAGGATATGCAGGTCTTTGGACTCCTCCATCGTCAGACCACAGCGAAATGACGGTTGGGGGAAGAACGCCTCATCTTCCGGCTAGGAACCCTCCAACCACAAGGGATGAACTCGGATTTCACCAGTTTCCTCATTTCCCCTCCCCCCAGCCTGTCTCATCAAATCCATCAAATTCAGCACCGCCTTCCTAACCTGCAATCTTCTTCCCGACCTCTCCGCCCCCACCCCAGTCTGACCTATCACCCTCACCTTGACCTCTTTCCACCTATCACATTTCCGACGCCCCTCCCAAGTCCCTCCTCCCTATCTTTTATCTTAGCCTGCTGGACAAACTTTCCTCATTCCTGAAGAAGGGCTAATGCCCGAAACGTCGATTCTCCTGTTCCCTAGATGCTGCCTGACCTGCTGCGTTTTTCCAGCAACACATTTCCATCAGTAAAATTAGGGCGCATGGTATTGGGGGCAAAGTACTAACTTGGATTGAAAGTTGGTTGGCTGATAGGAAACAAAGGGTAGTGATAAACGGCTCCATTTCGGAATGGCAGGCAGTGACCAGTGGGGTACCGCAGGGATCCGTGCTGGGACCGCAGCTTTTTACAATATATGTTAATGATATAGAAGATGGTATCAGCAATAACATTAGCAAATTTGCCGATGATACAAAGCTGGGTGGCAGGGTGAAATGTGATGAGGATGTTAGGAGATTACAGGGTAACCTGGACAAGTTAGGTGAGTGGTCAGATGCATGGCAGATGCAGTTTAATGTGGATAAATGTATGATTATCCACTTTGGTGGCAAGAACAGGAAGGCAGATTACTACCTAAATGGAATCAATTTAGGTAAAGGGGCAGTACAGAGAGATCTGGGTGTCTTGTACACCAGTCAATGAAGGCAAGCATGCAGGTACAGCAGGTAGTGAAGAAGGCTAATAGCATGCTGGCCTTCATAACAAGAGGGATTGAGTATAGAAGCAAAGAGGTTCTTCTGCAGCTGTACAGGGCCCTGATGAGACCACACCTGGAGTACTATGTGCAGTTCTGGTCTCCAAATTTGCGGAAAGACATTCTGGCTATTGAGGGAGTGCAGTGTAGGTTCACGAGGTCAATTCCTGGAATGGCGGGATTACCTTACACTGAAAGACTGAAGCGACTGGGCTTGTATAACCTTGAATTTAGAAGACTGAGAGGGGATCTGATTAAGACATATAAGATTATTAAAGGATTTGACACTCTGGAGGCAGGAAACATGTTTCCACTGATGGGTGAGTGCCAAACCAGAGGACACAGCTTAAAAATACGGGGTAGACCATTTAGGACAGAGATGAGGAGAAACATCTTCACCCAGAGAGTGGTGGCTGTGTGGAGTGCTCTGCTCCAGAGGGCAGTGGAGACCCAGTCTCTGGATTCATTTAAGAAAGAGTTGGATAGAGCTCTCAAAGATAGTGGAATCAAGGGTTATGGAGATAAGGCAGTAAGAGGATACTGATTAAGGATGATTAGCAATGATCATATTGAATGGTGGGGCAGGCTCAAAGGGCAGAATGGCCTTCTCCTGCACCTATTGTCTATTGTCAAAACCCTTTCAATGATCTTGCTTTTCCAAACAACTGCCCTTTGTGATGTCTCCTCCATAGATTGATAAATTGGAGTGCAGGTGAAGCATGTACTTCAATACCAAATTCATAATATACATCACAACTTATCCTGTAAAACCAAAAGAACGGTTGCAGATGCTGCCAGACCAGATGAGCTTTTCCAGCAATTTCTGTTTATAAATTATCTTATTCTTAGCTTGGAGACCAGTGCAGCTTGCTCACCTACCATGTTAAATTGTTATATTTTGGTGGCTTCTTACATTGATGAATGTCACCAATCACTATAATATGTTTTATGTATTGCAACTATGTTAAAATGTTATGTCCTGTCACCTTATAACAAAGGTGGCCTGAAATGTCAAAATGTCACAGCTGGTGGCGATTATGTCAGAGGTATTGAATTGATGTGTAGGCATCTTATCTCCCATCAAATCCCATTTCTCCATCATGTCTGTGTTTGCTGACCTCACTGGATCCCAGTGCAGCAGTGCCTCTGTTTTAAAATTCTCATCCTTGTTTTTCCAATCTTTCCATAGTCCAGTCAATAGACAATAGGTGCAGGAGTAGGCCATTCTGCCCTTCGAGCCAGCACCACCATTCATTATGATCATGGCTGATCATCCTCAATCCGTATCCTGTTCCTGCCTTATCCCCATAACCCTTTATTCCACTATCCTTAAGAGCTCTATCCAACTCTCCTATCCAGTCCCTCTTCGCTCTCTCTCTGTCATCTTTTGCAGCTCTACAAGCCCTCAAAGTATCTGCATTCCTCTAATTCTGGCCTTTTGCACATCCTTAATTTCAATTATTTTAAGCTAGTGGCTTAATTTTCAACTACCAAGTCCCCAAGCACCTGAATAGCCTTGCTAAAACCGACTGGCTCTCCTTCCAACAACAACATCTTATTTTATATCGCAACCTTAATGTAATACAATGACCAAGGCATATCACAGGAGCGTTATTAAGCAAAATATAAATTACATACGAAGATATTAAATCATTAAAGCATGGACAAAGATGTAGGCTTTAAGCACGGAATAAAGAGGAAAGTAAAGTAGAGAAGTGCAGGGATGTAAAGAGTGCAATCCAAATCTTACACATTTGCGGATGTACATGAGTCCAGATATTTTAGAGGTTTCTGGTGTCTGGAGGAGAATACAAAGAGAGAAAGGAGTGAAGTGATGGGGACATTGGACTTTGATGAAAGAGGTTGCTTGACCTAGCACCAGTTTAAGTCTGCAACTTAGAGGTGATAGATTATTGAGATTTTGTGCATGCTAAGTAATGGTCCGCACTGCTTTGGATGTTCTTAAGTTTGTGGTGAGTAGAATGTGGGAGACGAGCCCAATAATGCATTACTATAGTGATGTCTAGAGGGAAGAAATGCATGCATAACACAATAGCAGATCAATTGAAATGAGCTAAAGATATGCAGTGTTGCAGAGGTGTAAATAGCATTTAAGATGTTCCTTAAAACCTACCTCTTTGATTAAGCTTCTGGATGCCAATTTTTACTTTGCTCTCTGCAACATTTTCATCTTCTAATTGGCTTTCTGTAAGAATTCTTTAATGTGATTGGCTACTTCTGCAGATAGAACAAAGAGAAAAGAAAATTTATAGCCCAGGAGCAAGCCCTTCGGCCCTCCAAGCTTGTGCTGATCCAAATCCACCGTCTAAACCTATTGCCCAATTCCTAAGGATCTGTACCCCTCTGCTCCCCACCTACTCATGCATCTGTCCAGACGCACCTTAAATGAATCTACCTTGCCTGCCCCTACCACCTCTGCTGGTAATGCATTCCAGGTACCTACTACCCTCTGTATAAAGTACTTTCCACATGTATCCCTTTTAAACTTTTCACCTGTCACCTTGAACGCGTGACCTCTTGTTATTGAATCCCTCAACCTGGGAAAAAGCTTATCTCTATCCACCCTGTCTATACCCTTCATGATTTTGTAGACCTCATTCAGGTGCCCCCTCAACCTCCTTTTTCTAATGAAAACAATCCTAACCTACTCAACCTCTCTCCTACTCAACCTTCCGTACCAGGTAACATCCTCAAACCTTCTCTGCACCCTCTCCAAAGTGTCCACATCCTTTTGATGATGTGGTGACCAGAACTCTGCACAGTACACAGATAGATGGCTTTCGTTCAGCTTGACGTGTGAATCTGCAATAAACTATGTGACGGTCAATTACATATTGAAAGATTATGATTCTCACCATAGAGATTGCGAAAGCTTTCACTGCAACTTTCTTTGAGGTCATTGAAGAGTGTCCTTGTTTCTCTAAAGGCAAAATCTATGGATGCAAAATCCAGGCCAATATCCCTCTTAACACAATGAAATTAATTTTTAAATTTCAGTGCCTTATTTATTGTATACCAATGTAATTTGATTCGATACTTATTTCTAAACTGTTACCTCACGATAAGTACTTAATATTTCAACTCTTAATTCACAAAGTCATCATTGAAAGTTTTGATTTTCTGCTCCTTTCTTGCTGTTTTTGTACCCATTTTCTTCGTATGCAGCTAGGAAGCACAAAAAAGTTTCTTAAAGTTGAACCTGTTCAAGAAATACAATGCATTATCATTTTTTTTATTTTGTCATTTCCTACATTGCCCCAATAATTTTAAACATTATAACATTATTGGGCGGCACGGTGGTACAGTGGTTAGCACTGCTGCCTCACAGCGCTAGAGACCCGGGTTCAATTCCCGCCTCCGGCAACTGTCTGAGTGGAGTTTGCACATTCCCCTCGTGTCTGTGTGGGTTTCCTCCAGGTGCTCCGGTTTCCTCCCACAGTCCAAAAATGTGCATGTTAGGTGAAGGGGTAACTGTATGGGAACGGGTCTGGGTGGGTTGCTCTTCAGAGGGTCGGTGTGGACTAGTTGGGCCGAAGGGCCTGTTTACACACTGTGTAATCTAAAAACATTAATTATTTCCTCCAATTTACTTAGTAAGAATTTCAACCATTGGAGCAGCACTTTGATCTGTATTAAAGCTAAGTTAGTAAGTGTACTAAAATTGGCCTTTCCAGGTTAGTGAGGAAAGATTGTCCAGAGTTGCCATTCTTGATCGTTGCCCAGGGCTCCTGAGGCAACTGTTATTGTGGTGAGGACGCTCCTTCATCAGGTGATAGTGGAGGGCTCGATCATAACACAGAATTCTGTGTTACGATCGAGCCCTCCACTATCACCTGATGAAGGAGCATCGCTCCGAAAGCTAGTGTGCTTCCAATTAACCCTGTTGGACTATAACCTGGTGTTGTGTGATTTTTAACTTTGTACACCCCAGTCCAACACCGGCATCTCCAAATCATTGTAAATAATGACCACTTGGGTGCCTTGAGAAAATTTACTGATGAAATTGGTGAAAAGAAAAAAAGCAATCTAACTATGCCAGAAATCATTGAATCACTGAGACATGTGTGGTTAAATAGAAGAACTTTGCATAATTTACTCTGTTACATTCCAAGTCATTTTTAAGGAATGCCAGGCATTTCCATGGTCATGGATACACAGGAAGATTTGCAACTTTTAACATTGAACAAGTGTGAAGTTGATGGTTTACCCCAGTACCCATCCAAGGCTACAGTCAGAAAGCCTGAATTGTTTTCAGGTTCAGACCTCATTTAAATTCTGCTGGCAAGTTTGACAATAAAACTAATTAACAATAGCATGAAATGGGTACGTTGCTGGTTTCAGATGGAGGGTGTTACATGAAGCTGGACAACATTTTAGGGATAGCCCTGGCTCCACGACAATCTTTTTTTAAAATAAATGTACCAAGTTACCCCTCCTAAATATATTAGGGAAACTTTAAAGCCAGAAGTTTGCAAAACCTGTTGTAAAGCACTGCCCGTTGCACTGGTTCATGGCAGATTTTATGTACAATATTATCAAATATGTTTGAGTGGAAATTCCAATACAAAACAATACTTCTCAAAACTAGCACCATGTTGAGTGACTGAATTGATAGTTCTGTCCAAAATGGAGAGTCCACCATCTATCTCTTGTCTCACTGCAACCAGTGTTGTGGAAGATCACCACTTGGTAGTTTATTTCCGAATCAGTGCAATTCTCCTTAAAGTAATGCTTTGTGTTTGAATCGATCTATTTATCTACAAAATGTTGCCAAATAGAAGAACGTTTTCACATGTTTTTTGTATCGATTCATCTGAATTCCCGAGTGCTGATGTGTCAATATTTCTGTGCTTGTTAATTACATCTTTACTATTTTATCATGCAGATATAAGGGAGAATGTTAATTTCAGTGGTTAGTTTATTTAAGTCTATTCAATAAAACTGTTTCCAGTCATCCCCTGAGGCAATTGTGTAAGTTTGCACAGGATTGCTATATACTTGTGTAAATGATTTTGGAATTTAGTAACACTTTTTGAATACTTCCACCATCAAGTAGCCAGCAGGGCCTGCAGCAAGCACATTGGATTGCATGGTCCAGGATTTTCTGTTCATTCATTTTGATAGTTAGACAATATAGGTTGCACTCCGAGCTGCAATTTCCCAGATGTGCTCACTGGAAATTCCATTCCTTTTGAAGCATGAGAGTGCAGTCATTAAGGTGGTTTTGGAGAAACAACATTCACTTACTGCTCTTATAATAAATATAGCAATTAGTAATAATGGAATCTCACTGAATTACAATATAATCAAGGATGTAGGTAATGTACTAAATATTTTGGGCAAAAAGAAATAAACAATTGATGTCTTCATCACGATGTTAAATTTCGGTTACAGTTTTAAGATTATGAACAACCATCCGATACTATATTTAACTATAATAAGATTTGGATGCATTAAGTTCCAAAAATTGCTCTGTAAATAACAGAACCACAAAGTTCCTGCTTTTTAAAAGGCAAGATTGTAATGTCTGGAGTTGACATGAGTGCAAAATTTAAGGCGAGGACTGTTCTGTTGTTCAAGTCATCAAATTGCAGCATGTCCAGCATTGAAACCTCCTATGAATTACAGTAAAGTTTAAATAATTCACATTCCTCATTAAATGCATCAGTTGCAAAAAGTACTTGAGATGCTGGTGTGCACTTACGATGGCTATGTATGGGGAATTTGTATATTCAAAGAACATTCAGAACAACACCAAAGTGATTGGCTGTTTTGATGAATCCACGTAAGAAGTAAAGCTCTTTTTTTAATATTTTATGAATGTTAACAGCAGCAAATGTATCGAGCAAAACATAGAGGCATCGTCCATAATGAAGTTCCTCACTTGAGAGCTCTCTTGTGACTCCATAAATGGAATGGGTGCCAATCTAACTTGGATTCAACCCAGAATTAAAGATCCACTCTGATTACATGTAATTGAGTATGTGGAAGTTCCATCCTGCTCTACTTCCACAAGATTTTCAAAGGCTTGGTTTGGAGATTATATTGGCATTTAATGATCAAATTTCAATGGCATGGTGAGAACATTTCATTTTGGGGACCATGAAAATAGGCAGCCAATCATAGAAATATTTGAATATGAAAATGGATGGATATTCTGGAATGTTGATGATTTGCCATTTCGGTGGCACAGAGCAGAACCTGCAGTGTCACCCAAACGGATCAAACTTATTTAAATTATGTGGAAAAAGAGGTACGATTCACCACAAAGACTATTTTTGGATTGTTTATTTTCTATATCTAGAATATCTGTGTTCGTTCAATCTAATCATCTTTTTGTTTGAGTTTGTTTTTATTACAGAATCGCACCACAAAATTATGTTAGTGCACAATGCCTTATTCAACTGTTTAATAACATAGAAACCTTGTTCTTTACTCCTTTCTTAATTAACACTTCTGTTCATAATGCAGAATTACATGCAATTCATCTCTTAGTTTCTAATTAAATATCAGCTTCTGTAGATTGTCATAACATATACTTGAACTTCATTATTAAGATATTAAGCCTAAATCAGCATCTTAGGTGCTGCTTTTACTTGCTCTTCCGGGTGCAATTTGCATAGCAGCAATTCTACTAATTAGATAGATGGGTTGGAGTGTCCATGTTAATTAAAGAATCAAATTTACATTTACAAACAATCACAAATATTGACATCCACTTTAAATTATTGCTATTGGACTTACATTGCATAATTGCTTCAAGTGGAAGTGGCCATACTGTATACTTGGTTTTGAAAGCTGTGAAATGTATTCCAGTTATTTTGTGAAGTAGATTCCACTGCATCAAAAGCAATTCATAAAGAATCAGAGGTTCGCATGCATTTGTTTTAGTGTTTAACACACATGCTTACTCTTCGTTCTCCGGTATCCAAAAGACTTGTATTGCTTGGGCTCCTGTTTGGGTGGCCACTCTGGTTGAACCATATTCTGGGAGGTTTCATTAAATGACCTCCCATTAGATACTGCCTCATTGCCACCATCAATAACTTTATATGCCAATTAGTAATAATAATGTTGGAAATACCCACAATCCTCTGCAATCCAGAAAATAATGTATTCATTTTGTGGTAGTCAGGGCATTGGATTCAGAATGTGCTCTGGTTCAGCTATTCACTGAGACTGTTGGTAGAGCTAAACCAGAGAAGTACATGGCCCACATATTATGATTGAAAGATAGTCATTTCTGTTATGTACCTTGCAAGATGCATAATCAGTCCAGGAATTGTTTTGGATGTTTAAACTTCCAATTAGCAATTACCTCGCAAATAGAAAGCTCTGAAAAAGTCTACAACTCTGAATTAGAATCAGAGACTTTGTAGAGTTCCAACTCACTTAACTGAAATGTTGTCTAAGAAACATTATAGGGATCAAGACCAAAGGCAAACCTCTCCACAACTAGTCTTGCTGTGTCCAGAATTAGGTGTACCATCTCAATTATGTAACAAGCCATCAGGCCTCAGTCTATTGCCAGAGGCAATGTGGTAAATGAAAGTACCATGCATGAACATTATTAATGCAACCAATACTAATATATATCAATTTTCAGTTAACACACATAGCCCAGAATTTTTAAATGCAAAGCAAGACATCTGAAATAAAAGCAGAAAGTTCTGGAGAAATTCTTAGGAACACTCCAAAGTGGAATCATATTGGACTCAAGAAGTGTGGTGGTTGGGACCAAGTTGACCTTGTTAACTATGAGGTTCTTGACTAGGCCAATCAGGAAAGATTTGGCTAACCAATATAACCAGGAGATTAGAACTGCCTCAGTTGAGAATTGGCTCCGAGCTGGCTGGTCAGAGCCAATGTACTGTGCATTGGCAAATAAAGGGTGACTTGGTGATGGGGCACCGGACTGTGTGCAGTTATTTCAGTTAGGCAGGTTTTTCTGCACTGTAGTTCGTACTCAACCAAACTAGGCAGGTTTTTCTGCACTGTAGTTCGTACTCAACCAAACTTTGGACATTCTGAGTTGGAGATGGAGATGTGCAGAACTGAGACACAGGAAAGATGTGAGAGATGGAGTGAAGAAAGGGAAGTTTTTGAAGGCCCAATGCATCACTTCTTAAAAAAAAATCTAACCAGAAGATAAGAGAAGGGCACTGCTTGTCACTGGCCACTCGGGTGTTTTCTCTTCCTGGTGGTAGAATACAAATAAAATTTTCTGCACCCGATCTTACTTCACTGTGTCCTGCACCTATATATAAACACACATATACACACACACAAAACATGGGTACAGGGGAGAAATAGGCACTACTGCTGTTTGGCAGTAATGCAGGGGATTTTTATTTTAAAAAATTAGGAGATTAAAATCTCTTCAGAAAAAGGAAAAAGAAAAAGTATATAACCTTGAGATTTAGAATCTCCTCTGTTTAAAAAAAAAATAACCATGAGGTTTAGAATCTCCTCTAAAAAGAAATATAGCCAGGAGATTAGGTCCTCCTCAGTTGAGGATTGACTCCGAGCTGGCTACTGTGTCCTAGTAAATAAAGGGTGAGAGGATCAGGCCTCTGTGCAGTTATTTAAAAAAGTTAAGTCTGTTTCTCTCTCCACAGATGCTGCCAGATGTACTGAGTTTATTGAACACTTTGTTTTTTATTAGACTAGAATCTTGCTTGATAAAACAGCAAGTAAACCAATGCCAAATTTCCAGTTCCCTCAATCTTCCAGTCATTAAAATAGTAACTGGAAAATTGGAAAGGCGAAGGATTGGTTTGGGTTCCTCCTTAGCTTACTCTTTGACTTGTTCACCAGTTAGTCAATGGTGAATGCTATTGCTAGATGTGAAAATGTATAAAGCTACCTCTAATATCTATGTTTATATTTGCAAAATGATCGATCCAAAATAATAGTCCCAGTTTTACATTTCTGGAAGTGGATGGGTTTTTACGATTTAAAATCAGGTGTTATGCTGTCAGAAACACCAAATAAACATCCAGAGATAGGGTTAATTATTCAGTTGAGTTGTACTTTTTCTTAAATGACATGCATTAGTTGTTCATGCAGGACTTTGCAAATGTTGACGATTCAGTGTCACCTTCATTGCATTGTGGAAACTCTGCACCAGTTATATTCCTAGACTTAACCTAATGTATAATGCTTATACTGACAGTTTCTGTAACACATTTTGCAACCTTTTCAGGTCAAGGGCATATAAATATTTCAGGTGAGCGCTGAGGTTATTTATGCTGGAAAGATCCTTGCCACAGCAGTAGTCATGTCAGCTTAACTTGACATCTTTTAAACAAGTGTCAAATGAGGGCCAAATTGAGAGTTGACAGTTTTCTTATTGCAATCAATCACATTGTAATGATGGAAATGATACAGAATATGTCTTGGGGTAATTCTTTGTCAACTCTAATGTATAAGGTATTGTATAAGATTCAGAAAGAGTTGGTGTAGAAATTGCATTAGCTCTACTCAGTCAGATAACATTGCAGAATCTTTGGGTGAAGGCAATTGATTTCCACTCAAGTACCCCCAATGGACCAGATGCATTCTGTACAGTTCTTGAGTGTCATTAGTAATTATGCCTAACTTGTAAACTGCACTTACTGTTATCATGTAATAAACTATCTTATTAACTAAGGCCTCTTCAGTTTAGACTTACTAATGGTCTACCATCCACCTTGGATAATTGAACAGTTCCTAAAATGGTGACAGCAAAGTACCAGAATCACCTGTTTGCCTTGGTCCACATTTCTAGCAGTGATGACAAATATCATTTTGGCTGTATTTAGGCTTAGGCATTTTGAACAGAACATAAGTTCTGGATATGGCATCAGGGTGCAGGTGGAATAGCTTCCTGATCAATTTTACTTTCCTGCCTAGATTTCTCATTAAAATACTGAAAGCAATTTGGGTGTACTTTCATAGAAAACAGGATATTTGGACATATGGGGAGAAATTCATCTCATGACCACCCCAGTTTTTAGCTTAAACAGGAAGCCAGCAACTGAAAATCATTTGTGGACCCCTGTCTTCCATTATTACCCAAGGCCCATTGATGCAATTTATTTTGATTTGATACAATATTCAGGCAGGATTTATGTGAAACAAGTGTACGACTGATCACTATATAAATTGGAGTACTAAACTGGGTTATAGTGTCTGTTATGGGGCCCCAGTTTGAAATTCAACTACAAATGGATGGTGTGGGAGCTGTGCATTCTCTGTCCATTTGCACTCAGTAATGAATAGATTTTCGAGGGAGTGCAGCATTCTTGGAGGACAATTCTTAGCAAGCATTCCTTAAAGAAACTACTGACTGCCGAGAAATGAATCACAAAATTTTGAATTTTTACTTTTGCATGTTCAAGAGAAGCAAAAGATTTCCTCCGAGGCACACAAAAGGTTGTTGACCCATCAGGTACCTTCTCTTCTCTCTCTTCTCCTCTCTTCTTCTCTCCTCTTCTCTCTTCTTCTCTCTTCTTCTTCTCTCCTTCTTCTCTCCTTCTCTCTTCTTCTCTCTTCTTCTCTCTTCTTCTCTCCTCTTCTTCTCTCTTCTTCTTCTCTCTCTTCTTCTTCTCTCTTCTTCTCTCTCTTCTTCTCTCTCTTCTTCTCTCTCTCTTCTTCTTCTCTCTCTTCTTCTCTCTCTTCTTCTCTCTCTTCTTCTCTCTTCTTCTCTCTTCTTCTCTCTTCTTCTCTCTTCTCTCTCTCTCTTCTCTCTTCTTCTCTCTTCTTCTCTCTCTTCTTCTCTCTCTTCTTCTCTCTCTTCTTCTCTCTCTTCTTCTCTCTCTTCTTCTCTCTCTTCTTCTCTCTCTTCTCTCTCTCTTCTCTTCTCTCTCTTCTCTCTCTCTCTTCTTCTCTCTCTTCTTCTCTCTCTTCTCTCTCTTCTTCTCTCTTCTTCTCTCTCTTCTTCTCTCTCTTCTCTCTCTTCTTCTCTCTCTTCTTCTCTCTCTTCTTCTCTCTCTTCTTCTCTCTTCTTCTCTCTCTTCTTCTCTCTTCTTCTCTCTCTTCTTCTCTCTCTTCTTCTCTCTCATCTTCTC
This sequence comes from Chiloscyllium plagiosum, assembly GCF_037043375.1. Taxonomy (NCBI): domain Eukaryota; kingdom Metazoa; phylum Chordata; class Chondrichthyes; order Orectolobiformes; family Hemiscylliidae; genus Chiloscyllium; species Chiloscyllium plagiosum. The sequence goes on from NW_028270139.1 coordinate 6,955,789, forward strand.
TCTCTTCTTCTCTCTCTTCTTCTCTCTCTTCTTCTCTTTCTTCTCTCTTCTTCTCTCTCTTCTTCTCTCCTTCTCTCTCTCCTTCTCTCTCTCCTTCTCTCTCTCCTTCTCTCTCTCCTTCTCTCTCTCTCTCTCCTTCTCTCTCTCCTTCTCTCTCTTCTTCTCTCTTCTTCTCTCTTCTTCTCTCTCCTTCTCTCTCTTCTTCTCTCTCTTCTCTCTCTTCTTCTCTCTCTTCTTCTCTCTCTTCTTCTCTCTTCTCTCTTCTTCTCTCTCTCTTCTCTCTCTTCTCTCTCTTCTTCTCTCTTCTTCTCTCTCTTCTTCTCTCTCTTCTTCTCTCCTTCTCTCTCTTCTCCTCTCTCTTCTCCTCTCTCTTCTCCTCTCTCTTCTCCTCTCTCTTCTCCTCTCTCTTCTCCTCTCTCTTCTCCTCTCTCTTCTCCTCTCTCTTCTCCTCTCTCTTCTCCTCTCTCTTCTCCTCTCTCTTCTCCTCTCTCTTCTCCTCTCTCTTCTCCTCTCTCTTCTCCTCTCCTCTTCTCCTCTCCTCTTCTCCTCTCCTCTTCTCCTCTCCTCTTCTCCTCTCCTCTTCTCCTCTCCTCTTCTCCTCTCCTCTTCTCCTCTCCTCTCCTCTTCTCCTCTCCTCTTCTCCTCTCCTCTTCTCCTCTCCTCTTCTCCTCTCCTCTTCTCCTCTCCTCTTCTCCTCTCCTCTCCTCTTCTCCTCTCCTCTTCTCCTCTCCTCTTCTCCTCTCCTCTTCTCCTCTCCTCTTCTCCTCTCCTCTTCTCCTCTCCTCTTCTCCTCTCCTCTTCTCCTCTCCTCTTCTCCTCTCCTCTTCTCCTCTCCTCTTCTCCTCTCCTCTCCTCTTCTCCTCTCCTCTTCTCTTCTCCTCTCCTCTTCTCCTCTCCTCTTCTCCTCTCCTCTTCTCCTCTCCTCTTCTCCTCTCCTCTTCTCCTCTCCTCTTCTCCTCTCCTCTTCTCCTCTCCTCTTCTCCTCTCCTCTTCTCCTCTCCTCTTCTCCTCTCCTCTTCTCCTCTCCTCTTCTCCTCTCCTCTTCTTCTCCTCCTCTCTTCTTCTCCTCCTCTCTTCTTCTCCTCCTCTCTTCTTCTCCTCCTCTCTTCTTCTCCTCCTCTCTTCTTCTCCTCCTCTCTTCTTCTCCTCCTCTCTTCTTCTCCTTCTCCTCTTCTTCTTCTTCTCCTCTTCTTCTTCTTCTCCTCTTCTTCTTCTTCTCCTCTTCTTCTTCTTCTCCTCTTCCTCTTCTTCTCCTCTTCTTCTTCTTCTCCTCCTCTCTTCTTCTCCTCCTCTCTTCTTCTTCTTCTCCTCTTCTTCTTCTTCTTCTCCTCCTCCTCTTCTTCTTCTTCTCCTCTTCCTCTTCTTCTTCTCCTCTTCCTCTTCTTCTTCTCCTCTTCCTCTTCTTCTTCTCCTCTTCCTCTTCTTCTTCTCCTCTTCCTCTTCTTCTTCTCCTCTTCCTCTTCTTCTTCTCCTCTTCCTCTTCTTCTTCTCCTCTTCCTCTTCTTCTCCTCTTCTTCTTCTTCTCCTCTTCCTCTTCTTCTTCTCCTCTTCCTCTTCTTCTTCTCCTCTTCCTCTTCTTCTTCTTCCCTCCTCCTCTTCTTCTTCTCCTCTCCTCTCCTCTCCTCTTCTTCTTCTCCTCTCCTTTCCTCTCCTCTTCTTCTTCTCCTCTCCTCTCCTCTCTGTCTGGATGACCGTAGGATGTGTATACTTCGTAATTACAGAGCTGATGGGCAGAATGGTCATATATTTTGAGAGGGAATTGAAGTTTTGAACTTTTTTCATTTTGCTGTTAGATTAACTGTTCTGAAGCATGGTACTCTACCCATAGCAATGCCGTGATGGCGCTGAATCCTTCAGTGTCAGTGCAGACTTGAAACATTGACTCCTGTGTAGATACATTAATTTGAATATCTCAAAAATAATTTCAAATGAAATGTGATAGTTACTTCAGAAAGGAATAATAAAATTATGGCAAGTAAGTTTGAGTCATTCACATATTTTAATGTTTTTCCATCTGAGAAATTACTACTTACAGCTTGCTAACGAAAACCAGACCTAAACTTGAAGAAATGGTGAAACACCATTGAAAAGGGCAGTAAGGTTATTGAGAAGGTACATTTGAACCCCTTTGAAGATAAGAGGGATGGAAGAGAAAGAGGCACTATTGAATGGGGAAGTGATAATAGGAAACATTTTATGGGGAGATGGGTGAAGAAAGTTAATGAAAGAGAAAGCTTTTTTACATGTTTTTTATTCTCTTACAGCTACTAGATTTGCCAGTTGGAAAGAGGGGTGCGGTACCATGGCATAGGAAAGTGAGAGTGGGATTGACAAAACTGATGCCTGATGTGAGAGTCATGGGTTGCAGTGGAGACTTTAGTTGATGTACAAGCTCTTATTCTGTGATCAAGTTTTTTTTTTAAACAGTGTGAGATGATTAGGTGAATGCTACTTAATGAAGGTTTTATGAATTTCAATCTAGAAATCTAGGAAGGAACTCAAGCCTTTCCAGCTATAGTGCTGAAGTATGTGGTATGTGAAATGAGAGGAAAACTGTTTTGAAAATACCTTTATGGCAATAGTGCTGAGCTCCACCAGCACTAGTATCTGTTTGAATTAGTTGTTTATTTTCCAAATATAGATGCACTCAATATTCAAGGTCTATTTACATCACTGTTCGTATTAATGTAAACTATATGACAGATTAATCAAGTCAAAGTCTAGACTTTTCTAGTTTTGTTAATAAGAATAAAGACTAGACATTGTACATAAAATGGAACATTCAATATCTTCACAAATTTTTAACAACCTGTAACAGTTCTACTCTGATTTTAAAACACAACTACTGTAGCTAGCTTGGACATGATAAATGACTGTCATGTTAGGAGTCTGATTTTCATTTTACTCGCAAATCCTTGGACATTGATTGCATTATCTTCCATATGTTAATCACTGCAGAAAGCATCTAGAGAACAACTACTAAGTGGCTGAAAGGAATGTGGTTTGCTTTTTCATTAATTTCTGTGTAATTAGGTTTGTGGGTTTTTGGTGGGAGAGCTAAGTATGTGAATCTGATGATGGTCAGTGTACAAAAATGGAAAAATGACTCTTCATCATTGGAAAGTTTTCACACTTACAGACTGTCTTCTAGATGGCAATTCTCTGGTTTTCTAGCAAATAATTATGCTAAATAGAGTGATTATGTATGATTAGTAGTCTACTTGCTCCTATTGACTGATCTGGTATTAAAAAGAATTCTAGGTTCAAATTGTATTGACTGATCCAGATTAAAATCTGTAAGAAATCATTTTACCCCGAAATATTGCCTCTTATTTTAAGAAGCATTTTTTAAAAATTCCAACTATAAACTTTTAAATACTGTTGGTTTACCAGATTTCTTCCTTTCCAATCATTTTTTGGGGGATGGCTGAGTTTGAGATTCAATCCAGGTAAGGATTGACAAAACAAAAAGAATGAAAAGCTAGTGCAAGTGATCAGGCACATTGACCATCTGTAACTAGTACAAGCACAAAGTATACCATCCACTCATTCTACAGTTTATATGCAACTATGGGAATGCCAGGTTGAAAATCTCACAACACCAGGTTATAGCCCAATAGGTTTAATTGGAAGCACTAGCTTTCAGAGCGTCGTTCCTTGATCAGGTGGCAGCACTCCGAAAGCTAGTGCTTCCAATTAAACCTGTTGGACTATAACCTGGTGTTGCGTGATTTTTAACTTTGTACACCCCTGTCCAACACCGGCATCTCCAAATCATGGGAATACCAGTCAGTCTGTTTTCACAATAGATCCTACAGTCATGCCTACTGGTTGCAAAACACCAAAGCTCAAATGTATTCCCTTTGGAAAGGACCTTCAGTTTAATGGCTTCTGGCTATCTGTTTGAAGAGGATGAGTGAGAAGATTTTTTTTTAGTTATCCCCTGAAAGGTTTCATAGTTTTTTTTTAATATAGTGTATTGCTGGACTTTAAGAAAAATAGAGACCTCTCTGAAGAATTTTTATGACTAATCTTTCAGATATGAGATGCTTTCTGCCATAAGCAATGTTCACAAGGTTTGGATGGTAATAATATGTTGCATAGTATTTTAATATTGTCGAGGAAAAGTGGGAAGCTTGGGCAGAATCTTATCGGGCTCATAGGGATATCAGGTATGGCTAGATAAATGATAGAATCTGGAAAGATATTGACAAGGGACATCTTCATATCAAGTTCATCTCAACGTATCGTGTATGTCTTTCCAAAGCGGCGTGGTGAAATTCTTGCTAGACAGCTGCAGGTTCCTGACTATTGATCCTTAATGTTTGTAAAGCACCTCGTTAGCATTCCAACTCACCATGGATTGCGACCTCATCAAACTTGTCATTGCAAACTAGCCATAAGGAAATCTCTTCATAAAAACCAGAGTAGGTAACACCTGCATGTTGGACAATAGGCTCCATATTTTGGGCACATTCCATGAGCACTAGCCACAAGCACTCCATGTTTGTGGACATTCGCATCCGACATGTTCCATGGCATATTACAGGATGCTTCAGTATTTCCATGTTGCACCTTGAGCTGAGCTGACAACAATAATTTCAAGGATGCTGCAAGGACACTGTGCTCATGGACATATGCCCAGCTCATGGACTGGAGCAGGCTGCATCTCTGGGTTCTTTTCTCGCTTTCATAGTGTTCACTCAGCTCTGAGCCTTCTCTTAACGTGCCTTTTAGTGCAAACACAAAAATGCAAAGACAGAATTGTCAGGTGGCCTCATCAAGTCAAGTGAGATTGCCTTCCCTCAGGGCATCTCCAGCACAGTGAGATGAGGGGTGGCTTCATTACCAGTCCAGGTCTTGCACGAGGCAGTCAGATCTGCATCCTATGGCTATAAGGAATGAGGAGCTAAATGAAAGGCAGCACATCTCCACCCATCTTGACTCTTGCTCATTATTGAGAGAGTTTTATTTTGTATTGCTCCTCGGAAGTGAGAAGATAAATGCGGGTCGCACTTTTATTATTGGTGCAGCTGAGGGGAAGGGTTCCCAAGCAAATGAGTAGACAGCACAAGGTTAGTGGTGTCAGAGGATGTGGATGAGTGGGCAAACTGTTGCATACATTAATGAGAGTGTTAAAGCATGAGTCTTAGAAGGAGAGATAGAGTGAGTATGAGGTATTGGTGGCACTTATGCTGATGGATTGGAGAAGGACATTGACCTTGCTTCTATGGTGCTAGGCATTCCTCCAGATGGCTGAAACTTCTTCAACTCAGGTGATAATCCCAGAACAGGATGGCTAGTGTTGTGGCCTCCAGTATTGGTTCTGGGAGACTAGGAAGCCCCGCTTATGTACCAACATATCTGGCAGTACCACAAAGATCGTGCCTGCAAAGTGGGGTGCCAATTTCCCCTGGTCTGCCACATCCAGGGCAAATGTCAGGAACCATGCAGTGTAGCTGCAAACTAAGAGTGCTTGTCCAGTTGCACATTGGCCTTTTAAATATGGCACCAGGGCCAGCAATGCTGTTCAATTTCAGGATCACCAGTAAGTGGTGAGTTGCTCCAGGAATAATGTATAGTAAGATGAGGCTGAAATTGACATGATTCTCATCATGAGGGCTGAACCAGCAATTAATGCAATGGGTTTAGTAAGTGATGGTGATAAAACATGCAAGAATCACTATACCAAACCCAATGCGATTTGCGATGAGCCAAAAAATGTAAGATTAGGCCACTTATGTGCCACCTATGTAAAGAAGCCTGAACACACACACTAGCCAGTTTCAAAACAGTTTCTACCCTACTGTTGTTAGAATCCTGAATGGACTCACAAACACTTAGCATTCGCCTGCATCTGTGTTTTGGTTTTTGCAGCTGTTTACCTATTATTTACTTATCTATGCTATTTAACACTCTCATTGGCCTGTATTGCTCCCAAGACAAAGCTTTTCACTGTGCCTCTGTACACATGACAATAAATTCAATTCAATTCATTCAATCATTCATTCAACCTTCTGCACTGTAAGTCTTCTTTAAAAATTGTAATTCTTCCCCATCTCTATGGAAGATTTCCATGTCAGACAAAATAGAAAAATGCCATCTATGCTTTTAATGTGTACTAGATAAAAGCAGTTTGAGTCATTTCTTTCTTTGTTGCTTTATTTGAGTTTTGTTGCACATTTATTTTAGAGACACCTATATATCCCACAGATTATTTAAATACCAAATGGATAATTTGTCTTGCGTTAGAGTATGGAGGAAGCTGAAGCAGTAGATAATGAGGTTACAATATATTACGTCTGTTGTTGGTAAGGTATTAATCTACAGACATACAGATCACTAATATGATCATCATCCAAAGCTTCTATGGAAGTTGAGAAATGTATTTCACAATCAAGCAATCTTCTTCTCTTTGATATAGATGAGGACAAATATGACTATAGCCTCTTGGTTCCTTTTCTCTGAATAACATTTGGGAGTGATTAACCTTTGACTGGAGTACAGTAGTTCTTTGTGATTACAGCAGCTCCTGCATCATGTTCTGCCACCCAAGCAGTTACAGCACTGGGTGTTTTCCAGTCAGTTTTGGATGGCCTATTTAATAGTACACATTAACAAGACCGCACCTATTTGCAGTATTTTTCCAAAAGTCTTCATGCTTTATGTACGTATTCCAATATATTTTTGTGCGTTGGTTCAAAGGATATAATGTTGGTATGGTGTATATAAATGATTTGATTAAATAAGTGAAAAAAAATTGATTGAGTTTTCACAATTTATTTTTCTCTACTGTATGTTTTAGTGAGAGAGACTGAAAGGAAGCAGACTCACTCACCCTTTATAAATTCATCATTGGACCACCATTGTACAGTAGTATAATAAAAGAATTGCAATATTTCTCCACATTTCAAAATACATTTTGGGCATTGTTTCATTTATTTGATAGTTTTAAAAAATTGCTCAATGTAACCTCATAAAAGCCAAGTGTTTAATAGAAAACCAGAAAGCTAAAGAGGTGTATCAAAATTAGGAAGATTAAGAGCAGGCTATGGATTCGGGTTTCTGTTTCTTGGTGAGATTCTGAACTGCCTGAAAGCATCAGAATCAATCTTATGATGCATTCAGCTTATCTTTGCAAGAGAAAATGTGCATCAAACCGCCCCCACCCCCACTCCAGCCTATTACCCTCACCTTAACCTCCTTCCACCTATCGCATTTCCAACGCCCCTCCCCCAAGTCCCTCCTCCCTACCTTTTATCTTAGCCTGCTTGGCATACTTTCCTCATTCCTGAAGAAGGGCTCATGCCCGAAACGTCGATTCTCCTGTTCCTTGGATGCTGCCTGACCTGCTGCGCTTTTCCAGCAACACATTTTCAGCTCTGATCTCCAGCATCTGCAGTCCTCACTTTCTCCATCAAAAGTATTGGGGCAATGTGATAAGTTTGGTGGTGGGAGGGCATTTATTCAGGCATGAAGGTAACGGGTGGGAAGGGAATTTTGTTGTGTCACCTTTCCACCTCCACCTTGTTTACATCTACTGCAGGAAAGCCCGTGGATCCTTTTGGAATTGAGCTACGAAAGATTTCTCAATTTCAAAGGCAGTCAGTGGTTGTAAGAAGTCAACAGCTGCACTTGCAGCTTCTAGCCTTTCCCACAGCCCTCACCCTGCGATTTTCCTCCCCTCTGTCCACTCACCTGTTCCTGAGGCTCAGCCCAAATGTGTATAATAATGACAGTAGGCCCAGTCGGCCTGTTGGCACTGCCATTCAGTGAAGAGTTTCCAATCTCAGATTGGCCAACATCTCTTGATTGGTGGGACCTCCTGCCCAGTTTTACTGGCACTTAACTGGCCAACAGTGGGCCTTCCCAAAAGAAGGATACATGAGGCTCTCCCAGCTCTCTGGCAAGCAGACCCCTGTCATTAAATACTGCCCCTTTTGTCTTTTAATTGGAACAGCAGACAAATGAGAGGGATTTGTCATCCTTCCTTTCTCAGTGGAGATATTCGTGATGAAAGTTCTCCCAAATGGCGCAAGCCTCAATTTTGATGTCTCAAGTATCCTATGCAATCAATGTGATGAATATCAGATGGTTTCCTTTAACATGAAACAATTAAAAAAAAAAAATCCTTCTCACTCTGTTTTAAAACTGAGTGTTGGCAAACTTTGGCAAGATACCATTGCCATTGGTCATGGTGCCAGTGTTGAATATTCCTGAATTTGGGTCTGGAAAGCAGTCACCTTGGCATTTATATTCATTTGCACTGTTGGTTATTTAGAAAGTGAGGCAAAACATGCACTGTCTGGTAAAGACTACAGTTGTTTAAATTACACATATTTTACTTGCTTAGTAGTTCCCGTGCACATCAGTGGTTCTGGAGAAAACATAATTGGAAACACACTAAAAAGTTATTTAAAGCAAACTTTTGGACACCATAATTTATTTTTGTGAGCTTCAGTGTTTTCATTAACACAGACAGAGTTTCATAGTTATAAACTGGATGTTTACTGTCAATCTTATTCCAAAGGAAGCTGGAATGTTTTTATTTATTTTGTTGTAATGCCGGACTATTTCAGGAATAGGCCATTGAACACTTACACAAGACCTACAGTTTGTCAGCAACCATTTGTAGGACACTGTCAGCTGGTAGAAGGTCTTAACAAAGTACGTTCCTAAGCAAAGGGCTATGCTATAAAATACTTTTTTACAAGGTGCTATCATTATTGTACTAGATTCATGTGTTGGTAATGTTAATTGTAACTTTAAATCTCGGCTTGGAAGTACTTGCTAACTTCAACAGATTACACTCTGAATTTAGATAAAGTTCCAGTGCTCACTGTTATAATGGCCATTAAACTGTAATATCAAGCCCTGAAATGAAAAGTCTGTGATGAATGCTCAGGCTGTTATTATGGCTGACCACTGAGAGAAGTTTTCAGAACTGACAATTTCATGAGCTGAATCTTTTGGAGAAGTCCTCAGTGTGTGCAGTGAAATTTTCATTACCTTCAATTTTAGAAATGCTCTGTGTTTCACTTTTTTTATTTTAGAACAGTGGAACAGGAGTAGACCATTCAACCTCTTGAGGCTGTTCTACCATTCCATGAGAACATGGCTAATCTGTGGCCTAATTCCACATACCTGCCCAATCCCCATATTGTTTTAATACCTTTGCTGAACAAAAATATTATCTATGTCAGATTTAAAATTTATAGCTGATCTAGCATCTATTTCCATTTGTGAATAAAGTTCCAAACATTTACCATCTTTTGTGTGTAGAAGTGCTTCCTAACATCTCTCCTGACTTGTCTGGCCCTATATTCTCAGACTGTGCCCCCAGTTCTAGAATCCTCATCAGTGGAAATAGTTTCTCTTTATTAACTCTGTCTTTTCCTGTTGATACCTTGAAGGCTTCCATCAGCTCACCTCTTAACCTTCTAATATCTAGAGAAAATAGACATAATTTGGATAACCACTCCTCATAACTTAACTCCTGAAATTCAGGTGTCATTCTTGTAAATCTACAGGGACTCTTTCCTACTCCAAATAGGGTCTAACCAAGGTTTTGTACAACTGTAGTATAACTTTTGCATCCTTGCACTTCAGTCTTCTAGATTTAAGACCCACATTACATAGGTTTTCTTGATTATTTTCTGTGCTTGTTCATGATATTTTAAAGACCTATGTGTCTGAACTCCAAAGTATCTTTGAACTCCCATTGTTTATAACCTCATACCGCCTAGAAAGTATCCTGATCTCTCCTCCTTCAGTCCAAAATGGATAACAGCTCGCTTACATTGAACATTGTATACCACAATTTTGCCAATTCACTTTGTCTATCAATATCACTTTATGATGTTATTCTAGCATCTGCTTTGCTACAATGCTACCTAACTTTGTATATAATCTTTGTCATCTGACTTGGTACAAATGTAGATCTATGACTTTCTAAGCCATTATCCAAGTCATTAATAAATAATGTGAATAATTGAGGCTGTAAAACAGATCCTGTGGGAAACCATAAGCCACCTCCTGCCAATTTGAATACCCTACATATTATCCCTACTGTCTGTCAACTGCCACTCAACCAATTTCCCAGCTAATTCAGTAATTTGCATTCAGTTCTGTAGACTTCTACCTCAGTTAATAGTCTCTTATGTGGGACTTATCAAATGCCTTCTGGAAGTCCATATAAATAACATCCATAGATATTCCCCTGTACACTGTCTTAGTCACCTCTTCAAAAATATCCAATCAGTTTCGTCAGGCATGGTCTACCTGTCATGAATCCATGCTGGCTCTCCGTAACTGAAAAATTTCAAGGTGTTCAATTTTCCAATCTAGTGGGATGATTCCTGTGTCTTGGGAACTCAAAGATTAAAGTTAGGGCACCTATAATGTGCTCCTTTACTACTTTTTAGCACCCTCAGATGGAAACCGTCTGATCCTGGGATTTGACAGTCTTTAATTCCATTTCCTCATGACCCATGGTTTAGACTTCAGTTCTGTCTAACATATACTGAGACTGCTCTTCTAATACAAGTAGAAATCCTTCAGTGTGGAAACAGGTCTTTCGGCCCAACAAATCCACACCGACCCTTTGAAGAGTGTTCCACCAAGACCCATTCCCCTACCCTATATTTCTACATTTACCCCTGAACACTATGGACAATTTAGCGTGGCTAATTCATCTAACCTGCACATCTCTGGATTGTCAGAGGAAACCCACGCAGACACTGGGAGAATGTGCAGATTCCATACAGACAGTTGTTCAAGGCTGGAATCGAACCCGGGTCCCTGGCGCTGAGAGGCAACAGTGCTAACCACTGAACCACCACCACCACCCAAACCATTTACTTACATTGATTTTATTTAGTCCCTGTTGTTGATCCACTATGCATTTCCTCTGGACTTAAGGCAACTTATCCTTTTTTATTGTAACTACTGAGGCAAAATAATTATTCAGCATGTCTGCCAATTTTTCCATAGTCGTTGATAATATCCCACTTTCAGTCTTTAGTGGGCCAACATTACTCCTGACCACCCGCTTTCCCTACATATAACTATAAAATTTCTTCTTATTGATTTTTAAAACCCTGGCAAATTTCTTCTCATAATCCGACAAATGGCCAGATCCTTAATGATGGAAGAGCCCAACCAAGCAATTCAAAATATAAGGCTAAGGCCTCCTCTAGTGGTCCCCAGCATCACAGATATCAGTCTTTAGCCAATTCAATTCACTCTATGTAATGCCAAGAAGTCGTTGGAGACATTGCATACTGCAAAGGCCTTGCGCCCCGACAAAGATTCCAGAAATAGTGAAGACTTGTGGTCCAGGACTTGCTGTTTCCCTAACCAAGCTATTTCAGTGCAGTTGCAACACTGGCATCTACCTGACAATGTGGAAAATTGCCCAGGTATATTATGTACACAAAAAGCCAGAAATATCCAACACGGCCAATTACTGCCCAATCAGTTTACACTCAATCATCAGTAAAATGATGGAAGGTTTCATCGACAGTGCTAACAAGCTGCAACAGCTCAGCAATAATCTATTCAGTGAAGTCCAGTTTGTCTTCTGCCAGGGCCACTCGGCTCCTGATCTCATTACGGCCTTGATTCAAACATGGACAACAGAACTGAATTCAAGAGTTGAAATGAGAGTAACAGGCTTTGACATCAAGACCATATTCAACTGAGTGTGACATCAAGGAGACCTAGAAAAACTGGAATCAATGGGTTTCAGGCAACAAAGTCTCTACCTGGCACTTAGGTAGATGGTTGTGGTTGTTGGAAGTCACTCATCTCAACTCCAGAATATCTCTGAAGAGTTCCTCAGGGTATATTCCAGGCCCAACCATTTCCGACTGCTTTGTCAATGACCTTCCCTCCATCATACGGTGAGTGGGGGTGTTCACTGATGATTTCTCAGCATTCAGCACCATTTGTTACTCCTCAGGTACTGAAGCAGTCAGTGTTCAAATGCAAAAAAATCTGGACAATATCCAGACTTAACTGGCAAATAATATTCACAACACAAAAATGCCAGGTAATGACCATGTCCAATAATAGAGGTGAATAACTCACCTCCTGACTCCCCAAAGCTTGACCACCATCTACAAGGCAAAAGTCAAGAGTGTGATTAGTACTGTCTACTTTCCTGGATAAGGACACTTCCAGCAACACTCAAGAAGCTTGACATCATCCAGGACAAAACAGTTTGATTGGCACCACATCCTAGCACCAACCCTCCGTAGCAGCAGTGTGTACTATCTACAAGATTCACTGCAGAAGTTCATCAAAGATCCTTAGGCAGTATCTTTCAAACCCATGACTACTTCTATGTAGAAAGACAAGTATTTTGGAAACATGGGAACACCATCACCTACAAGCTCCCCTCCGAGTCACTTCCCTTCCTCCATGAAAATATATTGGCATTCCTTCACTGCTACTGGTTCAAAATCCTGGAATTTCCTCCTAAGGGTGTTGTTTGTCAAACAATAGTATGTAGACTACAGCAGTTTGAGAAGGCAGCTCACCACCATCTTCTCAAGGGCAGTTCAAGATTAGCAATAAATGCTGGCCAGCCAGTGAAGCCCATATCCTCTAAATGAATGAAAAAAGCCTAGAAGCTAAGAACAGGAGTAGAACATTTGGCTTTACAAGCCTGCTCTACCGTTCAGTATAATCAAGACCGATCCTTACCTTAATCCTATATTCCTGCTTTCTCCTCATACACCTTGGTGCCTTTAAAATCTAAAACTTCATTGATATTTTTCTTGTATATCTTCAATGACTTGGCCACCACAGCCTTCTGTAATAGAGAATTCCTCAGAGTCACCATCCTTTGAGTGAAAAACATTTTCCTCAATCAGTCCTAAATGATCTACTCTATACCCTGAGACTGGGATCCCTGGTTCTTGATGTCCCAGCAAAGGAAAACATCCTTTCTGCCCACTCACTCAACCTGTCTAAATCAAATGTAAGCCCCCTTACATCCACCATTTGTGTCATCAGCAAAACTGGAAATGTTGCATTTAGTTCCCTCATCCAGTTTATTTAATATTTTTTAAATAGCTGGGGCTCAAGCTCTGATCCTTGCAGTAACCCACTAATCATTGTCTAGCCCTTGGCAAAAGACCCATTTATTCACAATCAGTTTGCTGGACACCAACTAATTCTCAATCTTGATGAAGGGCATGTGCCCGAAACGTCGATCCTCCTGCCCCTTGATGCTGCCTGACCGGCTGTGTTTTTCCACCACTGCACTTTTTGACTCAAGCATTTTCCCCACTGATGTTAGGCTAATTAATCTGTAATTTGCTCTTCTTAATCTTTCTCTCAGTTGCCTTGTCAGCCTTTAACCCCATTAATTTCTCCAGCACCATTTCCTCCAGTTCCACCCTCTCACTAGATCCTTGCTTCCCTAATGTTCCTGGGAAGTTATATGCGCCTTCTTTAATGAACACAGAACCAATTCTTCTGTCATTTATTTGTTCCCTATTATAATTTCCACAGTTGCTGGCTATAACAGACTTACTGACCTTTTATATTAACATATTGATAGAAGCTTTTATGGTCATTTTTAATGTTCCCTGCACTTTTACTGTCATACTCAATATGCCCCCTCTTGATCAAGCCTCTTGTGCAGCTTTGTTGAATTTGAAAATTATGCTAATCCTCAGCCTTGCTGCTTTTTCTGGCAATTTTGTTCATTCTAGTAATTGTAAGCAGTGATTGAGCCAACTTTCCTTTTTTGGTTTTTGCACCAAGGACATGAATGCAGTGTAAATAAAAACATTCAACAGTCTCATATGAGTGGTCAAGGACAGTGAAAGCTCTTCAGATGCACATGAAATGTATTAATAGCATCAAATACCACTGAATTCACCACAGTCACATCACTTACCTACCAACAATCTCCCTCGTCAGGTAGCTAGCTCCCCATGGCTCTTTATTTAAGAATAAGAAGCCACAAACCCTTAGGCAGCTGGAGCAAACTGAAGGAGGTCAAGAAAGTCTATATTTTCTAACTCTCTCAAAGAAGATGGTGCTGGCCATTACTGGGCTACCCATTTCTGAAATCATCAAAGTGAATAGTATTATTATACCTGATACTTCTTCGAAGATCCTAATTCCTCATTTCACACTTCATACTGATTGCAAACTGCTGACCATAGAAGTATGTATCCCTTACTTGCTGCACCCTGCAGTCTGCTCCTCTCATTTTATTCTTGTTCCTTTCTCCTTTCAATATTCAAGCACTGTTATCTGACCAGGGCAAAACACAGTACTGTTGAAAGTTCATCATCAACCAGTTTCACGTTTACAACCACCAGCTCAACACTAGACCAGATATTTGAATTAGTGCAGTGTCTGGATTGGCAGGCATGCGCACAGTTTAGCGTAATTGACCTCCACACTGTTTCATTGCCATGATTCTGACCCCAAGCCGTTTTTGGTGAAGTGGGTGCTCAGCATATTCAGCTGCCCACCATTTACTGGCAGGCAACCCATTCATGGCAATTGTTGATAATTGCACAGTCTTCTTTGTCAACTGGGATTTTTGGTTGACAGTACAGCCAGCCCATGTTGCCTGGTAGGTTCAAGATGGGAAGTGAGGTGTGGGAGAGTGATGGATCATGTGAGGAGCACCCACCTACCAATTGGGGCTGCCAGGTCACAGCAACGATCACTAACTATCTCCTGAAGGTGTGTTTCTCTATGATTGTGGCCTGTCTGCTGAAGTCATTTTATGTTGAAACATGTCTGACCTCTTTTTCACAGGACAGCCTCCATGTTGAAGCACCATCTCTCTTTCTATCTCCAGTATGATTCTGCAGTTCCCACATCAGCAAGTGAGACTGTTGCTGTAGGGCCTCCGAAACGCAGGGCCATCTTATTTTCATGACTGGTTAACATGACTGAGATTTGAAAATTCCAGCTGATGCGTGACATGTAGAGGATAGCGTACAGGTGAATGATATATATGAACCAAGACATAGGAGAGGAGTCATCTGTAACTGGGGAAGGAAGAAATTATAGTGCAGATACCAGTTCACTTTTGAGCAAGGCCATACAAAAGTTCTGCTGTAGAGGATCAGATGAGCATTTCAATTGAGTGACCTGTAGCAAAATGCTGATTGCAATACAAAATGAAATATGTCATGCATTGGGAAAACTGTTGGAAAACCTGTGGTCAGTGTACAGAAACATGAAGAAATCCAGAATCAACTTGGCACAAGGTTTTGCATTGAGCTTCGAGCCCATTGTTTCCAACTTTGTGGTGGTAGCCAATTCAATCACTTATAACTCAACTGTGAAGTAGTGTAACATGGCCAATAGCTCAGCTTCGACTACAGCACAAACAGTAGCTACACAAAGGTTCTGAGTGATCTATTGGGATGTCGGACTGAAATCATACAAAGATATCTTGCTACAGACATAGAGCCATAGAGATGTACAGCATAGAAACGGACCCTTTGATACAACTCGTTCATGCCAATCAGGTATCCTTAATGAATCAAGTCCTATTTGCCAGCACTTGGCCCATATCCCTTTAAACCTTTCCTATTCATTTACCCATCCAGATGCCTTTTAAATGTTATACCAGCCTCCACCACTTCCTCTGGCAGCTCATTCCATACGCACACCACGATTTGTGTGGAAAAAGTTGTCCCTTCGGTCCCTTTTGAATCTTTCCCCTCTCACCTTTTGCTTCAGACTGGTATTCAAAGGCATACAACCATCCTACAAGGTGGCTCCAAATGAAAATTAGGATTGTAGAAGTTGCACAAGTGGCTGCAGGAGATGGCAGATTTCAATATCTTATACATTCTTATATCTTGTACATTCCTTCTCATTGACTAATCCTTGATTACCATTGGTGTCCTGTTAAGAAACCTTCTTAACTTCTCTTTCTCCCTCTAATTCCCTCTTCAGCAGCTTAACATGCTCTATGTGACCTCTGTTATTTTCTTTCAAGCTATATTTGAAGCGAAATGTCTACGATTGTACCCAAATCTGGGACCACCTGCAGAAATCTTGAAGGCAGCAAAAGCTTTTTCAGCACCTGACACACTGCTCCCTTTTTCAAAATTCATAACTTTAAAAAATACAGCAAGCACAAAGGACTTGTGGTATTGAAACAACAGCCAGAAAAAACTAATAAGAAACTGATGTAAAAAGGTGATTATCCATCTAAATAGGCGTGGTGCGGGGTCCTTGTTGTTGAACACACACAGCTGTATGAGATCATAAAGGGTGTTTGCTACAATGCTGAGTTTTGAAATGACATCACTGGTGTCAAGGAAAAATGCGAAGATGATTGTTTCTGTTATTGGAATGTCATTCCTGATGAAGAGCTTATGCTCGAAACGTCTACTCACCTGCTCCTCAGATGCTGCCTGACTGGTTGTGCATTTCCAGCACCACACGTTTTGATTTTGTAAATATCTCCCATCTATTACTGTTGATAACAGTTGAGGAATTGGGATCATTTGCTCCCTGTTTTTCAAGTGAGTGTTGGATGTTGATTAACGTTATTATTTGTGCAGTCTGCACACTTGTGGAATTCAAAATAATTTATCATATGAATGAACGCATTTGCTGCCGACCCAATTCTGCACCTGCTCTGAGGAAGGGTCACTGGACCTGAAACATTCACTCTGATTTCTCTCCACAGACTCTGTCAGACCTGCTGAACTTTTACAGCAATTTTTGTTTCTTTTTACAATTGTACAGCTCTAAGGGTACTCATAGTGCTGAAAAGCAGGGAGCAATGATCCCAATTTGTCACTGTTATCGACAGTAATAGATGGGAGATACTTCCAAAGTCAAAATGTGTGATGCTGGAAAAGCACAGCCAGTCAGGCAGCATCTGAGGAGCAGGAGAGTAGACGTTTCAAGCTTATGCCTGAAACATCAATTCTCCGCTCCTCTGATGCTGCCTGACCTGCTGTGTTTTTCCAGCACCACGGTCTCAAATCATGAAACACACAGTAGTCTGAGGATCGACCAGACAGTGGAGTAACTATGGTGATTTAATGCCATTTTAGGTGAGCTGTTTTTGACAGGATTGTATGTCCTGAATAACACCACTAGGCATCAAAGTCTTGAGATAATGCTGAAGTGTGAGTTCGAAATGATTTGGGCTGCAATCATGATCTGCAGAAATGATGCCCTAGGATTCCAATAACAGAAACAATCTTCTTTGCACTTTTCCTAAGTTATGGCAAATTTCCCCTGAACCTGTGCCACATTTTTTTGTTTTCACACAATTAGTACTACTGAGGAGAGGCCCTCCTTAATGATTGTTAAAAGGTGAAGTAAATTGTGACAAAAGGTTATAACTGTGGCTGCATATGGAAGACCAAGTTAAGTACAATGTTAGTTAGGTGGCAAATCTTAGATTGTTTCAAAGTTATTTGCTGCAATGTGACTTTCAGGCATATAAATATTGTTTTATGTTTTAAAGCGAACTCTTATGAATTCATATTATGGGGTATGTAGGGCCAGCTGAACTGTTATATGGACTCCTTTAAAGGATGGGACTTCAGGCACTGCCCTCCCCAGCCCCTAAGTAGGGTGAAGGTGCAATGGTGTCCAGTGGAAGCGCAAATTCCTAAATTTTAATGTTAGGAATCACACTTTGGTCTCATTTGTATAATATATGATTATGTATGGATTCCATAGAATCCCCACAGTGTGGAAACAGGCCATTCAGCACACCGATCCTCGAAAGTAGATCCCACCCAGACTCATCCCCCTTCCCTTTCCTTGTAACCCTACATTTGCCATGGGTAACGCACCTAACCTGCACATTCCTGAAAACTGTGGACAACTTAGCATTGCCAATTTATGTAACTTGCATGTCTTTGGACTGTGGGAGGAAACCGGAGTACCTGGTGGAAACCAACGCAGACACAGGGAGAATGTGCAAAATCCTCAGAGACATTTGTCCAAGGGTGAAATTGAACCCAGGTCCTTGGTGCTGTGAGGCGGTAGTGCTAACCAGTAAGCCATTGTGCCATCCCAGTTCGGTTACATTTTATTTTAGTTTTTGTTGCCCTGATGTCGCCTCCTGATGTCTTCATTGGGAGGCCGGGGTCTGCATAACTCCATCCCTGCTCCATTTTGGTTGGCAGTGTCGGAAGACTGTTGGTCGCCTTGGAGCTGCGTCAGAGCAGGTGTGGGATTTATGCAGCACGATTGTCTCCAACTCCGAGGTGGCGGTCTCTGAAGCAATGGCACTGGTGGCAGCAAAGAAGCAGCATATTGCCAGGACCCTGGGGACACTGTGGGACGATGGTGTCTGGGGGAGCAGAGAGGGTGAAGTCTATGGAGAGGGAAAGGTGAACTGTTGAAGCTGTTTTAGAATTGTCAATTTAATACCAATGTACTCAGTATTTTATAATTTATACAACTTATTCAGTAATTTATTCAGTAATAAATGTTGCCGGTGTTGGACTTGGCTGGAAAAAGTTAAAAATCACACACCAGGTTATAGTCCAACAGGTTTATTTAGAAGCACTAGCTTACAGAGTGTTGCAGCACTCTGAAAGCTAGTCAAGCTGGTACCTCCAAATAAACCTGTTGGTCCTGGTGTTGTGATTTTTTTACTTTATTCTATAATCTAAAATAATGCCAGAGCATGGCAACATTGCACTCTAGGTACATTTGACAATTTTAAATAAATCTAAATCTATTATCACTGAAACATGACAGATTGTAATGTGTGCTGATGGATACTCGATGTGCTCTGAAATGGCATTATTTGTTTTTGGACTAGTGTGAGCATATTCCACTTGTAGCAATTTGACTGTCAACAAAAGAAGCATAACGCATCTTTTTAAAAGTTGAAAATATCTGTTTTTCAGCTCCCCTATTAGACTGGATCGGAGCTGTTCATCAGTCACCTCAGCACCGTCGAAAGTCTGCTTGGTCTGTGCGGATGAGGCATCAGGATGCCATTATGGTGTCTTAACCTGTGGCAGTTGTAAGGTCTTCTTCAAAAGAGCTGTAGAAGGTAACTACCTCTTTGTTTCCATTGTTCTCAGTTAATCAAATCAGCTGCAACTCCAAGTTTGCCCTGCATGTCTAATTATTTACCAGTAACTTGCTGCTGAATAGTACCATACTGCACTTAATGTGCCATCAGACGAATAGCATCTAGCCAGCTATACAGCTGCTCCTTATAGGAAACATAAGGATTGGCTTTAAAAAAAAAGGCAATTTGGTTTTAATCTAGTTATATCTTTTCTGGTGAGGCCCTTCCTTGTGTTAAGAGAAAGCAATAAGAGCAAAGAAAATGCTCAGTAATTTGAACAATGTTTTGCAATGTTCTTCGAAGCCTACATCCAGATCACTTATTTGATTGTTTACTCTGAGACTATTGTGTTTTGCTCTGATCGATACTTTACTTTAGCGTCAGAAGTACCAAAAGATTTCCTGCACTCACTGTTCTAAATGTGTTTTGGTGTCATGGAGAGCAGCCAGTGCAGATGTTTGCAGTCCACTTGTGTCAAAGTCAATCAGTTGAAACAAGCTCTCTACTAGGAGACTTGAACCCGTACACAGGGCTTTTCTCACTGGTGTTCATCATACTGTTACGTTTTTGGAGTTAACATTTCTCTAAGCTCCTTTTGATGTAAATTTTAATATTAAAGGGGCCATAGAGATGTATAGCACAGAAACAGACCCTTTGGTCCAACTCATCCATGCCGACCAGATATCCGAAATAATTGGCCAGTAATTGGCCTATACCCCTCTAAACCCTTCCTGTTTATATACAGATCCAGATGCCTTTTAAATGTTGTAATTGTACCAGCCTCCACCACTTCCTCTGGCAGCTCACTCCATACATGCATCAGGGTCTGCATAATAAAGTTGCCCCTTAGGTCCCTTCTAAATCTTGCCCTTCTCACCTTAATCCTATGCCCTCTAATTCTGAACTTCCCCACTAGGGGAAGAGACCTTGTCTATTTACCCTTTCCATGCCCCTCATGATTTTCTAAACCTCTATAAAGTCACCCCTCAGCCTCTGACCCTCCAGGGAAAACAGCCCCAGCCTATTCAGTCTCTCCAAAAGCTCAAATCCTCCAATCCTGGCAATATTCTTGTAAATCTTTTCCGAACCCGTTTAAGTTTTACAACATCCTTCCGATAGGAGGAAGGTCAGAACTGCATGCAGTATTCCAATAGTGGCCTAACCAATGTCTTGTACAGCCACAACATAACCTCCCAATGCACTGACCAATAAAAGCAAGTATATAAAATGCCTTCTTCACTATCCTATCTATCTGCAACTCCACTTTCAAGGAATTATGAACCTGCACTCCAAGATCTGTGTTCAGCAACGCTCCCCCGAACCTTACTATTGTATAAGTCCTGCTCTGATTTACCTTTCCAAAATGCAGCACCTAACATTCATCTAAATTAAACCTCATCTGCCAATCCTTGACCAATTGGCCCATCTAATCAAGATCCTGTTTCACTCTGAGGTAACCTTCTTCGCTGTCCACTACACCTCCAATGTTGGTGTCATCTGCAAACTTACTAATGATACCTCCTATGTTCACATCTAAATCATTTATATAAATGACAAAAACTAGTGGACTCAGCACCGACCCTTGTCGCACTCCAATGGTCACAGGCCTCCAGTCTGAAAAGCAACCCTCCACCACCACCCCTGTCTTTTACCTTCGAGCCAGTACTGTATCCAAATAGCTAGTTCTCCCTGTCTTCCATGTGAGCTAACCTTGCGAACCTTGGCGAACGTCTTACTGAAGTCCATATAGATCACACCCACCACTCTGCCCTCATCAATCCTCTTCACTGCTTCTTCAAAAAACTCAATCAAGGTCGTGAGATATGATTTCTCATGTACAAAGCCATGTTGACTATCCCTAATCAGTCCTTGCCTTTCCAAATAAATGTAAATCCTGCCCCTCAGGATCCCCTCCAGCAACTTGCCCACCACCAATGTCAGGCTCACTGGTCTATAGTTTCCGGTCTTTTCCTTACCATCTTTCTTAAATAGGTACCATGATAGCCAATCTCCAGTCTCCGGCACCTCACCTGTGACTATTGGTGATACAAATATCTAAGCAAGGGGCCAGAAATCACTATCCTAGCTTCCCACAAAGCTGTAGTGTATATCTGATCAGGTCCTGGGGATTTATCCATCTTTCCGCATTTTTAAGATGTCCAGCACTTTCTCCTCTGTAATTTGGACATTTTTTTTTCAAGATGTCGCTATTTATTTCCCTACGTTTGATATCTTCCATATCCTTCTCCACAGTAAACACCGATGCAAAATACTCATTTAGTATCTCCCTCATCTCCTGTGGTTCCACAAACAGGCTGCCTTGTTGATCTTTAATTGGTTCTATTCTCTCCCTAGTTAGCGTTTTGTCCTGTATTTGTAGAGCCTCTTTGGATTCTCTTTACCCTTATTTGTGAAAGCTATCTCATGTCTCCATTTTGTCCTCCTGATTTCCCTTTTAAGGATACTCCTACTGCCTTTATACTCTTGTGGGGATTCACTCAATCTCTGCTGTCTATACCTGACATATGTTTCCTCCTTATTCTTGACCAAAATTTCAATTTCTCTCATCATCCAGCATTCCCTACACCCAGCCCTGTCCTTCACCCACAGGAACATATTGTCTCTGGACTCCCATACTCTCATTTTTTAAGGTTTCCCATTTTCTAGCCATTTCTTTACCTGTGAACATCTGCTCCCAATCAACTTTTGAAAGTTCTTGCCTAATGCCATCAAGATTGGCCTTCCTTCAATTTAGAACTTTAACTTTTAGACCCCATCTGTCCTTTTCCATCACTATTTTAAAACTAATAGAATTATGGTCGCTGGCCCCAAAGTGCTCCCCCACTCCCCAGTCACCTGTCCTAACTTATTTCCCAAGAGTAGGTCAAGTTTTGCACCTTCTCTAGTAGCTACACCCATATACTGAATCAGAAAATTTTCTTGTACACACTTAACAAATTCCTCTCCATTCAAGTCCTTAACACAATAGCAGTCCCAGTCTGTGTTTGGAAAGTTAAAATCCACCCTATTGTTCTTACAAACAATGAGATCTCCTTACAAATTTGTTTCTCAATTTCCCGCTGACTATTGCGGGCTCCATAATACACTCGTAATAAGGTGATCATCCCTTATTTCTCAGTTCCACCCAAATAACTTCCCTGGTTGTATTCCCAGGAATATCCTCCTTAAGTACGGCTGTAATGTTATTCCTAATCAAAAATGCCACTCGCACTTTTCTCTTGCCCCCTTTCTACCTTTCCCATAGAATCTATATCCTGGAACATTAGGCTGCCAGTCCTGTCCATCCCTGAGACATGTCTCTGTAATTGTTATGATATCCTAGTCCCACGTTCCCAACCATGTCCTGAGTTGATCTGCCTTACCTGTTAAGCAAACTTAAAAATCACACAACACCAGGTTATAGTCCAACAGGTTTATTTGGAAGCACTAGCTTTCGGAGCGCTGATCCTTCATCAGGTGGTTGTAGGGATTAAGATCATGCTCACAGAATTTATAACCATAGAGTCATAGAGATGTACAGCACAGAAACAGACTCTTCTGTCCAACTCATCCATTCCAACCAGATATCCCAACCTAACCTAGTCCCACCTGCCAGCAACCGACCCACATCTTTCCAAACCCTTCCTAGTCATATACCCATCAAGATGCCTTTTAAATGTTGCAGTTCTACCAGCCTCCACCACTTCCTCTGGCAGCTCATTCCATACATGTACCACCCTCTGCGTGAAAAAATTCCCCCTTCGGTCTTGCCCCCCCCTTCACCATAAACCTATACCCGCTAGCTCTGGACTACCCCACCCCAGGGAAAAGACTGTGTCTATTTATCCTGTCCATGCCCTTCATGATTTTATAAATCTCTATTAGGTCACCCCTCGGCCTCCAATGTTCCAGAGAAAACAGCCCCAGTCTACTCAACCTCTCCCTATAGTCCAAATTCTTCAACCCTGGCAAGATCCTTGTAAATCTTTTCTGAACCATGGAGATGTGATACAGTAAACAAATTTAGATTAAAACTTTCATCTTTGTAATGGGATATGCTGGTTTCTGTTCTTTGATATGTAAATTCAAGAACTACTTTGATATTATATTCTCAAGATTGCTCAGCTTTTTAAACAATAGGTGTGAAGTCTGTCTGTGTCCCAATGCTATGTCAGACTGACAAACCCTCTGCATAGTTTTACAGAGTTTTACATGGATTTATGCAATTTTTGAGCAAAATACAATGTAATTTTGCAAAATCAAATTCACCCTATAAACTTAAATGTGTGTGCATGTAGGAGTGACAGATTGAGTGTGCATATGAGTGAGAGTGCACATGATAGAGAGTGTGTATATATGTTTGTGTGTATGCTTGGTTAAGTGTGTGTGCAAGAGTGTGATGGGGTATGTGTGAGTGTGCGTGTGTGGGTGTGGTGTCGGTGCACATGACAGTGTGCGTATATGTATGTGTGTCTAAGCTGGGTTACATCCAAGCACCTCACCAACTTCCTTGTGCCTCCATTTTCACCTTTAAACAACTACCAAACCTTAAACAAATCATGATTCATAGCAAACTGCCCACCCTTCACGACAACAACACCGTATAACCCTGCCACAGCAGCCACTGGTAAAACCATTACACGTGTGGACACCACCCACCATGTACGCAGCGAGTAGTCATGTGACTTGGCCAACATGGTCTATCTCATAAGCTGCAAGCAAGGATGCCCTGAGGCAGGGTTTATTGGCAAGACTGAGCAGACGTTACGACAACGGATGAATGAGCAACAAGCAACAAACGGGTGTTCGCACCAAGTCAGCTTCTGCAGTCCGGGACATTCAGCCTCGAACCTTTGGGTGCCTATCCTTCAAGGCAGACTTCAGGACAAGCAACAATGCAAAGTGGCCGAGCAGAGGCTGACAGCCAAGTTCGGTACCCATGGGGATGGCCTCTACTGGGACCTTGGGTTCATGTCACGCTCGAGGTGACCCCACTGCAACGAACCCACCGCACCCACCGCACCCTCACGCGCACTCACGCACCCTCTGCACTCACGCACCCTCTGCACTCACGCACCCTCTGCACTCACGCACCCTCTGCACTCACGCACCCTCTGCACTCACGCACCCTCTGCACTCACGCACCCTCTGCACTCACGCACCCTCTGCACTCACGCACCCTCTGCACTCACGCACCCTCTGCACTCACGCACCCTCTGCACTCACGCACCCTCTGCACTCACGCACCCTCTGCACTCACGCACCCTCTGCACTCACGCACCCTCTGCACTCACGCACCCTCTGCACTCACGCACCCTCTGCACTCACGCACCCTCTGCACTCACGCACCCTCTGCACTCACGCACCCTCTGCACTCACGCAGCCTCTGCACTCACGCACCCTCTGCACTCACGCACCCTCTGCACTCACGCACCCTCTGCACTCACGCACCCTCTGCACTCACGCACCCTCTGCACTCACGCACCCTCTGCACTCACGCACCCTCTGCACTCACGCAGCCTCTGCACTCACGCAGCCTCTGCACTCACGCAGCCTCTGCACTCACGCAGCCTCTGCACTCACGCAGCCTCTGCACTCACGCAGCCTCTGCACTCACGCAGCCTCTGCACTCACGCAGCCTCTGCACTCACGCAGCCTCTGCACTCACGCAGCCTCTGCACTCACGCAGCCTCTGCACTCACGCAGCCTCTGCACTCACGCAGCCTCTGCACTCACGCAGCCTCTGCACTCACGCAGCCTCTGCACTCACGCACCCACTGCACTCACGCACCCACTGCACTCACGCACCCACTGCACTCACGCACCCACTGCACTCACGCACCCACTGCACTCACGCACCCACTGCACTCACGCACCCACTGCACTCACGCACCCACTGCACTCACGCACCCACTGCACTCACGCACCCACTGCACTCACGCACCCACTGCACTCACGCACCCACTGCACTCACGCACCCACTGCACTCACGCACCCACTGCACTCACGCACCCACTGCACTCACGCACCCACTGCACTCACGCACCCACTGCACTCACGCACCCACTGCACTCACGCACCCACTGCACTCACGCACCCACTGCACTCACGCACCCACTGCACTCACGCACCCACTGCACTCACGCACCCACTGCACTCACGCACCCACTGCACTCACGCACCCACTGCACTCACGCACCCACTGCACTCACGCCAACACATGCACCCTCTCACACATACCCCATCACACTCACGTACACACTTTACCAAGCCTACACACGTACATACATACACATTCTTTATCATGTGCACTCACACCCACATGCACCCTCAATCTGTCGCTCCTACATGTGTATGCATATAAGCTTATGGGGTGAATTTGTTTTTGCAGAATTATATTTTATTTTGCTCAAAAACTGCACGAATCCATGTAAAACTGTAAAAACTATGCAGAGAGTTTGTCGGTCTGACATAGCATTCGGATAAAGACAGATTTCAACATCCATTGCTTAAAAAGCTGAACTATCTTGAGAATGTAATTTTAACGAATTTCTGGGATTTGTATGTCAAAGAACAGAAACTATCATATCCCACTCTAAATGGTGAAAATTTTAACCTACGATTGTTTACTGTATCACATCTCCATGACACTGGACTCCTTTGGCTATAAATTCTGTGAGCAAGATCTTAACCTCCACAACCACCTGATGAAGGAGCAGCACTCCGAAAGCTTTTTTTTATTTCAAAAATATACTTTATGCATAAAATATTTTGATGATCTGTACAATTGATCATGCCATACATCCTTAAATATTCCATTTCTTGGTATACAGAGACAGCGTAATCATTCATATATATAGGTCTGTACGATTACATATTTAGCAAGGGAGGGGGAGTCAGCGGCGCCCCCTTACTGCGTCGGACCCATGTGCTTAGGCAGGCAGATGTTACACGGTGGTCTTTCCCCACCGCGCCTTGGTGGCAGCAGCCCCAAGCTTCAGCGCGTCCCTCAACAAGTAGTCCTGGACCTTGGAATGTGCCAGTCTGCAACACTCAGTCGGGGTCAACTCCTTCAGCTGGAAGATCAACAGGTTTCGGACCACCCAGAGAGCGTCCTTCACCGAGTTGATGATCCTCCAGGGACAGTTGATGTTGGTCTTGGTGTACGTCCTGGGGAACAGACCGTAGAGTCACGGCGCTGCTCCAGACGAACCTTGACAAACACCACTGCATTTCTCTCCAGACCTCTTCTGCATAGGCACATTCCAGAAGGAGGTGTGTGACAGTCTTGTCCGCCCCCCCCCCCCCCCGCAGCCGCTTCGAGGGCAGCATGCGGTGTGGCTGAGAGTCCGGGCGTGCATAACACATCTCACGGGCAGAGCCCAAATAACTGCGTGGGCCCCCTGTTCTTCTTAGGCAGGCAGATGTTACACGGTGGTAAAAACAATGACTGCAGATGCTAGAAACCAGATTCTGGATTAGTGGTGCTGGAAGAGCACAGCAGTTCAGGCAGCATCCAAGGAGCTTCGAAATCGACATTTCGGGCAAAAGCCCTTCATCAGGAATAAAAGGGCTTTTGCCCGAAACGTCGATTTCGAAGCTCCTTGGATGCTGCCTGAACTGCTGTGCTCTTCCAGCACCACTAATCCAGATGTTACACGGTGGTCTTTCCCCACCGCGCCTTGGCGGCAGCTGCCCCAAGCTTCAGCGCGTCCCTCAACACGTAGTCCTGGACCTTGGAATGTGCCAGTCTGCAGCACACAGTCGGGGTCAACTCCTTCAGCTGGAAGATCAACAGGTTTCGGACCACCCAGAAAGCTAGTGCTTCCAATTAAACCTGTTGGTCTATAACCAGGTGTTGTGTGATTATTAACTTTGTCCATCCCAGTCCAACACCGGCACCTCCAAGTCATGGTTACCTGTTAGGCCGCTGCATTGAAATAAATGTTGTTTAATTTATCAGTCCTACCTCATTCTCTGCTTTGTTCTTGTCTGCTCTGAGTGTTTGACTTGCTGCTTTTCTCAACTGCACCAGTCTGAGCCTGATCTCTTTCCTCTCTATCTCCCTGGGTGTCGTCCCGCCCACCTCCCTTTACTGGTTTAAATCCTTCCAAGCAGTTCTAGCAAATCTCCCGCCAGTACATCAGTACTTTCCAATTCAGGTGCAATCCGTTCTTCTTATACAGATCACCTCTAATGATCCAAAAATGTGAATCCTTCTCCTGTGCTCCTCAGCCACACATTCATCTGCTGTATTCTCTTATTCTTACCCTCACTAGCTTGTGGCAGCAGGTGTAATCCAGATATTACTGCTGTTGAGGAACCTACTTTTTAAAATGCTGCTAACTTCCTATATTCTCTCCTCAGAATTTCAGCCTTTTCTCCTTCTATGTCATTAGTTCCAATGTGTATAACAACCTCCTACTGGTCCCTCGTCCCTTTGAGAATATTCGGGACCCGCTCCAAGATAGCATTGATCCTGGATCCAGGGAGGCAACACACCATTCTGATGTCTCGCTGTTGTGCTGGCATTTTTGTGAATTTGACCCACCTGATTTGTGACAATGACATAAGGGAAGCCAGCAAACTGAGGCCAAGTGCTTTCCCCAAATGGGCAGTAGTTCCTGAACTGTATTCACTTACCTTGTCTCGGCAAGCAACATTAACTCTTTTTTTATTTGGTGGCTGGAGGCAATTACCTACCCATCAATTCTTTCAGTGTGAAATCAAGGAACCTATACAAGGGGAGAAAAATCTAAGTTCTCAGCTTTAGATGAACTCAAAGTTTTAGTTTGTAAAGATGTAAACCTCTCTTTAGTTAATAATGAAATGGGAAAATATGATTATGTCTATATTATGTAAGTTATACTAGTCATAAACGATCTGCTGAATTTGTAGGCATTTCACTCCTTTGATATAATTCTATTGTGCTACATGTCTCACAAGAGGAATTGGTACACCAATTTGCATGAGCTTCAGGTGTTTGCATTACAATTTTTCTGCATTTTTAGAACTGCATTTATGGCCTGAATTGTGTTGCATCTTTGGTAGGATTCCAGGTGGCCTATGACGAAAGTTGACTTGGTAGTGTGGTTGTGTGAGTTTTACACGTGATTCAAATGGTACCCATGAATCAAAAACACCACTCAGCACAAGTCACAGGCAGCGAGTGCTAGCACAAGGTCCTTTCTATAGACATAAAATTTCCCTTTGCTTCATCTTTCACTGTGCTGCACAGATGTATACCAGAACACATGCCTACAATGTCACCACATGCATTTATGAACTCTTGTTTTAAACCACAAAGAATTTCCAGAATTAGCTCTGTGGCCGTGATATTTACATCAAAAGTCTGATATAAAATCTAGGTCATTTTGTTCCCTGTGCAGATTAATCTAGACTAAAAAAAATAGAAATTTTGCTAGTTAACTTTTGGAATTCTTAGACTTAAAATTCAGGATGTAAATACAAGAAATGTGACAATATGTTTTGCAGTTTAAAATCGGAGCTGTCACAGGCAGGACTAGCTTGATTTTCTGCGCAGGAGCAAAATGTCTTTTGTGCCTACTCTCATTTTGAACTACATAATGAAAGAGAAGAAGAA
Source organism: Chiloscyllium plagiosum (assembly GCF_037043375.1). Lineage (NCBI taxonomy): Eukaryota > Metazoa > Chordata > Chondrichthyes > Orectolobiformes > Hemiscylliidae > Chiloscyllium > Chiloscyllium plagiosum. The sequence goes on from NW_028270139.1 coordinate 6,984,444, forward strand.
CTGTACTCATTTGTTTAATGTTCTATTTGATAACCACACACCTTCCACTCTTTTTGCTTTTGGTTGTTTGCATTAATGAATATATCAACTGGGCAAGGATATATCATATGTCTACAAAACTTGACTCCTTTATGTTTGAGAAATGTTAATGAATCTACGTTTAAATTAAATTGAAATATGATTCCTACATATGTGTAGCTACAGAATGCTGCTGGAGTATACATTTCTATTGCTTTAAGCTTTAATGTTGTATTGTTCTTAGCTTCTTAAATGTGATACTCAGTTATTTAAACTTGGTGTTTAGCTTTACTTCCTTTACTACAGAATTTGATAACATCTCACTGTATGTTTTCACCATTTTGTTCAATCCTGTGACTGTTTCTGCTGTGTCGGATCGCCTGATGGTATCGGAATCTCTTCTGGCTGATTAACTGGCAAGGCCAAAGCCAATGGACATGATCTTATAGGGGTCGGAGCAACATGGGCTACAGAGATTTATGGCAGACATTGATGAGAAATCTGTCAAGAGGCTACTGCTTGGCCTGTACCTGCACCTGTCAGGAGTCGTTCAGAATGTTGGGCACCTTTGTGATGCTTGTTAGGAAGGTCTTGGCTAGAGGTTCCCATGAGTTGGTGGAGATAATACATAGTTTCAGGGAGGCTTTAAGAACATCCCTGAAACTTTTACTTTGCCCTGCTGCAGGGCACCTTTTATGGTAAAGCTTGGAGAGAAAGCATGTTTTAAAAGTCCTGTGACAGGGATACAGACTACGTGCTTCCCCCAACACAGCTGATTGACCATAACCAGTGCCTCGATACTGGGGATGTTTTCCTGAGGAGGTCACTAATGTGGCTACTAATTCTTTCAGTATAGAATCAGAATCCATAGTGTGGAAGCTGGCAGTTTAGCCCATCAAGTCCACACCAAAGAGTATTCGACCCAAACCCACGCCCCTGTCCTATCCCTGTAACCCTGCATACTGTGGAGGAAACCAGGGTTCCCAAAGGAAACCCACACAGACACTGGGAGGATGTGCAAACTCCACAGGCGTCACTTGAGGGTGGAATTGAACCCTGGTGCTGTGAGGCAGCAGTGCTAACCACCGAGTCATCATGCCACCACAAAAGTTTGCAGGGACATCATGGTTGATATTTCTCCAGGGATTTGAGGAGTCTGGTAAACAATATTCGGTGCATATGGAAGGCTGCTCTGTAGACCATGATCTTGCTGCCAAGTTCTGATGTTGTAGTTGTCAAATATTCTGTTCTTAGCCAGCAGCTGCACTGATACACTGGATTGATATTAAACTGCATTGTCAGCATCTGTTGAAGACTCCCAAGGTTTGGGAAACTGCATCATCAGTGTCCATTGAAGAATTGATAGGCAATGTCCAGTGGCTCGCTGTGGTTCGTGATAGTTGGGGTCAGTTTGATTGGCAGAAGCAGACTATTAGGGGACTTCCATCTTACTGATATATAGGCCCTGTGAATGCATCAACATTAGTTTGGAGTTCTGCCTCAGTGTACACATGTGAAAGTGACGGCTGAGTGCTGCAGCTCATTGATGAGATTGGGGTGGTATTGATTGGAGACTGGAGGTGACACAAGTTGAACAATTATTTGCTAGTCCTGTTGATTAGCTTCACATCAGCAGTAAGCTTCAGAAAAATAGAGTGGAGTGTTGCCGTAAGGGAGAAGGAGAAAACCATTGGTGTGATGACTTGCATAACCCCAGTTTTCACGTAAATAAGAATAAATTGTCTGTGATGGTTTCATTGGGGGGGACCGTGGCTTGCATATCATTGTGCAGCAGGTGGTGATGAATATCTGCAGGTAATCAAAATTGAGAAGATTGCCTATAGTTCCTCCCAGTTGACAGAATCGAAGGCATTTGTGAAATCAAAAAAGGCCAGTATCAAGATTACTGCTGCTGTCTGCACTTTTCTTGGATTTTTCTTGCTGTGAAGATCATGCCCAGTGTGCATTGATGGATGGAATCCTAATTGTGACTCTGATAGGAGCTCTTCAAATACTGAGAGAAGACAATTGAGATGGATATTTGCAATACCTTTCTCTGTAGTTACCGCAATTGACCTTCTTTCTTGAAGGTGACTACAATTACAACATTTCAGAGTTTACCTGGCATGCTGTCCTCCTTCCAGTTATGGGAGATGAGGAGAAAGTGAAGACTGCAGATGCTGGAGAGTCAGAGTCGAAAAGTGTGGTGCAGGAAAAGCACAGAAGGTGTGGCAGCATCCGAGGAGCAATAGATGAGATTGTATATATGAGTGAAGAGTGCTTCTCAACTGTACTTTAGCATTTTAACAGTTGTTTGTATCAGTGGCCTTGTAGGTTCACAGTTATCTGATGGCATCTCAACATCCTGTTGGGTTGAGGTTATGCTAAGACAGTTGTGGGTAGCATAAGAATGTGGTTAAGGACATTCACATTGAGATAAAGCAAAGAGCTGCGGATGCTGGAACTCTGAAATAAAAACAGAAAGTGCAGCAACTGCAGAGAGCAGAACGGAGTCAACATTTTGAGTCCAGTGACCCTTTGTTTTATTGCAGTCACAATAAGGACTGAATCTTTGTTGAGGAGGTCTGCAAAGATCTCCTCGCAGTAAGCGCTCACTGTTTCTCTGTCTTTGGTGAGTGCTCTCCATTCTTAGCTCTAATTGTAATGGAACCTTGCTGGAAATGATTTAAAAAAGCCAAGACTTTTAAGAAATACTTTACTGGAACTGGAGTAGGGAGAATTCTGACTTCACTGCACACTGAAGACGACTGTTACTCCATTCAGCATCCTCCAGATTACCCAATTGTCTCTCTGTCTCCCCAAGAATCTCCCCACCCCAACTACTGCAACCACACTCAGGACCTGCCTGAAGGTAACTGCCAATGATGCAGTAACTCAAAATAAAATACTGATTCAGTGATGAGTCATCCAGAGATGACATACATCACTAACCTGCCAATCCCATTTGATTAACAGTCATAGAAACACTGAAAATACAAGCAGGTGTTGACCAATCTCTGTGGAAGAGAATTCCACAGCTTTATTACCATCCGAATGAAGAAATTTCTCCTTATCTTGGTGTGAAATGACCTATCATGTATCCTGAGACCAAGATGTATTGTATTTGGACTTGCAGAAGACATTTTTAAGCATGTTACGGGCTTAGGGTAGGGGTACGAGTCGAGGTGGGATGCCCTTCAATGGGTCGATGCGGACTCGATGGATGAACAGGCCTCTTGCCACACTGTAGGGATTCTATGATGAATCTTTTAGCCATGTTATGATATGTTTTACATTCTGACCAATCATGCGAGTTATCACTCATCTTAGCAAAGTTTATATTTTCTTCTTAAGTTTGAAGCCTTCCCCAGATTCTTTAATGAACAATGGATGGTGGGTCCTCCCTTTGGAATTTTTCTTTACAGTAAGAAATACATATATTGAGTATTCTTAAATATTTTCTTAAATGTTTGATACAATGATCAATCCTTATAGAGACTGAGTGACATTGCCTGTGACGAAATGGGTGTTGAAATCAAGCAACAAGTGCAGCAAGCCCATCTTGACATTGAGATAATCTTGTTCGATCCTTTTAGATATTTTCTAATCAACCTATATATCTGTCAAACAGGTGGGACTTGAACCTGAGTTTCTTGACTCAGACTCAGGGACATTACCACTATGCCACAAGAACCCTCTCAATCCATCTTTTATGTTTTGCACAAGTGCTATGGTAAGATTTTTATTAGGTAGCAGTAAGATGCCAATTGAAAGAGACTAACACCTATTAAACAAGTTAATTTCTTACTTATCCCTATGCCATCAGCATATTTAGCAACCCATACCTTCAATCCCTTCATCCAAACCATTTATCTAAATTGTAAAAAGGTGAGACCCCATCAATGATCCATTAGCCTACTCTCTGTTTTCTGTTATCTAGCTCGTCTTCTGTCATGCCATTGTGTTATTATATATGCTATGAGATTATATTTTCTGCAATAACCTTCGATGTGATATCTTATCAAATGCCTCTGGAAAGCCAAATGCAGAATATCCACTAATTCCCCATGATCCACAGATTGTTACTTGTGGAAAGAATTCCTTTCACAAAACCGTATTGGGTCTGGCTGCCTTAAGGTCCAGATTCATTTCTTGACATTGTGGAGGGAACTTAACTCATGATCTGGATGTGCTACAACCAACCCAGAAACTTGTGTTAAAGACAAAGAAGAGTCATATTGAACTTGAAACATTAACTCTATTTCTCTTCCCACAGATGCTCCCCGATCTGTTGAGTTTCTCCAGCATTAACTACATATGATCAGGACTTGAGTTGGAAAAGAATGGAAAATACTCTGTTTTCCAGCACTGCAATCAATTGCTTTGATGAAAACAAATGGCACATAAACATAAAATTGTTCATAGGAATTAAAAGCCCAGCTTTAAATATAGATTTTTACCAAAGGTACATAAACAAGAGGTTCCTCTTAGACCCATAATCTCATTTCCTAGTACACCGACATACAGACTAACAAAGGAACTGCAATGCAAACTGAAACACCCAGTAGGTGATTCAAGCCACTCCATCCACCCCACCCAGGAATTCCTTAACATCATCAAAGACACCAAGGTAGAGGACAACAAGATCATGATTTCCTTTGACGTGACAGCTCTATTCACATTAATAAACATCATCCTAGCCAAAGAAACACTGGCCTCACTGCTAGACAAACCAAGGACAAACACCTGACAGCACCATCTCCATCAGCAAGGACAGCACCCTAAAACTACTACAACTGTGCTTCACAACCCACTTCACCTTCAACAACAAGACCCGCAAACAAATCAATGGGGCGCCTATGGGATCACCAATATCAAGACTCTTAGCAGAAGCAGTTATGCAGAGGTTAGACCGAAAATCCCTTCCCACAATCCAGCCCAAGCTTTAGGTCCGCTATGTGGATGACACCTTTATCATCACAAAACGCAACAAATTAGCAGAAACCCACAAACACATAAACAACATCCTTACTGGTATAAGGTTCACCAAAGAGGAAGAGAACAACAACAGACTCCCCTTCCCAGACAACTCAGTTGAACGCAAAGCCAATGGAGAGCCGCAGAACAGCGGCTACAGGAAAGCCACACACACTGACCAGATACTCAATTACAGGAGCAATCATCCCAACACCCACAACCGGGGCTGCATCAGCACATTATTTAAATGAGCCACAACACACTGCAGCACCCAAGGGCTAAGAGAAGCCAGGGAAAACCACCTGTACAACGTATTCAGAAACAATGAGTACCTGGTAAACACAGTCTGCCGATTCCTACACAACAGAACTAAACAAGAAGACAACACGTCCCGAAACTCTGGCCACCCTGCCATACATTAAAGACATCTCGTAGATGACGACCAGACTACTCCAGCCCCTAGGCAGCATGGTAGTCCACAAACCTACCACCACACTGAATCAGCTCCTGATGAATTTAAAGACCCCGTACCAACAACTAGGAGAACAAACGTGATGTACAAAATACCCTGCAAGGACTGCAACAAACATTACACTGGACAGATGGGCAAGAAACTAGCCACCAGGATACATGAGTACCAAATAGCCACCATAAGACTTGACCAACTATCACTAGTGTCCATACACGCAGATGAAGAGGGACATCAGTTCAACTGGGACAATACATCCATCCTAGGACAGGGGGCTAAACACACAGGAATTCCTGGAGGCCTGGCATTCACACCAGAACTCCATTAATAAACATATCGATTTGGACCCCATTTACTAACCTCTCAGAAAAAGAACCAGAAGTGATATCACCCACCACAACAGACCAAGACAGATAAATAACAAGCGGGACAGAACACCAGCGCTTCATCTGATGATGTTACCTAACATGGTGATGAAACAGCTGAGAACAAATCTACCAGCTCAGTGAGCAAACCTACAATCTGATCCACAACCTGAGCTATAAATCTTGTCCAAAATCACAGATTTTTACTTTAGGTGATTTTTCCAGGGGAGCAATAGCTAGCCCTTGGTATTTTTAGACTGAAAATAATACTTCAAGGGTTGCATTTTCTATTTTTATAATTGTGTATGTATTTGACTAGGAATATCTGTCATTGATGTCATAGACAAATTATGTGTTCATATGATCATCTTCATATTTTGACAGAAGTGTTAATTTATAAAAATATTAGAGTATAGTATCAGTGCTGTTGGTTCTTTCCATTAACTGTTTCAATCTTTTAACAACGACTAAGAAATTGTGAACTATAATATTAGAATTACACAGCTTCCTCTTAAATTACTGGCTTGGGTATTCAATTTTCATAGATTTAACTTCACAAAGATTTTGAAGTATAAGGGCTTTATATGTCAGAAGCACAAATAGAAATGCTTCACAGGATTCCCATGAAGATGAGTTTTCACATATCAATATTTTTCTTTACCTGTTTCATAACCATTTTGTCTAACAACTATCTTGTTTATTTTGCTTCAAATCTTGTAATTTGGTGCACTTTATGTTACACTCTGAGTGTCACTGTTATGTTTTTGTCACACATTTTTCACCAGTATTTTTCTACAAAAATGTGATTTGCTTATGTAAAATTGTCAGCAATAATTATACAATAGTGCAGACATGGCTTTGGGGGAGGTGAGGTCATAGGGAGTGGAGGAAGGTAACGGTGTCAGAAGCAAAGAGCAGGGGTTGGCTCTCAGCAGTGACTCCCCTATCTTGGGTGCAGACTCTCAATCGTGCATAAATTAGTGCAAATTGAATAATTCTGCCCTCCTTCACCCAGCAACCTCCTAACCTGTTCTGAAGAAGGGTTACTGGATGTGAAACATTAACTCTGCTTTGTCTCCACAGATGCTGCCAAACCTGTTGGGTTTTTCCAGAAATTTCTGCTTTTGTTTCTTATTTCCAGCATCTGCAGTTCTTTGAGGTTTTTTTTGCTTAGCTCCCTACCCTCGCTGGTGGGCTAATTCTTTCTTGTCTGGCCTGGAGCTGAAGTAATTGCAGCCCAAGTGGGATGAGGCCTTCAGATAGTCACAATTTTACTACTTAAGGGTCTCAATTTATGGCTGGCTGGAAATGTTGGGATTGTGCCTTTGCAGCCAGAACCTAACTCCTGTGGTGACAGCAAGGCAACGTGTATCTTCCGTCATGCCAACTTCCCCAACTTTCTGTGGAAACATGATGTAATCATCCCCATTTTCCTCTCACACAGAATAAAACAAAGAACTGCAGATGCTGAAAATCTTTGCTGTTTCTGGCAACTGAATATTCCTCAGGAAGAGGAGGGAAGGAAACTATTCATCTCTAAGTGTCATCATTATTACTTACCAAACACTGTCTACAGAGTTAATAAATTGTATCTAAGTAAAATTATGATGTAAAGAACCATAAAATCCACACCTGGAATTACTAGATGATACGTGTAATTTGAAGTTATTGTTTCATCAGGGTGACTTCAATTTTGGTACAGCCCTTTAATGCCACAGTCAAATACTGCTTTGGTATCAAAAGCAGTAACTCCGTCCATCCCTCTGGAGTTCATTTTTGTTCATGTTTGGACCAAGGTTGTAATGAGAAGAAAGTGAGCCAGAGTCGCAAATTGTGGTGCTGGAAAAGCACAGGAGGTGAGGCAGCATCCGAGAAGCAGGACAGTCAGGGTAATAGTGATAGGTCGGTTGGGAGGGTGGCCTCTATTATCATATATTATCATATATTGGCCTCCATTACTATTACCCCCATCTGCATCTACCTATAGCCTTCCCAGCTACCTTCTCCTCCCCCACTCCCCCTATTTATCTCTCCGCCTCCTTCCACCCCCACATTCCTGACGAAGGGCTATTGCCCAAAATGTCCACTGTCCTGCTCCTCGGATGCTGCCTCACCTCCTGTGCTTTTCCAGCGCCATACTATTCTGTATGTCCTCATACTGTAATGAGGTCAGAAGCCGAGTGTTTCCGGTCATCTAACATGGAGCATCAGTGAGCAGATTATTGTTGAATAAATGCTGTTTGACAGTACTTGTGATGAAATCTTGCCACATTTTGTTGATGTTTGAGACTAGACTAATGGGGTTGGAATTGACTAATTAGTTCTGCTTTTACCTTAGTTGGTTCATACCTGGATAATTTTCCACATTGCTGAGTGGTTGCTAGTATTGTTTGAACTGTAATTACTTATACTATACATATTTATGAGGTTTTGGCACTGCATGCTCTGCTTTTATGCCATTCTTAAGTATTTCACGTGGTGATGATTATCATATGTTTTCTGAATTCGCATAGTAATCTAGGAAGCATAAATCCAGGCAACTGATTCACCAAACTGACGTGAGTCTGTGTAAGGTCGAGTTATTTAGCTGTCAAAATAGTATCTTATTGACTTTTTACATTTTACTTTTTTTACCTAACTAGGGCAGCAAAATTACTTGTGTGCCGGACGAAATGACTGCATTATTGACAAAATCCGCAGAAAAAACTGCCCAGCTTGTCGATTACGGAAGTGTTTTAAAGCTGGGATGAACTTGGGAGGTAATTTTGTTTCTTTCTTTAAGTAAACCTTAGCAGACAGAAACCATTTGTCATCCACTTTTTAAAAAAACATGATTTCGCTTTCGCAAAACAATGCCTTTCCTTTCTTCATCAGTTAAACCCTCCTTTCTTAATATGACTCTGTGATAATACCGTTTCTTAAGTTAAATATATCCTATATTTTATTGTACCAAAACACTCAAACATGTTGCCGAACAAGGTGACAGCAAGGGATAGCATACAGTTCTACTGCCTCCGGAACCCTAGGTCAAATCATGCCCATGGTGGGTTGGATACAAGCCTTTCTGCTCACTGGCTGCTATGATATAATTTGGATATTGGCCCCACAATGGTGAACTGTTCCTAATTTGACACAATTTTTGTGTAAAGAGATCATAATGATGGCTGTTGAGGGAAGTAGGTTTGCCATAACAAAGCACTTAAATGCCTTAATATGTTCAGAAACTTGCTTTAATACAGTTTATTTATTAGTATGACTTTCTATTAAGATTACTTGCAGAATCCTACTTTTAGTTACTTTTAGGTAGTTAAAATCAGTCTCATGGCAACACAAAGTTATCTCATGAGAAAACACATAGGCAGGAAACTGAATCATAGAATCCCTACAGTGTGGAAACATGCCCTTCGGCCCAACAAGTCCACACCGACCCGCCGAAGAGTAACCCACCCAGACCCATTCCCCTATACTATTATCCTATATTTACCTCTGATTAATGCACCTAACCTACACATCCCCTGAACACTATGGGCAATTTAGCATGGCCAATTCACCTAACCTGCACATCTTTGGATTGTGGGAGGAAATTGGACCACCCAGAGGAAACCCACACCAGCTGAAATAAAACAAGAACAATAACAGCTCCCAATAAGATGTTTCTGTAGTTTAACTGAAAACCCAGAACCACTTCCACTGGAAAAACAAAACCACTCATGAAAGTAAGATAATTTAAAATTATATTCTAGTTTTTTAATAAAATATGAATATTTGCATTCTTAAATTAACATTTGGGTTTAACATCTTAGTATCTATAACAATCCTGTACAAAGCAGCATTACAATTCATGAGAATTTGTTTTCAATATTTCCAGAAACAGACAGTGATCAAATACGTTTATGATTTTGACTATATTACAAGATCTAAATATTTGCAAAATAATGGAGTGAGATCCTCAAGTGGTTTAGAAAGTGTTTTAACAATACATGCTGAAAATTGGCCATTCATTCAGAATCGCTGTAAGGATTATTCAAAAAGCTAATGAGATGTTAGGATAGATCACAGTGACATTTGACTGCAGTTCAGAATAAATTATTTCAGTTTTTCTTGTCAAGACTACATTTGGTATCTGAGCAACAACATTAAAAATTTAAACTCTTGTCATCGGACTTTGCCCACAGGAGAACATACTGGGAATTTTTGCCTGTTTTTCCATGATTTTCCATCTACAATGAACCATGAGGAGTGCGCCTCCAAAGTTCTGATCTGCAACTCTGAAAGCTTTCCATTATTATTAAAATAATCCATTATTATTGAAATAACCTTAGTCCTATACACCTTTTTGGTACTCTAGTTTTAGAAGAACATTGGTCCATTGTGTAATGTTTGAAGGGAGGCCTTGAAAATAATTATGGGACTTGAGCTGGAATTTATGGCGAGATATAGGGAGAGTTCAACTTTTCTGAAGACAGTATCAATCACATAATTTACAGGTATGTAAAGTGTTGACTGGCATAAACAATATGGATGTAATCATACCATTTAACATAAATTGTGCAATTACAATGCAGCATAGATTCAAACTGAGCAAACCTTATATATCACTGGCCATGAGGAAGATTTTCAGTGCTCTCAGAATACTACATACTGGAGAACATATCTGACAATCATAACATGATAGAATTTCAGGATTAGTTTGAAAAGAGGAACTGTGGACCCTAAGACTAATGAAAGGTAATTATTAAGCTATGAAGGCAGAGCTAGTTAAAATGATCTTGAATATTGAGTGAAAATCTAGAACAATGGAGATGCAATGATAGACTTTTAAGGATTACTTACTAAATCGCTGTTAAGAAAACAAAATGAGAAAGAAAAATTGCGAAAGATGCATCATTCTTAGCTGAATAAGGAAGGATCAAATGACAAGAAACACTGTACAAATCTGCAGAAATTAACAGTAAATCAGAAGATTTTCCAGGTTTTAAGAACCAGCAAAGAATTAGTAAAAAAAAGAGGAAGGAAGTAGAGTTTGAGAGGAAGCTAGCTGGTAATATAAAAGCAGACGACCTTTCTTTCAAGGGGCTTAAAATAAGTAGCTGCAGAGATAGTAGATGGATTGATTCTAAACGTCCAAAATGTTTCCCAGCATCCCTACTCCCAACTATTGCATACATGCTGCCCCTATACAATTCATGTTAACTCCGATGAAGAGTCATCTAGACTCAAAACATTAGCTTGCAATCTTTCCATGGATGCCTGAAGATACACTGTGATTTCCAGCATTTTGTTTTCACCACCTGGTCTAAAGTTGCACTGTCCACAGCTCACATCGTTCAGGGCCTGGGAAGATTCTGTCCTTTATCTCTTTTTGACAACTTACGTTCATACCTCATTAGCAAATTTCCATTATGTCTCCCAGCAGATTGCAAAATAGCTAATATAATATTTTTATTCAAGGAGGATGTTAGAAAATAACAAACAAGCCTGTTAGCCTAATATCTATTATAGGGACATTACTAGAAACATTCAATAAAGAGATTATAGTATTAATTTGGAGATGCTGGTGTTGGACCGGGGTGGATAAAGTTAAAAATCACACAATACCAGGTTATAGTCAAACAGGTTTATTTGGAAGCACTAGCTTTTGGAGCACTGTTCCTTCATCAGGATACTTTGAAAATTATCATGTCAGACAGATTCAAGATGACTTTGTGGAAGAGAAATCATGTTTAACTAAGTTATTAGAATCCTTTGAACAAGTAACAAGCATGATAAGTAAATAGGAACCTGTGGATGTGGTCAACTTAGATTTCCAAAAGGCATTTTAATAAGGTGCAACATCAAAGTATCACATAAGATAAAACAAGCTGGTGTAGAAGGCAACATATTAGCAGTGAGAAAGGATTAATAAACTAAAAGGAAACAGAGAATTGTGAATGGGTCTTTTTTGGTAAGCTGTAAGTAGTGGAGTGCTACAGAGCTCAGTGCTGCAACCTCAGTTACTTACAATCCACTTTACTTACTTGGGCAAAGAGGTTGAATGCATGTTGGCTAAATTTGCTAATGAGGTAGGAACGTAAGTTGTCAAAAAGAGAAAAAGGACAGAATCTTCCCAGGCCCTGAACGATGTGAGCTGTGGACAGTGCAACCTTAGACCAGGTGGTGAAAACAAAATGCTGGAAATCACAGTGTATCTTCAGGCATCCATGGAAAGATTGCAAGCTAATGTTTTGAGTCTAGATGACTCTTCATCGGAGTTAACATGAATTGTATAGGGGCAGCATGTATGCAATAGTTGGGAGTAGGGATGAGAGGAGAAATGCTAATAATGCAGATTAAGTGATTGAAAAGTGAGCATGGCAGAACAATGGCTTGTCTAACTGCCAAACCGGAGAGAACAGAGTGTCCTACTGAAGTGGGATGGTATTATAACCTCCCTTGGCTGGCTTGGGGGACGATTATCGGCCTCCTCAGCAGCACCCTGTCCAGTATGATCTCCAGGTCCCTGTCCGCAAAGCAGAATGCTAGTTTCTACTGTCTGGGACAATATCATGAACAGTGCAGGGCAGCTTCAGACTACCAACAATTCACCTGGTGCACAACAGCTTTTCCAAGGCCAAAGATCCCAGGATATCCCACCAGTAGTGAATAATTATAGCTATGGCAAGTGGGAGCATTGGGCTAGCATTAGATGAGGGCACCATAGGGATGTGGTAGGTAGTCAATGTCGCAAGTTATCGTAATTATGCAAGAAATACCTCACAGAGGGAAACCTTCTAGGAAACTCAGCACAAATGACATTTAGCCAAAATATGAGAAAATCCTGCCCAGATTCTGCATTGGGACATCCTAAGTGAGTGCACGAGCAAAGATCTGACAAATGATATCTCATGTGGAAAAAGGTGAACATACAGCAGGGAGAATAGAAAATGAGTATACTGTTTAAATAGAAATGTATCGCAGAATACAGGGATAACTAGCCATTTGGATACAGAACTGGCTCAAAGGTAGAAGACAGAGGTTGGTGGTGGAGGGTTGTTTTTTCAGACTGGAGGCCTGTGACTAGTGGAGTGCCACAAGGATCAGTGCTGGGTCCTCTACTTTTTGTCATTTACATAAATGATTTGGATGCGAGCATAAGAGGTATAGTTAGTAAGTTTGTAGATGACACTGAAATTGGGGATGTAGTAGACAGTGAAGAGGGTTAACTCAGATTACACCAGGATCTTGACCAGATGGGATAATGGGCTGAGAAGTGACAGATGGAGTTTAATTCCGATAAATGCAAGGTGGTGCATTTTGGGAAAGCAAATCTTAGCAGGATTTATACATTTAATGGTAAGGTTCTAGGGAGTGTTGCTGAACAGAGACCTTGGAGTGCAGGTTCATAGCTCCTTGAAAGTGGAGTCGCAGGTAGATAGGATAGTGAAGAAGGCGTTTGGTATGATTTCCTTTATTGGTCAGACTATTGAGTGCAGGAGTTGGGAGGTCATGTTGCGGCTGTACAGGACATTGGTTAGGCCACTGTTGGAATACTGCGTGCAATTCTGGTCTCCTTCCTATCGGCAAGATGTTGTGAAACTTGAAAGGATTCAGAAAAGATTTACAAGGATGTTGCCAGGGTTGGAGGATTTGAGCTATAGGGAGAAGCTGAACAGGCTGGGGCTGTTTTCCCTGGAGTGTCGGAGGCTGAGGGGTGACCTTATAGAGGTTAACAAAATTATGAGGGGCATGATTTTGTAAATAGGCAAAGTCTTTTCCCTGGGGTCGGGGAGTCCAGAACTAGAGGGCATAGGTTTAGGGTGAGGGGGGAAAGATATAAAAGAGACCTAAGGGGCAACCTTTTCCACACAGAGGGTGGTATGCGTGTGGAATGAGCTGCCAGCGGAAGTGGTGGAGGCTGGTACAATTGCAACATTTAAGAGGCGTTTGGATGAGTATATGAATAGGAAGGGTTTGGAGGGATATAGGCCGGGTGCTGGCAGGTGGGACTAGATTGGGTTGGGATATCTGGTCGGCATGGACGGGTTGGACCGATGGGTCTGTTTCCATGCTGTCCATCTCTCTGACTCTATACTCGACAGAAATTCTCAGCTTGGCTGCAATCCTGAGAAGTTATCCCTGAGGCTGCTACAGGTGTAAGGAATGTACTCTTCCCAATTAGCCTTGCCTTTGCTGCATACTGTCAGAGGCTGAAGGCAGTGCTTGCAAGTGTATTTGATCGCATGCTTCTTTAATAGGGAGGAAGCGCATACTTCCAAAAGGCAAATTGTTTTGACTCTGTTTTTCCCTAATACAATGCACCCCACGTCCCCAAACTTTACATCATAAATTGATCCTGTTAGTTTACACTGTGTATCTTCCCAGTGTGGCTATTTTTAGACTGGTGCTGGAGAGGGAACAAATGAGTCAAGATGTCATGCTGCAAAGTATCAGTAAAGACAATGCAGACTGCAGCCAGCTGAACCTCATAGATTGGGGCTCTTAATCTGGTCCGATCAGGGAGACATGGTTGACAGAAAAGAATGAATGGCAGGGATATTGTGCCTGGAATGCCTGACTCCGTGAGAGGCAATGCTAATTGTCAAGGGGTATGCATTTGTAAATAAAGGATGATTGATGATGGGATGCCGGCCTCTGAAGAGGTATTTCACAGTCACCTTAAGGGTTTTATGATCCAGTTTCCTGGCTGGCGACATATAAAAAGAGATGAAAGGGAAGCAGGATGTTCTTCATAACATAACATAAGAACTAGGAGCATGAGTAGGCTGTCCGGCCCTTCGAGCCTGCCTCGCCACTTAATAAGATCATGGCTAATCTTTTTGTGGACTCAGCTCCACTTACCCTCGTTTTCACCATATCCCTTAATTCCTTTATTTTCCAAGTATCTACATCAGCTTTAAAAGCAGTTACTGAAGTAGCGTCAACTACTTCACTGGGATGGAATTCCATAGATAAACAACCCTGTGGGTGAAGAAGTTCCTTCTCAGTTCAGTTCTAAACCTGCTTCCTCTAATCTTGATGCCATGCCCTCTTGTCCTAGTCTCACCTACCCATGGAAGCATCCTATCTATTTCTATTTTATCGATTCCCTTCATAATTTTATATGTTTCTATAAGATTCCCCCCTCATTCTTCTGAATTCCAACAAATATAATCCCAATCTACTCAGCCTCTCCTCATAAGGCAACTCCCTCAACTCCAGAATCAACCTAGTGAACCTCCTCTGCATCCCCCTCAGTGCCAGTACATACTTTCTCAAGTAAGGAGATCATACCTGAACACAGTACTCTAAGTGTGGCCTCACCAGCACCCTGTACAGCTGTAACATTACTACCCTGCTTTTAAATTCAACCCCTTTAGCAATGAAGGACAAAGTTCCATTTGCCTCCCCAATTACTTGTTGTACCTGCAGACCATTCATGCACAAGAACACCCAGGTCCCTCTGCAAATCAGCATGCTGGAACTTTTTACCATTCAAGTAATTATCTATTTTGCTCTTACTCCTACCAAAATGTATGACTTCATGTTTACTAACATAGTATTCCACCTGCCAGCCTTTTGCCCACTCACTCAATATATCTATGTTTGTCTGCAAAGTTTCACAGAACTCTGCACACTTTGCTCTGCCACTCATCTTCGTGTCATCGGCAAATTTTGACGCCGTAAACGTGGTCCCCAACTCCAAATCATCTATATAAATTGTAAATAATTGTGGTCCCAACACCGATCCCGAGGCACACCACTAGTCACTGATTGCCAGCCAGATAGCACTTATTTATCCCCACTCTTTGCTTACTGTAAGTCAACCAATCCTCTATCCACGCTAATACTCTATCCCTAACACCATGCATCCTTATCTTATGCAGCAGCCTCATGTGCAGCACCTTTTCAAAGGCCTTGTGGAAATCTAAGTACACCACATCTACTGGGTCCCTGTTGTCCACCTTGCTTGAAATATCTTCATAGAATTCCAAGATTTGTAAAGCATGACAATGGGACAATTTCTTTCGTGATGCCCTGCTATTTCTTCCTTGATAATAGACTCAAGCATCTTCCCCACTACAGAGGTTCAGCTCACTGGTCTATAATTTCCCATCTTTTGTCTATTTCCCTTTTTAAACAGTGGCGTCACATTTGCTATTTTCTAAACTGCTGGGACTGCCCTAGAGTCCAGCAAATTTTGGAAAATTACAGTCAGTCCTGCAATTTCTCCTGCCATCTCTTTTAGCACCCTGAGATGCATTCCATCAAAGCCAGGAGACTTATTAATCCCAAGATCCATTAGCTTACCCAACAGTAGTTCTTCCGTAATAATAATTGTTTCCCGGTCCTCACCTACTTTTGTCTCTGTCACTTATTGGCATATTTTTAATATCCTCCACTGTGAAGACCGATGCAAAGTACCTGCTCAATGCCTCAGCTATTTCATCATATCCCATAACTAACTGCCCCTTCTCATCCTCTAAAGGACCAACATTTACTTTAGACACTCTTCTTTGTTGTAGATATCTATAGAAACTTCTGCTATCTGTCTTTATATTCTGTGCTAGTTTTTTTTTCTCATACTCTATCTTTCTTTTCTTTCTAGCTCTTTTTGTGGCTTTCTGTTGACTTTTAAAGTTTTTCCAATCTTCTAGATTCTTGCTGTTTTTTGACTACTTTGTTTGCCTTCTCTTTCACTTTGATAGCCTGCCTTATTTCCTTAGACACCCATGGCTGATTACCCTTCCTCTTACAGTCCTTCCTTCTCACCAGAATATACTTTTACTGAGCACTTTGAAAAATTTCTTTGAAGGTCCCCCACTGCTCGTCAACTGTCTCATCATAAAGTCTGTTTCCAATCTACTTTAGCCAGGTCCTCCCTCATTCTATCATAGTCCCCCTTATTCAAGCACAGGACCCTGGTGTTGGATTTTATCTTCACACTATCCAGCTGTAACCATACTATGATCACTCCTTCCAAAAGGATCCCTGACTAGAGGTCATTATTTATTCCTGTCTCATTACACAGGACCAGATCTAGGGTAGCTTGCTCCCTCGTCGGTTCCATTACACACGGTTCTAGAAAACTATCACAGATACACTCAACGAATTCCTCCTCAAGGCTACCCTGACTGAGCTGGTTCGACCAATCTACATGCAGATTAAAATTCCTCAGGCTAATAGCCGTACCATTTTTGCAGGCATTAGTTATTTCCTTCTTTATTGCCCGCCCCAATGTGATGTTATTATTTGGTGACCTATAAGCCATGCCTATCAATGTCATTTTCTTCTTGGAATTCCTAATTTCCACCCAAATGGGTTCAACCTCATGCTCCATAGAACCTATATCATTTCTCAGCAACCCCCTGCTGTCCTCCTTGAATATCAGAGCTACACCACCTCCCTTGCACTCCTGTCTGTCCTTCCGAATAGTCTGGTATCTCTGGATATTTAATTCCCCGTCATGACCATTTTGCAGCCATGTCTCCATGATGGCTTCCAAATCCTATTCGTTCACAATGATTTGTGCCATTAACTCATCAACCTTGTTACGAATCCTATGAGCATTCAGGTAAAGTGCCTTTATGCTAGCTTTCTTACCATCATGATTCTCCTGAGTTATTCTTCATTTTTGCTTCTTTCATAGTCTGCCTTGAACTTAAACCCTCCTGCATACATGCCATCCTGCTGCTTACCTTTTCATTTATTATCATACTTCCTGTTACTTTCCCTTTCCCTTCCCCCTGACTCACAAGTTTAAAGTCCTGGTGACCACCCTATTTATCCTTTTGTTAGAACACTGGTTCCAGATCAGTTCAGGTGGAGACCGTCCTATCAGTACAGATCGTCCCGGTTCCAAAGCTGATGCCAATGCCCATGAAATGGAACCCCTCTTTCCCACACCATTCCCTTAACCATGTGTTTACTTCCCTAATTTTCTTATCCCTAAGCCAATTTGCACGTGGCTCAGGCAATAATCTGGAGAGTATGACCCTTGAGGACCTGTTCCTTAATTTCGTTCCTAGTGCTCGATAATCCCAGACAGCTCCTCCATCCTACTGTTGCCTATGTTGTTAGTCCCAACGTGGACCACAACAATTGGACCCTCCCCCTCCTGCTGCAGTATCCTTTCAAGCCGGTCAGAGATTTCGTGCACCATGGCACTGGGCAGGCAACACACTATGCAGGACTCCCAATCTGGTTTGCAAAGGATACTATCTGTCCCCCTAATTATAGAATCCATTGCTGCATCTCTTGATTGGTTCATAGAAACTTGCACATTTCCTTCACATAGGAAATGTGAGGGAGGAGGTCTGGAGATGGATCCTTTGCTGAGTTACATGAACGAATAACTGTGAAGACAGCCACTTCTGAGTCCAAAAGAACATTTTAAACAAAATATTTAAAGCTAACTATTTAGTGGCAGCTTTTGGACCACTACTAGGCAAGCAAGAAATCCAACATCTGTCTTTTCACAATAAGCAGCTTCCCTGTGGAAGCATGGTTCCTAGTTAAGGCATATTCCATGTGCAGTTCCCATTTACAGACAAAAATTGGACAAGAGCAACTTCTATTTTAGCCCTTGTCACCTGTGTTAAATTTCATTGTGAAGGTCCTTTCTGTGCTGAACATGAACCTCTGGGCATTCCCTATAGAGTTAATATAAATCTGACAATGTGAAAGATTTCATAGCTGTTGCAAATATGTCTTTTCTTTTGGTGTTCTACTTTTAAATCCTGCAGCAGCCTGCAAATCTGAATGCCTGATGGAAAACTCCTTGTGATTAGGCACCCTGAGGCAGGGACTTGACATATTATGGAAATAGACTGCAGTAGGAATAGGTAATAGCAACTTCAGTAGGAATAGGTAATTTCTTGGTCAGCAGAAATAAATCGTATTGTGCAGGTTTTTTTATTCAGCCTTTTGCATATGCAAAAATATTTAGAATCATGTTGCCTACCCACAGAAAATTTAATATTTGTTAGATTTTGAGTGGTTTTCTTGGTGTCAGTAGATTGTCCATGATATTGTTCACAAGTTACCATTGAAAGTCCTTGGAAGTGTATACAACTTCAGTTATCAAGTACAGGATCTGGTATAAAAGCTGAAGTAAGATACAGGAACGCCTAAAAAAAATGGTTATTATTATTTTCTTTGTCCCTTAGCACGCAAGTCGAAGAAGCTGGGAAAAGTGAAAGGGCTACATGAAGAGCAGCAGCCACCACACAGTCCCAAAGAAGGGATCACATTCACTGCCCCTTTACCAGAACCTACAGCGAGCACTGCACTTGTTCCCAACTTCTCACATATGCCACCACATATTCATCCATCCTTGATTACTATTCTTGAAGCCATTGAACCTGAAGTGGTTTATGCATCTTACGATAGCAGTCAAGCAGACACAACTAATCACCTGCTGTCCAGTTTGAACAAGCTGGCAGAGAAACAGATGGTTCGTATTGTGAAGTGGGCAAAAGGTCTTCCAGGTAGGATTGCAAAGAAACATTTAATTTTCATTTCTACAGAATGTGTGTCATTTTCTTACCCTTTGAATGCATGCTAATACTTCTATTTTTAACGATGGAATTGTATTTTTCCCTTATATTATTTGACTTTTCCGAAACACAAGAGTCTGGTAATAAACCACCAAACCTTTCAGACACTACATGTGCATTTATCTAACTGCATATATATGGTGTGTATATACAGAGCTATAGGCAAATATGACAAAAACCTTATAAGATGATGTTTACACGAAGTTGCGTTTTCAGACACTGGGTAAATAACAGAACGTATTTCAATCTATTAGATTGAAACAAGATTTTCTTATACTGGGTTTCCAAATCATTCCAAAACAATGATTGAATATTAGATGATTTGGTATGAAAAATAATACTGTCTTAATATGATAACTTCTCAAATAGAGAAAAAAATTTATGACAGATTAATTGGTAAGATCAACACTTGCATTTATACAGTACTTTTCGCACAGTAAAATTTCCCAGACATTGGGTAAGAAAGTATGTTTACAAGTTTATACATGGCTACAAAATTCTTTGGGGGTTCTGTCAGTGACCTGGTGGAATTATCACCTTACAGTTATGAAGTCCCTCAGGGAAATGGTGGAAAACTGAGAGTGATCTTATCACACCAGTGTGATTGGCACCTATATATCATTTTGCATTAGATTGCCAGAAATAAAGTGGGGACGTTCACACCATAATTTTGCACACTTACCTCGGACTAGAGTGCTTGGGGTGGCATTAACTCTTTGAAACATTGTGCATGGATGTTTAAGTAAACATGCATGTACAAAAGATTTCTTTTAAGGTTTGACAATGTAATTTTGCTTAAGCATGCAACCCCCTTGAAGTGATTCTAATGAGGCCAGCAGCTAACCTTATAGAATATTAGCCCCCTGATTGGGTCTACTGATCTGGGCACTGAGGGCACTGGCTGACAGATAAAAAGAATAAGTGCCGGAGCTACTAACAATATGGTACCTGACTTTGAATGAGGTAGCACTGAAGTCAAGGATTGTTCATGCTGAAACAAAAGGGTGATTTGGTAACAGGATACTGGCCTCCATGGTGTTATTTTGCCTCTCATCAATGATAAATTTATTTGAATTGAACCAAATTAGGTTCATAAGCATGAATGGAACAATTTGAATCAATACCTGACCCCCTAACAATTTATGGTAGAGCATTTTCAATAGCGCCATAGCTAGATTGTTTTGATTTTGCAATTGATTTTCTAATAGGTAGACTCCATTTTAAGTTTTGATTAAGTGCTTCCTTAATCTTCATATCCCACACCCTTATTCCTCTCTATTTGCTTTCATTGCTAGTTGCTATTTGAAACTTCTTGATTTAAAAAGTCTATTATGTCAAAACTAAATAAGTTTGGTCATTAACGTATTTTGTGATGTGCTATCCCTGATTTATGAAATCCTAAAGAACATTGTGCTGAGGCAAGCTGTAATTAAATTTGATATGTTCAAAAGGATTTTGAATTCCCTTGAACAATTCTGTCACTTTATGAATTGCATGGTTGGATCAGATATTAAAGTACAAAGCTGATAATAAGGGAGAAAAACTTGGATTAAAAGAGAGTGGTGGCAACAGTAGTGAACAAACAGGTAGACCACACCCTGTGTGAATTATAGGTGGATTTACAAGCCAACATGGTTTCTAGCTTTTGTTATTTTTGTTCCTTTTTATCACTTTGCAGCACTTATTGGTGCCTATAGTTTGCAAAGTGTGTGTGTGTGTGTGTGTGTGTGTGTGTGTGTGTGTGTGTGTGTGTGTGTGTCGATAGGTACAAAAGCAAAATACTAAATGTGCTGGAAATCTGGAATGAAAACAGAAAATGCTGGAAATATTCGGCATGTTAAGCACCATCTGTGGAGAGAAACAGAAATAATTTTGCAGGTGGCTGACCTACAATCAGTAAAAACTACTCTTCTTTGAAATTCAATATTTTGTGAATGGAGAAAATGGTTTTGTGGTCTGTCATGACTTGATTAATTCATTTTTTAACCCTAATTATTTATTTTTGATATCAGGAAACTTTTCTAAAATTTCGTATTCATTTAAATTCTTACCACACAATAATAAGCTCTTGTGACTTTTTTGGACTTCCTTTCACTTAACAGTTGGAAGGGTTCAATGGAAGAATTTGCTGGCATTTTATGCCTATGTGCTGATCAAAGTTTTAGCCAATGAAAATCATTTACAAAAGTTTTTATAGAGCTTGAATGAACACAAACATGATACTTCTCATCAGTATTTCATTACTAAAATGACATCTTGATGAAAATTTATGTATCACTTTGATTTACTATTTAATGGGATTGAGTAATAAACAAAAGTCAGTTATTGGTGGTGGAAAATTCTTCTTTATGCATTTAGAGAAAAGTTGGTTGCTCAAGTCGTGAAATTTCCTGCAGGACGCCTTCACTTTCACAAAGGTCATAGAAGACTTACATGTTGATAACAATACCATGCATTCTTTGAACATTGCTAACCTGGTCACTAATGTACCACTCAAAGAAGCCATTGACCTGTGCTTTGGGTCACTATATCATGGCAATCTCAATGCATTGCTGCTGAATCATTTTGATTGAACTCATGCACTTTGAAACTCAGTTCAGTGTCAATGTCACTGCCTATCCAAATAGATAGCGCTGCTAAAGAATCCCCTCAAGCCCAGGTCTCACGAACAACTGCAACAGTTTGCAAATGATGAAAGTTTTCAATGGAATGATCACTAACCTCGTACCCCTTACTTATTTCCAGTATATAGATAACATATTTTCTCTTTTAGAATCTTCAACTAATTTCCTTATGTAACTGAATTGACTCCACCTGTGTTCAAACTCATCTTTGAAAAAGAGCAGTCAAACCTTTCCCCTTTCCTCCATGTGCCAGTTGAAAAAAGGCATTATTCAAAGGGAGAAATGCTGCAACGCATAGCTAGATAGTTTTGATTTTGCAATTGATTTTCTAATAGGTAGAAAATACACAAAGCTAACCCACAAGAGCAGCAGGTTAACAGGAAGGCTAATGGAATGATGGACCTTATTTCAAGCTGATTGGAGTATAAGAGTTGGGAAATCTTACTTCAACTGCTGCTGGTGTGACCTCATATGGAGTACTGTGAGCAGTTTTGGTCTCCCTACGTAAGGAAAGATATTATTTGATTGTTCAGAGAAGGTTCATTCGGATGATTCTTAGCATGGAGGGATTGCCCTTTGAGCAAAAGTTAAGCAGGCTGGGATTCCAGTAATTACAATTTAGAAGAATGAGAGGTGAACTCATTGAAACATATTGGATTCCAAAGGCACTTGACAGTGGGAGCAGTGGAATAGTCTCAGAGTAAAGGGGTGCCAATTTAATACTGAGATGAGGAGGAATTTCTTCCCACTATGCGTCTATCTCAGACCTGAAGAAGGGGTTGATTATCCAGAGAGGCTGGTCTCTTCAGGGTGGAGCCTGTGTGGATGTCACTCATATCAAGGGAGGGAACGAATTGCAAAACAGATATAAGATTAGGCATGTTTAGAATATATTCACAGTAATGGTGATTGAAGAATAGCACAGTACTTGACAAAGAAGCTTGGCAACAGGGACATGGAGCTCTCCTTATCACTGCATGAGTGATCACAGTTCTCACCTGCTTTGGCAAGGATTCTCATTTCATAGGGAGTGAACAGATAAATGTTGGGCACCCCAGCACCTATCTTTGCCCTCATTTCCCCGTTGCAAACTGTTTTCTCCTGGGATGATACTTGGGAGGGGGCGGAATGAGATGAAGGTGCCTGGCACTGCTGTTCATGTTGATACCCAGGCAGGAAGGGTGGAGTGCCAAGTACGTAAGTAGGAAGACCAGATGGCATAAAAGGTTAGTGGTGTGGGGCGTATGAGTGCGAGTGAGGGAAGATGCTGCATGCAATATTAGGAATGATTGACAGTGAGCCTTGGTGGAAGGTGCATGCACTGGCAGAGTTAAAGTGAGTGTGAGGTAGTGGAGAGAACATGAGAACTAGGAATCTGAATAGACAATGCACTCTCTCAAACAGTTAGTACAGTATTTATCATTGCAGAGCACAGAAGGTCATTAACCTTTTTCCTGCTTTGTTGGGCGTTCCTCCAGAACATGGACACTGCACTGACATGGGTGTGGTGGCTGGAAGGATGTGGTGTTGTGGTCTCCTCTGGCATTCCTGAGGAAAAAGGACAGCCCTCATGTCCACCACTATGACCACCAGGATTTCCAGATTCCTGTCAGCTAAGTGGGCTGCATCAAATTCTTGGAACCACATCGACTGCAGTGTTTCTAGCCAACCGTCTTCAGGTACAATGGAAGTAGCCAATGAATAATAGCTTTGCTAGAGACAGTCATACACCATGATCAATTAAAAAGAGATTAGATCTAAAAGAATATATTAAAGAAGACCTGATATTGAGGAAAAGGGTTTTTATAATGCTGTTAGGATAATTTTGAGAATTAGATGCGAGAAGACAGCACAGTTGCTACCATCACTGAGTATTTGAACTAGGAGATATAGTTGAATGATGGATAATGGTGTTGTAAGGTTAGAGTTGATGTTCAATGAGTTATGGAGTTTGGGCTGGGCCAAGTTTCATTAAAAAAAATCGAACGTAGATTGTGCACTGTGAGGTGTTGATAAAACATCTGTATAACAACCAGGAGTGCTTGATTGTAGGAAGGTCACATCTAGTATTGTGAAGCAATTTGCGGTTAAGCTTTATATTTCACAAAATCATCTCTCAAAATACAATACTTGATGAAATTTGCCTACCGGTTTCCAAAACAAACGGAGTCAAAGATAAACTGCATTGAACACCATAATTTCTATAATCTATAACACAAGTGTGTGATTTGTTGTGGTATGGTTTTTGGGGCATGATAACCTGAAGTGTTTCAGCCTCAGCAGCCCTATATTTTCAGACGAAAATACCTGAGGTCTGCTTTGAGTTCAATGGTAGAGCATAGCATTCTAGTGGCCTGTCCTAAAACTGTGAATTAGGTTGACTAGGTCCTAGTTTTTATTGAAAATAAATATATTGGAATAAATATGTTACATTATGCTGGCAAGTAAACTCATAATATGGGAGTTTTTATGAGTAGAAAGTGAGGACTGCAGATGCTGGAGATCAGAATCGAGAGTGTGGTGCTGGAAAAGCACAGCAGGTCAGCCGTCTCCAAGGAACAGGCATCAGCCCTTCATTAGGAATGAGGCTGGGAGCTGAGAGGTAAATGGAGGGGACTGGGGTTGGCGGGGGGGGGGGGAGAGGGAGGGGTGAGGGGAAGGTAGCTGAAAATGTGATAGGTAGATCTAAGTGAGGGAGAAGGTGATAGGTCGGAGAGAAGGGTGTAGCAGATAGATGGGAAAGGTGATGGACAGGTCAAATTGGAGGCTTGGGACTGGGATAATGTGGGGGGAGGGGAAATGAGGAAACTGTTGAAATACACATTGACCCTGTGTGATTGCAATGTCCCAAGGCGGAAGAGGAGGCGTTCTTCCTCCAGGCGTCAGGTGGTAAGGGTTTGGCAATGGAGGAGGCCCAGCACCTGCATGTCCTTGACGGAGTGGGAGGGGAAGTTGAAGTGTTCATTTATGGGATGGTGAGGTTGGTGGGTGCAGGTGTCCCAGAGATGTTCTCTGAAACAATCTGCAAATAGGCGTCCTGTCTCCCTGATGTAGAGGAAACCACATTGGGTGCAATGGATACAGTAGATGACATTGGTGGAGGTACAGATAAATTTCTGTCAGATGTGGAAGGATTCTTTGGGGCGAGGGGAGTAGTGTGGGCATAGGTTTTGCACTTCCTGCAGTGGCAGGGCAAAGTGCCAGGAATAGAGTATGGACTGGTGGGGAATGTGGACCTGAAGGAGTCGTGGAGGGAATGGTCTCACCAGAATGCTGATGGGGTGGGGAGAGAAATATATCTCTGGTGATGGGGTCTGTTTGTAGGTGGCGGAAGGGGTGGAGGATGATGCGATGTATGCGGAGGTTGGTGGGGTGGAAGGTGAGAACCATGTTCTGTTGGGAGGGATGGGGTTCAAGGGTGGTGGTGCGGGAAGTGGAGGAGATACGCTGGAGGGCATTGTCAACCAGGTGGGAAGCGAAATTGAAATCTTGGAAGAAAGAAGCCATCTGGGATTTTCTAAGGTGGAATTGGTCATCCTGGGAACAGATGCAGCGGAGACGGAGGAATTGGGAATAAGGGATGGCGTTTTTACAGGAGGTAGGGAGGGAGGAGATGTAGTCCAGATAGCTGTGGGAGTCGGTAGGCTTGTAGTAGATGTCGTTCATTAGTGGAGATTGAGATGCCCAGGAAGTGGGGGGTGGGGAGGTGTCCGAGATGGTCCAGGTGAATTTGAGGTCAGGGTGAAAGGTATTGGTGAAGATGAGGAACTGTTCAACCCCTTCGTCGGAGCGCAAGGTGGCGCCGATACAGTCATCGAAGTACAAGAGCAATAGGTGGGGAGTGGTGCTGTTGTAACTGGGAAGATGGACTGTTCCACAATGAGGCAGGCATAGCTAGGTCCCATACGGGTGCCCATGGCTACCCTTTTTGTTTGGAGGAAGTGGGAGGATGATGCTTGTACCATTCTGTCCTACAGTTTTACTGTCATTATCTCATCTGAATGCACTGGTCTGCATTGTTGTGAATTATTCTAATGCTACTATTTGTTTCAAATAACTATGATAACCTTTAAAGCTAATACAATAAAAAGATGAATGGTTATTCAGTGGAACTTAGATATCTGTGAGAAAATAACAAGGAATACAGTACTTTTCATAAGGATGTCCCAAAATGCTTTACAGCCATTGAAGTACTATTGAAATATAGTGAAACTGTTTATGGGTGGTAGTGTTAATGGACTCGTGACTAATCTAGAACCCTCGGCTAAGGTTCTGGGGATATAGTTATGAATCCCACCATAGCAGATGATGAAATTTGAATTTGAACTTAATAAAAAGCTAGTCTAATGGACAGCATGTAGTTTGTGTTAATTGCTGTTAAAAATGCAGGGAAAAAAAATCTGCTGTCTTTACCTTGGTTGACCTACATGCAAGGCAAAAGTGGCTACTGCAGATGCTGGAGCTCAGAGTCAAGATTAGAGTGGTGCTGGAAAAGCGCAGCAGGTCAGGCAGCATCCGAGGAGCAGGAAAATTGACGTTTCAGGCCAGATTGTCCTGCTCCTCGGATGCTGCCTGATCTGCTGTGCCTTTCCAGCACCACTCTAATCTTGAATCTGGCCTACAGGCAACTCCAGCCCCACAGTAACATGGTCGACTCTTAATTGCACACTCAGCAATGTGGAATAAGCATCAATTGCCAGCATGCTCCTTCTTATGAATGAGTTTTCCTTAAATTTTAAATATGGCATGAGTATGTTTTAATGGGCAAAAGGTGGTGTGTGAGGAGTACAGTGCACATTTAATCCCCTAAAAGTTACATTGAGTTGAGATTCTGAATTGTCCTGAAGAAGGGCTTATGCCCGAAACGTCGATTCTCCTGTTCCTTGGATGCTGCCTGACCTGCTGCGCTTCTCCAGCAACACATTTCAGCTCTGATCTCTAGCATCTGCAGCCCTCACTTTCTCTCTCTGAATTGTCCTGCCAGCTTCTGTGTTTCATCATATCAGGCAAGGTATTTAAATATTCAAACTGATAATCTACTTTAACAGGCAGCAAATCTATTTCCTGATCGAGTTGCAAGTCATCAGGGTCACCAAGCGTGTATACAGTGCACAGTGTATATTCAGTGAAACTGATAAGCTAGAAAACCAAAGAGGTGCAGCTGTGACTAGGTGAGATGCTGCCACTCACAATTCATCTTTTCACTTCTTGTTAGATAATTGTCAACTTCTTGAAAGTCAGTTTTTCTGCCTTGCACTTCAGTCACTTTCAGATGCACATTCCTACTGCCAGCTTTCAATACAGCATAGGAGCAGCTCTACTTTGCACAATAATGCGGAACAAGTGAAGCAGAAACATAAGCAGCATCAGCTGCCTTATTGTCAGCCACCATACCACTGCACATAAATATCCAGCTCCCAGAAGACAAGACCACAGGATTTACAAGCAGAAGATTAGTTTTCTGGACATGTGTGAGCCCCATTATCTCAGGAAGCCCAGGTTTTTAGCATGTTGATGCTAACATCTGTAGACTTCTGAAATGGGATGTTCGTTACAGTGGACCTGGTAGACCAGCTTTGCCGATGGCTGTCAATATGGCTGTCACTGATGGACAGTCCTATATGTCTCTCCTTCTGAAAGGTGTGGTCTCCTCTGACTTTATCAGCATTCAATTGCTCAACATTCCTCAGAACACGTTCACCTCCTGCTTCCTTCTATTCTTCTCTGAAGGTATTTTACATGCCCGTCCAAACAGCTAGCACATGCACCCTTGTCGTTTTGCCCTGTAGTGTCCATGGCTCACACATGTCCTCCACAAATATTGTCCTTTCTTTGATGATAAATACTGACCTTTCCTTTGCCATGCATAAGCCATGGTTAACACTCATAACTCTGCTTTGAGTTTTTGAATGAAGACAGGGCATTTGACACTAGCCTCTGTAGAAAGCAGTGTATTCTGTACAGCTCCCTGTTGTGCTTCATAATTATGCCTGACGAGTAATGTAAGTTCTTTCCTCTACCACTGATAATTAGACACGTCCTAGACACAGTATTGATGTATGAGGATTGGTGGCAGCAAACTAATTCAAATAATGCTTATCTTGTGCCACCTATTGGTAGGTGTGGCAGATATCATGAGATGTCAGCAGTGGCTATCAAGACAAATCCATATCCTTTTCCTCATATCCTTGGCAGAGCTCATCTTACTGCAGCAAGATCTCCAGTTAGTTGAGAGGTCTGAGGGTTGGCTTTCCCAGATTTCCTCTCCATTCCTATGGTTTCTGCAGCCTCTGGAAATTATTTCCAGTTGGACCATTCTGATTCTTGCTAAGGTTCCCTTCAGTAAAAAGCCTTTCTTTGACATAATCAGCATCCCATGTTTCCCACACTCCCTGACTGGCCAGGGGATGCTAATGCTATTGCTCATTTAAAGAGAACGCTTTGACTAAGCCACAACTGCCACCTAATTCTATTAAAACGTAATAATTTCTGGCAGACTGAAATTTTTACTATGATAACCTCCAAGTTTCAAATTTGAAATAGAATTTATTAATGAATCTCGGCATTAATGTGAAATTAGGCTTTTGCTAAACAGTGCAGTGGAAAAATTCATTTGTGTAGCACCACTTTTAGCAATGATCTCATTGAAGAACAAGGTACAGATTGTGCAGGTACAGCCTGCAGTGCTGCCTGTGCCAATGAGTTAATGTAAGTCTGCGTGGCACCACGAGAAATGCTGCTACAGAATCAAATTTTTTTCCTTATGGTACTTTAGCCTCAGTATTTTTTC
The DNA here is from genome assembly GCF_037043375.1 of Chiloscyllium plagiosum. Lineage (NCBI taxonomy): Eukaryota > Metazoa > Chordata > Chondrichthyes > Orectolobiformes > Hemiscylliidae > Chiloscyllium > Chiloscyllium plagiosum. Next base: position 7,013,222 of record NW_028270139.1, read on the forward strand.
CATTGTTTCTTTTGTGGTTTCCCTGTTTATTATATCATTTATATTTTACCTATATGTAAACATAAGTAAAAGCTTGCCAAGATAAGAATAGTACTATTTAAACAGTTCAGATATTTTGATTCAAGTGTTGTTTACACAGGAAAGCCACAAAGGAAGTTAAAGGAAAGCAGTTAGTATATAGGAAATAATCTTTAAATAGACAATACTTCTATGCATTTATCAATATCTATTATGTATGTCTAAGTATTGGTCTTCTTAATTGTGGATGTTAATCTTTATGTCACATTTTAATAACTTCATTAAATAAGCATGATCTGTTCAATTAACCAATATGATGTGCTCAAATATCTGACTGCTTGCATTATTAGTCAGGCAAGAGGAACCAACTACCGTGAAATCATCAAACAAAATACTCAAATGATTTTTGAAAAGAGGTTTCAAAGGTTATGTTATTTTTCAACTTCTTATGCCATATGGCACTGACAATTCGAATGTCAGCATCATAACTTCTTCAAATATGTTGTAGAATGCTTTAGTTAAATCACTAAATCAATCTTTAAAAGTGTACATCACAAGAGGCACTCAATTTCAACAGTAGTTCATTGCTATTAAGCATTTCGCAATAGCTTGATGTTCTGGAAGGCACTGTTTTACTTTGATTATTAAAGCTTCTTACAGCAGCCTTCTCCCATACAGGCCTGGATCTGTCTTGAGACTCAGGCTTCAAAGTATGCTTAATTTACAGGGACAGCAGTTTCTGACTACAGATTTCTTGCTAATACTTCCTCAGGCCCAAACACTAGTGAACCCAATACCCTTTTGTGCTTCCACACGCTCCCCCGTCTTTCTAATATGTGGTATTGTGGGCGTCATTGACAGGGCCAGCATCTGTTTCTCATCTCTAATTTTCCTTGAACTGTAGCTTGCTCAGCCATTTCAGAGGACATTTAAGAGTCAACCACATTACTATGTATCAGGGGTCATATGTAGGCCAGATAGGGTTAAGATAGCATATTTACTTCCCTAAATGGCATTGGTGAGCATGGAGGACAAAGAACGTGCTTCAGGACACTGAGGCTGTCCTTGGGGCATGGCACTATTGACCTTAATGACTGGGAAATGCCTCTACCATTTCTACAAAATGGCACCAACTTGTTCATCAGGTTACATCATTTTTTGAGTCACAACATCTTAATGATGTTGTGACAAAGAAGGAGAGAAAAGGAAGCAAATCCTGCCCTCCAGCTCCCACTATCTCATTGGACATCATGCCTCGTGTACAAAGATCTTTAGGTTGGGACGTGGACTGTTCAATCACTTGAAGACCCATAACAGTAGCTCATAATCCTGAGCAGATGTCACTCTTGAATAAAAAGACAGCCGATGACAGGCTTCTATACTCAGAGGAAAGAAAACCAGATGGATATAACTAGCTCTTAAAATTTATTCCTCTTAGCTCAGTATTATCCATGTGAATGTGCCCTGCACCCTTTGAAAAGCTGAGGTGCAGTGCACAAATTTGAACATGATGTTTTAGATGGTGCTTAACCATTGCTATTGTCGAGAGTGTGGTGCTGAAAAAGCACAGCAGATCAGGCAGCATCCGATGAGCAGGAGAATTGACATTTCAGATAAAAGCCCTTCATCAGGAGTCCAGGCTTTTGCCCGAAACGTTGATTTCGAAGCTCCTTGGATGCTGCCTAAACTGCTGTGCTCTTCCAGCACCACTAATCCAGAATCTGGTTTCCAGCATCTGCTGTCATTGTTTTTACCTTCAACATATTGTCTAGCTATCACCATTGTTAACAGCTAACCCGAGAATGCAACTTTTAAAAAAAAAAAGGGTTTTGTGATTTACACATAAAAGAAGTGAAACTATCATGATATTCTAACAGGTGAAAGGCTTAACAGACAATCAATTTTTCAATGTATAATTTCAGTTACATCACACTGCAAATTTTTGCTATAAATTCTGTTACGATCGAGCCCTCCACAATCACCTGATGAAGGAGCGTCACTCCGAAAGCTAGTGTGCTTCCAATTAAACCTGTTGGACTATAACCTGGTGTTGTGTGATTTTTAACTTTGTACTGATGGGTGGATAGCTACACATGCCAAGTTGTCCTTCACCTGTTTTACTTCACTTTCCAACTACTTTGTCTTCTGGCTTTCTTGCTGACCCTGTTAAAAGTAGCAGCTGCTGATTCACATCTTGTAAAACTGTACTGAGGAATAAAAAAACTCATTATCTACTGCCTGTTTGCTTAAAAATCTTTATACAGTGAACTGCATAGAGAGAGGTTGTGACAATCAGTGAGATATTTGGTGGTTTTATGTTTTATTTAAGAAAGGTAGTGAAATTTTTTATTTCTTGTATTATTTTGCCTTAGGCCTCAATTAACATTTATTTTCAACATAAGTTTTTTTTTCAAATGATACACATATTCTTTACTACATTTTTGTTTAACATTCTACCTCATCAATTCAGTTTGACATTTACAAGGCTATAATTGAAGGCTTCTGCCTGCTAGGAAACCTTGCAAGTCATCTCAGCAGTCTGGAGAGATATTCCCTACTTCACACGCCTGTACCAGGTGTTCACCCAGAAAGAGGTGCATCTCCGGTGTCTGTTCCTGAATGGAATTTAAGGCTATTGAATTTGTTGGAGATCTGCCTGGATTCCATGCATTTAGCAGAAGTAAGGATCTCCTTAGAATCGCTTTTAAAAATTAATAAGTAATTTCCAAAAACCAGGTAACAGGCTGGACCTGCTCTCCCACCTGGAACACACAGCCCCTTACAGTGATTTTCTATTCTTGAAATTAGGTATTCCTTTGCAGATAATCTAAGTTCATGTTTGAAATGTGAGATGCACACTCTAGACTGATCTTTTTTTGTGATGGATTGAAGCTCTGCCCTTACGTGGCTCCACTAAACCTCTGGCTGGAACCAAGATACACCAGAGTAATATCTAACTCATCTGCTATACTCCCATTCACATTATATCAGGCATTAATGATTAGTCTCTTAAATATAACTAGCAAGCTGTACATGTGATTCAAACATGAGTGCCACTGAACATAGTCCTACAGCAGCAACTTAAAGGAAAGAACTGGCAGATCACATGACAGAGTGACAGAAGATGTAATTTAAGTGGTTGAAGACATTGCAGAAGAGGTATTGGAAGCAACTCTGTTAACCATGATATTTTAAAACCTCTAAATCAATAAATAATTGTCCAAAATTATTTCCAGTGATCAGTATAGTATACCTTGGACCTGTCCATTTCTGACCTCATTGGATGCCTATTCAGTAATGGAAAAGAGGCATTGGATTTTAAATATGTGTCATGAATAGAGTAAAAATCAATTGTTAATACCTATTTGGATATATAGTAACTGTTTTAAAAAGATAGCAAACAGCTCAAAAAAGGATGTGATAATCATTTGCCTAGACTTAGTAATGGAGAAGGTGAGGACTGCAGATGCTGGAGATCAGTTGAAAATGTGTTGCTGGAAAAGTGCAGCAGGTCAGGCAGCATCCAAGGAGCAGGGGAATTGACGTTTCGGGCATGAGCCCTTCTTCAGAAATCTATAGAATCCTTCTTCAGGTTTCTTATAGAAACCTTTCCGAAGTCTCTGTCAGCCAGATAGTTAATACCTGTTGGGTCCAGAATGCTAAATATTGTGTTATAATCTGCTGTAGACATGACTGTCTCCAAGAAAAACTCTCACATAATAAAATTGCAAGCTGTATACAAAATACAGGCAGAAGTCTTAATCACTCTCTACTTAATGCCTGGAACAGGCCTGATAGTTGTCTGCACATTGAACCCTTGTCTCAATGGTAATTACTCCTCCTTTAGGAAGCTTGGCCATAGTATTGAACCCAACTGCCTATTTAACCATACAGTTTGGAATAACAGACAGTGCTAAGGGGTCAGTGCTGCTGCATATGACATCTACTGACAAAATCAACACACTCTAAGCTACAAAGGAACAGCCTCTGACCTGTAAAAGAAGCTGTATTTTGGCATTGTGCAAGTAAATGAAAACTGCTTTCATCAAACTGAAGCAGAAGTTACATTTCAGAAGAACGTCCTAAGAAGACTTTTGCAGGAACATTAAAGTGAAGAAACTGCCTTCAATTCCTCAACTGCCGGCTAGCCAATCAACCTCCCTGACAAAGGAATTCCAGACTGCTAACTTCAGCTTTGGACTCTTGGACTCCATTTGTAAAGCAAGAACATTGACAAACTGGTATCCTTGATTGTTTTGTATTTAATTCATTACTAATTGAATAATATCTTTATCCATTCTGATTCTACCACCATATATATTTATAAGTGCACTTGTATCACAAGATCTCCCCTGCATCTAAGAATGTGTGACAAGTGTTGTGATTCTTGCAAAGTCAGAGCCTAAAATCAGGAGGAAGGGGTGCTAGTACTCTTTCCCCTTCAAAAAAGGGGAATATTAAATTACAATCCACAGTTGGACAGTTGGTGTGAATACAAATAGAGATTTGCTTGAAAATCTTCGGTCTGTCTAGCAGAAGTTATGCACTGAATGCCTGGAATTGGATCAAATAAAACAAGCCAAGCAATTTGACCCAAGAAGTCCAAATCTAAAAAATGTACCTAAATAAACTGATGGAAACATAAAGAAGAAAATTAGATTACTGGAACAATTTGTGAAACAAACTAAATGACAACAACAAAACCGCTTTACTCTAATATTAGAAAATAGTATATTTTGATTCAGAGACCTGAATAGTTTTAACACTAAAATGGTAGAAAGCCAGTGCACAGACCAATTAAAAGCTGTGGCTGAGGAATTACAGGTGAAGCTGCCTAGCAAGGTAAAATGAAATTAAAATTTTAAAATACTGACTGAGTATCTGGGACATAGTTCCATTCCTGAACAGGTAAATGAGGAATTAACTACAGAAGCTGACCCATTTCACATGACCAGTATGGAGCACTCAAAATATAGGATACTGCTAGAGTTAAAGGAGAAACAAAAAAAGGGGAAGAAAGAGGAAGAGAGGAAAGACAAGTACTTTCCTGCTCTGAAAATTAGAAATGGATTTGCATGTTCAGAGAAAAACCTGATATATAGAAGCTGTACAGGAAATCTCATCTCCACCTGATAACAGTCCAAATTTGAAGACAGTGACTTGGAGTCTGTCTTCACTATTTTCGAAAAAGTAGCAGGGCATTTATGATGGCCATAAGAAATATGGACCATTGTGATTCAGCATTAGTTAACTAGAAGTTATGATGCAGAGATCGAACCCCTCTGCTAATTAAAATCAAGCACTCCGAAAAGCTCACGTCACCTCGTAATCTGCTAAAGGTGTGACTAAGTGAAAGAAAACTCCTAATTTCCACTATGTAAAGAAAAGTAACAGTTTATTTACTTAACTCTAATAGTGAATGTCAAACTATAAACAAACTGAACACTCTTTCTCCTAACTAATCACTATCCCTTAACTGAACACAATTCTACTAAGTGCTGTTCTAGTAACTCAATTATGAAACGTTGCATTAACTTAATCTCAAGGCCCCACAGTCTGTTATGCTGTCTTCCTTCTGATCTTCCTATTCTGCTATCCTCCCCCTGGGTCGATTTCTTTCTTTTTACTGAGTATTTTGATAGATAGTGCCTTCCGAAATTTCTTTGACAGCAAAATGTTTATTTCTTCAGATGGCCTTTGCTCTCTGGCTGTACGGCAGTTTCTCTGACCAATTTTCAAAATGGCCACTTTTTTATACCTCCAACATCATTCCCTCTCATTGGTCCGATATTGGACACAGACCCTTTGGTCCAACTTGTCCATGCCAACCAGATATCCTAACCTAATCTAGTCCCATTTGCAAGCACCTGGCCCATATCACTCTAAACCCTTCCTATTCATATACCCATCCAGATGCCTTTTAAATGCTGTAATTGTACCAGCCTCCAACACTTCCTCTGGCAGCTCATTCCATACATGCACCACCCTCTGCGTGAAAAATATTGCCCCTTAGGTCCCTTCCAAATATTTCCCCTCTCATTCAAAACCTCTGCCCTCTAGTTCTGGACTCTCCCATCCCAGGGAAAAGACCTTGTCTATTTTCCCTTCCCATGCCCCTCATGATTTTATAAACCTCTCTAAGGTCACCCCTCAGTCTCCAATGTTTGCTGTCAAAACAGCAACGAAAACTCAGGTATTCATTTAACAGCCAGTGTTACATCTATCTATTTTGGAACAGCCTGTCTCTTAGCTGTTCTGTCTGACAGCTGTGACTGTACTTTAAATTTACCTTAAAATTCAGAAAACATTTTCTATCTTAAAATGAACATATACTCTTTTGACTTCTTAACATAGGAAAACTCGAGAAGTCTGTATCATGTTGATCCCTGGAATGTTAATTGATTATGGGGATTACTAAAGTTGCCACCTTATTAAATATGAATTGGTCCACAAGACATATGACCAACAATTCAGGATTGTTGAAAAAAAATGTAAAGTGAGCTATTGAGAGTTTGAAAGGCAAAAGACAATCACTGTTGACCGATGGGATTCTGCGTAAAAATACAGAATACCTATGATGAATTATATGAGCTAATATTACATGAGGAATTAAATATTATCTACGTTGCAACCTGAGAATTCATTTCAATGCGCAGAGAGTCCTCACAGCTAGAGGTTGCTGATAACTTTTACCTCATTTATGACATAAGCCTAATAATTCAGACTATTTCAGTCACCCCAAATCAGTGGTATGATGAAGGGGGAGATTAGAAGGAAGCTATACCCAGGAAAGGGAATACAAATTAGGGTTTATATAGTCCATCTCACGTCTGCAAAGAGAACACCCAAAGACCAGTGTGTTCCCACTCTTCTAAAACAGGCCTTTCTAAGCCTGATTGTTGGAGGTTGGATGATAAGCCAGATGAGGGGGAATGGTGGGCATCCATTAGAACAGTCTTGAGAGATACTGCAGCAAAGGCACAGCTGAATCTACAGAGCCCCTTGCTGCAGGATCTAGTCACTTGAGAGAATTACCGTATGTTAGCCCACCCAGGCAAAATTCCCCGAAATCTGCAGATGTTTTGTCCTTCTGAGAAGTGTTCCCACACCTCTCACTGCAAGTGCGCCAGTATATTGGTTTACTCAGACACCAAAACTAACCCATCCCTAATGTCAGAAGGAGGTGATAGAAACATCCCCCTCCCTCCCAATCCCTAGGTCTGCTGTAAAAACCAAGGAACAGAACCGGTAGGTGGGTGGGGGTGCATTTCTGTTCCCCTCCATCATGTTCACAAAATCACAGAATCTGTTAGGTTGCAGAAGGAGGCCAGAAAGAGATTGAGCAGCCGGAGAAATCGAAGGAGGTCAACTAGAGCCTGCCAAAGTAAATAAAGTCAAAGGAGGAGCCAGAGAAAATAAACAGAACAAAAAGGGACCCATTGACCAAAAGAGTTTGTGGCTGGCTCCCAGGAAAGGAATTGGACATCCAAAAATAAATTCATTCAAAAAAGTTCATAAAGGTACAAAAAGCTGAACAAAATGCAGTGGTCCTGTAAGGGGCCATTGAATCCAAACAGTTTGGGATAACTCAAGTAAAACCCTCAGAACATAGACTGGCAGAACTCAAGGTGAAGAATCGAAGGAGTGTAAGGCAGTTAAGGTATGAGAGCAGTAGTCGTAGAGATTGAGGGAGATGCAGAGAAAACGTGGTGAGAGTCCATTGCTCCAAATTAGTTAAGAACTCCAAGTTCCCAGACTATAGAAGTGAACAAGTAACAAATAATAAAGTGCAGTATAGCAGAGGAACAGGCCCTTCGGCCCACCAAGCCTGCACCAACACACACCTTTCTAAACTAAAAACATTTTAGCTGTACGCGGCCTGAATCCTTCTATTCCCAGCCTATTCATGTATCTGTCAAGATGCCTTTTAAACTATTGCCATTGTATCTGTTTCTATTACCTCCTCAGGCAGCACCTTCCAGGCACTTATCACCCTCTGTGTAAAGATCTTGCAAGTCAGATCTCCTTTAAATTTTGCCTTAAATCTATGTTCCCTAGTAATTGTCATTTCTACCCTGGGAAAAAGACTCTGATTATCCATTCTACCTGTGCCTTTCATAATTTTGTACACTTCTATGAGGTTGCCCCTCAGCCTCCAACATTCAAGTGTAAATGAACCAAGTTGACTAGTCTCTCCTCATAGTTAATATGTTCGAAATAAGGCAATATCCTGGTGAACCTTTTCTGTATGCTCTCCAAAACCTCTGTGTTCTTCTAGTACGAGGCAACCTGAACTGTACATAATATTCCAAATATGGCCAAATTAAAGATCTGTACGGCTGTAACATGATTTGCCCAATTTTTTAACATCTATGCTGAATAACAAGAACGCCTTATACCTTCTTGACCATCTTATCTACTTGTGTTGCCACTTTCAGGGAATTGTGGACCTGTACTCATGGATCGCTTTACATGTTAATGCTTCTAAGAGTTCTGCCATTTACCTATATCTCCCTCCTACATTAGACCTTCCAAAATGCATCATCTCATATTTGTCTAGATTAAATTCCATCTGCCATTTCTCCACCCAAGTCTGGAGATAGGCCCAGCCTATCTATATCTTGCTGTATCCTCTGGCAATCCTTCTCACTATCTGCAGCTCCCCGAATCTTTGCGTCGTCCACAAGTTTATTAATCAGACCACCGATATCCTCCTCTCAGGTGTCCCAGCACTGATCCCTGTGGAACACCACTGGTCACAGATCTCCAGTTAGAAAACATCCTTCCACCACTACACTTTGTCTTCTATTACCAAGCCAGTTCTGTATCCATTTTACCAGATTACTGAAAGAACAGTAGATGAGCATAAGGAGGAGCCTACATCTCCATTAACCAATGAATCATAGAGTTTGAGAGTCATACAGCATGGAAAGAGACCTCTCGGCCCAAATGCTCTATGCTGATCATGTTTCCTAAACTAAACTAGTCCCATTTGCCTTTTATTTGGACCAGATCCCTCTAAACCTCTCCTGTCCATGTACCATGGAAATGTCTTTTAAATGTTATAATTGTACCCACATCTATCACTTCCTCTGGTAGTTTGTTCCATATACGCATCACCCTCTGTATGAAAAGTTGCCCCTCTGGTTCCTTTGAAATTGTTACCTTCTCACCTTAAACTTACGCCCTCTAGTTTCGGACTCCCTTGCCCGTGGAAGAGACCTTGGCTATTCACCTTACATATGCCCCTCATCATGGTCGCCCCTCATCATGGTCACCCCTCACCAATGTCTTGCACAGCTGTCAAACTTCCTCAACATGGCCAAGATGATAGTAATGGACATGTCTCACCCAGTCAGGAAGCCTCAGTGCAGCACACTAGGGGCTAGACAGTCACTTGAGGGCAGTAGAGGTAACTGATAAAGGGCTGGTTTCAACAGACTCTTGCACAAAACTGCAGGACAAGGCAAGTTAGCTCTCCTGAGGTTCAACAACCTGAAAATTGCTGCCAGTACAGCTTGAATATATTTACAACAAAAACAGAAGTTGCTGGAACATCTCAACAGGTCTGGCAACATTTGTGAAGAGAAATCAGAGTTTATGTTTTGAGTCCAATGACCTTTCCTTAGAACACTTATTGAGTATACCTACTTCTGACTTAAACACAGAACTCTCCAAGGCTCTGTTCTATAACCTACATCAGCCTGAGCACTGCAGACCAGATCCCAAGAGAAAGAAGGGACTTATAGATCTTTACAGAAACATGAAACCAAAACAACAGTCCTCCATCACCCAAAAATAATTTTATCTTGAAACCCAACATTAGTTGCCTTCAAATAAACAAATGTATGTTGATTTCTGATAAGTGAGTAAGCGAATGAAGGAATGCCTCTTTACCATTTGTTATTGGAATACATAGAAAAATGAAGTTTACTTGAGTATTTTCCTGAGGGGACAAGGTGTCAGACAAAGAGTAAAAGATACGTATTAACACATATCCAAAAATGACTTTAAAAAGACAAGAAACAGTTGAACAAATATGACTGCTATAATCATGTGACTGACTCAGCAATATCCTTTTGGAAACATCACCACAGTCAATGTTAATCACATAATCAACACTCATATATCCTGAAGAATTTAGAATACTATCATATTGTTCAGAGATAATTATCTCCAAGAAAAGCCCTTACACAATAGAATTACGAGTCATACCCATCCTGCAAGATGCATTAATGACTCTCAACTTAACTTCTGGGATGGGCCATTGACAGTGGTCTAGCTGCAGTATAAGCTTTGGCCTTGATGATAACTGCTGCTGCTTTCTAAGGGGGCTTGGTCACATGACTACCATTATAGCAACTAACTGCCATTTGATTGTATAATTTTGAATTACCAGACAGTTAAGAGTTCAATGTTACTCCATACACCATCTATTGGCAAAACTATCTCCCTTGACTTCAATCTATATAAAAAAAAATGTCTGGTCTTTGAAAGCTGTCCCCAACCTTTATGTTATGATTAAAATTCTCCTTATGTCAAAATGGTGAAGTAGAAGTCATATTTCATTAGAACTTCCTTGGAAGACGTTTGGAAGAAGTTTGTAAAACAATGAAATAGCCCTCCACAATTCTTCAACTTCTAGACAACCAACCCATTCATAAAAAGGCATTCAAGACCAATAACTACAACTTTGGACTTCTGGATTCCATTGATAAGACCATGAAAATTGATACATTTATATCTATCGGAACAATCCCTTTATGGACAGGTGGGAGATTCAGGAGAGTGATTTATTTTAAGACACACAATCTATATGTAGAGATGTCACAGGAATAACGAGCTCCCTGCTTCCATCAGGAACTCTGGCTGTCTAAATCAAGGAAGGCACGGGGATTTTCAAATCATTCTGTGTTATTACTTAATATGTTCTGTAACAGAAATAAAGCCATATTTGTCATTCCTTTGATGGCTTTACTAATGCAGAATCAGAATCAGCCTGTCTAGTGGGAGTGGAGCTAAATGGCCATAGAGATCTGAGAAGGAGTAAGGGTGAGTGTAGTGAAACGAAATGGAATATAAAATATAAAATCAAACAGAAAAGTGACAATTCTAGATCAAAAATTGTTTCAAGAACTGTTTTATGACTGTTATATTCTGTTTTACAGGATTCAGAACAATGGCACTTGATGACCAAATGACTCTACTCCGGTATTCTTGGATGTGCTTAATGACATTTAGCCTTAGCTGGAGATCATACAAACACACCAGTGGCACAATGCTTTACTTTGCACCAGACTTGGTATTCAATGAGTAAGTGTCTTATCCATTAATTCTTGTTTGCCTGTTTGCAAATGTTCTTCTCATAATAAGAATGTTGTTAATTTTGATCATGCAGCCTACTGACAGAGTAGTCAACATCAGATCGGCCTGTCTTTGTCCTTAACACAATAACTGTCTCTGTTTCCAGCACTAAATTATTCATTTTAGTTTGGTGCTCCGTGAATGCAACTGAAGTACAAATTGTCAAATTTCAGTTTGTTTAATATGTGCTGCTGTGATTGTTGCAGCAAACCTTCAGTATCTTAAATCCTACCACAATACTGTTTTGCATCAATCATTTACAGTAATATAAATGCGCTTTGTATTGACATTTGCAAAACGATAATTAAGTTGAAACAACTTTTATCCCTCAGAATGTCTTCTATCAGCAGCAATAAGTTTTAGACATTCCTTGTGGCCATAAAGATCTGAATATGGAGATTTTCTGAGAGGGAGTAAGTTGACCTGACATGCAAAATGTAATAGGGTTAAATAAATCTATGGCTAAGGCATTTATGATGTGCTCATAAGAAAAGAATGAATATAAATGCAAATAGATAATAAAAAAAGATAGTCATACTTATCATATGGTTATGATCCCAGCTGATGTTATTACTGGAGAAGTTACTACTAGATTGAAATCTAGCTTGATAGATCATATTTTGTTTTTGTTTTTAACAAGATGGTCTTGAATTGAAATACAAGCATGTAGATTCAGTTTTAACAATGAAAAGTTTACGACACAAAAGAAATGAAGTATAAAAATTAATAAACTAAACTATTAACATAATACAAGTTTTTTTCTTAAGGTCTAGTTTGGTATATTTTGTAAGATAGAAAACTGAATATTAATGGGGATGTTGTGGCATATTGGTGTTGCTACCGGACTACTAATCTAGAACAACTCAGTAAGTCTGGCAGGATTTGTCGAGAGAAAGCAGAGTTAATGTTTCAGGTCTAATGACCCTCCTTCAGAACTCATTGTAGCTTGGGAAACGTTGGTACATGCTGAAGATGGGGTAGGGAGAGGGTAATATTTCTGATTTCCAGCATCCGCAGTTCTTGGGTTTCTTTCAGTATTCCTGATTATCTGGGAAATGTTTTGGGAAAATGAGAAGTAAAATGTGAATCAGTGAAAATCTGAAATTGAAATTTATACTAATGGCAATCATATAATCATTGGTGATTGTTGTAAAAACTAATTTGGTTCACTCATGCCCTTGAGGGAAGGAAATCTGTTGTACTTACTAGATCTGGCCAGCATATGTCTCCAGACTCTCAACAATGTGGTTGACTTTAAACTGCCCACTGAAATGGCCCTAGCAAGCCAGTCAGTTCAAATGATAATTAGGAATGGACAATAATTGTTGGCCCAGCCGATGACTCCCACATCCAGTGAACAAAATGGGAGTCAAGTTGTGATTTTGACAAGCAATGATCTGCTTTCATTGGTGACTCCCTTTTCCCAGCAGGAAATTCACCTCACAACTTGTGAAAAGCATTTAAGATCAATCAACATACTCCAGATGTTGAATGAGCCTCACTGCTAACATCTCATCCAATTCTGTCACAAATCTCACCATAGCCCATGTCGCTCAGACCTGTATAAGATTCTATCACATTGGTTCCACAATGGTTTTTATGCACTCAACTTCTGTTGATTAGCTCTAACAGTACTTGCTTCCTGCAACTCCCACCTCAGTGGTTATATTTCCTAAGGAATATGGATAACTCAGTGGTTAGCACTACTGCCTCACAGCGCCAGGGTTTGATTCCGCCCTTAGACAATTGTCTGTGTGGAGTTTGTGCATTCGCCCTGTACCTGTGTGGGTTTCCTCTGGATGCTCTGGTTTACTTCCACAGTTCAGAGATGAGTAGGTTAGGTGGATTGGCCATGCTCAATTGCCAGTAGTGTCCAGAGATGTGCATGCTAGGTGGATTAACCATGGGAAATGCAGGGTGACAGGCATAGGGTAGGGGAGGTAGACCAGGTACTCATTGCAGGGTTGGTGTGGACCCGAAGGGCTGAATGGCCTGCTTCTTCATTGTAGGGATTTTATTATTGTAAGGTTAAGTTTGAAATGTATTCACCCTAATATTATTAATGTTATATACATTGCAGTTGTACTTTGGATTCCTTCAGTGATTTTCAGAAATATGTGACTTATATTAATTACAGAAAGTGAGGTACACCACCTTACCACTTTCATTGAGACCCTAATTACAGGCCACGTCCTTCCTAACACCCAATTTGTTGCTCCTGACCACATGATTCTCAATGACAGTCACTGATAATGAATCCATTTAGCTACAGTTGGCCATTGTACAGCTATGTCTGCCTGTTTTATTTCTCCAACATGACAGGACATAATCTGCAGGAACAGGTGATACACAATTTACAGAGACAAATAGGAAATCAAACAAAGAGAAAGAAGGAAAGATAAATTGAATTTCCTGTTTGCTATGATCTGCTTTTTCACTGTACTTGGGTACACGTGGCTACAATAAATCAAATCAAACAAAATGGAGAGAAGAAAGAGAAATGGATGGAAAAGAGCAAAAGTAAATTGAGAGAAAAATAGAAGTGAAGGAATAGAAAGAAGAACAGAAGAGGAGAAAGAAAAGCAAAGTTAGAGAAGTGGGAAAGGAAAGGGGAAAAAGTGGAGGAGGAAAGTTAAGTTTTACCCTCATAGCCACAAAATAGCCTCCTGTGAGACTTTGTTGGAAGGCTGGTCTTAAAAGATTTGAGAATGACCAATATGGGTATTTACATTCCTGTTTGCTGTAAACCCTGGTGTCCTCTTTTGGTGCAGCTACATTTCATCAACCACAGTGGCAACTTGTTGCCTCATCTCAATCACCATATTGAGCGATAGGCACTGAGAAACTGGGCCAGATATGTTTAGTTAATGCTAGGGCTGAAATGTGTTTGCCCTTTTTCATGCAACTTGAGGCATTAGATGTCTCAGACCACACCCTTGATAATCCTGAGAAATCGAGGAGCAGCATTATATATAATGACCTAAAATTTCCAAAGGGTAGATTTTAGGGGATGATGAATTACTCGCAACCTTGCTAGAATTCTGGGATGATACCATGCAAGCTTTAAATCCAGAGAAAAAAATTTTTCTAAGACTCAAAGCTATAACTCAGAGTCATAGAGATGTACAGCACAGAAACGGACCCTTCAGTCCAACCTGATATCCTAAATTAATCTAGTCCTATTTGCTGCCACTTGGCCCACATCCCTCTAAACCCTTCCTATTCATATACCCATCCAGATGCCTTTTAAATGTTGTAATTGTACCAGCCTCCTCCACTTTCTCTGGGACCTCATTCCATTCATACACCATCCTTTGCGTGAAAACGTTGCCCCTTAGGTCCCTTTTAAATTTTTTCCCTCTTACCCCAAACCTATGCCCTCGAGTTCTGGACTCCCCCAACCCAGTAAAGACGTTTTCTGTTTACCATATCCATATCCCTCAAGATTTTATAAACCTCTATAAGGTCACCCCTAAGCCTCCAAAGAACCAGGGAAAACAGCCCCAGCCTATTTAGCCTCTCCCTATAGCTCAAACCCTCCAACCCTTGTAAATATTTTCTGAACTTTTTCAAGTTTCACAACATCCTTCCAATAGGAGGGAGAGCAGAACTTTATGCCCAATACGAGGATTATAGGTTCTTAAATGCCTTGTTAACACTACATCTTGACACATCTTTATTCAGTTTACTATCTCACCAAACACACCGAACAAGCTAGATGTTGAGAAATCTCCATGTAGAGGTCAGAGTTCAATTCCAGCTCACCATTGACTGTAAACTGGCTGCTCAGCCTCAATTAGCATCCCAGGGCACAATTCATGGGCAGCAGTTGCATGCACTCCCTGTCCACAGACATTGGCATCTGATATTCCCAAACCACTCATGACCGTTATGACAACTCTCTCATCCACTTGCACGCTATTTAGGAAGCATAGACTTGCATTGCCGGATGCACCAGCAACTGGCATTGAAAGGCAGCTGCAAGAACACTTAGCCAGGTACCCAGCTCATGGACTGGACAAGATCGTATTTCTTTTTAGTCAAGTTAGAGATTGGAAATCCCAGCGAGAGAGAGAGAGTTGGAGGGACTGGAGTTTCAGATTTTGGAGGCCAGGCGATAGAGTATAGGGAGCCATTTTCGTTTAATAGGTAGTTATCTCAATGGGCATAGGAAGCCCCTGAAAAGAGAGAATTCCCCTTCCATCCTGACAGCAGCCAGCACAGTCAACACTGTCTGCAGACTCATTGCCTTCCTTCTGCCCTTCCCCACAGTCTTAACAATTGCAGTGGAATTGGAGTGAGACCCTTAAAGTGGCAAGTAATTGTCCACTTCAGGACTTCAATAGATGAATGTCTTACTCAGCCCCTGTAATATGGGAAATATATTGGGGTGGCTATGAAGGCACTGGACATCACACCCATATTATTTAACATATACCTTCTTCAAATATGCTTGTGGGGATCATCTTCCAGTTTTAAAACATGCAAGGAAGGTTTTATGATTGATATCCATAACCACATGACAGAACAAAATTATATTAATTTTACTTAGAAGTTTGTAAAGGTTCTCATCCCTCTTCTTGAAATTCAGCTTGTAAATTTAACACTAAATATTCTATTATGAAATATAATAAATGATAAGGATTGTTTTTTTCAGAGGGCCATCAGTATTTGGAATTTTCATCCCCAAAAAGCAGTGAAGTGTACATCATTAAATGTATTCAAGTCTGAGTTAGTCATCATGTTTTTTTGACAAGGAAGTCCAGTGTTAAGTTGGGGCAGGATGGGGTGGAAGGAGGGGGAGGAATACTAAAACTGTGGAGTTGAGACTGCATTTAGATCAGCCATGAATCAGTCAATCAGCTGAGCAGGCTGAAAGGACCAAAAGGCCTACTCCTGCTGCCATGTCTTGTGCTCCTAAATATTTAATTAGTCTTTGATAAAGAAGACATGTTGACAAACTTTGAGGTAAAATTGAGTAGTGCTGCTACTTGAAAGTCAATGTAAGCATTTACATTTCAACCCTCATGAGGAAAAGAGGTAGATTTGATATGCAGAAGAGTAACTGTGGGAAATTTTACTTGCTGCAAGCTTCCACGGAGGATAATAAACAGATGTCATGTGTTTGCATTACTTAAATACTCTGAGCAGCTGTAACAGTCAGAGCTTCATGTTATGTAACAGTGAATAAGATTAGAAACTGGATTTGACTGCTGGTGCTTTTTAAGGAATCTACATTTTTCTGTAGGAGGGATACCATGGGGAGTTCTAGTTGCATTTTTTTTGTTAAACACTCACTGCAGACTATTTCAGTGATGTAATTTATTCCTTGTTCATTAATTTATGGTTGCAGTTATTTTGAATTTTCAGAATTTTAGGGATGGGCAAAAATGTTATGCTGATGGGAAGTAAAATGTTTTGCATTAAATGTCAACACCTTGATCCCATAGTTACATTAATCTCCACTCCACTTGCTTCTTTCTCTTACCATGTCATGCATCAATGTCCATTTGTGGGGAACCAGTCTACTTCCCATTTCAATACAATAACCAGTTAAGGTGTGCATCATACAAGGTGCTGAGTGAATCATTTATTGATCTCAACCATCAGCAAGAAGTTCCGAGCTCAGTCCCGCTTATTTGTGGTGGCACTGTCCAGCCTGAGAATGGAGCTGGAAGCACCTTTTCCATTTCTGTTGATTTGTGATTTTAACATCATCCCTGTGAAACATATGAAAAAGAAATCCATCAATCCTCATGCAGTGGAAAAAAAGCTGAATTTGTCCAAAAATAGACCACGTTTCAAATTAGAGGTGGTTATATCACCTCAAGCTCTAACGAATTACCTCACACAATTCTCATTTCCCAACCTCATATGTATGCAGCATGTCTCTACGGCATTGGGCTCATACTATCATGGATTGTAGTGGTTCAAGAAGGTAGCTCACCACCACCTTCTCGAGGGCAATTTGTCACATATAATAAATCCTGGCCCAGCCAGCAACACCCATGTCTCACAAATGAATCAAATAATAATCATACACTCAGCAGCAGCAGAAAGACTCGTCACTGCTTGGATGTTCCAAGATTTCTACCACTGGCACCATATTTGAAGCTCAGCTGTGCACCAGGTCAATCATTGCCTCCCATGAATAGCCATTTACAATTCAAGGAGCAGGAGGGCAAGGGAAACTATCAGGTTCTGAGAGAGTGCACAGGTGGCATAATGACATTGATTTGATATAGAAGCTTACATTCGTAAAAGTATTGCTGCTTTACATCATCATCTGTCTGATTAACTGTCATAGTAACTGCAGTTATAAGATCAAGATACCTTTCCTGACCACCATTCCATGTCAGAACCCTGTCTGAAAAGAATGCTACTCTTTCTCTAGCACAATCTTTTGTCATTGTTTATTTGATTGAGTTTTCTGAAGAAGTAACAAAGAGGATCGGTAGATGTGAACTGTATGGACTTCAGTAAGGCGTTCGACAAGGTTACCCATGGGAGACTGATTAGCAAGGTTAGATCTCTCAGAATACAGGGAGAACAAACGACTTGGATACAGAACTGGCTTCAAAGGTCGAAGACAGAGGGTGGTAGTGGAGCGTTGTTTTTCAGACTGGAGGCCTGTGACCAGTGGAGTGCCACAAAGATCGGTACTGGGTCCTGTACTTTTTGTCATTTACATAAATGATTTGGATGCAAGCATAAGAGGTATAGTTAGTAAGTTTGCAGATGACACCAAAATTTGATGTGTAGTAGACAGCGAAGAGGGTTACCTCAGATTACAACAGGATCTTGACCATATGGGCCAATGGGCTGAGAAGTGGCAGATGGAGTGTAATTCAGATAAACGCGAGGTGCTGCATTTTGGGAAAGCAAATCTAAGCAGGACTTATACACTTAATGGTAAGGTCCTAGAGAGTGTTGCTGAACAAAGAGACCTTGGAGTGCAGGTTCATAGCTCCTTGAAAGTGAAGTCGCAGGTAGATAGGATAGTGAAGAAGGTGTTTGGTATGCTTTCTTTTATTGGTCAGAGTATTGAGTACAGGAGTTGGGAGGTCATGTTGCGGCTGTGCAGGACATTGGTTAGGCCACTGTTGGAATATTGCATGCAGTTCTGGTCTCCTTCCTATCGGAAAGTTGTTGTGAAACTTGAAAGGGTTCAGAAAAGATCTACAAGGATGTTGCCAGGGTTGGAGGATTTGAGCTAAAGGGAGAGGCTGAACAGGCTGGGGCTGTTTTCCCTGGAGCATCAGAGGCTGAGGGGTGATCTTATAGAGGGGCATGGATAGGGTAAATAGGCAAAGTCTTTTCCCTGGGGTCGGGGAGTCCAGAACTAGAGGGCATAGGTTTAGGGTGAGAGGGGAAAGATATAAAAGAGAGCTATGGGGTAACGTTTTCACGCAGAGGGTGGTACGTGTATGGAATGAGCTGCCAGAGGATGTGGTGGAGGCTGGTACAATTACAACATTTAAAAGGCATTTGGATGGGTATATGAATAGGAAGGGTTTGGAGGGATATGGGCCGGGTGTTTGCAGGTGGGACTAGATTGGGTTGGGATATCTGGTCAGCATTCACGTGTTGGACCGAAGGATCTGTTTCCATGCTATACATCTCCCATCTACCTGACTTATTTGAAAGGACAGTCCTGAGCAATGAGTGACCTGACCCTGACTGTTCTCTGCTGCTCCTGCCTGACTTACCACTGATCCCCATACTAGTTGCACCAGACCTGGAGGACAGACCGTGTTCCATATTCTCGAATATATCGACAGGGATCGTTTGATCATGATCAGTCCAACCACCCAACATTGTGTCCAAACACCTGGACCTATATTGGGCAATGCCCTTGAGTTACTGCATCAGTACCCCCAACTGACAGCAATCTTCCGCTAATTTGACTGAAGACTACATGTTTTAGATTGTCAACAGGCTCATTTGATTGAATGTAGGATGTTTGCCATGTCGGCTGCTGGCATATGCCATAGGTTATGACATTGATGTAGCACAATTCCATAAAATGGTGGCTCATTGGTACGCACTGCTGCTTCACAGTGCCATGGACCCGGGTTCGATTCCAGCCTCTGTCAGTGACTGTTAGTGTGGAGTTTGCACATTCTCCCTGTGTCTTCGTGGGTTTCCTTTAGATGCTCCGGTTTTCTCCCACAGTCCAAAGATGTGCAGGTCAGGTTAATTGGCCATGCTAAATTGCCCATAATGTTAGGTGCATTAGTCAGAAGGAAATGGGTCTGGTTGTGTAACTCTTTGGAGAATCGGTGTGGACTTGTTGGGCCGAAGGGCCTGTTTCTACAGTGTGGGAAATCGAATCGAATCTAGAAAATAAATCTGCTTTCTTGATTACTTTTGGCAAACAAGACAAGCTACTTGACTTTGTTTCTCCATTAAAAGGCAAAGCAGGACAGAAATATTTAAAGGTTGCAAGTTCTGAATGGTACAGCAATGTACAAAAAGTAAAGATATGGCAGAGATACTGCAAGCATTCAAGTTAGTGAGCCCAGTGAGAGCAAGTGAAGGACTCTGAGATATACTCTGCTGTGATGCATGATGCTCCTATACAGAAAGGGTCTTGCAGCACTATTACAATGAAAGGCTTCAGTGCACTTCAGTGTGCATTTTTGAAGAGGATAAATGTATTTCGACTGAGTCAAAGATGTGCATTGATAATGTGGTGAGGCTAACGGGTGCTAAATGCCAACTTCCATTGACTGTGGATGCATGCAGTCACAACCCATAGAGCATGGTCTGGGATGGTGAGGAGTGCTGGCTGAGATAGAAGCCTGGAGGAGCAAGCAGTGAGCTGGAGCCACCAATTACCCGCTCTAACTTTCACAATGGAACGATCGATCTGTTCTTTTCTACTGAGAGGGAGACTGCAAATAAATGAGGTTAAAATAGATAATAATGAGATGTTAATGAATGTAAATGGGCATCTCATTGCACACTAGTGGAATTCACATCTTGCCATTCCAACCTTGAGTGGCAAAGTTAGATTTTTACTTCTCAATGTCAAGGATGCCATTTTTTTGATCTCCCATATTTTTCCAACTGATTTGTCAATGCCCATGTTTTCAGGGGCAGGAAAAGTTCAGCTTATTGATCCCTTACCTGTGGAAAAAAAGTCAATAAATCCCATTCAGTTAAGAAAAATTCCTAGATAAGCAATTGATGCTGAAAATCTCATTTGATATGAATTTAGGTTCTGGTTGCCCTGCGACAGGAAGGATATTATTAAATTGGAGAGAGTTCAGAAAAGATTTACCAGGATGTTGCCAGGAATGGAAGGATTAAATTATAGAGATAGGCTGGTACTTTTTTTCACTGGAGCATAAGAGGTTGAAGAGTGATTTGCAGAGGTTTATAAAATCTTTAAGGGCATGGATAAGGTGAATAGCAAGGGTCTTTTCCCTAGGGCAGGGGAGTTCAAAACTGGGGGGTATATTTTTAAGGTGAGAGGAGAAAGATTTAAAAAAAGACATGGGGGACAACTATTTTACATAGAGTGGTTCTTCCATGAAATGAACTGCCAGAGGAAGTAGTGGACGTAGGTACAGTTACAACATATAAAAGACATTTGGATAAGTACATGAATGGGAAAGATTTGGAGGGATATGGATCATAGCAGCAGTATAGTTGTGGAATAGCTGTGTTATTAGGGTATTCCAGAGAATAAGAGAATGGGTTAATAAAATATAGATCCTAAACTTTAATTCAATCCACGCAATTTTAGAATTTTAATCCATTTTTAAAAGGTGATGTGAAACTTGATTCTTAAAGATAGGAGCTGCTGACTCCACAAGGTATGTAAGTACCTTTTACAATATTCCTTATAGACTAAGGGGAGTAGAAATTTTCACCACCTATTTCCCTCCAACCTCTCTTCCAACTTGTCAAGGAAATCAATCTCATCAGTCTCTTTTGTGGTCTTTCTGCCTCACTTTTCTCTCTCTGTCACTCTCTCTTTCTCCTTCTCTGCACTCCTCCAACTGCAATACTTCTCCCTCCCTGCCCTGCATGTTGGTACACTGATCTTGACCTTCCTTCAGCCCCATCCCTCTCCACCTTGTATTCAATCCAGCTGCAATGCCTGTACACCATTTACGCAAGATTTTAAGGAATTCTACACAGTAGCTGACAGTAAGATTTTTGTTTTCCTTTTCCTCCGTGCTCTGTCAGAGCAACACCACATCCCCCTCCCTTCCCCTCAGTCTCAATCGTCAGGGCTATTCTCAAGGGATATCCACTGCAGCCTCCTGCCACTGGCTAATTAGATGGCTACAAGACAGCAATGTGGAGAAATAAATTGTAATGAGATCCTATCATGAAAATCAGCAGAACTTTCATGGCCTGGACAATAATATCAGAACACTGGAGCTGGCTTATCAGGCATCGGTAGTGTCATGATAGCAGCGTGCCAAAACTAACCAGTGAAAATTCTTGGCTTTAAATTGATTTAGCAGTGACATGTTAATACTGTGCACTTATGCAGAAAACGGGACTCACTCTGTTCCCAAGAAGCATTTGACAGAGTGCAGCACCAAATGAGAATGTAAACTGGTGAGAGCTTGTAGTGTTGCAGTCTGAATATCAAGCAGCAGAGTAAAAGCATCTTATTTACGTCTTCCTGGAAAGGTATCAAGAACATATTCTTCTACTTCCTGTTGATGTTGGAGTGTGGCCATTTCTGCTTTAAATGCTAATTATACACTCTCTGCATTTGGTGTTGGCTCATGTGATTAGAAACTGAACTTAAGAATTAGCTTCTCCTATCAAGAATTTGAAAGTAGTATGAGACAAAATCCCCAAGGGTCCCACAAGTGTGTTTGGCTGCAAAATTCACTTGTAGCTTGTTCATGTTGTGAAGCTCTCCACATTTACATGGTTGGAATTGTTTAATTATTAAGGGATGGTATGAGCAGTGGCAAATACTGGGACACCTACCATGAAGAAATGCCAGAATTCTGGGGCTGATGTTTGAGCAACATATGAAGTGGGAGTGGCTTGCCCAAAAAGAACAGAGCTAGTTGCTGCTTGTTTACTGTTAAAGGAGGGAGAAGGTGATGGTCTTGTGGTATTGTTACTGCACCTCGTAATCCAGAAACCAAGCTGATGTTCCGGGGTCCTAGATACAAATCCCACCATAGCAGATGGAATTTGAAGTTTTTTTAAAATCTGGAATTTAAAGGGAAATGATGGGCAACTTGAAGTGAACAATAAAGGATGCCCCAGCTGGTAACTCTCACATCCTATGAAAGAATTTTTAAAAGTGTGCATCAGGCATAACTGGAATGGTGGTAAGCTGACTTACGAATTGATCTGCATATGTCCAAATGTAATGTAGACAGAGGAAGTGCAAATGGAAACAATGTACAGTATACCCCCACATCCCCCTATATAGCAGGGGAATTTACCACAACTGTATCCATGGGCTGGAAAGCCAGTGGAAGAGAGATATGCCCTAACTCCTGACCTGTCTCTTTTCCACAGTGAGTTGAAGGTCCAAATTTGCACTTTATTAATGCAAGTAATTTTCCTACATTTTGCTGTGAAAGAAGCTGGAAGCCATCATATCTGCATGTTTGTTTCTGTGAACATAATATACTAACTTGTGGTCTGAATAAATTAGACTTCATTAGATTTAATCTACATTTATAATTGACACACACACACACACCACAATTTACATAAAATGGAAAAGAAATAGAGACCAATCATCTGAAATAAAAACACAGCAGATTCTGTCTCTACAAAGAGAAAGATCAGGTCCGTGTTTCAGTCGTGAGCAACCAGCAATTGAAAACAGGCACCTCAGTAAACTTAGATGCACAAACTCCACCTCATGCAATTTTCAGCAAGACTACTGAGCAGGTTGCCTGAGACAGGAGGCTACTTAAAAGAGTAAATCAAGATCCATTCTGGTGTAGGATCCCAGCTGTGATTTTCAAGCATAAATGTATGCAACATAGACATGGAATACAGGGAGAACTAGCCATTTGGATACAGAACTGGCTCAAAAGTAGAAGACAGAGGGTGGTGGTGGAGGATTGTTTTTTAGACTGGGGGTCTGAGACCAGTGGAGTGCCACAAGGATCGGTGCTGGGTCCACTACTTTCCATCACTTATATAAATGATTTGGATGTGAGCATAAGAGGTATATTTAGTAAGTTTGCAGATGACTCCAAAGTTGGAGTGTGGTGGACAGCGAAGAAGGCTACCTCAGATTACAACGGGCCTATGGGCCAATGGGCTGAGGAGTTGCAGATGGAGTTTAATTTAGATAAATGTGAGATGCTCCATTTTAGGAAAGCAAATCTTAACAGGACCTATGCACTTAATGGTAAGGTCCTAGGGAGTGTTGCTGAATAAAGAGACCTTGGAGTGCAGGTTCATAGCTCCTTGAAAGTGGAGTCGCAGGTAGCTAGGATGGTGAAGAAGGCGTTTGGTATGCTTTCTTTTATTGGTCAGAGTATTGAGTACAGGAGTTGGGAGGTCATGTTGCGGCTGTATAGGACGTTGGTTAGGCCACTTTTGGAATATTGCGTGCAATTCTGGTCTCCTTCCTATCAAAAGGATGTTGTGAAACTTGAAAGGGTTCAGAAAAGATTTACAAGGATGTTGCTGGGTTTGGAGGATTTGAGCTTGAATAGATTTTTTAGATTAGATTACCTTTGGCCCAACAAGTCCACACCGACCCTCCTGAAGAGAAACCCACCCTTCCTATATTTACCCCTGACTAATCCACCTAACACTACAGGCAATTTAGCATGGCCAATTCACCTGACCTGCATATCTTTCGACTGTGGGAGGAAACCGGAGCACCCGGAGGAAACCCACGCAGACACTGGGAAAATGTCCAAACTCCACACAGACTTGCCCAAGGTGGGAATTGAACCCGGATCCCTGGCGCTGTGCAGCAGCAGTGCTACCCACTGAGCCACCGTGCCACCTCACTAATTGGCTTTTCCAAGGAACCCATATCACCACTGGCACAACACTCTTTGACACAGTTTGAAAATTCTATTCCAGAAGCCATTCCTCCGAGGATATCAGTGTATCATGTCTAGCAGGACGTGGTGAATAGTCTGAAAGCTGCACACCTTAACAATAAAACTTGAGGGGAGCTGGGACATGATGACAAAATTGACAGAATCTGGAAAGTTAATAACATGTAGCAGCTGGATGACCTAAGATTCTGCAGAATTACCAATAACTCTGTTCCATTTTTACTTCTCACCAAAGACTTTACACCAAAATAACGCTTCACTTACATCTTTTGTCAAAGCCAGGCAAACTACCAGAGGGGATTGTCTCATTTACACAACTTCACTAAACTCAAATTGTTCAACATCATGCACTCCACTCCTCAAATCAAAAGCCCTGAAATACCTTCCAGATTGCAAGATGCATGAAGACTGATTTTAACTTTGAACAGTGTTGGAAAAAGTGCAGTAGCAAATCAGCTGCTCATTATACATCCTGCCCAAATCTCTTTTCACTTGGCATCTAATGGAATGGTAAATCAAGTAGTGGTGAATAGGCAGCTAATCCATTATCAATCTCTGACGGAAGTTAGAAATATAGAATATTGGAGCTGGAGCAGGCTGCTAGACCCTTTGAGCCTGCTTCGTCATTCAATGGCTGTCAGCCAACTCAGTAACCTGTTTCTACTTTCTACCGATACCCTTTCATTACATTAGCCCTGAAAACTCCTCCTTGAATGCATTCATTATTATGATATAAATGGCTTTCTCTGGCAGAGAATTCCACAGGCTCACCACTCTTTGGGGAAGAAATTTCTCCTTATTTCAGTTCTAAATAGCTTACTTCAAATTCTTGGAATGTGACCCCTGGTTCTGGACTCCCACACATCAGGACTAGCCTTCCTGCTTATCCGCTCTCCACCCCCACGCCGATCTCCACCCCCATGCCTAACCCCACCCACATGCCTAACCCCGCCCCCACTCCCAGCTCCAGTCCCACACCAGGTCCTAGCTCCCAGCCCTGCCGTATTTTCACCATCCCTCCAGATCTCCCCCTCTCTGAGGATGAAAGATCAGTCCTCAGCAGAGGCCTCACCTTCATCTCTCTACGCTCCCGTATTAACGATTTCAACACGCGGCAAGACATCGAACAATTCTTCCTCCGCCTTCGCACCTACTTCTTCAACCAGGATCTCGCCCACCCTCTGACGACCCCTTCTCCATCGCCCACCCTCTGACGACCCCTTCTCCCGCCTCCAACACACCCAATTCCACTACCGAACAACTCAAATGGCCTCCTTCTTCAAAGACCGCAATTTCCCCTCCGACGTGGTTGACGACACTCTCCACCGCATCTCCTCCACTTCCCGCACCTCTGCCCTTGAACCCTGCCCCTCCAATCGCCACCAGGACAGAACCCCACTGGTCCTCACCTTCCACCCCACCAACCTCCAGATACATCCTCTGTCATTTCCACCACCTCCAGACAGACCCCACCACCAGGGATATATTTCCCTCTCCACCTCTATCAGTATTCAGGAGAGACCACTCCCTCCGCGATACCCTTGTCAGGTCCACATCCCCCACCAACCCAACCTCCACTCCCAGCACCTTCCCCTGCAACCGCAAGAAGTGCAAACCTTGCGCCCACACCACCCCCCTCACCTCCCTCCGAGGCCCCAATGGATCCTTTTATATCCGTCGCAAATTCACCTGCACCTCCACACACATCATTTACTGTATCCACTGCACTCGATGAGCTCTCCTCTACATTGGGGAGACAGGCCGCCTACTTGCGGAACGTTTCAGGGAACACCTCTGGGATAACCGCACCAACCAACCCAACTGCCCCGTGGCTGAACACTTTAACTCCCCCTCCCACTCCGCCAATGACATGCAGATCCTTGGCCTCCTCCATCGCCAGACCCTGGCCACACGACGTCTGGAGGAAGAGTGCCTCATCTTCCACCTAGGAACCTTCCAACCACACGGGATGAATGTAGATTTCTCCAGCTTCCTCATTTCCCCTCCCCCCCCCCCCCCCCCCCCCCCCCCCCAACCTTATCTCAGTCCCAACCCTCAGATTCAGCACCGCCCTCTTGACCTGCAATCTTCTTCCTGACCTCTCCACCCCCACCCCCTCTCCAGCCTATCACCCTCACCCTCACCCTCACCTCCTTCCACCTATCATATTCCCAGCACCCCTCCCCCAAATTCCCTCCTCCCTACCTTTTATCTCAGCCCGCTTGGTACACCAGCCTCATTCCTGAAGAAGGGCTTATGCCCGAAACGTCGATTCTCCTGCTCCCCGGATGCTGCCTGGAGTGCTATGTTTTTTCAGCACCACATTTTTCAACTCTGGTACTCCAGCATCTGCAGTCCTCAGTTTCTCCAACATAAAAAGTGAGCAAGCTGAATCCAACTTCAATGCAGTTTTGTTTTAGAGCAGCTGGATTGCTGTCAAGTCTTTATTCATTTAGAACCAGTGGGAAATTCAACTCATTAAGATTTCCAATCAGACACAGCAAAACGGAAATAATAACGTTCGGTCAAAAAAGTTTTAAAAATAAATAATTACCAGCTGCAAGAAGCTCCTGCTACGAGTTGGACATATTCCAATAGAGAAGAAACAGCAGGAATAACCTGACATGGTTGCAAATGATTTCAAAATGAAAGTTGTTCCCCACCAATGAATTCAATCACATTAAAAAAAATCCTTAAACTTTCCTACCTACAAGTATTAAAACAAAAACAAATGATCTTTATGTACATATGTGACTTTGGTTTAACCCTTAATGAGATGCTGTATAACCACAAAAAATCAAAATGGCATTCAATGAATCTAATTTTAAATTCAGACCATTGACACAAATTAGCTGCAAAATTTGATAAGGCTAGTAGTGGATGCAGGGACTGCATTGGAGGAGATGTAGAGGAGGAGAAATGTCATATACAGGAAGTTAGGAGGGTCTCCAGACAAGCTGTCAGAATAAAATGGAACGAGATAACTGGCAATCTCAAGAATCTGGATGCAGTGTTGCAAAGAGTTCAGTAATATCACATGAATGAACAAGATCAGTAAATGCATTTTCATACCAGCAGCTGCTTTGCCAGTCTTGCACACTGCTCAATGCAGAACATTCCCATTATTCAACTGCAAAGAATATCTATTTTTAAGACTCATATCTCTCATTGTTTCCTGTTTTTTCTATCCTTTAATTAATTCTTTAATGATAATATTAGAATGTTAGTTCCCCAGCATGATAGGAATAACTGTTATGTATGCCATTTAATTATATCCCTGTCAGTGCTTTCTGGGAGGGGTTATTAGAGTCTGGAAGGTGTCATACGACTTTCAGGTGGACAAGTGTGTGTGTGCTGCATGGAGGTTGTACTGGCTTACCAATATGATTTTTGCCTGGGGTTTTTAAAAAATGAGAGGTGATCAAATTGCTGTGTATATTTCTAGTAATGAACAGGATAGATACTCTAACTGGAGAATCTACAACATGGAGTCACAATCTCAGAGTCAGCAACTATGGGACCAAGATGAAAATTATACTTGTTCACTTAGGGTTTGTGAATCTTTTTAATTTTCAATCAAGAGAGCCAAGAACGCTCAGTCATTGAATATTTTCAACACATAGGATGGCAGATTGGAGATACTAAGGGAATTAAGGGATATGGAGATACTACAAGGTGTTGGATGTCTGTCATGACCTTAGTGAATGATGGACCAGATATGAAAGGGCAACTGCAGCTTCTATTCCTATGACAGAAAATATGAAATACCCTCAAATGTTAAATTTATAAGATGTTCTAAATTGTTGTATATGGCAGTTAGCATCTGAAAAGATTAACTGACATCATGAGATAAACTCCGCCCATCAGGATGAAAGGGACTGTTGCTGGGAAGAGTTAACCTGTGCACAAACCACTCTTTTTGTGTGTACCATAATGTTTCAATACAGGTTGCGTACTTACTCCTAACTTTGACCTAAGGTCTTACAAGGAATGTATCTCAGGTATCATGTTACAACTGTACAACACATTTGTAAGGCCACATCTCCTTCTGTAGGCAGGATGTTATTAAAGGGTGCAAAAAAGATTTACGAATGTTATCAAGACTGGAAGGTTTGAGTTATAAGAAGAGGCTGGATAGACTGGGACTTTACCTCCCTGGAGTGTAGGAGGCTGAGGGGTGACCTTTTAGGGGTTTATAAAATCATGAGAGGCATGGATAAAGTGAATTGAGTCCAAAACTAGAGGTCAGAGGTTTAAGGTAAAAGGGGAAAGACTTAAAAGGGACCTGAGGGGGCAACCTTTTACATAGAGGGTGGTGGGTATATTGAATGAGCTCTCAGAGGATGTGGTAAAGTGGGTGCAATTACAACATATAAAAGACATTTATATGTTGGATAGGAAAGGTTAAGAGGGATATGGGCTAAATGCAGGAAAAAATGGGACTAATTCAGTCTAGGAAAATTGGTCGGCATGGATGAGTTGGGCCGAAGGGTCTATTTCCATGCTGTATGACTCTATAACTATAATATGACTAACTATTAAGTACTATTTAATACACCTATTCTGTTTAATTAAAACTGAGCTTACCTTCTGCCAAAGACTACCCCACTTGGTATCAGTAACTTAGAGCTGAAAATGTGTTGCTGGAAAAGTGCAGCAGGTCAGGCAGCATCCAAGGAACAGGAGAATCGACGTTTCGGGCATAAGCCTTTCTTCAGGAATCCTGAAGAAGGGCTTATGCCCGAAACATCGATTCTCCTGTTCCTTGGATGCTGCCTGACCTGCGCTTTTCCAGCAACACATTTTCAGCTCTGATCTCCATCTGCAGTCCTCACTTTCTCCATCAGTAACTTAGACCAATACCTGTAGTGATTATAACATGTTCGGCAACATCAGGAGGTGGAGAAGTCAATGTTTTGGGTAGTAACCTTCCCAAAACATTGACTTCTCTACCTCATGATGCTGCCTGGCTTGCTGTGTTTTTCCAGTCTCCTGTTTGTCTATTTTGAATTCCAGCATCTGCAGTCTTTTTTTGTCTCATTGTAACAAGTTCAGCCAAGTGGACTTCATAGATTATGAGTTCCCTGATTGGAGCTGTTAACCTGGTCCAATTAGGAAGCCTTGGCTAACAGATACAAACAGGAGTATCCCACCGGGCGGTGGGGATCCCCAGTGGAGGACTCTCTACGCGGGAGTCCTCCCCCTTTCTCTCGGGGATCTGGGGTGGAGGGTGCTGCACGCAGCAGTCCCCTGCAACCGCAGATTGCGATGGTTCACGGACTCCCAGCCCAACTGCTTGTTCTGTGGTGCTGTGGAGTCCGTGGACCACGTGTATATTGGGTGTGGGCGTTTGCACTCCCTTTTTGATTTTCTGAAAAACCTCCTTTTGGTTGCACTTCAGTCCCACGCTCTTGATCTTTGGGCACCCGGTACGGAGGAGGGAGGGCAGGTCTGAAGACCTCCTCGTGGGTCTGCTCCTGGGCCTGGCCAAACTGGCCATCAACATGTCCAGGCAGCGGGCCGTGGAGGGGGTCGTTAGGGCCGACTGCCTGACCCTCTTCCGCGGTTACGTTAGGGCCCGGGTGTCCTTGGAGAAGGAGCACGCGGTGTCGACCAACACCCTGGAGTTGTTCAGGGAGAGGTGGGCGCCGCAGGGAGTGGAGTGCATTATTTCTCCCTCCAACTCTATTTTGATTTAGTCCCTACCCTTCCCTTCACTGTTTTGATCACACAGCACTGCCCTTCGATGTGAAGGGCAGTGTTTGTCACTGGCCACCCGGGTGTTTTCCTATCTTCCTGGTGGTGGAATTTGAATAAAGATTGGTGCACTTTGTGTCTTTCACTGTGTCTCACACCTGCACACACACACCATGGGTGCTGGGGAAAAAAATAAGCACTACCGCACTTAGGTGGTAGTGTGGGGGTTAAAAGAAAAAAAATATAAACAGGAGATCACTTTGTGTCTTTCACTGTAAAAAAAAATTTAAAAAAAACAAACAGGAGTATCAAAGGTTCTGCTCACTCTGAGAGCTGGCTCTGAGGAAGCCGGACCAGTCTCTAGTACTGTGCACGTGTAAATAAAGAAAGCCTTGGTGACATGATACTGACCCCTGTAGAGTTATTCCAGTGATGATGAGAGAAAAAAAAAAATCCTGAAGAAATTTGCTTGCAACAGTCGTCTTTGGAGTTGGGTTAAGCATTTCTGGCATCATGCCATTATTTGGGAAGCTTGACTTGTTTGATCCAGCTGTTGAAGACCAGGCATAGTATGTGTAAAGGATATGTTTTTTCCCAGGCAAATG
This sequence comes from Chiloscyllium plagiosum, assembly GCF_037043375.1. Classification (NCBI taxonomy): domain Eukaryota; kingdom Metazoa; phylum Chordata; class Chondrichthyes; order Orectolobiformes; family Hemiscylliidae; genus Chiloscyllium; species Chiloscyllium plagiosum. The sequence continues at coordinate 7,043,934 of NW_028270139.1, forward strand.
ACATTGGGGTAGATGAAAAGCAATGAGTAATTCTCCTGACAGCTTGTGGACCTGCAGGTTTTTTGATTATTAAGAGCCTAATATTTCCTGAGGCACAGATACTAAAGTCTTGTTGATGGATTTAGTTAAGGAATTCCAAGCTTCCTGTAATTCTGAGATGTTGTTGGTTTTATTCAGCAATTCAAGAACCAAGGAAATCTGTCAGGATGTTTGATGAGGTTAAGACAACAGCAGAGTCATGTGACTTTGGTTTAACCCTTAATGAGATGCTGTATAACCACACAAAATCAAAATGGCAATCAATGAATCTAATTTTAAATTCAGACCATTGACACTCATTTTGGTCAACTGTTGTCATTTTGTACTTAAGCAAGAGGAAGACCAGAGTCTTTAGTTAATTGCTCAAACAGCTTTATTAGAAAACTTTTGTGACTTGGTTACTGTATGGTAAGGTCCTAGGGAGTGTTGCTGAACAAAGAGACCTTGGAGTGCAGGTTCATAGCTCCTTGAAAGTGGAATCGCAGGTTGATAGGAAAGCGAAGAAGGTTTTTGGTATGCTTTCCTTTATTGGTCGGAGTTGGGAGGTCATGTTGCGACTGTACAGGTCATTGGTTAGGCCACTGTTGGAATATTGCATGCAATTCTGGTCTCCTTCCTATCGGAAAGATGTTGTGAAACTTGAAAGGGTTCCGAAAAGATTTACAAGGAAGTTGCCAGGGTTGGAGGATTTGAGCTATAAGGAAAGGCTGAACAGGCTGGGGCTGTTTTCCCTGGAGCATCAGAGGCTAAGGGGTGACCTTATAGAGATTTACAAAATTATATGGGGCATGGATAGGGTAAATAGGCAAAGTCTTTTCCCTTGGTTCGGGGAGTCCAGAACTAGAGGGCATAGGTTTAAGGTGAGAGGGGAAAGATATAAAAGAGACCTAAGGGGGAACTTTTTCACAGAGGGTGGTACGTGTATGGATGAGCTGCCAGAGGAAGTGGTGGAGGCTGGTACAATTGCAACATTTAAGAGGCATTTGGATGGGTATATGAATAGGAAGGGTTTGGAGGGATATGGGCCGGGTGCTGGCAGGTGGGACTAGATCAGGTTGGGATATCTGGTCGGCATGGACGGGTTGGATCGAAGGGTCTGTTTCCGTGCTGTACATCTCTATGACTCTACTGTGAGGTCCATAACTGTTACTGTTTATTCTTTTTTCAATGAATCTTCAAAGAACCATGTATTCAACAATTTGCATTTAATTTAAGTGAATCTGATTCACTTCTCCTGACCTTGAATACTAAAAAGACATTTGGATTGATTTTGTGAATGTATTCCTATTGCTGAGCTTAAAAGCTTTATTAATTGATACAACAATCTTATTGTAAAATGGAACCAAACACAAACTAATTTATTTTTTTAATGAAACAGATACATATAAACAAACCTTGGATCTTTTTTTGTCAAGCATTGATCAAAAATAAGAAAGCACTCCATCAAAAGGAGAAGAAAAGTATCGTTGTTTAATCTAGGAATATCGAATAGGTGCTGTGCTGAAACCATCAAAATGCTGCAAAAGTAAAATACTGTAAATGCTGAAAACCTGAAATTAAAACACAAAATGCTAGGGGTATCAGTAGGACAGAAATTTGGGGAAGTAAACAGAGTTTTTTTTTCAGCCTATAATGATGCATTAAGCTGAACTATGGAACTAAGGGTGTTAGGGTCTCTACTGCCATCTGGTTACAAAGGTCAGGGGCTAATCCACCCAGAGGAAGAATGGTTGCCCAGAGAAACGTCCAAAAGGCTGCTTTAATGCTAGAGTTAGGATTTTAGCCCCTCAAGGGGATAATACCTCCTCAGAGTTATTGGCCAACCAGAGGCCTGCAGCTGTCAATGTATTGGTAGCACCAGTGAAAGTGGTAGCCACAGCCAGTACCGTACTTAGGTGATGGGGTGAAGTGTGATGTGAGAAGCTTTGTAAATGTTTGGGAGTTAGTGAGGGGGATGGACAATGTGATTTGAAAAGCAGTGGGGGAAATATGACCAGGTGGAGTTGCACTTTGGGGAAGCTCTGCATTGGGCCTGGAGCCAGTTATGTAAGGAGACACCATTCCATAATGACCTGCCAGGCTAGCTGGTTGATGTGGGCCTCTGCTGTTGATGAAATTTAAATAAGTGAGTTTTAATTACTCACTTAAGAGACTCAATTGACCTGCTGCTGAATGGGCTGCCTGACACCACCCCAAAGCTGGTTTAGTTGTGCAGGAGCAGGGTGTGGGGGTTGGCAGCAGGCAGGCAATCCACTTGATTTAATGTGGACCCTGGCTTAAAGCCTGTCATCAGGGAAGCATTACATACAGCACTTTAACACCATAGCTAGTTCTATAAAAAAAGAGATGCCAGGAAGGAGCAGCATTCATTGGAAAGCATAGGTTGGAAATTTGAGGTTGGCCTTTTACGAGGTGAAAATGAATTGTCACCAGATTTCCAAACTCATTGCTTTTTGCCCTGAATTCTTGCATTTTCCCAAATACCCTCTGTGCTTCCAATTAAACCTGTTGGACTATAACCTGGTGTTGTGTGATTTTTAACTTTGTCCACCCTAGTCCAACACCGGCATGTCCACATCATTTTTCCCTGAAAGCATTGTTGAGAGTGTCTTATCACACAGTTGTCCATGAAAAGTGGCCATGTGACGGAAGCTGAAATCACATGAGTCTGAAATTGTAATACCTCCTAATATTGGAACAGAGGAACAGGAGTAGGCTATTCAGCTCCTTGAGCCACTTCCTTCATTCAGTGTGATCATGGCTGATCTGTGGCCTAACTTCACCGACCTGCCTTTAGCCCATTTCCCTTTACTACCTTTAACAAAAGTTTATCTATCTCAGATTTAAAATTAACAACTGATCCAGTGTTTACTGCCATTTATGGAAGAGAGTGCCAAACCTTTCCTACCTTTTGCTTCCTAACATCTCTCCTGGACAGTCTGACCCTAATTCTCAGACTAAGCTCCCAAGTACTAGAATTCCTGGAAATAGTTTCTCTTTATCTACCTTTTTTTTTCCTGTTAACATGTTGAAGACTTCAATTAGATTTCCCAGTAACCTTCTAAATTCTAGAGAAAACAGGCCTAATTTACACAATCTCTCCTCATAACGCAACCCCTGAATTCCAGGTATCATTCTCATAAACCGAAGTTATAATCACTGCAAGGCCAATATATCCTGATACAGTACTTCAAAGGAGGTCTGATCAGGGTTTTGTATAATTGCAGCATAACATCTGTATCCTTGTACTTCAGACCTCTATAATTAATGGCCGACGTTAGTTTTTTTGATTACTTTCTGACACGTTTGTGACATTTTAAAGACCTATGCACCTGAACTCCCAAGTCTTTTTGGACACCCACTGTATGTAACTTCATACCACCCAGAAAGCACCCTGATCTCTCCTTTTTCAGTCCAAAATAGATAGCCAATGGCTTACATTGAACTCCATCTGCCAAAGTTTTGCCCATTCACTTTGTCTATCAATGTCCCTTTGTAATTTTATGCTATTATCTACACTGCCTAACTTTGTGTCATCAGCAAATTTAGATATGACTTTCTATGCCATTAGTCAAGTCATTAATATATAATATGAATAATTGAGGCCCTGACCCAGATTCTTGTGGGGCACCACTCATCATATTCTGCTAATTGGAGTACTTACCCATTATCCCTACTGTCTGCCACTCAACCAATTTCCTAGCCATTTCAGAAATTTTCCCTCAATTCTGAGTTAACAGTCTCTTACGTTGGACTTTATCAAAAACATTCTGGAAATACATATAAACAATATCCATAGACATTCCCCTGCCCATGGGATGTAGAGATAGATTTGTAACGGAAAGGATGTGTGTTTTTAGTCCAGAAGTAAATTGTTTTCTACCAGGATAAGAAGGTCATAATTTCCTTCATTTAAACAATTTCTCTCAATTTACCTCTTCAGCCACAACAATGCTAAACATGCAGATAATTATTCTGTAAAATTAATTAAGTATAAAACACATTTAGGGGATAAAAGATTTCTGGAGACTCAGGAGAATAATGCTACACATGCAGGAATAAAGGTTATTGCTGGGATTGGTGAAATCACAGTTGGATGGGTAATTGGAAGCCAGTGAAGTCAGTCCAACTGAGCTTGATAGCTGAAAGATATTGGACAAGAATGGTATTTTAAAAGCTACTGAGAAGTAAAGGAGGCCACATGTAATGTTTCAAAACTACAGACGTTTATTCATAACTTTGGTGAGTGACGTTTGATTGATATAAGAGAGTGGAAATAGATGAGAAGGAATCAACAGGGAGTTGCTGGGGAAATAAACAAAAAGACTTGCATCTACTGTGTCATGTTTCATGACCACCACATGTCTTTATAACACTTTACAGCTAATTAAGTACTGTACTTCTGAAGTTTGTATACTTTCAGGCATTTGGATGCTAAAGTTACTGTCATATTGTTACACTTTTCACTAACTTGAGGTTGAAACCTAACTCTCTTTGAATCAAAACTGCCATCCTCTTGGGTATTGACCTTTGTTTGTTTTATGAAATATGAAAGTCTGATTGGAAAAAAAAAGGCTCAGCTGATCAGTGCCTTGATATGCAACCAAAAAGTAGTCCAGTATAGAATAAAAACTATTCTGGAGTATTGTATTCGTCCTTCAGAAAGAAAATACAGCTCCCCACTCTGCCCCACATTAGAAGAATTGCATTGATGTGCTGCAGGTGATGAGGTGCAATTAAGTCCAAGTTTGAGTTCTCGTAGCACAGTAACTAGGTGTTGGACCTATAGTCTCAACAGCTCTTCTTCCTGAGCAGAGATTAATCGCAGTGGAGTCCATTTTATTAACAGCCTGCAAAGTCATATCCAGCAGACTGGGGGGGGGGATAAAAACCTGCTGACCACTCCCTCCAAATGGCCCAGAATAGCTCCAAAGAAATTTCAGAAGATGATCTCGAGTGCACATTCCAAGACCAAACTGGGGTGGGGGAGATAAACTTCCCTAAATTATAGCCAAGCAAATGAGAAAGGATTCAAATTCATTGATTACAAGACTAAAATGTACATTACAGGCAATTAACCACTGCACTTAAAGACTTAAAGTCAGAAAAAAAAGACATTCCCTTAAACAGGTATGCTATATTTCACTCTTTTGCAGCTGGTTATTTCCTCGCTTAAAGTGCAATATATTCTAAAGTTTCCTAACATAAAAGAAGTACTTTGCAGTTATCCAGCTTGCTGCTCTTCTAGACTGCTTCCGTCATAACCTTCGCCACTGGGGAAAGGAAGAATATTTATTCCATGAATTACTACATGATCCCCTCCTGTTTCAGTCAGTTGGCAAGAGATGTGATGTGAGCAGAAACTATGGGAAATTACCTGATACAGAATGCTGCCTAAACATTTTATCGAGTGGCGTTGGGATTTGCAGTGTACAATTTTCATCATCAAATGTTCAATTGCTTGATTTTGGACATTTATATAGCAAAAGAATTACCAGGCTGTATTAATTATTCATTTATAATTGATTTTTAAATGAACATTTACACTTAATGCAATTGTAATTTGTGCATTATATGACTAGTTTAACTGGATGATGTATAGTAGTATAATGTTTATCTTATTCATTCAGATCCTGCTCCAAAGATGCATTCTTTGTCACTTAGTTGTTTTTGTTTGTACATTTTATAGTTTCTGGCTGGAAGCTGATTGAGAAGCCATATGCATCGTTGTCTACTGAATTATCAGACTGCTTATCTGAGCAAAGCTTTTATTCAATTATAAGTGAGAAGTCTTAAGCTATTATTTTTGTTCCGACTCTAAACTCCACTCCAAGCTCCCGACTCCATTTCTTTCCTTGTCAGCTGGCTGAAACTAAACCAGATTGTTCACAAAATTATTGTCATGTTTAAATCCAAGGTAAGCTCTGGACCATATATTTGTGCAATCACTAACATCACCTATCTCCATCTTGGAACATGACCCGACTTCACTTGTGCCCCAGCTCATCTGCGACCAAAACCCTCATTCGTACTTTGGATACCTTTAGACTTGAGCATTCCATATACTTTTGGCAGGTCTCCCACATCAGAGTAAATTTGAGGTCATCCAAAACTTTGCTGTTCATATCTTAACTCAAACTCCTGTGCTTAGTCCTACATTGGCTCCTGGTCAAGCAACATCATGGTTTTAAAATTATCTTCTTTGCTTTCAAATCTCTTTGGATAAGTACATGAATTGGAAAGGTTTGGAGGCTTCAAGGCCAAACGCAGGCAGGTGGCAATAGTTTAGTTTGGGAACATGGTCAACATGGGCTAGTTAGATTGCAGGGTCAGTTTCCACCTGTATGACTCTGACTTCCATAGTCATAGTCATCTGTAATGTCCTCCAGCCCCACAATCTTCTACAATATTTGTGCTTATCCAATTCTGGTTTCTTTTGCACCTTTGATTCTAATTACTTGACCATTAGTCGCTATGCCTTCAGTTGTAGATCCCCAAGTTCCAGAATTCCCTGTCCATGTCTCTTTAAAGCATGCCTCTTTGACTGAACTTTAACCTGACTGATTATTCCCTCATGAGGTGTGGTGTCAAATTTTGCTTTATTATGTTAATGTCAAATAACTTGGGAAATTTAATTATATTAAAATAGCTATACAAAAATAGAAATTATTGTTAACAAGTGCTGCATGAATTATTGAATTGATTAGCAATAAATATCTGGGCATGGCAAGAAGGCAACTTTAGGGTCAGAGTTGATAAGAGAGGAGATACCTGTCCTCTAACAAACGTTCTAACTTGATGGATGAAACAAGAAGTAACAGTCATATGGATTTAGCGAGAGTGATGACAGCAACCAATTTTGCATCGTAAAGAGGAGGAGTAGAAGGTAAAATCTCCATAGTCCTATTGTAATTGAAAGGCTAGAAGAGGAACAGTGGCGATGCTAAAGGATTGGTGGCTGGGGATGGGTTTTTTGAATCATGTAGCTATTTGAATTGTAGAATTGGCCAGCACACAACAGAGGTTATGCTAAATGATTGTGGTTTTGTGGAGATTGATCCAAGGAGCATTTGAAAAGTGCATTAATCCAGAGGCCAGCAGAGAAATAGAAAATGATCTAGGAGTACAATGAAAAAGTAAAATCAACAAATGGTAATTGCACAGTGTCTTTAATGTGGGAAAAGATTCCAATTCACTTGTGGGGAGCAAAATGAAAGATGCAGTAATTTTGTGGGAAATAATGAAAAAGTAAATTGAATGTCAAGAATCAAGGAATATGGTCCAATTCATAAATCAGCAGGAGAGAGAATGCCAACCCAAGGGAGCTGTAGAGCAAATAACAGGAAGTTCACAATCCAAATGTGACCGTTCACATGCACATTTTAGCTTTTGTCTCCAACTCTTAAGTTCTCTAATCCATTCTTACACCACTGCGCGTCACTAATAGATGAGCTTCTAACATTTCATACAACAGAGAGAGATTCACTCTCTTCATTTTTATCACTTTACTTCTAGATACTTAGCCTTTCTTTCCTACAGAAACCAATTGAATCTTCAGGGCTGCATGCTTATTTACAGCAATTTGACAAGAGCCAAAAGAATCTGCACCAATTACCTTAGCTGAAGCCCCAAGAAGGATTAACCTAAGATTGGCTTAAGAGCTAAAGCTGGCTTTTCATCCCTGCTGGAAGTTGCATGAAGTCACCTGCCAAGAGGACATCCCTCCAGCTCCCAAAGAACCTCTTCAAAAAGCCAACATTCAGCAGAGATGACACTGTTCAACACTTTCCTTCATGTACTCGTCAGTAGTAGTAGCACAACACTTTTCTCAGCAACATCATAAGTGTTGCACAAATATTTTGACAACAATTTGCACCATACCATTTAATGAAGATGCTCACCCTAGCATCCATCCAAATTGGACATTCTTCCAGGCAGCCAGCAAAGGAAGTATAGACACTTCCCAAGATTACCCCCAAGAGACACAAGATATGGTCCTCACATAGGTGCTCACACAACTATTCTTTCTCTCAGTACACTATCAACCTTGTCACAAGCAGGAATGGGTGAGAATGCAGTAAAAATTTAAAACACTTACGTATTTTTTTTGAAAAATCCAGAGATTTCCAGGAAAATCAAAGTCATACATCTAGTCCAAGCAGCTACATATTGATGTTGACTCACAGCTCTGGTTTAAAGTAATTTATTCTGCAACACAAGCTAAAACATGTCAAGATTAGAGTGGTGCTGGAAAAGCACAGCAGGTCAGGCAGCATCCGAGAAGCAGGAAAATCAACATTTCGGGCAAAAGTCCATCATCAGGAAGGCTTAAATATCCCTGTTCTTCCATCTCTTCAGGTTCAACTACCCCAGTTAATTGAGCTTTTCCCATCAAGGATGAAACAACAAATATTTTGTACTTTTTCAAAAAGGCAACCAAAGTCAAACCCTTATAATCTTAGATCAGTAATCTCCTTGCTAATTTGTGTCACAGTTCATGGAAAGCTTAATGAGTGTGAACTTGTTTCAACTTCTCATTCATAACTACATGCCTCATTGACAATTTGGCGTCATAGAGTCTATTGGATGATTCTCTTTTTGCCTCTGTTCACGGTAGTTCTGTAGTTTTTGATACAGATACAACAGCTTCTCATCATGCACTGATATTTTATTGAGTTTCTGAACTGGATTGGTGACTTCTGATTGTGACATCAACAGTGGTGATGAACAGTATCTTGGTTTAACATGCACACAAATATCCCTCATGGAATGCTTGACTTCACTGTGTGACACATCAGTGCTGTGATGAATATCATCCATCACTTTTATTAATGATACCATACTATTGAGTTGTAAATTTCCAGCTGAAAGGCAAGTAAGACGAATAAATTACTGCACGGTAATATAGTTAGAATTGTACAGTGGGTGAACAAGTGCTGAAAAGGCTAACTTGGTAATTTTATTAAAAATGACATTTCTTTGTGCTCTTATGTTCCTCGGCTATATTATGAAACATTTAGGGATAGAAATTGGAATATAGTGTAATGGGTACAATATATGCCAATTTAGCAGTGAGTCTGCACCCAGTCCACCAAGGCTATGGTCCCAGTGATAAATACATGCTGACTTTCTTTTCAATGTCTCTGCTAAAAAGAAAACCTTTGATAAAGTCCCACCTAGGAGATTAGTGAGCAAAATTAGGGCACATGGTATTGGGGGTAAAATACTGACTTGGATTGAAAATTGGCTGGCTGACAGGAAGCAAAGAATAATGATAAACAGGTCTCTTTCAGAACGGCAGGTGGTAACCAGTGGACTACCACAAGGCTCGGTGCTGGGACCGCAGCTGTTTACAATATACGTTATTGATATAGATGAAGGTATTAAAAGTAATATTAGCAAATTTGCTGATGACACAAGGCTGGGTGGCAGGGTGAAATGTGAGGAGGATGATATGAGAATACAGGGTGACTTGGACAGGCTTGGTGAGTGGACGGATGCATATGGCAGCTGCAGTTTAATGTGGATAAATGTGTGGTTATCCACTTTGCTGGCAAGAACAGGAAGGCAGATTACTATCTAAATGGAGTCAAGTTAGGTAAAGGGGAAGTACAACAAGATCGAGGTGTTCTTATACATCAGTCAATGAAAGCAAGCATGCAGGTACAGCAGGCAGTGAAGAAAGCTAGTTTTATTAAAGCTGGCCTTGATAACAAGAGAAATTGCATATAGGAGCAAAGAGGAGTGCAACATAGGTTCACAAGGTCAATTCCCAGAATGGCAGGACTATCATATGTTGAAGGATTGGAGCCACTGGGCTTGTATACACTTGAATTTAGAAGGATGAGAGGGAATCTGATTGAGAAGTATAAAATTACTAAAAGATTGGAACTCTGGAGACGAGAAGCATGTTTCCGCTGATGGGTGAGTCCAGAACCAGAGGACACAGTTTAAAAATAAGGAGTAGGCCATTTAGAACAGAGTTGAGGAGAAACGTCTTCACCCAGAGAGTGGTGGATATATGGAATGCTCTGCCTCAGAAGGCAGTGGAAGCCAAGTCTCTGGATACTTTCAAGAAAGAGATGGATGGAGCTTTTAAAGATAGTGGAATCAAGGGTTATGGGGATATGGCAGGAAGAGAATACTGATTGTGGATGATCAGCCATGATCATAATGAATGGTGGTGCTGGCTCAAAGGGCCGAATGGCCTACTCCTACACCTATTGTCTGTTAATACAAGCATTGGCTTCTTTAAAAACTATTGAAGAACCCAATTAGAAAATAATTATAGATGAATGGGCATGCACTAAGGAACTAATGAGCGACTACAAACAGAAACATTTACACATGGAGGCAATAGACATGACCAGAGTCATTTCATACTTTGTATCTGCCTTTATCAAGAGAAGAAAATTGCTACCCAAGTTAATGTGAAAGAAGAGGTGGCTGAAAGGTATTGAATAGACTGTCTGTACTTCAAGTTGATAAGGCACTTCGACTGGATAAGATGCATCCAAGGCTATTGAAGAAAGTGGAATTATAGACATGCTACTCATAATTTTCCAAAGTTTCTTGGACTTAGGAGTGATGTGAGAGGACTACATAATTGTAAATGCACATCAGCATTCAAATAGGATGTAAAGATTTGCCCAGAAATGACAGGCATGCTCCAGAACATATAACATCAGAGTATATAAAGGGAAGCATGAATTTTGCCTGCTGTCCAATTCCGGTGGTGCGGGCACATAATGAATTTTGGCCCCCTCACTCAAAAACCAGAGCAAATTAACTTTTAATGCTTTCTTTCTACAATTCACTCTGTGTGCAAAGCTATGTATAATGACCACTTGCTGCACTTCAAAGTAATTGGAGAGTCAATGTGGTGTGAGGGCACTAACTATATTTATGTCAGTTCTGTGAAAGAATGCGGTCATCTGATCCATACAAAGTAAAACTTTAAATGATACAGCATAAATTTGATGAGGAAAAGTTTAGCCCTGCTCAGTGAAGAACTGTAACATTAATTGTCCATCATCAGATCTGAAGCCATCTACAACATATTGTTTCATCCTTAGAGTTTGGATCCTCAGCATGAGATTTCTCAGAACATATAACTGAATTGTTGGACAGTTTACTATGTTGCTTTAAGAAAAAAAGGTTCAGATTTGCTTAACTTTGGCAGTGTTCCAAAACTTGGTTATTTACATAATGTTGAGTTTATCTGTATTTATACAGTGTTTCTGATTTCTCACGGTGTGTTACATGGGCTAGAACGATCAATCATTTTATTTTTCCTTTATTTGTTAAGAGTTAGGGTATATGTTTGAGTGATGAGGTGCTTGTTTATCCAGACTAAAATTGAATGAGTGAAAAATAATAAGAACATATTTAATAATGTGTCACTGACCTCAGTTGCACTCTGTGAAAATAAAGTGAAGTTGGAGAAAAATATTTTTTCACAATGTTATTGATCCTTCAAAAATACCACCCTTACAATTAAAACAGAATATGGGCTGGAAGGACTCAGCAGGTCAGGCAGCATCTGTGAAGAGGGTGAAACAATGTCAATGGACCCAGCGAACTTGGAGATTGGGGGGAGGGGTGGAATATAGGGTAGGTGTACTGGGGCATCTCCCTGTTGTGTGTCCATTGCCAGGAAAGTTTTTCCAGGTGGGCAGGAATGTGGTGATGATTGACAGAATAGGAGTTCCAATTAAGATTATTTTCTGGACTCATTGACATTGTGATGAAACAGCTTCCTAATGTATACAGAAACAGTCAACCTAATGGAGGAGGCCCTCCTGCGGTCATTTGAACTGCCATCAGAGCCTTAGGTTTGCTCTCCCAAAGAGAGTTCACAGGCATCAAGGGTAGAATGAGGCCTAAACAATCCGAAGGGTGGGGTTTTTTGCCTCTGGGGAGTCTTTTGCATTTTCCATTGAAAATCATTATTTATTTTTACACTTCAGTGGGTGCCAGCATGTTGAGGAACCCTAGAGGTATTGGACCTATCTCAGCAGTGCCTACCTCTCAGTGGGTTGTCTGTCCTGTAATGGGAATAGCCTGTAGATGAAGAGTATGGAGGTTGAAAACTGTGTAGCTGCTCTAGAGAACTGGCAACTCCAGTCGGGCTCCCAGCAAGCTTGCTCTACATTTGGTTTGAACATCAGTGTCCAAAAGCCTGCAGGAGAATCCTGTCCAACATTGCATCTAGCCTTACAACATTTGAATGATAAATTTGTTACAGTAATAGATATAAAAGGACTGAAAATCTTCAGTGTTTGAGACTACAATATGCCAGGAGGACTAGAAATTAAGCAAGACTTAGGACTACATTGTGCCAGCCTAAGGTCAAAAGTTTGCAATGTTTTACATACTGGAGCCTCCCTCTGCCCCTGTTAGGATCAACTGGGGTAAGAAGAGCAGGGACTCCTCGACCATAAGTTCCCAAATCCTGAGCATGGAAGAAACCAGTGAAGAAGCTAGAACAATAAAGAACGTGAAGTATACCAGATGTAAAAATGAGGCCTACCATGAAATTCTAAAAACAGAGAAATGTGGATAGTCCATTAGATCTCTGGGGTCTGTTCCACCATCCAATGAGATTCTGGCTGATCAGTGACCCATACCCAGAAGCTTACTCTCCACCCAGGAGCAGGCTTATAAATTCGTGGTTGGAGAGGGAAGCACAAAATCAGATGGTATGTCAAGCAGCAGTATGCCAGTTACCTGCATATCACTACTGCTATTTTACCAACATGTGATAGGTGGCAGGAAGTGACCTACCCTTGACCCATTTGAGGCAATTATTGTCTGATCCGTGGTCATTTAAAAGCCACCTCCCATCACCAGTGGTATTGCTGATATTGCCCATGTCACATAGTGAAGATGCCAGGTGTACCTTGGCGACTTGGTTGCAGACCTGTCAAGCAACTTATTGTCCATGGAGGGCTTCTCTCTCAATACAGCAGACTACCTCCACATGGACTTACCCTGTTCTGGTCCTTTTCCACACTTCCTTCCCCATCCCCTGTTTGCTGGACCCTGTAAGAATGTCCCTGGTGAGTGTGTCCATCTTACCTTCAAGTCTAGCCACCTCAATGAGTTCTTATTGAATACTGACTGCACTCCCAACAGTGTCTACATCTGCCTCAGTTCCTGTTCGGATTGGAGAGCTGTTGGCTATTTGATAATTCCACTTAAAAATGCAAAACACAAAATTATTAATTTAATTAATGATATCTGCCTATTACAAGGGGTAACAACTTAATGATTATCCTAAATTGAATTTGCATATGTTGATTAGATTAATCAGCCAAAAGACACTATTTAGAATTTAATTATGAATTCTTCCTTTTATCAAACCTTTCAAGGGCATTGAGAACAACTAATTTTGATTTACACAATATTCACATGTATAGGAATACAAATTAACATATTCCTTCATAAGGTGCAATTAAAAAAAGCTTTCAGAAAGTGATACATTGAAATTCCAGTCAGCATGTTACAACGATTTTCAGGATCAGGGTTTGTGCCTGTTTCATTCCTGTGCAGATTCCAGTGGTACAGAGTTTGAAGAACAAGTCCTCCATCAATCTTGTCTGCCACTGAAGGTATTTGTTGTGGAAAGACTAAGAAAGGGGTATCAATAAATGTAATTTTGAAAGTATATTAGGTGGACTCCAGAAAATGCAAAATATGTTCAAATTTATAGAGTCATAGAATCATAAATGTATCTGAATTCAAGATAAAACCAACTTTCACAGTAGTTCTGCTTTTACTCAGCATTCATGTGTTTTTACTTCTAAATGTTTCTTAGTACATCTGGTCAGTTTGGATTAATGTGGGTTTGAGTGTATAGAATATATTTTAATGTCAACCAGCATGTGTGATGAACTCCAGTCTAATTAGCAACATCTAATTTTGTTTTTAAACAGACAGCGGATGCAACAATCAGCTATGTATGAGCTATGTCAAGGGATGCAAAGTATCAGCATAGAATTTGTACGCCTCCAGTTGACTTATGAGGAGTTCCTGTGCATGAAAGCTCTTCTCCTGCTTGGCACAAGTAAGTTTCACATCCACATTAGCACTATTAAGGATGGGGCTTGTACATTATAGAATAAGAGTTCTTTGTTGAGTTTTTAAGCTGAAAATCCAAATCTGTTTCAATAATTGATTGTTTGCAAGGCTATCCTCCCAAGTGTTTGTACCTACAGTAGCTGAGAGATGAATCCTCAAGAAATATGTATCAAAACTGTATGAAGAAACTTCACTAATTTGTTGGCTGGATGAGTTGCAGTTAGTCTGAAGCCTTTCTAGTCACACAATGGCATCATTAGAAAGGAGGACGTGTGGTTCAGTGGTAATATCCCACCCTCTAAGCTCCAAATTCATGACACCAGGATGTGATGGTCAAGGAAAATGCATTCATAACCCAGCCAAACAGGTTGAATATCAATTTGTAAATTCTTCCAACATGTACCAGTTGCAAGAAATAAGAATGAGAGAAAGGAAGAATGTTGGTTAAATATGAATGGAAAGAAAATTGGAACCTGTACCATCACTAAGGAGAAAGTGAGGTCTGCAGATGCTGGAGATCAGAGCTGGAAATGTGTTGCTGGAAAAGCGCAGCAGGTCAGGCAGCATCCAGGCATGCTGAAGAAGGGCTTATGCCCGAAACGTCGATTCTCCTGTTCCCTGGATGCTGCCTGACCTGCTGCGCTTTTCCAGCAACACATTTCCAGCTCTGTACCATCACTAGTCTTGGCTCCGGTCTACAGCATGGAGGTAAAAGTCCACATTGCTGCAATTACTCAGACTCCATTGGGGAGCAAGTGGCCTCTTAGTGAATTGTCTGGTGTGGATCAAACTAATGTGAACAGTGTGGGGTTTGATTTCTATTCCGGCTGAGGTGGATTTAGGACCTCCATCCTTACCCTACCTATGCTGAAGATTGTGACATTGTGTATTGGACCTACTTTCAGGTAGAGTATTGAAGAAGAAGTATAGGAAACCTTAGAATCTAGAAAGAAAGTGTGAATCAAAGAGTGGAGCTGAGAAGCAGACTCAAACTTTTTTTTTTAATCTTTCAGAGAGGGACAGAGAAACTCTGCAAAGTAACTTATAAAAGAAAGAAAGAAAGCAGAAAAGGTGCTCATTGTAAACATGTAGTTTTAACACTCGATTTAGCAAGTGGGAGAAACGCAATACATCATTCTTTCTTCCCTCTTGTTTTTCTCTACTGCTAAAGTTGCATAAAAGAAACTGGAAGACTGCTTGCTACTAACATCCCAAGTAGAGTCTCTATTACAGTACTATTATAGTAATTGGGAATGAAGATAGATGTTAGATGAAACCACCAAGCCTTCAAATTTGAACCACATTTGAAACAATTAAGTGCTACAGCAAACGTACATTATGATTAAGACTTTGTGAAATGGATCGTGGGAAATTAAGAGGGTTCAGTGGGTTGTGTACTTTTGTCAGTCATGATCACAAATCAATGCATTATTCTGCATATATAGGAATTAATAAATCAGGTCATTAAACCAGAGTTAAAACCACTGTGCTTTGCTCTAATGATTGGATGACTGGAGTGGCCGCTGTTAAGGGCATTCATACCTATGGCTTGATATTTACAGGATTGCAGGTAGGAAGTCCATGCATCATGCTGTTCCTGATGTGTACTGCAATTTTACCATTGGTATGGAAGGTTTTGGGCAGATCACTTGCTCGAGGGCAAACTGATGCCTTTAAATACCGAACAGTCAAGGGCCTTCTCCCACAGTTGCTGCAATTACCTTGTTAAAAAACCTTGAGCCTTGGTGCCCAAGAGGTTGCTGGGCTCATTGATGTATTCATGTGAACCCCTCCCAAAGTGTGATTTCTACCCTGTTCTCCTCATCCCCTCACCACCATCCTCCACCCCTCCTCAACCTACTCCTGCAAATCCCTAAAGTGGGATTTCAGCCTAGGGAAGGGAGAACTTCCCACCTGAAGCTATTTGGACTGTAGACCGTTCAGTGCTGGTGAGGCAAGCCAAACCAGTAGAAGTGGACTTGCCACTGATGTTTGGGATTTCAACCCCAGTGAAAAATTTTGCCATGTATCCTACCAGAAAGCAGAACCCTCTGCAAGAAAGGGATCCGAGTAAACTTAAACCATTCTTAAGGAACGAGGACTACGGAGGTCATTCTGTTGTCTAATGCAAAACATATATCAGAAGCGTTTAAAGTCCAGACTGTCAATATTGCTTTCTTGTGTGAAATGCATAAATCAAGTTACAGATTTCTATAAGAGACTGCAGATCCCTCAACACATGAAACCCTCTACATTATGTACAATCATTTTTGTAATGCTTCACACCTTAAGCAGTTGCAATATAGTTGACTGTTTTGGTGATACATGGATGAATAGTGAATTTTATTCAGAATGTGTAGTTCAGTTTCAAAATCCTTACCAGTACATAAGAAAAAATTGCATCTATGTTTTCAAAGAAAATGAGCCAAATTAACAGTTTTATGCTAATAATGTGTGAATGACATCATGAGGGATGGGGTTGAAGTATCTGCACAGGCACCCCTGAAGAATAAGTCAGAGATTTTCCATTTTGCAACCTAAGTGTCAAAGCAGCTGGATTTAGTGGCAACTGACTCTCTGCCTCCGCAATGGGAAAGCTTTCTGAATGGATCTCCAATCAGCTGGCCAGAAAGCTCCTTGGTGAATTGTGAGTCTCAACATTTAAGTTTCGGTTCAGGAACAAAGGTACAGCAGTGTCTGGGTCCTAGAAATCCTGGCTGGGGATCTCGTCGTCGGGTGATCTAATGACAAGAGGGTGAGTCATTTTTATTTTGGGTCTTACAGAGTGGGGTCAATGGAAGAGGAGGAGAGGAGGCAGAGGCTGTGTGGTGTTTTTCAGCAGCCACCCCTTTGACCTGATTGCCACCAGATTAGGGCAGCTGGAGGCCCCAGTCCCATACTGGCCAGTTGCCCTGTCTGCTTTTAATTGGGCTGTTGGTGATCTGAGCCCTTGGAGTACCTGTTAATTGACAACTTAAGGCTCTTTTTGCTAAACAATCAAGGTCACCAATAGACTATCTCACCCAGCATTAATTGATGAGAAGGGGGTGAGTGCCTCTCACTCAATTATTTGCCCTTCTTGACACCATCCTCACCTTCTCCAGGGATGCGAAAATTTGTGTCCCTAGCTTGCAAAATTCAGAAGCATGCCACCATTGGTCTATATCTGTACTAAAGCCTCTCACGTGAGGAGTGGACGGAGCAGTTGAAAATTCACTAGCAAGATCCATGACATTTGACTTAAACATAAAAATCACCAAGTAAATGGGTATGTAGCCCACTGTATTCTACATAAATAATTTAAAAGAAAATGTGGAGGGGGACGGTGGTTAGGTAAGTAAGTTTGCAGATTGGCCAGGTGGTTGACAGTAAGAAAGAAGGTCTTACATTAAGATAAAAGAATACAGATGGATTGGTCAGATGAGTTGATCAATGACAAATAGAATTTAACACTGTTACTTGGAAGATGATGTACTTTCGAAGATGCTGAAAATGTGTTGCTGGAAAAGCGCAGCAGGTCAGGCAGCATCCAAGGAGCAGGAGAATCGACGTTTCGGGCATGAGCCCTACTTCAGCATCTGCAGTCCTCACTTTCTCCTAGTACTTTCGAAGATGAACAAGTAAGGGAGTACACAATGAATGGCAGAACACGAGGAACTGCATAAGAACAGGGGAATCTTGGGGTGCTTTTCCACAGATCTCTGAAGGGGGCAGAACAAGTTAATAGGGTAGTTGTAGCAGTTTTCTGTTTCTCGCTAATTAAATCTCATACGCAGGCCTTGAGTAATTGACACGTTTATTCATGATATCATGGGAAGGGAGTAGTGACCACTCAGCATGACTGGACCGTGACCTCTCCGCCAAGGTACAGGGTTTCACAGATTATCTAGAATTACAAATGACTGACCGTTAATTACAGAACATTGCATGTCTAGCAACATTAGGCAGTCTAACATTAGGTGGTCACGTAGCACAGTTTGCAGAAATTAGTAGTTGATAAACAGTGGCGTGGTTCTAACAGAGCTCCCATATAGAGAGAGAGAGAGAGAAACGTATCAGTGGGTGAGAAGAGACAGCAGCAAAGTCAGCAAAAGAATTCTCATAAACAACTTCAGTTAGAAAACAACTCAGCTAAAAAAATGGTTCCCTCCGAGGACAGCCCAGTCAGGGTCCTAAAAATGGTTTCCACTGTAGTTAAGGAGGAATAAGGGACATTTGCCTTTATCAGTTGGTGCGATAGATTATAAAAGCAGGAAGGTTATGCTGAAGTTGTAAGCACTTTGGTTAGGCCACAGTAGGAGTACTGTGTGCAGTTCTGATCACTACATTATAGGAAGAATGTGACTGCACTGGATGGGGTGCAGAGAGATTCACCAGTATGCTGCCTGGGATGAAGCAGTTTAGCTATGAAGACAGATTGGATAAGTTTGGGTTGTTTTCCTTAGAGCGCAGAGTAATTAAAGAGGACTTGATTGAGTTATATAAGATAAAGAGGGACATAAACAGAATGGATAGGAAGCAGATCTTCCCCTTCGTTGAAGGACCAATAACAAAGTAATGTCATTTTAAGGTAAAAGTTAGGAGATTTGGAGTAGATTTGAAGAAAAATGTTTCCATCCAAAGGGGTGATGCGAATTTGAAATGTGCTATCTGGCAGGATAGTTGAGGTGGAAAACCTCACAACCTTTAAAACGTGCTCGAGTGAACACTTGAAACATTGTAACATTCAAGGTTATGGGCCATGTACCGCTATGTGGACTAGTGTATATTTAGAAAGTTTTTGTCAGTGTGGACTTAGTGGGCTGAAGGGCCACTTCTGTACTGTATGATTCTCTGATTCTATATGCCCTACTACCCCACTGAAATTACTTGTCTGCAACACAAGCTTTTGCACAATAGCTTAACTGATACCTGTGGGCAGTGTTATTGCTAAGTAGTTTTGGGGCTTCCAAAATCCAGAACTGCAATTGGAAATGGCCAATGAGGAGGACATTCAAATTCTCCATAGGGGTCACAAAAACAATCCCAACCTCCGAAGTGCTGCCTAAGTTATCGTGATCCAAGGGCCTCCCAAAGCATGCAAAGGCCATACAAAGTCAGCAAATTAGATGAAATTAACTTTTGTAGTCAAAGTTTTCATGGTGTCAGGTTTCCTAATTCCCATTATCACCTTGTTTGTTCTGGGACAAAAGTCTGGCCCAGAGTTTTTGAGGCAAAGGTCTTGGGGAAAGAAATACAGAGTATATAGCCGAGGAGTCTGATGGCGAAGTTCGGACATATGCACAGGCGATTACAGACAGAAAGATGAAGAACTCAGTTGGAGGAGCTGTAGTACTTGAGGATAAATATTTAGAGAGAGGCAAGACCATCAACGAGTTTAAATAGGCAAAAAAAAGTTGAAGGGCAGTAGGTGGTATTTTTAAAGGTAAAGGGGTGACTATTGCATTTTTGGAAGGGAGTTGCCCAGTGGCTAAATAGGGAAAGCCATTTATAATGGCAGGTAGTGTCAGGGCTAGGATGGGAAATCAGATGGTAAGAAATATATGGAGGAGGGGTTACAGGATCTGATGGAAAAGATAAGCTCAGAGATGGCATGTGAGGCAATAGAAGATCAACAGGTACGGTGAGGGTTTTGGGCTAGAATGGGAGCTGAGGAGAATGAATACTTGTCGGAAAGGACATTTGTTGAAAACAATTAAATTGATGATCCCTATCTTAATGAAAACATGTTCTTGTCATATTGCTAAATTTAAGGTAGAAAATCAGTGGAGAAAGGTTTAAGAAACAGTTGCTGATGGTCAAAGGTAACTGAGGATTGTCTTTCTTCCCAGAATGATCTTAGAGGCTCTTTTCATTAAATTTGGTCCCGTCAGATCTGGCAGCCAGTTGTTTGTCACATATGCCTAAATCTGTTTATTTGAACCTGTAGGTTATGCTGGGAAGTACTATGAATGTTTTACAGGAACATTGGCATCAATCTTATAAAATTAGCTGAACAATTAATAATAGCGGCAATTTTGTGGCAAATAATATTGCAAAGGTTAGAATTAGAAGGAATAATAAATTGGCCCTAGTTCTAAAATTCTGACAGCTTCAATACATAGTGTTGCCACAAGCTTTGAAATACCAATTAAACCAGCTATTTCTTCTGAAGGGAAGAGATCTAATCCAGTTACCTTCAAGAAAACTGCTAGTTACATGGTGTACTCTGTAAGGTGTACGTCATATTTGAAGTTGGCTTTAATGTGTGCCATCAAACTGATTTCGGAACATCGAATATTACAGCCCAGTTCAGCCTGTCCATGGCAAACTCTCTTCAAAGAGAAATTTAGAAGTTCAGCTGCCCAGTCGTTTCCCATTAGCCATTCGAATGACATTTCCTTGGTTTGGAAAGCCTTGATTAAATTTAATGAGGCTGAAAAATCTCTAGAATTACAATAGCAATAGATTCTATATTGTAGTCTTTGTTATAGACCTTCTTTCGATTGTATGATGTTGTATTAGTGATTGTCTGAAGGTGTGCACTTGACAGCAATTCCCTGTTGCTACCAACACAAATCGAGACATTGTCCTCCATAAATAGATGAATGACACTAGGATCCAAAGGATGATAGTGTCCTGTGTAACTGAATATTCATTAGACTGTTGAATTAGAGTAACTAAACAGCAGTTGTTCAAGCAAACAACTTGTCGAAAGCTTCCCATCAACAAATAAACTTATCATCGACCTGGAAAAGAAGACATTGGATGCAAAACAGAGGAAGAAACAAATATCTTATTCCAACAATTAGGACAATATAACAGGTAAATTGAATTTCCACTTGCATTTTAGAAATCCTTACACAAAGATGTGTATAAATTTAGTATATATACAATTCTCTTCTCCATAATCAGAAATAATTATTGAAAGAACAGCTGTTACAACTTTCAGAATTCTCCAGTATATCCCTGCAGTACTTGCAATGAAATTTCTTCCAATATTGGACAATACCTACCACATCAAAAAACTTGAACAAAACTAATATGGATTCAAAGCAATTACCATAATAGCATGTCCTATGTACGAATTACAACGCTTCATTCTATTTGCTGGTGTCCAGGTTCACTGCTGAAACTTGAAAGCAAATAACATGAGAAGGGTATTAGAAAAAAATTGTACTGTGAATTAGAAACTACTTTCACCACAACTGAAATGGAATCTGATTTTAGAATCATGTGGAAAAGCCTTTTGAAAATCAGAAAAAGTCTGAATGGTAGTGACTTGGAGGGGTGAATAAGTGTTGTTGGGTTTGTACTAGTGTAGCATATTGACTATAGATAAAGGAGCAGAATGAGACCAATTGGCCCATTGAGACTACTGCACCAATTGATCATGGCTGATACGTTTCTCAACCCTCACAATCCTGTCTTAAATACATTTGATGACTAGCAATGAGTTCCATAGATTAACCACTGTCTGGCTGAAGAAATTCCTCCTTATCTCAGATGGGATGGCATGGTGGCTCAGTGGTTAACCCAGGTTCGATTCCACCATTGGGTGACTGTGTGGAGTTTGCACAGTTTCCCCTTGTCTGCATGAGTTTCTGCTGGGTGCTCTGGTTTCCTTCCACAGTCCAAAGTTAGGTGGATTGGCCATGTTTATTGCCCATAGAACATAGAACATAGAACATTTCAGCACATTACAGGCCTTTGACCCTCAATGTTGCGCCAATCTGTGAAACCAATTTGAAACCCATTTAACCTACACTATTCCATTTTCATCCATATCTCTATCCAATGACCATTTAAATGCTCTTAAAGTTGGCAAGTCTACTACTGTTGCAGGCAAGCCGTTCTACGCCCCTACTAATCTCTGAGTAGAGAAGCTACCTCTGATATCTGTCCTATATCTGCCACCCCTCAATTTAAAGCTATGTCCCCTCGTGCTAGCCATCACCATCCGGGGAAAAAGGCTTTAACTGTCCACCCTATCTAACTCTCTGGTTATCTTATATGTCTCAATTAAGTCACCTCTCAACGTTCTTCTCTCTAACGAAAACAGCCTCAAGTCCCTCACCCTTTCTTCATAAGATCTTCCCTCCATACCAGGCAACATCCTAGTAAATCTCCTCTGAACCCTTTCCAAAGCTTCAACATCCTTCCGATAATGCAGTGGCCAGAACTGTATGCAATACCCCAGAGTTTTGTACAGCTTAGTGTCCAACGATGTTTAGATTAGGTGCATTGGCCATGGTGGGGGTGTAAGGGAGAGGAATGGATCTGGGTGGGATGCTCTTCAGATGGTGGAATGCAGATTTGTCGGGCCAAATGGTCACTGTCGGGATTCTATATCATTCTATATCTCAGTTGTAAAGGGTCATCCTTTCATTCTGAGGGTGTTTGCTCAGATCCTAGTTTCTCTTCTATTAGTGGAAACATCATCTCCACATCCACTGTCTCTGGGCCTCTCAGTATTCTGTAAGCTTCAGTCAGATCCCCCCTCATCCTTCAAAACCCCATCGAGTATGGAACTAGAATCCTCAACAGCTCCTCTTTGACAAGCCCTTCACCCCCACGATCTTGCTCAACTGTCTCCAATGCCATCACATCTTTCCTTAGATACGGGGTTCAAAATTAAACCTGCATGTCACCTGAAGAGAATTCTGCTCTAGGACTCCTGTGTTTCTTTGTCCTTTAGATTTCTGAAGTCTTTCCCCATTTAGAAAATAGTCTAAGAAACAAGCAACTCTGCCATCTGTGCTCAGTCCAGTTATATCATAAGAAAATTAAGTCTGTCAGTGTGCACCTAGGGATTACCAGACTACACTGGCGGATACAATTGTTTGGATTAATACATACCATTTTCCAATACGCTCCAGGGTATTTGTGAGATTGTGGAAGGCTGAGTTTCTGTTTCAAATGGTTTGCATGTTCTTTAGTTTGCTGCTGCAGCTCCTGCATATATATGATATATCTCAATAAGATTGTATAAAAGCATGTTCCCAGTGTATAATTTCAACGGGTATCATTCACGCCCTTGGTGTGAGAATTTGACATTGGCCTGTGTCTCATCACACTACTCTTCTGAGATAATTATAGCACATGGAATAAGTGCATTGCATGCTCTGGAAATGTGAAGAATTTATCCTCACATCAGAGAGGCACCGACTAGATTATGAACTTTAAAAATAGCTGAAGAACGGCAGACTTAACTCATAGCAATGAATGAGTTTGCACTTAGTTGATAGCAACCTGTTTAACCTGAGCATGTAAACAATTGTGTTACTTTAAAAATTGTTGCTGAAAGGGAAGATTTTCTTTGGCAATAAATTGCATTTTGCATTTAACAAACTGCTAAAACTCCGGGTGTATACTTTCTTTCCTGGTTCGTTCCCCGGTTGGGCGACACGGTGACACAGTGGTTAGCACTGCTGCCACACAGCGCCAGAGACCTGGGTTCAATTCTCGCCTCGGGCAACTGTCTGTGTGGAGTTTGCACATTCTCCCCGTGTCTGCGTGGGTTTCCTCCGGGTGCTCCGGTTTCCTCCCACAGTCCAAAGATGTGCAGGTAGGGTGATTTGGCCATGGTAAATTGCCCATAGTGTTAGGTGAAGGGGTAAATGTAGGGGAATGGGTCTGGGTGGGTTGCTCTTCATAGGGTCGGTGTGGACTTGTTGGGCCAAAGGGCCTGTTTCCACACTGTAAGTAATCTAAAAACCAAAGTTGCTTTCTTATCATGCACTGAGGCTAAACAAAAGGTTTAGTTCTGGTACTTTGGGGGTCCCGTTTTATGCTTTGACCTTTACTTATTTCACTTGTTTCCATACCATCCATTTCAAGTTCTAAGATTTTGTGCAGGGAGTAATGTATAAGTATGTGTAGAGGATTGGTTAGCAAACAGGAAACAGAGAGTAGGCTTAAATGCGCAATGGTTGGCCATAGGAATTATTGCTGGGCCTCACCTATATCCAATTCATATCAATGTTCTGGATGAAAGAACTGAGTGTATGGTTACTAAATTACTTGATGAACTAAAATAGATAAGAAAATAGGTTGTGAAGAGGACGTGAGGAGTCTGCAAAAGGATGTAAATAGATTGTATATTTAAGCAGTTAAGTAAGGTTACGTAGTTAACAAATTTTTTACAGATAAAGTATAAAGTAGGAAAATGTCCACCTTGACTAACAAGGGGCTCAAATGTTACTGGGCAAGGTGGGAATATGGAGTTGAGATCATAATCAAATCAGTCATGATCTTATTGATGGAGCAGGCTTTAGGAGCCAAATAATCTTCTCCTGATCATAATGTTCAGAGTATGTCACAAAATATCCAAATGAAGCACAACAGCAAATGCAAAATTGGATTAGGAAGGACTGAGGTTTCCACAGGTATGATTGGGTGCTTTACTAAGTCAGGAGCCTCATGCTTGTTTTAAGACACCATTCTCAAAATAGTATAAGGAAAATGGATTCCAGCAAATTAAACAGTGACCCTAAGAGACAGTACCCGGGATAAGGGCGTCGAGAGGGATGGTGCTTGGGGCTTATTGGTTCCCAACCATTTCCTTTCCAACCTCGTTCCCCCCCCCCCGAAACAGCACCACCAACCCTGTGTTCATGTTGAGGGATCAAGGCGGGCTTCTGGGACCAGGCAAGATGCCTCCATAGGTCTGTGTTTCTATGTCCCATTCACCCTCCACCCTGGGACTTGTAATCCCTGAAGATTCCATACCCTCCATGCCAAGTTCCTTTTGGTTATTCATCCAGTACTAAACAATATAACCAGCTTTTTTTAGTGAAGCCATTGCCCTGGCTGTTATATTGAATTTGTATTAAGATTGGAATCTCTTTCGGGGTAGAAGTGACCTGTACAAGAAGGACGGATTGCACCTAAATTGGAAGGGGACTAATATACTGGCAGGGAGATTTGCTAGAGCTGCTCGGGCGGATTTAAACTAGTAAGGTGGGAGGGGTGGGACCCAGGGAGATAGTGAGGAAAGAGATCAATCTGAGACGGGTACAGTTGAGAACAGAAGTGAGTCAAACAGTCAGGGCAGGCAGGGACAAGGTAGGACAAATAAATTAAACTGCATTTATTTCAATGCAAGGGGCCTAACAGGGAAGGCAGGTGAACTCAGGGCATGGTTAAGAACATGGGACTGGGATATCATAGCAATTACAGAGACATGGCTCAGGGATGAGCAGGACTGGCAGCTTAATGTTTCAGGATACAAATGCTACAGGAAGGATAGAAAGGGAGGCAAGAGAGGAGGGGGAGTGGCATTTTTGATAAGGGATAGCATTATAGCTGTGCTGAGGGAGGATATTCCCAGAAATACATCCAGGGAAGTTATTTGGGTGGAACTGAGAAATAAGAAAGAGATGATAACCTTATTGGGATTGTATTATAGACTCCCTAATAGTCAGAGGGAAATTGAGAAACAAACTTGTAAGGAGATCTCAGCTATCTTCAGTAAGGTTCCCCATGGGAGACTGATTAGCAAGGTTAGATCTCATGGATACAGTGTGAACTAGCCATTTGGATACAGAACTGGCTCAAAGGTAGAAGACAGAGGGTGGTGGTGGAGGGTTATTTTTCAGACTGGAGGCCTATGATCAGTGGACTGCCACAAGGATCGGTGCTGGGTCCCCTACTTTTTGTCATTTAAATAAATGATTTGGATGCAAGCATAAGAAATACAGTTAGTAAGTTTGCAGATGACATCAAAATTGGATGTGTAGTCGACAGCGAAGAGGGTTACCTCAGATTACACCAGGATCTTGACCAGATGGGTCAATGGGCTGAGAAGTGGCAGATGGAGTTTAATTCAGATAAATGCGACATGCTGCATTTTGGGAAAGCAAATCTTAGCAGGACTTATACACTTAATAGTAAGGTCCTAGGGAGTGTTGCTGAACAAAGAGACATTGGAGTGCAGGTTCATAGCTCCTTGAAAATGGAGTCACAGGTAGGTAGGATAGTGAAGAAGGCGTTTGGTATGCTTTCCTTTATTGGTCAGAGTATTGAGTACAGGAGTTGGGAGGTCATGTTGCGGCTGTGCAGGACATTGATTAGGCCACTGTTGGAATATTGCGTGCAATTCTGGTCTCCTTCCTATCGGAAAGTTGTTGTGAAACTTGAAAGGGTTCAGAAAAAATTTACAAGGATGTTGCCAGGGTTGGAGGATTTGAGCTATAGGGAGAGGCTGAACAGGCTGGGGCTGTTTTCCCTGGAGCGTCGGAGGCTGAGGGGTGACCTTATAGAGGTTTACAAAATTATGAGGGGCATGATTTTGTAAATAGGCAATCTTTTCCCTTGGGTGGGGGAGTCCAGAACTAGAGGGCATAGGTTTACGGTAAGAGAGGAAATATATAAAAGAGACCTACGGGGCAACTTTTTCACACAGAGAGTGGTACATGTATGGAATGAGCTGCCAGAGGAAGTGGTGGAGGCTGGTACAATTGCAACATTTAAGAGGTTTTTGGATGGGTATATGATTAGGAAGAGTTTGGAGGGATATGGGCCGGATGCTGGCAGGTGGACTAGATTGGGTTGGGATATCTGGTCGGCATGGACGGGTTGGACCGAAGGGTCTGTTTCCATGTTGTATATCTCTATGACTCTATCTCCAGGGGAACGTGAAGTGAAACTCCTTGATCACTCAGAGAAAGTGCAGTAGGTGTAACAACAGGAACCAAAGCCCTAACGTGCAGATCCGTTCAAAAATGGGATCCTGGACTCTGAAACTCATAAAGTGTATCAAATGTTCCTCTGGTCTAGACAACAGTGGATGAACTGAGAATGAACCTTGATAATGCATTTTAATGTTCAAACAATAAAGAATGATTAGACATATAGTTCTACTGTTTTGATCAATACCACACTCCTGCTTCTACTATAAATTAGCACACTGCACAGATGAAGAAGCAGCGCTTCGAAAGCTAGTGTCTCCAAATAAACTTGTTGAACTATAACCTAGTGTTGTGTGATAATTAACTATGTCCACCCCAGTCTAACACCAGCACCTCCAAATCAGATACACACGGGCTGTGAAATTGATCCTCAAAAGCAAATGATCATAACAACCAAACTGCTAAAACTAAATAGTGCATTTTTTTGTGTGGAAGTTGTCAATGTTCATGAGAACACATAAGGAAGCTTGAAATGTGTCTGTTGATCTGCATTTCACATAAGACAGAATATCTGCTTTGTGACATGTACATTTACCCCATTGCCAAATGTAGGCAGCTGTATTTTCTTTTCTTTGGATCTAAGAAATTACAGCTGCCTACATTTGGCAATGGGGTAAATGTACATGTCACAAAGCAGATATTCTGTCCATATGTGGAATGCAGAAGATCAATGACTGCAAACCATGAAGAAAAGATTCATCAGGATTGCAAACTGTTGAAAAACTAGCAGATTAAGCAAGAAGCAGGAGAACAAGATGAAAGTTTATAGAAAGAAGAGGAGCAACAGAACAAATGCAAAATAGACCAGGAGAGGATTATAGGAATAAGCAATCATTTCCATTTATTTATCTTTGTGTTGTGATTGATGATTGTTTAGAAGTAAATTGAATTTATGATAGCTTTCTGACCGAGTAACTGATGATGGCCTCATCTAATAAGACCATTAGATACAGTGTGATTTTTTAAAACAAATTTATACTCAGAAAATGATGTGCAGCAAACATCCAAAATATAGGCTGGCTGCAAGTAAGACTTTTCTCCAGGAGAGAAAATTTGGATAATTCCCCCTTCTCCTTGCTCTCACTGTTGTAAACACCTCATTAGTAAGAGAAGTTCCACATTTTCCAGAAAAAGTCGTACATTAGGGGAATGCAGGTTGGCGATAGGTTCCCAATTCTCTGGCCAAGTCTGCATTCTGCAAGCATGAATGTCTGCGAGGAACACAGAATCAAGGAATGTCCCAGTTGAGAACAAAGATTTTAACTGTTAGCAATGAGTAGCAGCAGGTTGTCCTCTTGTCACATGCCTTGCTTGCTTTCCTTATCCCTATAAAATGGGCTTCAGGATCTTCTTCCTGGCAGGGAACAAATTGAGCCCATAGTGTTTCAAACTCAAAACAATTCCAGGACAAAACGTAATCTGAAAAACTACTGATGCTGAATTCACAAGTGCACAGTTAGAAATCAATATCAATATTATCGCAGAGCATCCTCAATTTCATTAGATTCAAGTCCTGTGGACAGTATATATTGCACTTAGATCCAAAGAAAAGTATTACAGCTGCCTACATTTGGCAATGGGGTAAATATACATGTCACAAAGCAGATATTCTGTCTGTAGTTTAATAATGAATACTAGATCATATCATATCTAGAAAACATAAATAGGAGAGTAAATCACCCTTACAGCAGTGGAGTTTTCATTGCCTAAACTCCTCAAACCCAATTATAACATTTCTGATAATTGTACACAGAATCAAATCAAACCTTGATAATGGTTTACCAAGTCTAACAATAATGTTATTAAAAAAGTAAAATACTGCCAATGCTGGAAATCTGAAACAAATGGTTGGAAGAAAGTCTGGCAGCATCTATGGAGAGAGGAACAGAGTTAATGTCTTGAGTCCAATATGACTCTAAGAGACAAAGACTGTTGTGGTCTCAAAAATGCAAACTCTGTCTCTCTCTCTTTCTCTCTCTCCCTCCCCCCCCCCCCCCCCCCCCCCTCCCCCCAAGAAGCTGGTAGACCTACTGTTTATCACCAGCATTTTTTGTGTCTGTTTAACAATAGTCATACCCTCGTTAATTTTTCTCCACCAACCCCTTCCCCCCCCCCCCCCACCCCCTTACAAATTTATATTTTCTGCAGTGATCAGACTGAGTTACAATTTTCTCAAGTCACCCGACTATGAACTGACAATACCTAACTTACTCCATGATCTCAAAACATTGAATATAGTGAGGGAGTTTCATCTGAACACTCTCATAATGCAGAGAACCATTAGCACTGCAACAGGCTATTCCAAATAAATCTGTGGCAATGCTCTAGTTCCACATGTCTCATTATAAGGATTACTTTTGGAAAAATAATGAATCGGAGACCTTTGACAACTTTAAATATTCAGCTAACTAAATCAATTCAGCAAACTTGTATGCCAGTGTTGCCCTTCTTGATTTGCTGATCATTTCCTAGATAATATACTTAATACCATGGAAAGCTCTGCACTACACAATTAGTTATTTTATTTATCAGATGTTAGCCCTGTTATATTAAACCTTTTCCTCCTTAAAAGCTTAATTTATGAACATTTACAAAGAAAGACAATGTGTTCAAGTGAAGACACTCTTCAAGCAAGCCACTGCTTGGAATTGTGGTTCTTAATCAAAAATGAGTGAAAACCTTTGCACTAAGGTATGCAGTCCAAATGTTCTCATTTTGTTTCCTCAACCAGCTGATCACAGCTAGATAACTGGGACACCTTTTTAACCTCACTGCCTCTGGATTACAGAGAAGAGGATTGATCATGCTCTTGACCATTATCCAGTGATTCTTGACAGAGATATGAAGGAGGACAGGATTGCAATTAACTGTGATGATCTCTGTGGTGGAATACTGTGTCAGTGATCACTGTCTTGAAGAATGGCTAAAAGCATGAGATACTGGAAAGTTCCAGCATTTGTATACCAATCCTCTATCATG
This sequence comes from Chiloscyllium plagiosum, assembly GCF_037043375.1. Taxonomy (NCBI): domain Eukaryota; kingdom Metazoa; phylum Chordata; class Chondrichthyes; order Orectolobiformes; family Hemiscylliidae; genus Chiloscyllium; species Chiloscyllium plagiosum. Next base: position 7,073,705 of record NW_028270139.1, read on the forward strand.
AAGAGAGGAAAGGAGGGAAAATGAAAGTAAAAAATAATGTAATCTGGAATCAACCTAAAAGTAAAAGGAAAATCAATCCAATGCACAACCAAATAACTGGCTATAGATTCACCCGTAATGGAGGCTGGTAAGACTGATACATACGCAGTGTTTCCCCATTTAAAGTGCTTTCTCAGAACATATTTTCACTTCAGAGCAGTCTTCATGCAGTGAAACCTTTTAGAATAGTGCTGCCAACCATGACCTTACATTTCAGAATAGTGTGGTTGACAGGCCTTATAGTGGACTGCGTGGACTGCCTCTGTTGTTATATCCCTATGTTCCAGTATGCCTTGGTGGCACAATGAGTCATTCCAACTTGTCCTGCTGAGAGGTGATTCATCCCTAGCTTGTACTGATTGGACAGAGGCCAATTCCTAGTTTCTGCTGATGGAATGAGAATGGATCCCATATTATCCCAGTAGGGCTGATTCCTGATATGTTAGGTATGTTAAACAAATGACAGATGTGATAGAATCAGGGTTCCATCAATTCACAAAGCTGTCAGTCACTCCTTTGTAAATCTAAATTTATTCATGTTCAGAATTTTTGGAGCATTTTTGTGGATGCTTACCGTATTAGAAAATAAATCAAGAATTCTAGGAAGTCTCCCATTGTTGGCACTTTTGCATCTTTTAAGTTAGAGGCAAGATTTAGAAATTGCTTTGAAAATTTGTGGAAGTATTAGAAAATTCTTGGAAGATCTGCCTAATGCTGTTATACCGATCTATCTCTCCAAGAACTGAACAGTTTGCATTTCTTCTTGTTACTACTGAATGAATCACCATCGAAAAGGGGATCACAGAATCTTTGATTATGCAACAGAATTACACTGTCTAAATAAACATGATAGTCTGGAAAACTCACCATCAATCAATAACTCAGCACTGGTGTTTTATCAGTGAAAACCTTAAACATTAAAATTCAGTGTCTAGCCTCTTGTTTTTTTTTGTTGATCTAAGAGTAGCAATGTAATGGGATTTGTTAGGAGTTAAGTGAATTTTAAGTTTTTGAAAAATGATGCACTAATTGGCAGAATGTTTGTATTTGCATTACACAGTTCCAAAAGATGGCCTGAAAAGTCAAACTGCATTTGACGAAATGAGATTGAACTATATCAAGGAGTTGAGGAGAGTTATAGCAAGAAATGAAAATAATTGTGGACAAAACTGGCAACGGTTTTATCAGTTGACCAAAGTCCTTGACAGTATGCATGAGGTAAGTTTTAAGAAAATATCACTGTCTAACTATACATATTACCAAACATTTCTGAGCCTTGGGCTAAATTTTGTTTTTGCAGCAAATGTTGAGACCAACATTAAAAAGATATTCACTGAGAGTGAGATTTAACCTGAGATCACTAAGTTGTTACAGCTAGCAGGGATAGTGCAATGAAAATGAAACTAATCCTGGGATTGTCATGACATTTAGAAATTATAGTAAGTACACAGAATTCCACAATTTACTTGTCTTTTAGACCCAGGTTAACAGGAAGTAGATTTTTTTACTTAACAAGAATGACTGTTTATGACAAATAAACAGATTCAAGCCACAGTTAAACAGTTACAAGCTATTGACATAATAACTAAGAGTTAAAACCCTAGCCCCAGTATAAACTCCTTTCTAAGAATACATACAGACAGACCTTTTACATAGAGGGAAAGATTAAGACTAGCAGTTCAGTGGTCCCTGTTCACACAGTTTGCTAAGATAATTCTTGTCCTCATCAGAAAGCTGCCTGTCTGTGTTCCTTCTCCAGATACTTTCATCAGTTTGCAGGAGGCACAGGGTGACTGGTTCCCATTTATAAAGATCTTGAACTTGTGAATTAAAAGTCACATCTTACAGCAACCAAAAGGTGGAAATAAACTGGCTAACTTAGGGCTTAATGCTTTTTAATGCAGAGCACGAGCAACTTTTTATGCTGTGGAGATCTTATGATTTCTGCTAAAACATTCATACCTCCAAGCTGGTTGGCTAACTGTGAGCCAATCATATTGTTGTTGATAGGCAGAAGGCCTTTGTCATTAATAACTGGTCACTAGTGCAAGACCAGTCAGTTACTTACTGCCAGCCAAAGCTTTACCATAGCTCTATTCATACTCACCTCTTGGTTTCAGCTAATCTGCAAACCAGGTTTCCACCTCAGTTTGAACAAACAGCTATGTAAACAATACTTACAATGATGTCAGGTTACTTGTTTTTAAAAAGTGAAGCAATCCTTCAATCTTTTTCATTTTTAAGACAGTTCTTTTCCCAATTCAGTACACAGTCAAAAATACAGAAAATCAAAATACAGCCTTTTACATTGTCATAAGTTGCTCAAACTAAATTGGTTTTAAATTGCCCGTGGTGGCCAAATTATCAAGTGATGGCTTCTTGCAATATCAGTCATGACTATTTAAAGAACAGCATCAGTGAATAAAGCAAATAAAAATCTTTAAGCAGTAAATGGCTTTTAGAGATCCTGATGAGATAACATCAATATTTTCACTAAAAGATGTATTAATAATCACTGGCTCATGAAATCCCTTGCTGGTTTGTGTTCAGTTTTCTTGTTAGACTGTGATCACTTGGCCTGATGTTTGACAATTGGCATAATGAATCTGCATACTTTGGTACCTGGCTTCCTGCACAGAGGAGGTGAAAAGGCAAACATATTGTTTGGGTAGTAAAAGGACAGGCAGGGGCATTTTTGTTGCCTCATTCATTCTGAGCTTTACAGCATTTTGGTGTTTGTCCTCAAGATTGTTGCTGAAAGAACTGACTAACTATGATGTCCCTTTGCAACTTTCAGCTACTCACAGTGTGCACATTGTGATAAAGTGGAGGTTGACCCCACCCCCCCAAGAATCAAAACCGATACACCTAAAGAGGAGCACCTCACCCTATAATCTGCAAAAAGAGTGTGAAAAGTGATGTAACCTGCTTTCTAGCAACTTCTAGTGGTTAAGTAAAATAAATCCCTGACATTCACTTCAAAATCAACAAGTAATAACTTATTTATCTAACTCTAACAATGAACAAATTAACTAAACAATTAACAAACCAAATAAATCTCATCTAACTACAAACTATTCCTGAATAAAACAAGTTGGTATGCTGTTCTAATAAGTACAATTCCCACTCATATAACAAAAAAAAACTAGTCTCGAAATCTCAAGAGAGAGAGAGAGAGAGAGCACTGAGGGCTGTTAGCTCTGGCAGATGGCAGTTCACCCTGGGATCTTGTCCCAGGGTGAACTGCCATCTGCCTCCTTGTATACCCTTGATAACATATCAATATTTCTTACAATAGGATTGGTCCTATGTTGTCAAAACCATCAGATTTAAATTTAATTGATTTTTGGTATCTAAGTGCCTGGTTCAAACTGAGTGGCTAAATTCAAAAAACCTGTTGTCTCAATAAAAACTGCTGCTTGACCTACTAGCTTGTATTGAAAGACAGTACAATGTTGCAGTTCGGACTCTCAGTGCACCAGCACACGCCCAACCTGCTGCTCACAGACATCCATTTTAATCTTTACACATTCAAAAAACACCATCTTTTAAAGAGACCATGCAATGCTTCCCCTCCTAGCATTTTACACTTTTACACACAGCAAATTCTAACTTCCTGTCTCACAATCTGCAATTATTCTACCCAACTTCACAACAACATTAGCATGATTTCTTTGTGTCTTTTCATAGATTCAGGCAAACATCCTAAACATTACAGTGTGGAGCAGTTTGAAAACATTATCCCTCTATTTTAGAATTGTTTCTGAGGTGTCATATTTTGGATAGAAACCTTAATTTCTAAAAACAAAAAATTTATTTTGAGGTGTGATATTTGGATCTTGGCTGAATGTGGCAGGGCGGCTCCCTATTGGAGTTGATTCTGTTGCATAATGCACTTTCCATCACCTATTACCCTGCCCTGGCATAATACAGACCAATCTTCACATTAGATCTAGATATCATAGGTTCGAATTGAATTGGAAAGAATGAGCCTTTACATGCAACTGAAGTTGAACTGGTCAAATTCACAAACTGAACATGTATTCTCAACAATCACTGTGGAAACTGTCTGTGAAAAAGGAATGCAAACATAGATTGAATTTAACATGATGAATATTTGCAAGAAAAATGTCGTCCAATTTCAACATTAAATGTCTCATTTCATGTACTGTACAGAAATGTTTTTGTTCCAGTGAGTCAGAAAACTCCAAACTATAGTGTAAAAAAACCTAGTCAACACAACAGAATCTAATTTTCTCAAAATCGTTTGATTATTACAATAGAGTTAAGTCAAAGGCCAGATTAAAATTTGTCATTTTCCGTAAAGCTTTGGTTACAAAATTTGACAAGGCCAGAAAAGGGGCAAGCAAATCACAATATGCAATTAACTTAGGTGTAACTGATGAAAGCAGCATGCAAACATGTATTATTGGAGCATGCACCAGAACGAAGCATATTGTTGAGTGGCTGCCTATCTGATCAAACCGTGAAAGGCTGGAACTTAAGCCAGCTTTCACCAACTAAAGAGCAGGTTATTTCTGCTTGATTCATAGAGCAGAGCTCTGTATTTTTAAAAAAACACTGAATCATGGCAAGGTTGGTCATCCAGATTTTTTGGTGCTACACTGGAAATCTTGTGAAGGAGCTGCTGAGGAGGAATTATTCCATTTTACCACAGGAGGCTGTCCTGACAAGAAGGCTCTGGTACCAGGTGGCTGTTTTGGTCAGCGGCAGGAATCTAGTTCCCTGTACCTTGGTGCAGTGCTGCATGAAGTTCAGTATTGAGTGGTTGAGTTCCGCAAATGCATGTTTAAATACTGAATTCAACAACCTGTACCACTTAGCTCACATCTTGTATCTAGCCACCACAGAGCAGTAGACAGCTGCATGTCCTTACCTACACGGAGGAGATGATGGGTACCAATTATCATAACAACCATTGTGGGGGCCGTGGCCAGCATTGAGACTGAGCATTTATCTATGATATACTACCCTCCCCACCACCTCCACCATCGTCATCACCAACAACAACAGAATCCAAGCCTTTGGCTTCATCCTTCCAGGCACCCAAAAACTAACCTGATCAGGCAGTGGTTAAGGACAAAGACCAAACAAACAGGGCTGAAGAAGGAATAACATTACTCATGCACACTTTTGTGGCTATCAGCTCAGATACTGAAACTGCATAGAGGTTTAGTTGAGAGGTAGGATCTGCGTTTCACGAAACAAAAGGCACAAATGGCCTTTAGATAGGGCAAAGAGCTAAATGCAGGCGGCTGCCGCCATCCAAGCTGAAGTGATGTGGTCTGAAGTCGGGTTTTCTGGACCAGAATGTTCTGCAGGTCTCAAGGAATTAACCTTGGAGTCATAAAGTAATACAGCATGGAAACAGGCTCTTCGACCCAAACTGGTCCATGCTAACTGTGGTGCCCACTCAGCTAGTTCCAATTGCCTGCATTTGGTCTATATCCCTCTAAACCCTTCCCATCCATGTACTTTTTAAATGTTACAGTTGTACCTGTCTCAACCATTTTCTGTGGCAGCACATTCCATATATGCTCCACTCTCTGTGTGAAGAAGTTGCCTCTCAGGTCCTCCTTAAATCTTTCCCATCTCACCTTAAACCTATGCCCTCTAGTTTCAAATCCCCATCCCTGGGAAAAATGCGTTCATCCTATCCAACCCCTCCTGATTTTATGCACTTCAATAAGGTCACCCCTCATTCTCCTATATTCCAATGAATAAACTCCTACCCTGGCCAACCTCTCCCTATAACTCAGGCCGACTAGTCCTGGCAACATCCTCATGAATATTCTTTGCACTCTTTCCAGTTTAACTGTCTTTCCTGTAACAGGATGACCAATACTCCAAGTGCGACCTCACTAACGACTTTTACAAGTGTAACCTAACATCTAAAAGATTTGTCAGACATGACTTCCTGTGCACAAATCCATGCTGACTATTCATAATCAGATCTTGGTTATCCAAATGTTGGTTAATCCTGACCTTCAGTATCCTCTCCAACAAGTTGCCTACCACTGATGTCAGGCTCACTGGCCTGTAGTTCCCTGGCTTGTCTTTGCTACCTTTCTTTAACAATGGAACAACATTAGTCACTCTTCTGGAACTTCACCAGTGGCTACATTTGAAGCAAAAATTGCTGCAAGGGCCTCCGCTTTTCTAGAGCAAGCATGGGACCTGGCATCAGAATCAATAGCTGCTACACTGATGGAGATAATGTTGGCAAGTCAGGCTCAGTGGTGAAAGATGGCACCTGAGGATTGACAATTCCGTGATTGGTTGGACCCAGGTGACAAAATGGTGGTAGAAGGGCATCATAGCAAAATCAACGAGGTGAGTCCAGCAGTGAGAGATGCGTCTGTGACGTTGGAGAGTCCAGAGCGAATGGTGACAAGGTGGTGGCTGTGAAGAATGGGCCCAATGTCAAAAGATGGCATCTTTGAGATGGTGACTTCAATGTTGGTTGGGTCCAGGGTAGATGGCAGTGAGGCTATGGAGGAGTGATGGCACAAAGGCGTTGTTGATGATGAGCTGGTTCAGGACTGATAGACTCTTTTTAAGCTATATTGTTCTATATCTGTTATTCTTAAAACTATTTGAAGTGGCATCATAGTGTGGTGACAGTGGAAAAGCTTTTCACTGTATTTTACTGTTTTTCTCACTGTAAAATCATTACACTGTAAAATCACAATAAAAATCATTCATTCACTCAGTTTCCCACAGGTTCAGTCAGGTAGATGGGTGACTGCCAGGAGAGGTAGGCAGGTAGTGCAGGAGTCTCCGGTGGCTATTCCCTGTCTTACAAGTATACCGTTTTGAATACTGTTGTGGGGTAAGCATCTCAGGGTATTATAAAAGCAGCAGCCAGGCATGTAGCACCACAACTGACTCTGCTGTAGCACCGGGTTGGGCAAAGTCCAAGCAAGCGATATTGGTAGAAGACTTGCTAGTTAGGGGCACAGTGTTGCATTTCTGTGGCCGTGTTCAAGATTCCAGGATGGTGTGTTACCTCTCTAGTGCCAGAGTCAAAGATGTCTCTGAGCAGTTAGGTGAAATTCTTAAGGGGGAAGGTGAGCAGCCAGAGGTCATTGTACACATTAGTACCAATGACATAGGTAGTAAGAGGTCCTGCAGAGTGAGTACAGGGAGTTCAGAAAGAGGCTGAAAAGCAGGATCTTGAGAGTATTAATCTCTGGGTTACTACCAGTGCCATGTGCTAGTGAGGCAAGGAATATAAAGATAGGAGAGATGAATGCAAGGCTAAGGAAAGGGTGCAGGGGCACGGTTTAAGGTTCTTGGATTATTGGCACCTCTGCTGAGGCAGAGGTGACCTATATGAGAAGGATGGGTTATACTTAAACTGGAGGGGAGCCAATATCCTCATGCAGATGTTCACTAGTGCTACTCAGGATGGCTTAAACTAGACAGGCCGGGAGCTGGGAACCAGAGCAGCATGTTGGCAATGAAGGGAGTGAGGGGAAGGTAGATATTAGCACCAGTAAGACAGAAAGGAAGGACAGGTAAATGAACACAATGGTACTAATGGGCCTAAAGTATGCTTATTTCAATGCAAGGAGTATTATAGAAAAGGCAGATAAGCTTAGAGTCTGGATCATTACCTGGGACTATGATGTTGTAGCCATTACAGAGGCATGGTTGAGAGAGGGACAGGATTGGCTGCTCTACTTTCCAGGGTTTTGTTGTTTTAGATGCATAGAGAGGAAGGTAAAAGAGGTGGAGGAGTTGCATTATTAATTAGGGAGAATCTTACATCTGCACTCAGAGAGGATATACTGTAGGCTCATACACTGAGGCAATATGGAGAGTGCTCAAAAATAAGATTGGTGCAGTCACTCTGATAGGGTTATACAGTAGGCCACTGAACAGCCACCGAGACATTGAGGAACAAATATGTCAGCCGATTATGGAAACATGCAATAACAACAGGGTTGTCATATTGGTAACTTCAACTTTCTCAATATAAGACTGGGACTCCCTTAGAGCAAGAAACTTAGACAGGGTAGAGTTTGTTAAGTGCATCCAGAAGGGTTTTTGAAAGAATATATGGATAGTCCAAATGGACAAAGGGCCATGCTGACCTTGTATTGGCCAATGAGCCTAGCCAGATGACTGAAATTTCAGTGGGAGAGCATTTTGGAAACAGTGATCAAAACTCTTTAAGTTTAAGATAACTATGAATAAGGATAGGTCAGGACGTTGCAGGAACATACTAAATTGTGGGAGGGCAAATTACATAAGTATTAGACAGGAGCTATGGAATGTTGATTGGGCAGAGCTGTTATCGGGCAAGTCTATATTTGACATGTTGGAGTTGTTTAAAGGCCTACTGATCAGAGTTCAGGACCGGCATGTTCCAGTAAGGAGGAAAGACAAGGATGACAAGGATCCTGGATAATGAAGGAGGTTGTGAATTTAGTCAAACAGAAAAAAAAGAAGCATATGTAAGGCTATAGGAAGCAAAAATCAGACAGGGCCTGTGAGGAATATAAACAAAGCAGGAAAGAACTCAAACAGAGAATTAGAAGAGCCAGAAGGGGCCATGAAGAGTTGAAGAGAATCCCAAGGCATTATATACATACATAGAAAGTAAGAGGATAACTCTACAGAAGGTAGGATCACTCCAGGATAAAGGAGGGAACTTGTGCTTGGAGGCAGAGGAACCTAAATGAGTACTTTGCATCAATATTCACCCAAGAGAAGGATATGGAGGGTAGTGAGATTTATATGGAGCACGCTAATATGCTATGGCCTTTTGAGTTCAAGAAAGAAATGGTGTTGGATCTTTTGAAAAGCATTAAGGTGTAGAAGACTTCAGGCCCCAATGGTATCTACCCCAGGATATTGGGAGAGGCAAGAGAAGAAATTGCTGGGGCCTTAACCAAGATCTTTGTATCCTTGCTAGCCACTGGAGAGGTCCCGGATGACTGATGAGTAGCTAATGTTGTTCCTCTGTTCAAGAAGGGAAATCAGGATAATCCAGGAAACTATAGGCTGATGAGTCTCGCATCGGTAATTGGGAAGCTATTGGAGAGAATTGTTAAAGACAGTCAGCATCGCTTTGTGTGGGGCAGATCATGTCTTACTAACTTGATTGGATTTTCCGAGGAGGTAACAAAGGTGATCGATGAGGGTAGAGCAGTGGATGTTGTCTACATGGTTTTTTAGTAAGGTTTTCAACAATGTCCCTCATGGTAGGCTCATCCAGAAAATTAAGATTCTTGGAATCCACGATGACTTGGCCACATGGATTCAGAATTGACTTGCTCATAGAAGGCAGAACGTAGTGATGGAAGAATGTTTTTCTGGCTGCAGGTCTGTGACTAGTGGTGTCCCACAGGGACCCATACTGGGACCTCTGCTGTTTGTGATATATATAAGTGACTTGAATGAAAATGTGGATGGGTAGGTTAGTATGTTTGCGGATGATACAAAGATCTGTGGAGTTGTAAATAGTGTAGGTTGTCAAAGGATACAGCTGAATATAGATCAGTTGCACGTATGGGTGGAGAAATGGCAGATGGCATTTAATCCAGGTAAGTGTGAGGTTCTGTACTTTAGGGGATCAAATGTTAAGAAAAAGCATACAGTTAATGGCAGGACCCTGAACAGCATTGATGTACAGAGGGATTTTGGGGTTCAAGCCCATAGCTCCCTGAAAGTGGCCGTGCAAGTAGATAGGGTGGTAAGAAAGGCATATGGCACACTCACCTTTATTAGTCGAAGAATCGAGTACAAGAGTCCGGATGTCATGTTGCAGCTTTATAAGTCTTTGGTTAGGCCACACTTAGAGTGTTGTGTTCAGTTCTGGTTGCCACAATACAGGAAGGATGTAGAGGCTTTGGAAAGGTTACAGAAGAGGTTTATCAGGATGTTGCCTGGATTAGCTATAAGGAGAGGCTAGAAAATCTTGGGTTGTTTTCTCTGGAATGGCGGACACTGAGGGGAGACTTGATAAAAGTCTATAGAAGTATAACATGCATTTACAGGGTTGATGGTGAGAACATTTTTTTCCCCAGAGTTGAAATACCTAATACTATGGGGCATGAGAGGGGGAAAGTTCAAAGGAAATGTGAGAGGCAAGGTTTTTATACAGAGACTGGTAGAAGTCTAGAACGTGCTGCCAGGGGTGATGGTAGAGGCAGCTACAATAGGGACATTTAAGGGACTTTTAGATAAGCCCATGAATTTGCAAAGAATGAAGGGATATGGATAAAGGGCCCGCAGAAGAGATTAATCTAATTTGGCATCATGTTTGGCACAAGATCATGGGCTGAAAGGCCCGCTTTGATGCTGTACAGTTCTATGTTCTACTATCATTTTATAAATATTCAATCCCAGAGAGCCATCACTCCGAGGTCAATTGTTAATATCTTACTTAACTGACACTTCCCACTTCTTCTTCTTTGCAGTGCTCAAAGATGTTTTGATTCATTTTGGGCGTCCTGGCATGATTCTTTCTCAGTTCAACAGCCTATTCTTTTTCAGTTCCAACAATGTGAAGACTACAAACCCTTACAGTTTAGAAGCTTCATGAATTCAAAACACTTTGGCTAAAGTGGCTGCTTCCCACAGACTAAAACTTGATTCTCCTGCAAGAAGCAAACTGTTCTCCCTCCTGAACTGAATTCCTGATTCTTCTAAATTGAAGTCAGAAGTTAAATGGAGATGCCCTTTGGTTTGTTATAAACTCAGCAAAATAAACATTCCATTCATTTACACCACCGGTGTCCTGCCAGGCACTTGACTGAAGCTATGTATATTCTGGGGCGTGAGTGTCAAATGACTTCCTGACCATTTAAAACAGTAGAATTGTCAAAAATATATCTGGCACTATTCTAAAATTCAAATCCTAAATGGTAATACATCTTTCATCATACCTTTTAATTAAGAATGAAGATGTTCAGCATGTAACACACCACTCGCTGTAGAGTTCACTAACCTTTAACATCAATATAATCCTGCAAATACTTTGACCGACTCAACAACAGGCAGTAGAAATCAATCATCTACTAACCAACGTTAGTAGCCAATGATTGCTTTAGATTTAACTAGCAGGGTTCCTTCTTATTATTGAATGCATGATTAACTACCTCAAGTTAAGAGGAGGCATAATTGGATCATTCAGGTCAAAAATGGCATCAGTAGAGTCAAATTAGTACTAAAAGCTTACTGACATTCTGATTTGCCTGCTGTGCATATATCAGATATATTACCAAAATAGTGATTGTTGTGGGGAGCACCAGCACGTTACCTCAGACCCTTCTGTGTCTGAAAAGTGATGTCTGTAACACCAAAATTATGAGTACCACCGAATTAGATTTTGCAGCTTTTATCTACTCAATTGGATGAAATTTATTTATGCGAAATTAACACCATTTTATCACACATTTGGTTATTAATATTACACAAGGTGATTTCATTCAAAAATTATAACAAATCAGTTGTGACAATTGATTGTGTGATATAATTAGAAATTCCCACTGATAATCATATCGAGCAGCCTTTGCCATGTGAGTTTATGCAAACTAATAATTGTCATGATGTGTGATACCTTTTGATTTTTGTTGCATTCCTTCCCTATGAAATCAGTTAACACCTGAAAACAACTTATTATATAAAATGTAAATGCAGTCGGATAGATTGCTTTTGGTTCTTGAGCCCTTCTCGCATCTTTAAATAGGCACACCTAATAGTTGCATTCTGGTGTGGCAACAAAAATACTCCTATTTTCTACAATATAGTTAAACATTCCCAAAAGATACGATTCTGCTTGGAATCTATATTGAATGGGAATAAGCACACTTTAAATTTGAATAACCAAATTTAAGGACAACCAAACTTCACTTAAATGTGAGGCCAAAAACTAATTTCCTCTTGCAATCTGTTTTGGTTGTTGACAAAATTTTCAGTAATACTAAATCTTGAATCAGCTGCTGAAAGCGCACTGTCACCATACTGCTCCCTGCTGGACTGCTGATGATGCATAATAATAATCTTTTACTGAGGAAATGAACAGAAAGTCTTGTTGTCAACCTTACCTGCAGAATTTAGCCATAACCGTACAGTTACAATTTGTGAGTAAAGGAATAGAATTGAAACGTTCTCTCAGTTTCACTGCACTGGCTATTTGTTGATTGTTAGTGCTATCAGCAGGGTCCAGGAATTTGACAGAGATGACTATGGAATCATGGATCACAATTGCTTTCCTGTAGGTTCTGCCCACGTCCTGCCAGGTGCACAACATGGGACCAAGAATTGGCTTTATGCAGTGGTCTATAATGCTGGATTGGCTCTATAATCCAATTGACGTTTTAAAATAATTTACTGAACTTTTGGTTTTGATTGCATGGGAATGTCTTTCTCATCTTCAGATGGGCTTCCGTCCATTCCTGGAGTGTTTATTGTACAAATCACAGTCTGCCAGGTGTTTTCAGCAGCAATTTCCACATGGAGTTTCACTGTGAATCTATTACCACAATTTTAACAGGACCCCTGAGAAACAGTAGAAACAACTCAAAAGCATTAGCAAGTATGGCAATAGTTTGGGAGATCTTCAGCTGAGCTTTTCCTTAATTATTCTGAACCAGCAAGCACACTGTACCTGGTACACTGAAAAACTACTAACTACAAAATAGATAAAAATCACACAACACCAGGTTATAGTCTAACAGGTTTATTTGGAAGTACTAGCTTTCAGAGCACTGCTCCTTCATCAGGTAGCTAGTGGGGCAGGATCATAGAACACAGAATGTAAAGCAAAAGATTACAATGTCAAGCAATTGAAATGATATATTGAACAAACCTGGATTGCTGTTAAGTCTTTCATCTGTTAGAGTGGGTTGCAGATTTCAATTCATTAATATGTAAATCCCAGAACTGCTTTCAACTCATTCCTGAGATAACTTAAGGTTATATAAAAAAAAAGGTGACATCTCAGCTCCGACAGTGCATTGAAGGTGCGAGGTTAGAGTCTGTCTGTATTCAGATCATGAGTCAGACTGGTTCTACTTCCAAAATAGAAATTTATAAAATGTCACATGGATTGACTGCCCACAATTGTGTGCTTCTTGAACAAAATAGAATATGTCTGCAAATACAATTCCACAAATGTACGCATACACATGTATGAGTCTATAGGGTGAAATTGCATTTGCAGAATTTTATTTGAAGATAATTCTATTTTGTTCAAAAAGCACACAATCTGTAGGCAGTCAATCTGTGTGATATTTTATAAATTCCTACTTTGGAAATAGAACCAGTCTGACTCAAGATTGGGATACAGACAGACTCTAACCTCACACCTTTACTGCATTGTCTGAGCTGAGATGTAAGCTTTTTTTGATAAAACCTGAAGTTATCTTGGGAATATGACTTGAAAGGAGTTCTGGGATTTACATATTAATGAATCAAAATCTGCAACCCATTCTAACAGATGAAAGACTTAAAGCAAAACACCACAGTCATACAACTGATGCAATATATTGAACAAACCTAGATTGCTATTAGGTTCTGTGTTCTATGATCCTGCCACACTAACTACCTGATGAAGGAGGAGCATGCTGAAAGCTAGTACTTCCAAATAAACCTGTTGGGCTATAACCTGGTGTTGTGCGGTTTTTAACTTTGTCCACTCAAGTCCAACACCGGCACCTCCACATCAGTATAAAATAGGTAATATTGAGAGTTGAGTTTCATAGAGCACCAGAGTATGTTCAGATGTCATGAGACACCTCATGGTGTCAGTCAAATGTAGACTTACATTGATGGTCGTAGAAAACCTGACAAACAGTGGGTTTCTTTGTGTTTCTGGAGCCGGTGCTTCCTGAGATAAGTTATTGTCAGTTATGTGATGTTCTCCTGTGGTTTGTGATAGTATGAGCCCCCATAGTCATGTATATCCTGCTGCTTTCTGAGTCTCAACTTGCAGTACAATTTAGTTAGAAATTATATTTTAATGTTCCTGTTAGTTTGATATTTGTTAGACACAAACTGTCATCTTGTAGATTGTAATTGGGGCATGTTTGCACTCCAAAAATGGACAAGCCAGCCTCTCAGCTAGGAAGAGTTTGCACAATAGTTTAGGAATAGTATTTCAAATGTCAAATGTCCTGAGAACCACTTCCAGAGGTATAGTAAAAAAAATATAGATTAGATTAGATTACTTTACAGTGTGGAAACAGGCCCTTCAGCCCAACAAGTCCACACCAACCCGCCGAAGCGCAAACCACCCATACCCCTACATTTACCCCTTACCTAACACTATGGACAATTTAGCACGGCCAATTCACCTGACCTGCACATTTTTGGACTGTGGGAGGAAACCGGAGCACCCGGAGAAAACCCACGCAGACATGGGGAGAATGTGCAAACTCCACACAGTCAGTCGCCTGAGGGAGGAATTGAACCTGGGTCTCTGGCACTGTGAGGCAGCAGTGCTAACCACTGTGCCACCATGCCACCCAATAAAAAGCAATTAACATCAGCAGTAACTATATCATCATCATATTGAATGGCAGGGAATGGCATGGTATTGAATTACATCAGGCTTCTTGACAAAACTGAAACTGGCAGCTATTTCAGTGTGGTAACAATTTTAAAATTATACTACTTTTTTTGCTGAGATGCTGAGCTTTGTTCTTAGCTCACAGCTTCCCCTAAGGGCACAAATTTACCATACAACACCTCACCAGGAGCCACCATTGAATTACATTGGAAGAAAAGTAGGAGTAGGTCACCCTCCTTGTAAGAGCTATTTATAATGGAAATTTGTGAAAATTGAACATTTTAATTATCTATAAATGTGTTTGCATTTGGGAAAAATGTGTTTGCATTTGGGGAAAAATGAAATAGTTAGCCAAAAATCCATGACTCAGAAAATTGACCTGAATTATATTTCTCAGTGTCCCTCCACCCTGACACTGTCAGAGTTTAAGGGATCAATGAAGGGGCTCTCAAATTATGATGGGACCAGCAAATTCCTTCATCGCTTGTAGAGTGATTTCGGCACCCACGAACTAATGTTGCTAGTATTCTGCCACTTGCCCCTCAGAAACCACTGTCTATTCAATGATGGGATGTAGGTGTCCCTGGCAAGGCCAGCATTTAATTCCCATTCCTATTTGCTCTTGTGTTGCATGTTTTCTTGGCCACATTACTCCCATTCCCGTATATAACAGCAGTTCTCTCAATTTTTATTTCTCACATACAGGCAGCTGGCCATACGGCTAGTTGGACTCATCTTCTGGAGAACATCTCATTTGCCAGACCATGCAAGCTTCCATTTTGTGCCATGTTTCTTATAGGCAGAGGAAGTTGGAACTCCCACTATTGGCAAATCCCCAATACCCACCACACTTGATAGGACTGGTTTCCGAAGGGACAGGCAGATACTTTGTCCCTTACCAGGTCAAGTAGGATTTTTCAACTTAACAAAAGATGGGTTTCAGCTAGGTGATGAACCATTCTCTGAGCTGGAAGTGAAACTGATTCAACTGGTCTTTCAAAGAGCCAACACACAATCAAATTGCAAGTTGTTTTGTGCTGTATTGTTCTAAGAAAATATAAAAAGCAGCAGCCAAGATCGAGGTTGTGTCACTGATGACTAGGTGCTGTTCGAAGGCTATTGTATTGCAAGTGTTTTTTTCAGTAGTGCAGACCACTTATGGCCCCAGTTGTGCATCACACCGCAGCAAGAAAACCAATAGAAGAGTTATTAAGCATGATGATTCAGGGACGCTAAATGGATAACTGTAATATTTTCACCTTCTATTCTTGATGGAGTTGAACTAATAAAGTTCAGAAAAACCAAGACACCAAGGGAAGTGCCAGCTCATTTTTAAAAATAGTGACACAAATGCAGAAATCTCAGACTCTGTTTCTAATTCTGCACATCTTTTCCCTACAGCTGGTCAGTGGGCTACTGCAGTTCTGTTTCTATACATTTGTGGAATCAAAGGCACTGAAAATTGAGTTCCCGGATATGCTGGTGGAGATCATCAATGACCAGTTGCCAGAGGTTACAGCAGGAATGACCAAATCCCTTCTTTTTCACAAGAAGTGATCCTTTTAAAGTTGAACTTTGCCTTAAATTTTCCTCCTCATGTTTTGCTGGCTTTAAAAATTATTTTAGCAGGCTTGGTGTCCTGTACGTCGCTACACACTAAAGAAATGCTTAATGAAGGTTTGGGACTGATATAACATGGAACTACATTAATGAGATGAAAATGGATATGTTCAAAGGTTAAAAGGAGGCCGAGGAAAAGTATTTTTTGAAAGAAATATATTTTGGCAGGAAAAATTGTAATACAGTCTCTTTTCTAAAGGTAATTTTTTTGTAAAGTGAAATGTTTCTGCATGCATAAACATCTGACGTTTACAGTGTATTTAAGAAAGGGAAAGCTGTGCCTTTTTAGTATCATATCTAATTTAACCATTTTACAGCATTAGCTGTAAATAAACCACAGATATACTAGCTGACATATTAAATATTTCTTCTATTTTGTAATTAATTTTATGTTAATTAATTTTTCCCCTTTGCCCGTCACTAGTGTCTTTTGCTTTGTAACAATATCGCTCTTGCTGCGCTGTTAGGAGGCTTTTCAAGTTCCATCCTGTTGTTTTGTGCCGTAGCAATAGGGAAGTACTGGATAAAATGGCAAAAAGGTGCATATAGCTGACTTTTCTTACAACTTTCCAATAAATAAATCAAGTAGTAGGGTAGAACCATACCCTGATAATCCTAGGTTCTTTCCAACCTTTTTAGAATTGTCTAATAATTTTCTGTGCTTTGCTATAAAGTTTCTGTATATTATGCTGTTGGAGTCCTGATGTAGCACTTTTGGTAATCCATACACTGTACTTAGCCAAATGATATGCAGAATTATAAAATAGTTCTAAATAAGTTGATTTATATTTCCATGGAAGCACTTAAGCATCTACATTTGTGTCAGCAAAGAATATTAAATATATGATGATTAAATTACTAGTTCCACTTTTTAATGTCTTTTTCATTGTTATTGAGTCAATTGCTGGATGGGAGAATTATAATCAGTACACATTAACACAACAAAAAGCCTTTGTTCTCATAAGTGGCTATTTCCAGCCTGTCAGCTGGATACAAGGGACACATTATGGTTTCTAAAGCCTTCCTAAACTGTTCTTAGCCCTGACCAATTAGACAATCTGTTTCAGAGCAGCATGAGCCAGAATAGTTGAGACTTCCAGTCAGTTGGGGTACCTGCAGTAACCTGGAAGTTTAGATCAGGGTCCAGATAATTATGTAACTTAACCTTTCTCTGAGAGGGTAAATACCAGCACAGTAAATCAGACAAAGAAATTGACTGCACCCAGCTCCAGCACTTCTTTTAATTCCTCTCCTGCCTCATCCCAAATTTTCATTGCTCCAACATTCGCGATCTTAGCCTCATCCACTTAGACCCCGAATTCTAAAATCCCTTTCCTAAAACCCTTTGCTCCTTCAAGATGATCCTGTTCAAAATTTTCTTCATTACCTGTCTTTTATCTTTCTTTATTCTGTTGTGGGACATGGGTGTTGCTGGCTAGACCAGCATTCATCACCCATCCTCCATTGCCCAGAGAACAGCTAAGAGTTAATCACATTGTGGGACTGGGGTCACATGTAGGCCAGACCAGGTAAGGGTGGTAGATTTCCTTCCCTGTAGGACATTAATGAACTAACTGCTCTTTGTTGCTAGGTATCAAATTTTGTTTGACAATGCTCCTTAGAAGCACATTGTGTCATTTTGCAATATTAAAGACATTATATAAATACCAGTTGTCTGTTTCTTTGCTGTTGATTATCACCAACAACATGAGAGAAGATTCACATAATTTTTTTTATTCAAAATGATAAATGTCCAACTTGCTGTTGAAAAAAGAATTATTATTCCTTTTTATGGAAAATAGTAAAGAGGTGGAAAATTAAACTTCTCTGAAAGGGGAGCTGGCACAGACATGTCAAAAACTTCTCTCTTTTTGTACTGAAATTCTGATTGCTTAAGGAGTGAAAATATCATCTTGTTTGACATTTTCCCATTTCTGCAACTTGATCAGCATCAACATCCTAGTGTGATGATTGATGACAGAGTTCAAAGTTCACACTGCTGGAAAATACAGCACAAATACAAAGTAGAGGCTTGTGTCCTGAAATACAGTTGTGTTAATGGACTTGGAATTCTGACTAAATATTCCACACACCACACAGCAGTTGCTTTGTGCTTGATCACTTACTTCCTGATTCAGTTTGATCATCAAAGAAAGCAGAAGACTGTACAGAGAACGAGAAGCAAATGACAAATTTTCTTGTGCAATTCTCATGCTTTATCGTTTAAAAGCAACATAGACCTGTTAACTAGCATTTTCATTACTTCTTAATCATTTAAAATTAAATAATACCGTTGATAAAAACTGACCTCTTTAAAGTACTGATATCAGATTTTTGTATTAATTGATTGATACTATTTCAGGCAAGGGCAAAAATGTGGCATCCCGGAAGATGGGGCAGCCTTTTCAAACAGGTAAGCAGAAAGTGAGAAAGCATGAAGAATTCATGGTGGGACCTATTAACAAATATTTAAATAATCTTTGAGACAACAATATGTTTGTATAGGTTTGTTAGGCCTAGACAAAAGTCATCCACTGAATTGGGAGCATGGATCTGTTATGCTTGATTCAACCTGTGAAATTGTGAACTATTTGCACACAACAATAAAGTCAGTGCACCTTTCCAGACAGTGACTGGTACAGGGAATAAATTGCAGCATAGAGCAGTAAAGGTAAAATGTTTGGTGTTATTTTCCTTTTGTTCACAGGATGTGTGTGTCTGGCTAGGCCATCACTTATTGCTTATCCCTAATTAACCTTGAGAAGGTGGTGGTGAGCTGACTCTTGAACCTGCTAATCATGTAGGTAGGCCTACATAGCTGTTAGGAAAAGAGTTGTAGCACTTTGACACAGCAACACTGAAGGAATGATGATATCTTTCAAAATCTGGATGGTGGGTGGGTTGGAGGGGAACTTGCATGTAATGGTCATGGATTTGGCAGATGTTGTCTAAGAAGCCTTGGTAAATTTACATCAGGCATCTTGTCCATGGTACACACTGCTAGAACTGAGTGTTGCTTGTGGAGGGACTGAATATTTGTGGCTGAGGTGCCAATCAAGCAGGCTTCTTTGTATGGATGTTATCAAGCCTCTTAAGTGTTGTTTAAACTGCATACATTCAGGAAAATAGAGAGTATTCCATCATACCCCTGACTCGTGCCTCATAGATGATGGACAGGTTTTGGGAAGTCAGGAGGTGAATTTATCGCCACAAGATTCATAGCGTGTCTTGTAGTACTGTATTCGTATGGCTAATCCAGTTCAGTTTCTAGTCAGTGATAACCCCAAGGATGTGGACAGTGGTAGATTTGGTGATGGTAATGGAATGTCAAGGTACAATGATTAGATACTCTCTTCCCAGAGTCCAACAAAGTGTGAAGCATTACAAATGAGAGAGAAGCCATGAGATATTTGTGGATATATAAACTAAAATACCTTAATGATGTTCTTCACCTGTCTTTTTTGTGATATTTTCAATGAGTGAAAACTTATACACTTTATTAAATTGTAACTGCCAACTATACTATTTTCATTTCATGAGTGTTTTTAATATTTATCAATGAGGAATTTAGTGTCATGATAGTGCTACTTTAATATAGTTATTTTACAGGCTTAACTGATTAGCATAGAATGGGTCACCGCCCTTAGACCCCACCCCTCCAATCGTAACAAGGACAGAACGCCCCTGGTGCTCACCTTCCACCCTACCAACCTTTGCATAAACCAAATCATCCGCCGACATTTCTGCCACCTCCAAAAAGACCCCACCACCAGGGATATATTTCCCTCCCCACCCCTTTCTGCTTTCCGCAAAGACCGTTCCCTCCGTGACAACCTGGTCAGGTCCACGTCTCCTTCCAACCCACCCTCCCATCCTGGCATCTTCCCCTGCTACCGCAGGAATTGCAAAACCTGCGCCCACACCTCCTCCCTCACCTCCATCCAAGGCCCTAAAGGAGCCTTCCACATCATCAAAGTTTTACCTGCATATCCACCAATATCATTTATTGTATCCGTTGCTCCCGATGCGGTCTCCTCTACACATTGGGCAGACTGGACGCCTCCTAGCAGAGCTCTTTAGGGAACATCTCTGGGACACCTGCACCAATCAACCACACTGCTCTGTGGCCCAACATTTCAACTTCCCCTCCCACTCTGCCGAGGACATGGAGGTCCTGGGCCTCCTTCACCGCCGCTCCCTCACCACCAGATGCCTGGAGGAAGAACACCTCATCTTCTATCTCGGAACACTTCAACCCCAGGACTTCAATGTGGACTTCAACAGTTTCCTCATTTCCCCTTCCCCCACCTCACCCTAGTTCCAAACTTCCAGCTCAGCACTGTCCTCTTGACTTGTCCTACCTGCCTATCTTCTTTTCCACCTATCCACTCCACCCTCCTCCCTGACCTTCATCCTCTCTCCCACTCACCCATTGTACTCTATGCCACTTTCTCCCCACCCCCACCCTCCTCTCATTTATCTCTCCACCCTTCAGGCTCTCTGCCTTTATTCCTGATGAAGGGCTTTTGCCCGCAATGTCAATTTTACTGCTCCTCGGATGCTGCCTGAACTGCTGTGCTCTTCCAGCACCACTAATCCAGGAACAATATCTGAAAATTCATGGTTAATCTCATTTCACTGGTACATTTGACTCTGTAATTACTTGTCTGTTAAGTACCTTCTTCCATAATGAATCAATGTGCCATTGAAAAACAGAAACCTATCTAAGGAATTTTCTCAGTCAATAAACACAATTTACAAAATAAACTATTCTTACACATTCTTACTCTTGCTTCCCATTAATAAGAAAATATTCTGGACAGCAAGTCAGATGATGGACAGACTAATGCTGATGTCTTAACAGACTATTATTTTAACTACATAAATTCATGTCATCTCTCCATCCTGAAAATCCTTCCCCTATACTATCCTTGCAATTTACCTCCTGATCTCTGTCTCACCTTTCCACACCAAAGTCCTTGAACATGTTGTCTCCTCCTCAATTCTCTGATTGATCCCCACCACTCCAATTGAATCAATTTGATTAGGTGCTGACTTCTGTTACAGCATTGATAATGGCCATTATCAAAATCACACATTATGTCCTTTGTGACTAATTATTACAAACCTTGTTCTTCTCAAATTCTTCACAGCCTTCGATAGAATTAATCACATCATGTGTCTTAATTGTCCTGCTCAGTGGAATAGTCCTACATTGTTTCCAGCCTTTCTGATCAAATCATTGTCAGACCATTTACATCAACAGTTTTGTTTTATGCCCCACACACTAGGACCTTAATAGTTTCCCAAAAAAGTTCTCTTTCATCTCCTCTGCTTCACCTACAGCTTCTTCTCTCACAACATCATTTAAAGGTCTGAAGGCAGCTTTCACAGGAATGTTGACAACACCTAACCCAGTCTAAGGTCCTATCTGTAACTGAAACCCAAAGCCACAGGCCACCTTCCATAAACATCAGCTTGTTTTGAACTCCATTGCCAGTGTTCAGTTGCACAGGAAATCCTGCACACTGTCTTTCCTGATCTCCATTAGTGGGTCAAAAACCAATGCCTCATATTTAAAATCCTGCTCGTTTCATGAATATCTCCATTGCATTGCCTCCATTTTTGTAGCCCTTCCTTTTACAGTCATAGAGTCATAGAGATGTACAGCATGGAAACGGACCCTTCGGTCCAACCCGTCCATGCTGACCAGATATCCCAACCTGATCTAGTCCCACCTGCCAGCACCCAGCCCATATCCCTCCAAACCCTTCCTTTTCATATACCCATCCAAATGCCTCTTAAATGTTGCAATTGTACCAGCCTCCACCACATCCTCTGGCAGCTCATTCCATACACATACCACCCTCTGCGTGAAAAAGTTGCCCCTTAGATCTCTTTTATAATTTACCCCTCACACCCTAAACTTATACCCTCTAGTTCTGGATTCTCCCACCCCAGTGAAAAGACTTTATCTCTTTGTCCTATCCGAGCCCCTCATAATTTTGTAAACCTCTATAAGGTCACCCCTCAGCCTCTGATGCTCCAGGGAAAACAGCCCCAGCCTGTTCAGCCTCTCCCTGTAGCTCAAATTCTCCAATCCTGGCAACATCCTTGTAAATCTTTTCTGAACCCTTTCAAGTTTCTTTTCTCAACCATTCCATTTACTTGCCTCATTCCCTTCACACTAGCATATGTGGCCATGCCATTAGTCACCCAGACCATGCAGGAACATATTCCCAACCCCCTCAGTCTTAAAAGTCACCTTTTTCACTCAGCATTTGATCACCCCATTTTGGGTTGGCATAGATATTTTTTATTCAGAGGCTGCAAAGTACCTAGTCCTGACTTTCTGCCATCAAGGCAGGATATCAAAAAATGTTGTTCCTGACTGTTGAGGTGGAATGTTTGCCGCTACCTTTCTTTCGCCTATCAGCTGTCTGTTGTGCCTCGAAGTGATGAACTTCCTGCCTGGTAGCCGCAACTCTCAATTCCATAGGAGCAAGGTAGACTATGGAGTGACTTCAAACCAGAATTCAGAGTGGAGATATAATTGTCAGTTGTCACACTAGTAAAACCACATAGCTCTGGGGAACATTGTTCTGAACAAACAAGTCATCACTATCTTTAGCATCAATTATTCATTGATCAGTTGGAATGCTGCATTCAGTTCTGTATCTGAATGGCTAGTTCTCCCTGTATTCCATGAGATCTAACCTTGCTAACCAGTTCCCCATGGGGGACTGATTAGCAAGGTTAGATCTCATGGAATACAGGGAGAACTAGCCAATTGGAAACAGAACTGGCTCAAAGGTAGAAGACAGAGGGTGGTGGTGGAGGGCTGTGACCAGTGCAGTGCCATTTTTGGATCAATTTTTTGTCATTTACATAAATTATTTGGATGTGAACATAGGAGGTATAGTTGTTAAATTTGACACAATTGGAGGTGTAGTGGACAGCGAAGAAGGTTACCTCAGAGTACAACAGGAGCTTGATCAGATGGGCTGAGAAGTGGCAGATGGAGTTTAATTTAGATAAATGTGAGGTGCTGCATTTTGGAAAAGCAAATCAGTGCAGGACTTAAACTCTTAATGTAAGGTCTGAGGGAGTGTTGCTGAACAAAGAGACCTTGGAGTGCAGGTTCATAGTTCCTTGAAAGTAGAGTCGCAGGTCGATAAGATAGTGAAGAAGGTGTTTGGTATGCTTTCCTTTATTGGTCAGAGTACTGAGTACAGGAGTTGGGAGGTCATGTTGTGGCTGTACAGAGCATTAATTAGGCCACTGTTGGAATATTGTGTGGTGTTCTGGTTTCTGATGTTGTGAAACTTGAAAGGGTTCAGAAAAGATTTACAAGGATGTTGCCAGGGTTGGAGGATTTGAGCTGCAGGGAGAGACTGAACAGGCTGGGGCTGTTTTCCCTGGAGCATCGGAGGCTGAGGGGTGACCTTATAGAGGTTTATAAAATCATGGATAGGGTAAATAGACAAAGTCTTTTCCCTGGGATGGGGGAGTCCAGAACTAGAGGACATAGGTTTAGGGTGAGAGGAGCAAGATATAAAAGAGACCTCTCGGGTAATATCTTCACGCAGAGGGTGGTACGTGTATGGAATGAGCTGCCAGAGGAAGTGGTGGAGGCTGGTACAATTGCAGCATTTAAAAGGCATTTGGATGGATATATGAATAGGAAGGGTTTGGAGGGATATGAGCCGGATGCTGGCAGGTGGGACTAGATTGGGTTGGGATATCTGGCCAGCATGGACGGGTTGGACCAAAGGGTTTGTTTCCGTGCTGTACATCTCTACAACTCTAGTTGATCGATTATCCTTTATGATATTTTCAGATAAATGAAGATCGTCCTTTTAAATAATAGTTATTTGAAACCTGAGATTAGAGGACAACCCAATTCTGTCATTACCCAGTTGAATTTGGATGGTTATTTTGGCTATGGTTCGTTTTATATTTAAATTGCTTCCATGTTTCTGTTAGCAGAAGCTAGCAATGCTGACACTAACGCAGAGTACACTTCAAACAAGTAAAAAAAAAAACTTCCACGTATTAGTTGTTAATTTAACAGCGGCTTTTTCTTACATGAGCAAAATTCTTTAATTTGCTTCACTGTCATCAACCTATCACGATCTTGATGATCTAGAGTAGAACAATAAGAAGTATTTAGTTTGAAAATGTGTTCACACATATTGATTATTATCATTATTTGTCCTAGCTGAGTCAGGCAGCAATATTAAATGTCAGAGTTTCCCCTCATACAGTCTTGTGCAATCTATGTACCAAATAGTGTGCTCCTGTATTGTAGATTACTAATCCTTGCTTAAAAAAGCATTTTTACTTTTATTTTATTTTATTTTAAGATGAAATTTAAAAAAATATATATAAAAACAAGAAAACACAACTGTCTTTTACTTAAAACAAAGAACTGCTGATGCCCTAAGTCTGAAACAATAAAAGAGCTGCAGGTCTGGCAGCGTCTGTAGGGAGATTGCAGAGTCAATGTCTCAAATCCAGTAACCTTTCTGAAGAAACAGACTCAAAATGTTAACATTGTTTTCTCTCCACAGATGCTGTCAGACCTGCTGAATATCTCCAGCAGTTTTGTTTTGCCTATTTTACCTCACTGGGCTTCATAGTCCTATCTGTCAACTTCTCGCTGCCTGTGAAATTCTCGATGAACCAGTCCTCAGTTTCTGCAGTTATTCCTCACTGGAGTAGCATGCTAGAAATGAGGCCCTATTATCCAGCATTTGTTATTTAAAAATAAAGATTTTAGAATTCCCCAATTTATCCACAAGGCAACAATAAATAATGTCAATAAAGCAAGACAGTAAAATTTAAAAATATTTTCCTTTGTACAACTCCAAATCATCAGAATTAAAGTGATGCTTAAACAAACAGAACTTTGCTCATACAATTTATTAATGACTAAGATTGATATTGTGAAACTAATAGTTCAACCAAAAACTCATTAATGCTTAAAATTGAGCAGTTTGCTGCTCTTCTATGTACCTTAGTGATTTGAATAACAGTTTAAAATTGTTCAATTAATTAGCTTCTGTTTATATCACAGCTGTGTTAAGTGAGGAGGAAATTTGTTTAGGAAATTCTGATTTTGCTGTGTGCATGGAACTTTGTCCCCTGACCCCATGTCACAGATTCCTCAGTTCAAACCAATTCATGTTCCTGTTCTCACAATGTGACTGAGATAGCATCCTTTGTTATTCTAGTCGCTCTCAACACCTACCACAGAGCACAAAGGGCGCATAATCAAACAGATTTAGAAGCAACGTCACAGAAATATACCGGTTTTAATTTGGAAAGTAAATTACTTAATTAATCCTGACCTGCAGATCACAATCAGTAAGGATAGGTGACAATGCTTCCTCCATAATAATCCTCAACACCAGTGCCCCACAAGCCTGTGTACTCAACCCTTTACTATACTACTTATACACTCACCCCTGTGTGGCCAAATTCTGCTCTAACTCTCTTCACAAGTTTGCTGATGATATCAGCGTAGTGGGTTAGATCTCAAACATTGTCAGAATACAGGAAAGAGATAGAGAGCTTAGGTGGCATGGTGTAAAGACATCAACCTCTCCCTCAATGTCAGCAAACTGGAAGAGAGCTGGTCATTGATTACAGGAAGTAGATTGGAGGGCACTCCCCTGTCTGGATCAATGGTCCTGAGGTGCAGATGATCAAGAGCTTCAAGTTCCTTGGAGTAAATATTACCAAGAATCTCTCCTGGACCATCCACATTGATGCTACGGTCGAGAAAGCACACCAATGCTGCTGCTTCCTCAGAGACTAAGGAAATTTGGCATGTCCATAAAGACACTTACCAATTTTTATAAATGCACCATAGAAAGCATCCTGTCCAGATGCTTCACAGCTAAGTGTGGTAACTGCTATGCCCAAGACCACAGCAAATGAGAGAGCTGTGAACATAGCCCCATGCAGCTTGTAAACTAGCCTTCCATCCATTGACTCCCACCACCACAGGAGAGCAGTCAGCATAATCAAAGGCCCCCCCCCCACTCCAGTTGTACTTTCTACCAATCTCTTTCGTACGGCTGAAGATACAAAAGTATATATGAACACATTCAAGTACAGCTTCTTCCCCATTGTTGTCAGACTTTTGAACGGACCTCTCATATATTAAAGTTGATCTTTCTCTGCACTTTCACTGCAGCTGTAACACTATTCCCGACAGAAAGGATACTCATAGAGTCATAGAGATGTTCAGCATGGAAATGGACCCTTCGGTCCAACCCGTCCATGCCGACCAGATATCCCAATCCAATCTAGTCCCACCTGCCAGCACCCAGCCCATTTCCCTTCAAACCCTTCCTATTCATATACCCATCCAAATGCCTCTTAAATGTTGCAATTGTACCAGCCTCCACCACTTCCTCTGGCAGCTCATTCCATACCCTTACCGCTCTCTGTGTGCAAAAGTTGCCCCTTAGGTCTCTTTTATATCTTTCCCCTTTCACCCTAAGCCAATGCCGTCTAGTTCTGGACTCCCCCACTTTGTCTATTTACCCTATCCATGTCCTCATGATTTTATAAACCTCTATAAGGTCACCACACAGCCTCCGATGCTCCAGGGGAAATAGCCCTAGCCTATTCAACCTCTCCCTATAGCTTGTAAATCTTTTCTGAACTTTTTCAAGACTTACAACATCTTTCTGATAGGAAGGAGACCAGAATTGCATGCAATATTCCAACAGTGTATCAGAGGGAGAGGCCCATTATTGTAAAATACAAGTTAGAGATGAGGAAAGTAGTGGAGTTAAGGACATCCCCTTCAGAGTAAGTTGAGGAATTGTTTGTAGTCAGGGATTGTAAGCTGGATAGATGGAAAGCCCAAGATTCTATGGGCCAGAATATAACGGAAAGGGTTAATGGTGAAACAAGGAACTCTGGAAGGGGTTTCTCTGCTTACATAGATAAGCTAGTAGCATTCCTAGAGAAATGGTGTGACAGTGAACACATAAACATTTACTAGCATTGTCAATGTGCCTTCGAGATTGCAGAAGGTCTCATCAGACACAAAGACATTCTTCAACCACCAGTGGAGGCAGCAAGCCGTCAGTTAAGGGGGCTTTCAGAAAAGTCAAGGTCCAGCTAAGAATAGATGGTTCATCCAGAAAGCAAAAGGAGGCAAAAGACATTGCAAAAACTCTGACTTTGGCAACAAGTACCTTTGACCCAGAGGAGGTCAATGTTAAAACTTTTATGAGGAAAAAGCCCAGGAACAGTGGGAAAGAACAGGGGCCTGAAAAGGAGAGGATGACATTTGGTAAAAGGAAGGTTGATTAGCAGTTCCATGGTGTGTGTCTACTTGTTGGAAATATACCACGGAATGGTGCAGAAGGAGAGAGTGCCACTGGTAGTGGTCTGGGCTTGGGCCAGGAAATGGCCAAGAAGGTTTTGATCTGTTTAAGGCATAATACAGGAAAGGTTATAAACCCTGTCAACCAACCAAGCTAGAGTAAAAACCCTTGGGAGGACCTACAAATTGACTTCATCGATCTCCTAACTGATAGCAAAAAGGGAAACATATTGTCTAGTGACCACGGGTGGACAGTTCCCAGTTCGGTATGACTTAAAAACAGAAACTGCTGGAAAAGCTCAGCAAATCTGATATCATCCGTGGAGAGAAATCAGAGTGAACATTTCCGGGTCAAGTGACCCTTCCACAGACACAACTCAAAATATTAATTTTGTTTTTTTGTTTATGACTTCCAGCATCTGCAATTCTTTCGGCTTTTATTTAGCACTATGACTCAGCCCTGACCTGTTTCAACATTTCTCACAAAGAAACCCCATAGTGGGGAATGCCCCTCCAAATAAATTTGGATTGAAAAACCCATTTCATGGGCTAAATAGTGAAGAAAGAATGCCAATTACTAGGAAAAAGGCAAATGTTCCATATTCCACACCACACCTGGAGTTCAGACAAGGTAGAACAAATGAACCAAACATTAAACACTGCCAAGTTGAGTAGAGAGATCGCAGTATCCATGTACATAGATCCCTGAAAGTTGCCACCCAGGTTGTTAAGAAGGCATACAGTGTGTTAGCTTTTATTGGTAGAGGGATTGAGTTTCGGAGCTGTGAGGTCATGCTGCAGCTGTACAAAACTCTGGTGTGGCCGCGCTTGGAATATTGCATACAGTTCTGGTCACTGCATTATAGGAAGGATGTGGAAGCTTTAGAAAGGGTTCAGAGATTTATTAGGATGTTGCCTGGTTTGGAGGGAGGTCTTATGAGGAAAGGCTGAGGGACTTGAAGCTGTTTTTGTTACAGAGTAGGAGGTTGAGAGGTGACTTAATTGAGACATATAAGATAATCAGTGGGATAGATAGGGTGGTCAGTGAGAGTCTTTTTCCTCAGATGGTGATGGCTGGCAAGAGGGGACATAGCTTTAAATTGAGGGGTGATAGGACAGATGTCAGAGGTAGTTTCTTTACTCAGAGAGTAGTAAGGGGTGTGGAACGCCCTTCCTGCAACAGTAGTAGACTCACCAACTTTAAGGGCATTTAAATGGTCATTGGATAGGCATATGGACGAGAATGGAATAGTGTAGGTTAGATGGACTTCAGACTGGTTCCACAGGTCGGTGCAACATCAAGGGTCGAAGGGCCTGTACTATTCTACGTTAATGATGTGTAAATGTTGTCAAATAGCTTGGTTTGTGTGATATGCAATGCTTTAATTGGAAATTATGTAGGCATCAATCATGGGCTGTAGGAGTCATCGGCTAGGCCAGCATTTATTACCCATCCCTAACTGCGCTAAGTGTCAACCACATTGCTGTGAATCTGCAGTCACATGTAGGCCAGACCAGGTAAGATGGCAGATTTCCTTCCCTCAAGGGGCATTGGTGAACCAGATGGACTTTTCCTGATAATCGGCAGTGGTTTCACGGCCATCATTAGACTCCTAATTCCAGACAATTATTGAATTCACACTCGATGATTTGTCATAGCAAGATTCAAACCCAGGTGCTCAGAATATTACCAGGGTCACTGGATTAATAGTCGAGTGATCATACCACTAGGCCATCTCTTGCCCAATCACTGGGCCTTAATGCCAATTGATGGTTAAGGTTTTATAGATATAACTTTGTATTTGTATTTTAATTGGATTCAAATTTCACCATCTGTCAGGGTGAGAAGTCTGGATTACTCATCTAGTGACAGCACCACCATGTCACACCACTTCCCCTTCTATATTCAGCCCATGATGGAATGATTTGTTAAATATCAATGAGACACTGAGAGGAATGGCCTGGGTAGAGATTGAAAGGGCCCTAGATACCATCAAAAGGTTTTTTAATTAAAGCTGTCAAGCAATCACAAAGGGAAGTCAAAAAATGTCCGTAAACAAGGATGTGGCTAGAGAACTGAAAGGTAGAGTTACTAATCACGGTAAAAATCACACAACACCAGGTTATAGTCCAACAGGTTTATTTGGAAGCGTTGGCTTTCAGAGCGCTGCTCCTTCATCAGGTGGTTGTCCAAATCATAATCAAAGTAAGCAAGCAAGATTGCAGTCTAACTGGCACGGTGCACTGATGGGACTGTACTACCCGATGATCACCCCATTCCCTCTCACCCCATATACAGTCCAGCTATCGAGTGACTGAAGAAGGGCTTATGCCCGAAACATCGATTCTCCTGCTCCTTGGATGCTGCCTGACCTGCTGCGCTTTTCCAGCAACACATTTTTCAGCTCTAATCGCCAGCATCTGCAGTCCTCACTTTCTCCTAGTGACCACACCTATAAACATGCTTGTGCAGTAACTCTCATGAAATAGACACATTGCAGTGATGACGACAGCTGTTCAAATTATGAACATTGAAGCTCAAGTTGCTATTATGGATTCACTTCCCGCATCAATGTTTATCCGGGACACAGGAAACGTCTCCAGAATTCCCATGTACTGCAGGATGGGCATTCTCAAAGCTGAAAAAGCCATGCCAATCCTTTATTTATTTTTTTAACAAGGTAATCCTGTTAATGCTAATAAAAAGCTTACCAATACTAATAAACATTACACTATTAATAAAACCTTGTACTAATAAATTGAACTAAAACATCACAAGTTGAAATAAACCTTCCTTAAATCACCTCTTTCTCCTGCACACCAATCCCAGGGAATCAAATTCTCTCCTACAGTCTGTCTATATCTCACTCAGGCATGGTCTCTGGGCCTTACTGTGGTAGCTCTAAGTGACTGTGTGACCTTGTCCTGCCTTGACTTCCACAGGACAGTTATCAGAACTATGGGTCCTGGTTAATACTTATTTTCCTAACCCTGATTTGGAGATGCCGGTGTTGGACTGGGGTGTACAAAGTTAAAAATCACACAACACCAGGTTATAGTCCAACAGGTTCAATTGGAAACACTAGCTTTTGGTGCGCTGCTCTTTTGTCAGGTGATTGTGGAGTACACAGTTGTAAGGCTATAAATTCTGTGTCTTACAATTATGTACTCCACAACCACCTGATGAAGGAGCAGCGCTCCGAAAGCTAGTGCTTCCAATTAAATGTGTTGGACTATAACCTGGTGTTGTGTGATTTTTAACTTTCTTAACCCTAGTGCACTGGAGAAAATGGCACTTCCTTTAATGCCTCCATGGCTGACATCAGCAATTATATTACCCAAATTTTTATAACAAATGGAATGACTCAGCAATGATAGATAACACCAGCAAAGTATTACTGCACACCCAAATGCGATTGATTTGCAATCTCTCAACAGAACACACATTAAAAAAAGCAGTTGAAAATGTGAAACTTAAAATTCAGACTAATTTATAAATTGCGCCACAATGGAAGTGACCCAATTTAGTTACTTTAAAACTAAGATTGAATTGAAATAATTTAAGGAAATTTCAGTAAATATTAAAATTAAATTAAATATTAAGAATCACATGCTTCAATCAAATTAATAATAAAATTGTGAAACTATCACTGATAGTGATCTTTATTTTCTCATACAGTTACAGAATAAAGATTTCTGAAGGCTTTAGGTTTGTGACTTTGTTGACCATGTTCAGGCGCATGTGATTATTTAAGGATAGTTTTCAGAAGTACAATAAATCATTAAATCAGAAATAATACATTTCACATAGTTAAAATAAATACAAATACACAGTAAGTGAGGAATCTGTAAATACCTCTTCTTGTTTAAAAACTGAATGGAATTTCCCAATTTTCAAATATCGATGAAAACCCTATCCAACATTCACTAACATTATGTTAAAATGAAAGTCCATTGCCATCATTAGGTCTGTTGATTGATATTGAAAGCTAAAATGCAGCAAATTACTTCACATGTTGTAGAAATGCACAAGATGTTTTGTAAAAAAAAGCTCTCCCAATGTTTCTTAAAACTGAAACATCTAACCATTTGACATAATCAACAATGAAAAAGTAAAACTTCACAGGAACAACTCTCCCCCACCCCCAAACAACCTTTTATTGCGAGTCCTTCTTCATTTGCTGAGAAAGCAACATGAAAATAAGAGAATTCATAGAAAGTAGACTGAAGTCAAAACAGATAGAACGAGTTTTGTTTCAGGTTATTACAACATCAAACATATTGTTAAAACTGTACCAATTCATCCTATAATAAAAGCTTGTAATAATTAAAATGACATGAAGTAGTTACAGTAACACTTTGGGCAATATTGAAGTTTTAAAAGCACACAGGTTTACAGAGGTTTGAGATTGGTTGTATGTTAGTTATAGAAATTGATATTCCTCTTGATTCCAATTGAGAAATCTCAGTCATGGAGTTAGGTTCAAACAAACAGGAATTCTGTTCCATCAAGGACATGGCCATGGATACCATGAATAGCATTTTCTATAAATTTAAACGGTTCGGTGCTACAGGAATTCAACATAATTTTGTGGAATGAGCCCTGTTTTGCCATCGAGAGTTCCTTCCAACCAGCCAGGTTCCTGTGAGAAGTGAACTGGGGAATGAAAAAGCAAAGAACAAGTTTTAATTTCAGTGCAAACCATCACTTATTTTATTGGAAATTTTATTTTATTAGAATAAGCAAACATACCAACATACTACATGCACAGAATTTCTTTTTTTACACTGACC
This sequence comes from Chiloscyllium plagiosum, assembly GCF_037043375.1. NCBI lineage: Eukaryota > Metazoa > Chordata > Chondrichthyes > Orectolobiformes > Hemiscylliidae > Chiloscyllium > Chiloscyllium plagiosum. Next base: position 7,106,053 of record NW_028270139.1, read on the forward strand.
ATTTCATCGCACCGAACTTGAGAATTGCTGAAAAAGATCGTCAGGATTGTCCTGAAAATAATAAATGCTAGAGATCGCAGCAGGTCAGCCAGCAACCATGGAGAGCAAGCTCACGTTCCGAGTCGAGATGACTCTGTTAAAGGTTGTTCATTGGACTCACAGTATTACACACTGTATTACAGACTCTGTGACTTGTATTATTTATAAGCTACATTTATTAACATACAGGGCCTTGTTCTTGGCAAACAGAAAGCACATGTCCACACACTGCACCTATTTCAACTCAACAAAACACTTTGACCTGAGACAGCCTGTCTTGTTTACAATGTAAACTGTGTTTAGCTGTTAGCTGTCAATCTTTTTTATTATTCATTTGTGGGATGAGAACATCACTAGCTAAGCCTGCATTTATTGCCCATCCCTAATTGCCCAGAGGGCAGTTAAGAGTCAACCACATTGTTTTGGATCTGGAGTCACATGTCGGCCAGACCAGGTAAGGATGGCAGCTTCCTTCCCTCAAGGACATTAGTGAACCAGGTGGGTTGTTCCAATAATCGACAATGGTTTCATCATCATCAGACACTTAGTTCCAGATTTTTATTGAATTCAAATTCCATCAGCCGTGGTTGAATTCGAACCCAGGTTCTCAGAACATTACCAGGGTCTCTGGATTAAACAGTCCTCGTTAGTACCACTCAGCCATGCCTTCCCTGTCATCATTATAAAATCATTAACTGCTGAATCATCATGGTAACCCTTCTGCCAATCAGTACACTCCTCTCACATAGTACTAGTATTGTTTTCCCTTTACTTTGGTACTTCTTGCAAATTGTCCTGGTGGGTGCAAGACAAAAAAAAGCTTCAACAAATTATGTCCTTTATAAATTAGTCCATGAACAGTAAAAATATACAAAATCGTGGAAGAGACAGAATTAACTTTAATGTCTCTTTAGTTTCTTTCCTGCAAATTTGCTAAGATTCATTTGAGACAGTACCTTCCAAATACATGATCTTTACCAGTTAGACAGACAAGGGATGGAAATGCATGGGAACACGATTGCCAGCAAGTTCACTAAGTTACTAATGCTTACTGGGAACTATTTTGCTGTTCCCTTGCTGTAAGTTGGTTAATATTCTGGAGCTCCCTCCATAAGACTGCTTGCCTGTATCACAGGACCACAGTGGTTCAAAAGATTCATCACCACTTCTCAAGAGCTGTTACAGATGGGCAATAAATTTTGACTTTACCAGTGTTGTTCACATTCCAAGATCAAACAAAATGAAATATTGGTAACAATTAGAAGGAAAGTTAACATTCATGTAGCAATCACAATTGGTCCTGTTTTGCCCTTTGTACCATAGGAAACAAATAATCATCGAGACACCCCATAGTGCTCCATTCAAGAGATACTGATGCTTTTACGACCATTTAACAGAGAAAACAATGCCTTACTTGAGGTAAAATATCAAAAGTATTGGTTCAAATGAAACTGAGAAGCAATTTTTACTTAGGGGAATGTGTGTGTCCCCCTTAAGCAGTCTTCTGACAGAATTCCAAACTGACTGACTCAACAAACTTTCTAATTTTCCAACTATGCACAATGAATCTAAGAGTCCAGTTTTTCATGTAAAGAAACTGAAGATGACACATTCAGATACATTCAAATGAATGAAAATCTTAACTTTTGAAAGAGTCTGAAGATCCCAATTCAAAACTACAGGAGGTTTTTCACAGCATGGTTCCATAATTAGTTTAAAATTTGACAACAATGAACCACTTCAGGAACTGCACAAAACTTGGCTGAAAGGACACAGAATAGCTGCAATGTGAACCTGAATACAAAAATTATTTCTAGCACTTATTTTGGATTATCAAAAGCTTGAAGGACATTAGACCATGATTAGAGAGAGTATTTTTCACTGGAACAATAGCTTGGTTTGTGGACTATCTTATAAATTGATCAAAGTATTTATTACTTAAGAATGGAGATGATGCTCTAACAGTCATTACTTTTATTAACTGGCAAGTAAAGCAGAATACTTGTTGAACGGGATGCATACCAAACTCTCCACAAACTCAGAGAAGAAATCTTAGCACCAGAGTCTTGATTCCATCTGATGGCATACATCAGAGTCAATGGGACACCTTCAAGATTAAATCTGCACTTTATTTGTGGGACCAAAAAGAGGGGGAAATGCAAACAGTTTTAGTCTCCAAGATGATGTGACCTATACACCCTGTCAGAAATACAGGAGCTGGTAGCTATCCAAAATATTGAAGTGGAGAATTCCGGGTATTCCAAACACCAAATATTTCTGAGATTACCTATAGGTTGACCTTCCACACAAAAGGATAAATTGTTTGTGAACATAACCCATGCTATAGTAAGGACAGTGCCACTGTTTTTAGCAGACAACATTCTAACTTCCCAAGTGAAAATCCTGAAAGAAACAAACATTGCAGGTTGGCTGGAAAAAAAAGTCAAACTGTGAGAACGATAATGACTCTCGACTCTAACCAATGCATTACGGGAGACTGAAAATGTATTCCACTCCAACAGCGAGATTTGAATTTAGACCTAAAACCCAACTCCCTGGGTAGGGAACACCAAAGGTCTTTGGGAAGGTGATCTGGTTTTACACAGAAGGAGAATGAGTGATGCCCTGTTTAGCCAAAACACAAGGTGGTTTCGCCAGTACCAATCAAATCTAGATTGAATGGATGATTAACAAATAACTTTGGAGTACAATATTTCTGTTTCGTAACGAGTACAATGCAGTTCATAGCTGGGGAAAATAATTGAAGATCTCTGGTCACACTCACCATTTTCAAATATGGCTCCTACTTTGAAGGATAACTCAGAGTAATGTTCTGCTTCACACGAATACACAGCCTTGGCTTTATCATTTGGAACCCTAAAGAATAAAGGGAGTTGTTACCTCATTCAAGAGAATTCAAGCAACATTATGTTTTACATAGCACCAGCAAATACGGTGGCTGCTTTAATAACCTGAAACAGATTTGAATGTACAACAGATTACTTAAAAAGTATATTTTCCTTGGTATTACGTAAACTTGTCATTAACGTGACCTCCATTAATATCAGTAACAATTATGTAACTGATCTAATTTTACTGGCACTGGTACGTCCAGCAGATACATACTGGGATGGCAGGGTAACATCTTTGCAAAAGCGTCTTGTGTATAATCTGGAACTGAACAAACTCCATTCACACAGATATTGTCTCTTGAAATTCTTTTTATCCTCTCTATAAAATAGAAAATCAATGATCAACTGAGCCAAAGTAAATTTTTAAGGAAATTAAAGTGGAAATGTTGAGCAGCTTTGGAGAGAAAAACAGACGCTTTAAGGTCTGTCCTGATATAGAGAGCATGAAAAACTTATAACCTGGGGTCAGCACTTTGGAATTTAAAGAACTATCATAGGAGATGTTTGATAACTCTCAACAGACAGGGAAATAGATGGTGACATCTTGCAAAATGTCCAGATTACAGTGTAAGAAGTGCTGGATGTCTTGAAACGGTTAAAGGTGGATAAATCCCCAGGACCTGATCAGGTGTACCTGAGACCTCTGTGGGAAGCTAGAGAAGTGATTGCTGGGCCTCTTGCTGAGATATTTGTATCATCCATACTCACAGGTGAGGTGCCGGAAGACTGGAGGTTGGTGCCACTGTTTAAGAAGGGTGGTAAAGACAAGCCAGGGAACTATAGACCGGTGAGCCTGACCTCAGTGGTGGGCAAGTTGTTGGAGAGAATCCTGACGGACAGGGTATACATGTATTTGGAAAGGCAAGGACTGATTCGGGATAGTCAACATGGTTTTGTGCGTGGGAAATCATGTCTCACAGACTTGATTGAGTTTTTTGAAGAAGTAACAAAGAAGATTGATGAGGGCAGAGCAGTAGATGTGATCTGTATGGACTTCAGTAAGGCTTTCGACAAGGTTCCCCATGGGAGACTGATTAGCAAGGTTAGATCTCATGGAATAAAGGGAGAACTAGCCATTTGGATACAGAACTGGCTCAAAGGTAGAAGACAGAGGGTGGTGGTGGAGGGTTGTTTTTCAGACTGGAGGCCTGTGACCAGTGGAGTGCCACAAGGATCGGTGCTGGGCCCTCTACGTTTTGTCATTTACATAAATGATTTGGATGCGAGCATAAGAGGTACAGTTAGTAAGTTTGCAGATGACACCAAAATTGGAGGTGTAGTGGACAGCAAAGAGGGTTACCTCAGATTACAACAGGATCTGGACCAGATGGACCAATGGGCTGAGAAGTGGCAGATGGAGTTTAATTCAGATAAATGCGAGGTGCTGCATTTTGGGAAAGCAAATCTTAGCAGGATTTATACACTTAATGGTAAGGTCCTAGGGAGTATTGCTGAACAAAGAGACCTTGGAATGCAGGTTCATAGCTCCTTGAAAGTGGAGTCGCAGGTAGATAGGATAGTGAAGAAGGCGTTTGGTATGCTTTCCTTTATTGGTCAGAGTATTGAGTACAGGAGTTGGGAGGTCATGTTGCAGCTGTGCAGGACATTGGTTGTGCCACTGTTGGAATATTGCAAGCAATTCTGGTCTCCTTCCTATCGGAAAGATGTTGTGAAACTTGAAAGGATTCAGAAAAGATTTACAAGGATGTTGCCAGGGTTGAAGGATCTGAGCTACAGGGAGAGGCTGAACAGGCTGGGGCTGTTTTCCCTGGAGCGTCGGAGGCTGAGGGGTGACCTTATAGAGGTTTACAAAATTATGAGGGGCATGGATAGGATAAATAGACAAGGTCTTTTCCCTGGGGTCGGGGAGTCCAGAACTAGAGGGCATAGGTTTAGGGTTTAGGGAGAGACCTAAGGGGCAACTTTTTCACACAGAGGGTGGTACGTGTATGGAATGAGCTGCCAGAGGATGTGGTGGAGGCTGGTACAATTGCAACATTTAAAAGGCATTTGGATGGGTACATGAATAGGAAGGGTTTGGAGGGATATAGGCCGGGTGCTGGCAGGTGGGACTAGATTGGGTTGGGATATCTGGTCGGCATGGACGGGTTGGACCGAAGGCTCTGTTTCCATGCTGTACATCTCTATGACTCTATAACAGAATACATTCCATTGAGAAAGAAAGACACTATTGGGAGGAAGAACTGTGTCAAAAAGTGTGGTGCTGGAAAAGCACAGCAGGTCAGGCAGAATCCGAGGAGCAGGGGAATCAACGTTTCGAGCATAAGCTCTTCATTGGGAATGGAGGAAGAACTGTCCGTGCTAATGGAGCTGGTGAAGGACAAGACCAAATCGAAAGAAGGGAAGTTCAATAATAAGAAAGATTATTGGCAGTCCAGAAAATTGAGAAAATGTTAGTACCCAGTGAAGGACCACCAGAAATAATTGGATTAAGTATGGACTAGGGTGAGTAAAAACATGAACAAGTTAAAATTTAAAAACACTGTTTGGAAAGGCTTGTCCTGCTTTTAGCTATTCTTGCAAGTAAACCTGCTGTCACTGTGCCATCCTCACAATTCCACAATTGTAATGTGCAATCTCTCTGAGCCATCCAATACTGCCCAGGTCAACCCCCTCTTTTCACTCCTTCCACGTTGCCTTTAAAGGAGGTCCCTGTAACTTTTGGAATCCAATCAACTGGCCAAAATCGTTTTTCTGGGTGTCACCTTTAAAGAGTTCCTTTACTTTTGCAACTTGAAGCACCTCTTCATTTTTCTTATAATCCGTATATATGGAATTATTATTGTACATCTGAGCAGACACATTTCCAAGGCCTTGCTTTCCTTCTTTACTTCAGATCTTTACTTACCGCCTCATTTCAGGGGAGTAACAAAAGTGGATAGAATGCAGCATTTATGATTTTTTAAAAAAAAAACGCCCAATTAGTTTGTTATTAATGCATCCTTTTTTTAATCACAAAATGACTTCTCGGTCTACCTCTACTCTTCTTCTGACTTCTGCATCACAATCCCCCAGCTTCTGTTATCACTGTCCTAAACAGACAGACTTCTACAAGATTTAAGAAAGAGCATCTAAAATGAGCATTGTCCCATTAGAAGATGAGACTTCGGTATTAACAATGGGAAAGGGAGACAGGAGAGACTTTGAAGAAATAGAGCAAACTTTCCTGTAAATGGCCCCTTATGAACTGGCACTTCTAATAAACCAGCAAAAATTATATCCCTGAAATACCAAAAGTTTAATATATTAACTGTGATCTCCGCAATGCCCATATAGTCGGTTGAGGGTGGAAGTGGGAAGGCTGTGTAAGTTTTATTTCAGGCAAAGTTGCATTATTTTCGTGATTTATGTTGTAAGTACAACAGTGGTGAGTATATCCCCTTGTATTATGTTTCTATAACACAGTATGTGTTTTTATGTTGGTTATTTGGATCTCTTGAAGGAGGAACTTAAAACAATCACTAGAGAAAAAAAAACTTCCAGAAATCTAATTGGAGTAAAGGTTGATAAGTCTCCAGGATCTGATGAAGATCATCCAAAACAGATTGTAAGGAGCAGCTGTAGGGCCAGCTGTAATCTTGGAGAATTGCATAGATTCTGGGAAGGTCCAATGGATTGGAAAACCAAAGGAAACTTAATCAAGAAACATGGGAGATAGTAACAAGGAAGTATAGGTCAGTTAGCTTAACATCTCCCACTAGGAAAACACTGGAGGTAATTACTAAGGAGCTAGTCATTTTGGTCATTTTGAAAACAATCATACAATTAGGCAGAGTCCCCAAGGTTTTGTCAAAAGGGAACTTACGTTGACACATTTACTGGAGTTCTTTGAGGAAGTAGCAAGTTTAGTGGGTAAAGGAGAACCAGTGGTTGTACTATAATTGGACTTTCAGAAAGCTTTTGTAAAGAGACACATAAAAAGTTATTGTACAAAATAAGGATTATGGTGCTGGGGTGATCTAATAGCATGAATAAAGAATTGGTTCATTACTACAACTCAAAGTGTCACAATAAATGTATCATTTACTTTTTGACAAACAGTAACTAATGGGGTGCCACAGGGATCAGTGCGGGGGTTTTAACTATTTACAATTTATCTTAATGACTTGGCTGAACTGACCAATTGTACTATCGCCAAATTAGCTGATGATACCAAGACTGATTTTTAAAAAAAGCAAGTTGTGAGGAGGATGCAAAGAGCCTGAAAAGGATATAGGTAAATAAATAATCAGCAGATTGAATAAGCGAGTGGAGAAAATAATCAACACATTGAATACAATGTAGAAAAATATGAGCAGAGAGAATAGAAAAGCAGAATATTATTGAAGTGGAGCGAGATGCTGGAATGTTGGGGTACAGAGATATCTGGATGTCCTTGTACATGAATCATAAAGGTTTGGCACTCAGATATAGCAAGTGTAGAGTCATAGAGATGCACAGCATAGAAACAGACCCTTTGGTCCAACCAGCACCCAGCCCATATCCTTCCAAACCCTTCCTATTCATATACCCATCCAAATGCCTTTTAAATGTTGCAATTGTACCAACCTCCACCACATCCTCTGGCAGCTCATTCCATACACGTACCACCCTCTGCGTGAAAAAGGTGCCCCTTAGGTCTCTTTTATATCTTTTCCCTCTCACCCTAAACCTATGCCCTCTCTTTCTGGACTCCCGGACCCCAGGGAAAAGACTTTGCCTATTTACCCTATCCAAGCCCCTCATAATTTTATAAACCTCTATAAGGTCACCCCTCAGCCTGCGACGCTCCAGGGAAAACAGCCCCAGCCTGTTCAGCCTCTCCCCCACAGCTCAAATCCTCCAACCCTGGCAACATCCTTGTAAATCTTGTAAATCACAGAACCAAATGACCGCACAAGCAACAGATTACAGTGGAGCTTGATAATTCTATCTCACCACGTCCATGGGTACACTATTAAAATCTAAGTCAGATTTCAAATATCTGCTGCACACTGATGAGTCCGTTATAAATACTGAGAGCGAAAAGATATTGAGGGGAAAGTTTCACAGCCATGTTTGCACTGCGACACGATGATCTAGATTACATATCTCCTCAAAGAACAGTTCTAACATGCCGAACGTAACACACAATGCAATTACAGAGCTTTAATACATTCACTCGATTGCTTCCTCAATGCGACTATACACCACGCCACAGTACATCATCATCTCCACTTGTGATCACAATGTCAAGTAATTTCATTCTTTTGACTCTGATCCATTACTCTAGTGGCAACAACATGTAAGCAAGTTGAAAAATGTGGTGCTGGAAAAACACAGCAGGTCAGGCAGCATCCGAGGAGCAGGAGAATTGACGTTTCGGGCATAAGCCCTTCTTCAGGCTTATGCCCGAAACGTCGATTCTCCTGCTCCTCGGATGCTGCCTGGCCTGCTGTGTTTTTCCAGCACCACATTTTTCAACTCTGGTACTCCAGCATCTGCAGTCCTCACTTTCTCCATGTGAGGAAACACCAATTACCCGGTATTAATGCTGTGAAAAAAAAGGCAAGTTTTCATACCCATTAGGTGGTTTATCACTGACAGTGGTCACAGGTGGGAACTGGAAGGATGGTAAAGATGATGCTGGTGAAGCTGGTGAAGAATTGAACCAGGAAGCCATTGACAGAGAAGAACTGCAGATGAGACAAAATAAAATGAGTGAGATTTTGTGGAAGCATGCGGGTAAAGTGTTGCTAAAATTAGATTATCATTTTTCATATCTGGACAATGTCCATGCTTGGGTTGACAAGTGCCAAGTAACATTCATGCCACACTAATGCCAGGCTATGATCTACAATGAGTCAATCTAATCATCGTTCCTTAATATTCAATGGTGCTACCCATTGATTCCCCCACTGTCAACATCTTGGGGTTCACCATTGACCAGAAACTCAATTACACTCACCATACACATACAGTGGTTACAAGAGCAGGTCAAAGACTAGGAATTCTGTGGTGAGTAACTCATTTCTTGATTCCCATTCCCTGTCTTCCATCCACAAGGCACAAATCAGGAACGAGATGGACAGATGGGATGGATGGGGGCAGCTCCAACAACACTCAAGAAGCTTGACACCATCCAGAACCAAGTGGCCTACATGATTGGTACTCCATTCACAAAAGTCCACTCCACGCTCAATAATAGCAGTGTGTACTATCTACAAAATGTACTGCAGAAATTCTCCAAATATCCTTCGACAGCACCTTCAAACCTGTGACCAGTTCCATCTGGAAGGATAAGGGCAGCAGAAAGATGCCATTTCCCCTCCAAGCCACTCACCACCTTGATTTGGAAAAGTATCACCGTTCCTTCGCTGTCACTGGGTTGAAATCCTGGAATTCCCTCCCCCAAGGCACAAGGACTGCAGTGGTTCAAGAAGGCAGCACCTTCTTAAGGGCAACTAAGGATTGGCAATAAATGCTGGCCCAGTCAGCAACGCCCACACCCCATGAGAGAATAAAAAAAACTGAGAAAATAATTACAAGTTAACTTCATTACAAGTAATTTTAAATGTTGACAGCACTAAACAGTAGGACTTTCTCATTATAACCTTTAATCCTGTTATTAAGGCTGGTTGCCATAGTGATGCTGCTGTAGCCGGTACTGTCAAACATCTCTTACTTTTTTTGTGGAGGGAGGGTCTGAGGGCACTGCCCCTTCCTCTCAGCATGCTGTAAGTGTATCTGAAAGCCTTTGTAGCAACAAATTCCCTCTCTATTTAGAGACTTTGGCTCAAATCCCATCTATTTCAGGGGCTTTGTGGGATTTGAAATGCACTGCAGAGGTTTTGATTACTTCATGTTGGTTCGCATGGCTCAAATGTCACGCCCCTCTGGAAGAGTTTGACAAATGCTCACTTTCTGCACCATCTGGTGGTCGCTAAATACACTGTCCCAGTGTTCTGGCCAATCTTATGACCAGGGTTATGCGATTGCAAGATTTTAGTGGCATCTGTACCTGTACCAGCAAGGCTAGGTAGGAGGATCTCACTTACTCCCACATCTGTACACAGTTGCATATTCTCCCAGTTCCCCACTAGTTGGTTTGGGTGAAATGAAAGTTGTTTTGCAGAAAGCTGCAGGTTTCCCTATCTGCAGCTTTTGTGGGATACTGGGGAGGATACTGACTATCCTGCGAGGATAAATTTAGGCCTTTATTCTTTGGGGCAAGCAAGCAAGCGATCCTGGCAGGAGCATTTATTTTGAAGAAGCTCTTGGATTTACATAGAATTTTCAACAAACCAATCTTGGGTATTTTCGTTGAGTAGCCAATCATTTCTGCAATTCTTCACGTAGGGGAACTGGTCACATTGTTCTGCTGGTTTAATATCACTGTGATGGATCACTGCCAAGCCTGTCTTCAAATTTCACTCCGAAAAACTGTTTTTACATCTTGTAGGAAAGGATCTGTGAACTTGTCTTTTTCTTGTTTGCGTGCTACATGATGCACTGTGCTCTGGTAAGTTGGATAAGTATGCGTGGGGTTGCAGGGAATGTATTAGCATGGATGGAGGACTGGTTAACCAATAGAAAGCAGAGAGTTGGGATAAATGGGTGTTTCTCGGATTGGAGATCAGTGGTGAGCGGGTGCTACAGGGATCGGTGTTCATGATATATATTAGATTAGATTCCCTAAGGTATGGAAACAGGCCCTTAGGGCCTGCAAGTCCACACCGCCCCTCCGAAGAATAACCCCACTCAGACCCACTCCCCCACCCCATATTTACCCTGACTAATGCACCTAACACTATGGGCAATTTAGCACGGCCAATTCACCTGACCTGCACATCTTTGGATTGTGGGAGGAAACCGGAGCACCCGGAGGAAACCCACGCAGACACGGGGAGAATGTGCAAACTCCACACAGACAGTTGCCCAAGGCAGGAATCGAACCCAGGTCCCTGGCGCTGTGAGACAGCAGTGCTAACCACTGAGCCACCGTGCTACCCCATAAGTGATTTGGAATAGGAGACTGAGTGTAACATATCCTTATTTGCTGATTACACTAAACTGAGTGGAAAGGCAAACTGTGCAGAGGATGTGGAGGGATTTCAGTTGGTTAAGTGAGTGGGCAAGTGTCTGGCACATGGAGTTACAATGTTAGTAAATGTGAGGTTATCCACTTTGGAAATAAAAATAGGAGGTCAGCGTATTATTTAAATGGTGAAAGATTACAGCCTGCTGTTGTGCAGAGGGACTTAGGAGTGTTTGTACATGAATCACTAAAAGTTGATTTGTAGGTGCAGCAGGTAATCAGGAAGGTAAATGGAATATTGGCTTTCATTACTAGAGGGATTGAATTTAAGAGCAGGGGGACTCTTCTGCAATTGTACTAGGAGTTGGTGAGGCCGTACCTGGAGTATTGTGCACAGTTCTGGTCTCCTTATGTGAGGAAGGATATCCTGGCTTTGGAGACTGTGCAGAGGAGGTTCACCAGGTTGATTCTGGAGATGAGGGGGTTACCCTGTGAGGAGAGGTTGAGCTGCCTGGGACTGTACCTGCTAGAATTTAGGTGAAGGAGAGGGGATCTTATAGAAATATATGAAAGAGATAGATGAGATAGAGGCAGGCAAGTTGTTTCCACTGGTGGGTGAGACTAGGACGAGGGGACATGGCCTCAAGTTTAGGGGGAGTAGATTTAGGACAGAGATGAGGAGGAACTGTTTTCCCCAGGGAGTAGTGAATCTATCGAGTTCTCTGCCCGAGGAGGCAGTCGAGGCAGCTTCATTAAATATATTTAAGACACAGTCGGATGGGTGTTGGCATGGTAGGGGAATTAAGGGTGATGGGGATAATGCAGGTAGGAGGGGCTGAGATGATGGAGAGATCAGCCATGATCTTAATGAATGGCCGAGCAGGCTCGACGGGCCAAATGGCCTACTCCTGGTTCTACTCCGATGAAATGAGATGCAGATACACTGACAAACATTTGAAAGGCCAGCTGAAAAGGCAGCTGTCTCTGACTGACACTGACCAATGTTGGGCGAGCACGAGGCTGATGACAGAGGTGGCTAGCACACAGGAACCGGGAAAGCAAACTACAACTTTAAGCAAATCGATGGGAGGCTGCTGAAGAAAGATGCTGACAGTGTAAGGAATGTGCTGATACAGGAGCCCCTCTGAAGCAGGCATCCCTGTATCCCAACTGCTCCACAGCCTATGGATTGATAACCATAGAACATTATAGCACAGTACAGGCCCTTCAGCCCTCAATGTTGTGCTGACCTGTGGAACCAGTCTGAAGCCCATCTAACGTACACTATTCCACTCTCGTCCATAGGTCTATCCAATGACCATTTAAATGCCCTTAAAGTTGGAGAGTCTACTACTGTTGCAGGCAGGGCATTCCACTCCCTTACTACTCTCTGAGTAAAGAAACTACCTCTGACATCTGTCCTATATCTATCACCCCTCAATTTAGAGCTTTGCCCCCTCATGCTAGCCATCATCATCCAAGGAAAAAGGCTCTCACTATCCACCCTATCTAACCCTCTGATTATCTTATATGTCTCAATTAAGTCACCTCTCAACTTTCTTCTCTCTAACGAAAACAGCCTCAAGTCCCTCAGCCTTTCCTCATAAGGCCTTCCCTCCATACCAGGCAACATCCTGGTAAATCTCCTCTGAACCCTTTCCAAAGCTTCCACATGTTTCTATAATGCAGTGACCAGAACTGTACGCAATACTCCAAGTGGGGCCGTACCAGAGTTTTGTACAGCTGTAGCATGACCTCATGGATCCGGAACTCAATCCCTCTACCAATAAAAGCTAATACACTGTATGCCTTCTTAACAACCCTACCAATCTGGGTGGCAACTTTCAGGAATCTATGTACATGGACACCGAGATCTCTCTGCTCATCCACACTACCAAGAATCTTACCATTAGCCCAGTACTCTGTATTCCTGTTGCTCCTTCTAAAGTGAATCACTTCACACTTTTCCGCATTAAACTCCATTTGCCACCTCTCAGCCCAGCTCTGCAGCTTATCTACACCCCTCTGTAACCTGCAACATCCTTCAGCACTGTCCACAACTCCACCGACCTTAGTGTCATCTGCAAATTTACTAACCCATCCTTCTACACCCTCATCTAGGTCATTTATAAAAATGACAAACAGTAGTGTCCCCAAAACAGATCCTTGTGGTACACCACTAGCAACTGAACTCCAGGATGAACATTTCCCATCAACCACCATGCACTGTCTTCTTTCAGCTAGCCAATTTCTGATCACCCTCAATCCCATGCCTCCGTATTTTGTGCAATAGCCAACTGTGGGGAACTTTATCAAATGCCTTACTGAAAAACCATTCACCCACATCAACTACTTTACCCTCATTCACCTGTTTGGTCACCTTCTCAAAGAACTCAATAAGGTTTGTGAGGCACGACCTACCCTTCACAAAACCATGTTGACTATCCCTAATCAATGTATTCCTCTCTAAATGATTATAAATCCTGTCTCTTATAACCATTTTCAACACTTTACCCACAACCAAAGTAAGGCTCACTGGTCTATGATTGGTGTCTACTCCCCTTCTTGAACAAGGGGACAACATCTGCTATCCTCCAGCCTTCTGGCACTATTCCTATCGACAATGATGACATAAAGATCAAAGACAAAGGCTTGGCAATCTCTTTCCTGGCTTCCCAGAGAATCCTAGAATAAATCCCACCTGCTCCAGGGGACTTATGTATTATCACACTTTCCAGAATTGCTCACACCTCCTCCTTACGCACCTCAATCCCGTCTAGTCTTGTAGCCTGTATCTCAATATTCTCCTCGACAACATTGTCTTTTTCCAGTGTGAATACTGATGAAAAATATTCATTTAGTGCCCCTCCTATCTCCTCAGACTCCACGCACAACCTCCCACTACTGTCCTTGATTGGCCCTAATCTTACTCTAGTCATTCTTTTATTCCTAACATACTGATAGAAAGCTTTAGGCTTTTCCTTGATCCTACCTGCCAAAGACTTCTCATGTTCCATCCTGGCTCTTCTCAGCTCTCTCTGTAGGTCTTTCCTGACTAACCTGTAACTCTCAAGCGCCCTAACCGAGCCTTCACGTCTCATCCTAACATAAATCTTCTTCTTCCTCTGGACAAGAGATTCAACTTCCTGAGCAAACCACAGCTCCCTTGCTTGACCATTTCCTCCCTGCCTGACTGGTACGTATTTATCAAGGACACGCAGTAGCTGTTCCTTGAATAAGCTCCACATTTCAATTGTGCCCATCCCCTACCGTTTCCTTCCCCATCCTATGCATCCTAAATCTTGCCTAATCACATCATGATTGCCTTTCCCCCAGCAATAACTCTTGCCCTGCGGTATATACCTATCCCTTTCCATCGCTAAAGTAAACATAACCGAATTGTGGTCGCTACCACCAAAATGCTCACCTACCTCCAAATCTAACACCTGGCCGGGTTCATTAGCCAGTACCAAATCCAATGTGGCTTCACTCATTGCTGGCCTGTGTCAGGAAACCCTCCTGCACACATTGGACAAAAACTGGCCCATCTAAAGTACTCAAACTACAGTATTTCCAGTCAATAGTTGAAAAGTTAAAGTCCCCCATAACAACTACCCTGTCACTCTCGCTCCTATCTAGAATTATCTTTGCTATCCTTTCCTCTACATCTCTGGAGCTATTCAGAGGCCCTTAGAAAACTCCCAACAGGGTGACCTCTCCTTTCCTGTTTCTAATCTCAGCCCATACTACCTCAGTAGTCAAGTCCTCAAACGTCCTTTTTGCAACTGTAATACTGTCCTTGACTAACAATGCCACACCTCCTCCTCTTTTACCATCTTCTCTGTTCTTACTGAAACATCTAAATCCTGGAACCTGCAACAACCATTCCTGTCCCTGCTCTATCCATGTCTCCGAAATGACCACAACATCGAAGTCCCAGGTACCAACCCATGCTGCAAGTTCACCCACCTTATTCCGGATGCTCCTGGCATTGAAATAGACACACTTCAAACCATCTTCCGGCTTGCTGGTGAACTCTTGCAACCTTGAAACCTCATTTCTGACCTCACTGCTCTCAACCTCCTGGACAATGGATCGACAACTTAGGTTCCCGTCCCCCTGCTGAATTAGTTTAAAATGTTCTATTCTGTCACCAAGAACCATGTCAACTAACACGGAGAGTCTGACCTTCATTCTAAGGAAGAGTCATATTAATACAAAACATTTCCAGATAATAAGTTTCTGAAGTGTAAATGGGAGGACCATAAGCAGGAGTCAGCAGAAACAAGAGATATCCCAGTATCCTTTTTACCACTAAATTATCCACCTAGCACCCTCCCCACCTGGCACTCTACACCCCTTAACCTCACACTCATCATAGCTGGCAGCTTCTGTGAAACCTGTCTGTGACACTGGGCCTTGTGATTAGGTTACAGGATACGGTAATTGACTGCTGTGAAGTACCTTCCCCCAACTGGTCCATGCTACGAGGGACCAAGTCACAATGGAATTACAGCTCTGCATTTCTGACTGAGCCGTGTTCAAAATGCAGAGGGGAGTGGCAATCACATCATCCCTACAGTATAGAAAGAGGTCATTCATCCCACTCAGTCTGTACCAACCGTTGGGAGGTGATCCCCTTCCCTATACCTGTTACTAACCTTGTATTTGCCATGGCTAACCCACCTAACCTGCACACCTTTGGAATGGGGGAGGAAAACAGAGCACCCGGTGGAAAGCCATGCAGGCACGGGGAGAACGTGCAAACTCCACACTAAGGCTGGAATCGAACCCGGTTCCCTGGTGCGGTGAGGCAGCTGTACTAATCCCTGAGCCACCAGTGCCATCGGTTTGTGTGTGATCACCAGACCTCAGAAAAGCAGCCCATTTATGCTCGTTTGCCTCTCTCTGCAGGTGCTGCCACATCTTGCTTTTTTTTCTAAGTAAAAGTTTTCCACCTGAAATGTAAGGTTTGAAGGGAGCCACCTGACCTGACATGCCTGTGAAACATCGACCCACTTAGCCTCGTTTCACGGCTGGCTTTATTTATTTATTTGTTCACGGGGTGAAAGCATTGCTTCGTTTTTCACAGCTCTGCAATTTTTGTTTCTCTCCTTCAAGTATTTTTCAACTCCCTTTGGAAAGCTATTGCTGAATTGGCTTATCTGACGATTTCAGGCACTGCATTCCATGTCATAAAGACTTGGTGAGCTCAAACATAGCTTGCCCTTACTTCACCCTCAGCTCTGTTGCCAATCACCTTCTCTTTTGTAACCTGTCAAACCCAGACATGCTTTTGAGTACTTTTGAAATCTCTCTTCTAAACATTCTCTACTTGAAGAAGGACCTCAGTTTCTCTTAGCCTGCCATGTTCTAGCTACCTGGTGGGGTTTTGGTGCAACCCCTTTGCATCAGACCAATCAGCTTTGCTATCCTTCCGAAAGTGCAGTGCTCAGAACTGACCACAATCCTCTAGCTGGAGCTTATCCAATGCTTCATAAAGGGTTCGGATAGATATCTTGCTTTCAAACTCAGATACTCCTGTTCATCAAGTTAAAGATTTCATACTAATTTTTAAACTTGCTTTTCAATTTTTCCTACTATCTTCAAAGGGTTTTGTGTATATACCCCTCGTTGCAGTGATCCCTGTAATTTTGTCTCTGGCTTCACAAAAACCTGAGGTTGAGCAGCAACTGCACAGCTCAGAGGGAACACTGACCAGACATCGTCACTGCTCCTGAAAACCCTTTAAAAATCCACCATTGAGTTTATAGTGCCTCTTCTTGGTCTTATCAAAGTACATAATTTCAAATATCTTTGCATTAACTTGCATCTGATACATGCCTGCCCATTTCCCTGGTCTACATCTCGCTATATTTCTGAGTCTTGTGGTGTCTACAAACTTCAAAATTGAGTCCTGGATTCCCAAGGCCACATCATTAATGTGTAAATATAGCAATAGCCCCTAATGTGGGAGACCACAGCTACACAACGCCATCAAGAACACCTGCGCTGCTTTCTG
Organism: Chiloscyllium plagiosum; assembly: GCF_037043375.1. Classification (NCBI taxonomy): domain Eukaryota; kingdom Metazoa; phylum Chordata; class Chondrichthyes; order Orectolobiformes; family Hemiscylliidae; genus Chiloscyllium; species Chiloscyllium plagiosum. The sequence goes on from NW_028270139.1 coordinate 7,123,043, forward strand.
GCCCCTATTTAGTTTAATACCAAACCCACCATTGCCCCAGCGATCCAGTGGTCTCCAATTTGGCCTAAAGTCGGATTTGACTACTCCTGTTGAGTGTGGCTTAACAATTGTGTTAGTACCCAATTCATAAAGTTTAAATGGTGAAAGCGTTTTGCTAATCTATAGGCGAGGCCAACGATTCATGCTACAAACGATTATATCCCAAAACGGTGCACTCCCTTGCAGACGTATCCTGATTATTAGCAGCCCATGGAATAGGAATGGGGACAGTGAGTGTGTGTTTCCCTGTTGTCAAGAAAAGTAGGATGATCTATATAGTAACCACATAGAATGCTGCATCATAACACTGCATACACACCTCTGTGCTCTATTAAACTGTTACAAATCACACACAGCACCAAGTTATAGACCAACAGATTGATCTGGAAGCACACTAGCTTTCGGAGCACTGCTCCTTCATCAAGTGGTTGTGGAGTCTAAGATCCTACACTCCACAACCACCTGACGAAGGAGCAGCGCTCCGAAAGCTAGTGCTTCCAGATCAACCTGTTGGACTATAACCTGGTGTTGTGTGATTTTTAACTTTGTACATCCCTCAGATCCCTCAACTTTGTACACCGGCTCCTCCACATCATGATTGGTCACAATTTATGGGAATATAGCATGTAATGCTGTGAATAATAGTTACATATTCCACTGATGATATATGTTTCAGCATTAGTCAGTGTACTGTAATGTTAAGAATGAAAGAAACTTACATGTGGAATAACATGGCGTTTGCAGCTTTAAGGGCAACCCAATAGTTCAGATTTGGCACTCGGAAATCAGCAGTCAGAACTAATTAGGATTACAGAAGGCCACCAAAGGAAAAATAAAGAATTTCACAAAGTACGTATTTGTTGAACTGAAAATCAAACTTACGGAGAAGATGTGCAATCAGTGGTATCTATATTCACAGGATGGACACGATTCCTCGCCTGTTCTGGGGGGCTGTTAGAGTTGGAGGATGTGGTAGTTATCGATGAATGGGAAGAAATGGATTCCATGCTTCCACTTGGAGTATTGTCTCCGACACTGTTAGGATTCTCAGCTGAAAGGAAAATAACTCCATGAGAAAAACCATACATCACACAACATTATTTAAGAAAACCACTACAAAGATAGGAAACCACATGTAACTGAAGACGTTTTTCAAAAACTGAGGTGAATTAAAAATGGACCATTTTAAAATAATGCGACAAATTACTACTAAGGACCTCCTGATAACCAAAAAAAAAAGTGTTTTTCATCTAGTTGCAAATTGTAGTACAAAATACTGACAACAATGTCAAAATCTAACTGTACTAATTATGTCATAGTGGCTTGGCCAACTGTGCAAATAGAGATAAAATGGATATTCCTAAACCATCTCTTTCCTGCCTGACAGGTACATACATATCAAGGACACGTCGTATCTGTTCCTTGAAAAAGTTCCACATTTCCACGACATCCTTCCCTGACAGCCTATGCTCCCAACTTATGCTCCTCAGATCCTGTCTTACAGCATCATATTTACCCTTCCCCCAATTGTAAAACCTACCCTGTTGCACGCATCTATCTCTCTCCATAACCAAGGTGAAAGTCACAGAATTGTGGTCACCATCACCAAAATGTTCACCCACTAACAAGCCCATCACTTGCCCCGGTTCGTTACCAAGTACCAAATCCAATATGGCCTCCCCTCTGGTCGGACAATCTACATACTGAGTTAGAAAAGCTTCCTGTACACACTGCATAAACACCGCCCATCCAATCTACTTGATCTAAAGAGCTTCCAATCAATATTTGGGAAGTTGAAATCACCCATGACTACTACCCTGTGGCTTCTGCACCTTTCCAAAACCTGTTTCCCAATCTGTTTCTCCACATCTCTGCTGCTATTGGGGGGCCTATAGTAAACACCCAACAAGGTGACTGCTCCTTTCCTATTTCTGACTTCAGCCCATACTACCTCCAAAGGCAGATCCCCCTCGAACTGCCTTTCTGCAGCCGTTATACCATTTCTAATTAGCAACACCACCCCCCCTCCTTTTTTACCACCCTCCCTAATCTTACTGAAACATCTGTAACCAGGAACCTCCAACAACCATTCCTGTCCCTCTTCTATCCACGTTTCCGTGATGGCCACAACATCGTAGTCCCAGGTACCAATCCATGCCTTAAGTTCACCCACCTTATTTCTGATACTCCTTGCGTTGAAGTATACACACTTGAACCCATCTCTGTGTCCGCAAGTATTCCCTGTCAGTGCTACCTTCTCCACAGCCTTCCTACATTCTTGGACATCCTGACAAACAGCTAGCCTACTTGCTGGACTACAAGCCCGGATCCCATCCCCCAGCCAAATTAGTTTAACCCCCCCCCCGAAGAGTGCTAGCAAACCTACCTCCCAGGATATTGGTGCCCTTCTGGTACCTGTCCTGCTGAACTGATTCGTCTGCATTGATTGCATTTTCCTCCCCTTTTTAAGTCTCAACATCTGTGACTCTTCCAATATTCTCCATCACATCAAAGTTTCCAAGCTGCTGCCACTAACTACCTCCTCTTCCCCATGGATGTCTGAGCTCCACGCCACTCCATTCTCCACCAGGACAGGCTGAGGACTATCTGCTATATCCAGTATGGAAGCGTACTCTGAGAATATCAACAAACTCAGTGAAATGCAGTATCTAACACTGATATTTCTACTTCACGAAAAGTGGAGTCAAAGGTCATGAAATCTATTCTTGCAGCCATCATGGTTGCATACCTCAGTCCACAAAGGGGCAGGCAGGTTCTCCCAACACTCTCAACAGTTTCTCCTTCAGCAGTACCCGGGTTACCAAGAAACCATCCCAAGGGGAGTGACAGTGACCCCATGAAGCATAAACCTGCTTTCCTCTCTAAGATGTGCAGCCAATCTGCCAGTGGTCATTATGTCGTTTTTGCAGTCCAGGCTGCTGCCAGCCGAGCCAAAGTGGTACTGTCAGAAACGGAGTCTTCTAGGCCCAGAATTGCTCATTGAAAAGCCTTCAGCAGCCATCCACCAGACGTACTATTGTCACTGGAGTAGCAGACCAACACATGAATCAGAAGCAGTGGACCGTTAAGCCTTTCTAAATCAAAATTGGAAAAACCTGGAAAAACTCAGCAGGTTTGGCAGCACCTGTGCAGAGAAAACAGAGTTAACATTTCAGGTCGTTTTTCCGAACTGCCTTTTAGCCTTCCTAGCTTGTTTCACCACTCAAAAAGATCATGGCTTATCTGACTGGGGCCTCAACTCCACATTCGCACTAACTCTGACAGCCCTGGACTCTCTTGTTGACCACAAATCGATCTGCCTTGAAAATATTCAATTCATCTGCCTCCATCACCCTCCAGGGAACAGAGTTCCAAACCTGCACAACCCTCAGAGTGAACAAATTTCCCCTCATCACAATTAACATGTGAAAGGCCATATTTTTGAATTGTGTCCCTAGCTCTAGCCTCTCCCACAAGGGAAAATATTTTTTCAGCATCCACCTCACACAAGATCCTTGATGCTTCAAAAAGATCACCTCACATTTTTCTAAACTCCAACAGATATGGGCCCAGCCTGTCCAACCTTGCCTCGTAAGGTAACCCCATCATCTCAGGTATCAGTCAAGTGAACTTTCACTGTGCTGCTTAGCTGCCACTTACATTCATTTTTAAACAAGGAGTCCAAAATTTACATAGTCCTCGAGCTGTGGTCAAATCAACAGCCTGTCCAACTGTACCAGTTACACTACATACAACCAGACAAAGTCATCCATAAAGCTGACACGCTAAGGGTGAACAAGTTACTTCCTAAAGTAAACACAAAGAGGTGTGGATTCTCCCTTGGCAGCATTCCACTGGGTTTGTTCCCTTGGAGACACTTTGGTCCACATTTCACATCACCCACATCCTCACAGCACCCACCCTTGCAATTGCAGAAGGTGTAACATGTGTCTATTTTCCTCTTCCCACCTCGATGTCCAACCCTCCAGACACGCATTACAGATGAAGCAGTGATTTACCAGCAGTTCATTCAATCTAGACTACTATATGGGCTGCTCACAATGTAGTCTTCTGTACACTGGGGAGACAAAACTGGGAATGATCACTTTGCTGAGCTTGGTGCACAAAAATGACCCTGAACTTCCACTGCCACTTCACCTGACCACTGTGCTCCCTGGCCAGCACTTCTGCCTCACATCTGTTGCAAAGCTCCAGCAAGGTTTAAGATGGAGGAACAGCACCTTATCTTCTACCTGGGCATTATACAGCCTTCAAGTCTCAACATTGAGTTGAAAAATGTGGTGCTGGAAAAACACAGCAGGCCAGGCAGCATCCAAGGAGCAGGAGAATCGACGTTTCGGGCATAAACCCTTCTTCAGGAATGAGGCTGGTGTGCCAAGGGGGTGGAGATAAAAGGTAGTTCAACTCTGGTCTCCAGCATCTGCAGTCCTCACTTTCTCCTAGTCAACACTGAGTTTAACAATTTCAGAATGTAATCATCCGTATCCATATCAGTCACCTTCCCCCGATACCCCTAGATCCTGAACTGTACAGATTGCTCCCTGCACAGCCAAACCATTCTCAACTATTCAGGCTTCTTGAAGGCGCTCTAACTAGCCTGTGTCTGTCTCATGGCTTATCAGCTAGCTCTTTGTTTGCCTCTCCCTTGTTCTCCCTTTCTCTGGGCACTGGCGCCATGTATTCTATTCACTTGCAAACACCTTCATCAGCACAAATACTACTCTTTCTCCGCTATTTTCAGTTCCGATATAGGGTTTCAAATGTTCACTCTATTTTTCTCTCCACAGACCGTGCCTGACCTATCATGAGTCTCCAGTACTTTCCGTTTAACTTTAGTTCTGAACCCTGGCAGAGTCTTCATAAAAGTGGAAAATTTGTCAAGAACTACAAGGGGGTAATACTTGAACCCCGGAATGACAATATTATACGACAATTATGGTACTCTCCTTCCCTACAGCACATTACCAGCACAGTAACGGCACATGTCAATGTCATCTGGATGGATAGCAAATTCCTCACAATTATGAATACAGGTGTATTTTGGTAACACAAATTCGCTGAAACGCGATTGACAAATTGGGGACACTGTTTCCAAAATGAGAACTTTTAAAACGCGTGTGGTTGTAATTTGATTACATCATCAACACCTTAAGCGCTGTTTCTAAAGCACAATCTTTCTATAATGCGGGATTGCACAAGAACACAATTGTCGTGTTATAGAAGAACTATCTGTATCTGAAAAAGAAATCAGTTTAGAGACTGTTAAACCCAGGAGACAGCTTCTTTATCCCTCTGCTCTCTCCTTCAACTTCAACAGTAACCCAAGGGGATTTAATCATCTTTCAGTTCAAGTTTAGAGCTTAACACTTGGAATATTAACCCATCTCATCCCTTTCCAAATGCTGGCAGACCAGCCTTTTCACCATTTTGAATTCTTATTAACAATGCACATTCAATTGAAATGTCCTACAAATCACAAAATGCATACATGCAATAAAAAAAAATGACCGGGTTACAATCAATTGAGATTTCAGCTGACGACAGTTAATGAATATCTATTCATTTCAATGGAGATCCCTAACATTAGTAGAACTAGATTTTAAATCTCTCTGACAAATTTCTCTCGAGACTTCTCTGAAAATGTCCTGGCGCTATGACCAGCAAGCTCACTGAAATGTCGAACTGAACAGTGAGGTTAGACAATGGAGCTCTACAGAGTCAGACATGGTCCTGTCCTCAGCCTATCTCTATGTGTTGACATTTCACATAGGGTCACTGGATACTGCTGGGCGTCTAAGCTGGGGCAAGGAACTAAGGCTAAAGGTATTGCGCTTACTGTTACAAAACGAAGCATATGTTAGAAATTAACGTTTTGGTCATCAATCCTTGCACATACTTGGATTGGTGTGGACTCAATGTGCCGAATGGCTTGCCTCCACACTGTAAAGATTCTATAATACACGGTCACGGGCAGTATCCAGTGACCCTATGTGAAATGTCAACACATAGAGATAGGCTGAGGACAGGACCATGTCTGACTCTGTAGAGCTCCATTGTCTAACCTCAGCGTTCAGTTCGACATTTCAGTGAGCTTGGCACGGTGGCACAGTGGTTAGCACTGCTGCCTCGCAGCGCCAGAGACCCGGGTTCAATTCCCGACTCAGGCGACTGACTGTGTGGAGTTTGCACGTTCTCCCCATGTCTGCGTGGGTTTCCTCCGGGTGCTCCGGTTTCCTCCCACAGTCCAAAGATGTGCAGGTTAGGTTAATTGGCCATACTAAATTGCCCGTAGTGTTAGGTAAGGGGTAAATGTAGGGGTATGGGTGGGTTTCGCTTCGGCGGGTCGGTGTGGACTTGTTGGGCCGAAGGGCCTGTTTCCACACTGTAATCTAATCTAAAAAAAAAATAACATGACTGTGCACTTCCAGCATTTTCTGTTTAGTTTTGTTTCAGATTTCCACCATTTGCAATATTTCACGTTTTACATCTTCAGCTACTCTGGTTATAAACAGAGATGAAGTGATAAGCCTGGGATTTTGTAGTTATTGTAGAATAGGGAAGTTGTGCTGGAACTGCATAAAGCATTGGTTAGGCCACAGCTAGAGAACAGCGTGCAGTTTGGGAATCCACACTGTAGGAGAGATGCAATAACACTGGAGAGGGTGCAGAGGAGATCTACCAGGATGCTGCTTGGGTTGGAGAGTTACCTTACAGCAAAAGAGTTTGAGCGGAGACATGTTAAGATGTATAAAATGAGTGGCATTGGGAGGGTTGGACAGGAAGAAACTTTCACCCATGATGTCTACGAGCTCAGATTTAAGGTAAGGGGCAAAAGGTTTAGAGGAGATGGGAGGAAAATCATCTTCACCCAGAGGGTGGTTAGAATCTGCAACTCACCATCTCTAAGGTTGGTAGAGACAGAAACCATCCTAACATTTAATTAGTAGTTAGGTGTGCACTTACGATGCCAGGGCATACAGGGCATTGGGTCCAGTTCTGGCAAATGGGATTAGAATAGTTAGGTTGTTGCTTTTGACTGGCACACCATGATGGGCCAAAGGGCCTTTTTCTATTCCGGAGGGCTCCACCATTCAATCTGTTCAACATGTCATGACACAGCTCGGTGGTAGGGAGAACTTCAACCCAGAGGACACTACTGCAGCAATACACGAGCCCTCCTGGGATTCTGTAACCTGCATGAATTGGCTACTAACCGCTTTAACTATCTCAGCTATCTCTCAGAAGAGCCACATGATTTATTCTGTTCACAGGGATAATCGACACATGATCAATTAATGGGTCCATGCTAATTAGTTCAGAGAGAACAATTACTCCACCATTCATTTCCTGGAGAACATGTATTGAATAGAAATGAGATTTGAAAAGGAACACTTTGTTCATGACTAGGCTGTTCCCAGGAAGAGATTTGTACTGTATTTTGAAAGTTATTTCAAAAACATTTGATTCACAATAAAAGTCCAATTGTGAAAGGCCTGAGACAGTGCGCTGATAAGCTCTATGCATAATATTTTTAAATGGCTGGGTTAACACTAGAGGATGTGCAACACAATGAAGTAAAATTAAGAAAAGGTAGCTTTTGTGGGTTTCATGAATCACCCCTAGTTGATGGCTGTTTTATTTTCAAATTTTAAGAGTTCAATTTACTCAACAATCTTCAAATTAATCCAGAATATTTTAGCTTGCTCATAAACAGCCCAATGTCAGTCTTTTGCTTCCAAATCTAGTGACTCAGACGATATGGAGGGATTGGTGCCTTGCTTTAACTGGTATCTTAGCTTAAAATGATATACTGATCCTGCCCAGCAACACATGAAGGATTCCCATGCCTGAGTGAACATCCAGTGTCAATGCTGTTCCCCACGACTGTGATGCTGCTGCTGGGACCCCACTCCTCAGGCACACCACTGCAGAGTCCTGAACAGAAATCACCAACCTGTCACATCCAATAAGGCCTGAAGAGACAGGCAAAACCGGAGCAAAACATGTCCTGGGAAGGCCGGGCCTGTGACAAAAGGCCAAATCATGGGGTCAGATATTTACCCAGGCCTCATTGTAGGTCAACTGGCTCCAATGTTCTGTGGTTATGTTACTCGATGAATAGCCATAGGTCTGGGCTATTATTCCACAGAATCAAAATTAACTCTCACCGTGCCAATTAAATAATTGCAAGTTCTCTAAAAGGTGACCCTTAAACTCTTCTAAAAACACAACTAATTCATTAATGCCCTGTAAGGAAGGAAACCTGCTATTTTTATTGGGACATGCAAATCCAGTCCCACATCGATGGGATTGACATTTTACAATCTTTTGAAACTGCTTAACAAGCAATTTTGTTGCACCTAACTATAAGAAAATTCACAGGACTGAAGTGGGAACCAGCACCAACTAGGAATAGGTGAGGACCTGAAACCTGAATACAGGCTGAGGTAACTGGTTGTTGTCAGGAACAACCATTTAACAGATGTTCTTAATAACTTAGGTGACAATAAAATGGCTTCTCAATACAAATAACATGACAAAATGGCTTCAAGGCTGCAAATTGACAATTCTGCCAAAGCTGCATAAAATGGCTTTTAAGTTACTAACTGCTAATTCTGCTATAGTTCCATAAGTGACGAATCACAGTCTGCTTCAATAGGGATTAGCAGACAACACTCCCTTTATAGCTTGGAAATAACTAGAATAGATAAGACATTACTGGTCACCCTATCTGACCTTCAGATGCAGGTGCAATGGCTCGGTTAGTGAGATAAGGGTGGCCTGAGTGTTTGAAAACAAAGTTGGTTCCCAGGAAATATCACTGGACCAAGTAACTGTCAAATAAAGCAGTATCGTGTATTGATTGGTAATTGTCTGAATGTACTGTGCAATCATGGCCTGTACCCCTTCTTTAAGAAAAGTATAAAAACGTTTTTGTTTTAAGCCATGTGCGCAGCCCCCCTGAGGAACACGGAAGTGTATAACCTCTGTGTTCCTGGACGCTCTGGACCCGGCCGCATGAAGAAATAAAGAAGGAAGTGTTGAAGAACCCGACTGATTGTGAGTACTTACTGACCGATCACCGAACAGAGAGACCTACCCGCCCCACCCCCTTCACAGGCTGTAAGTTTGACCTTGTTAGTAATTTTCATATCCTAATAAAAGTAACTGTAATTCAAAAGTAATTCAGTGCTGTAAAACTATTTAAGACTTCCCGAGGATGTAAAATGAATCAACTTCATTCTTCAAAATTAACATCAGAAGTGATAACTCCAAATTAAAGTTAAGAAGCATCCACCTTCAAGACTTGCTTGCTGGTTCAAAGATCATAATGCACTGCCCGAATGACAGCACCATCTCTGTCTCATCGAGCTGAGTGAAAGAAGGCAGTCAGTCAAGCACCTTCAACTCAGTTTCTTAAAAATATTTCATAAGTGGTCAGTCACTGTTTGGTAAGATCATGCCAAACAGGTTATTTCTTGAGCTGTGGAAAAGAACTGCAAAGTAGCGACCATTGGAGTTATTTTTGAACCATCAGCTTGGATACCAGAATGCCAGACATTTACAGTATCAAGTATCTCATTCTGAATTTGACACAATCAATCTCATGCATATTAATATGGCCTATATTCCTGTGATTAATTTGTTACTTTTCTTGCAATTGTGACTATGTGACAAAAATACTTCAGTGATGGCACAGCACTTTTAAGATATCAGTTGGTCATGAAAAATGCTATATACATTCAATGTCACTTCTCCCCTATTGTATTATTTCTTTGTTGCCTCTTTTATGTTTGCACCATGTTTACAACCAAGCAAAGCCAGTAACACGCTCCTGTGTTATTATGGTATTTTCTATCTCCTACACAATCTATCCTTGTAGCAATATCAATGGCCTACTGAGCGAATTGTCGCTTTTTTTAAAATCCATCACAGCAACTTGCTTCAATTTTCACAACTTCATCATTAGAGTTTGCCACCCAAATCTTAGTCACAATAATTTTGAGCTTGTTTGAATCAAATAAGAAATATGTTTCAGAAATTTGCTCTGTATTGATTCTATTACAGAAAAACAAGCATATATACAAAGAAAAGAATTCATATTTGCGTTGCATTGTGTATATTCTTAGGATGTCTCAAAGATAATTAATTATGTGGCAGTACTTTAGGACTAGTGGAATGTAGGCAAATGTTGCAGACAGTTTGTGTAAAGCATGGTCTCTCAGACAGCAATGAAAAAACTTACCATTGTGTAACTTATTTTGATAATGTTACTCGAGAGATAAATATTAATACCAAGGAGGATTATGATGAAATCTTTACATCTATCTGAACAAATAGTCAGCATCACTGTCTACAATGTCATCTGAAAATAGCACTGATAACAAATCAGTATTCTCCCAGTGCTACAATTGAGATTACATGCTCACATTCTGAAATGGAGATTGTGCCATCTGAATCACGGGTAACGGTGCTGCCAATCATCCAACCTGATTTGCAATTAACAAACAGAATGCCAAACAATAAGACTTTTTCCACATTCTGTTCATTAATCATAAGAATGATTATTGATACAAAATACTATTTAATTACATGAGGCTTACTGAAGCAGGAAACCCTTGCAAGAAATAATTTTCATTGGGGATGCTTAAGACAAAAGGAACTGCAGAAATGATAACCAAGGTAAGAACTATAATTAAAGTAATTTATCTTTTGTAAAATAAATGTCAGTACAACATTGCTACCTCAAATGCAATAGAATTGATCTCATTTGCAGAGGGAAAAGGACAGTGAAATACCCATTACTGTGCTGAGTCAAGGAAAGCAAGTGCCACAATAGAAATTTAAGTGAATCGGAGTCATCACTTAGTTTCAGTCTTAGCTCAGTGATAGCACTCTTTCAATTTAGTTAGATGACTGGAATTTCAACACATAACTTACACTGACAGCTGCACTATCTCAAGGTGCTGTACGCCTGAAGAGATGCCTGACTGAAAGGCCATCTACCTGTTCAGATAAACAAAAAAGTGTGTGGCCATTCTGCAGTGTCTGGTAATTTGCTTGATATCCTAGCCAAACTTAATCCATTAAGAAAGGGTTAATTGATCATTCACCTCATTGCTGACTGTGGGATTTTACTTGGATGCAACATTTTTTTGCCTAACGAGGTGATTATAATTCAAAAATATTCAACTAGCTATGAGACATTTTTGAACATCCTGTATACATTGGAAGGTGCTTTATAAATTTTAAATTTCATACACAGAAGACAATTTACATTGCTGTGCAATACTATACACTGGCTCTGAAACATTCAACAGATGGAGACATTGCTTGTTTAAATGAAAGTCGTTAAGGTTTGAAGGAAATGGTTAAAGGTAAACTGCAAGGGAAAGGTAGGTAGCTCAATGGTCATTTGTCGTCTTGGCTTATATTTTATAGTTACTGTTCTTGAAATATTAAAAAGCTGATAACTGAAAGCTGATCAGATACAGACCGCAGTGCAATCAAAATGGTGTTATACAGGCTACCATGCAGAATACAGATATCACCTCCTGGGCATTAGCTTCACCAGAATGACAGTAATCACTAATAGATGGAAAAAGGCGATAAGGCCAGTCAAAGAAGACCTGGTGAGTTACATATAAAGGAGGGACTTGAATAGAAGGACATGACCTGGGCTGAAGTGAAAGAGATTGTGGGCCAGGGGCAGAGTGTTGCTGCCTACAGATTCTCCAATCCTGTGTCAGACAAAAGCTCTGTCTGTCACTACTGGGGTTTGGATTCGAAGGCAACCCACACTGATGAGACTAAAGTTTTCTCTATGTCATTCGCAAAGGTCCTATTGAAAATCAGGTCTGGGCAAAATCAATTGAGTTAAGGCTGGAAGTTAAGACTGTGTGCTATAGGGCTGGTTCCAAATTATTCCTGAAGAAGGGCTTATGCCCGAAACGTCGATTCTCCTGCTCCTTAGATGCTGCCTGACCTGCTGCGCTTTTCCAGCAACACATTTTCAGCTCTGGTTCCAAATTATTCAGGCCGGAAAGGCCAGATGGATGCTGCAAAAACGGGGAAGAAATTTAGTCTGAGGCTGCAGGCAGCATTCCCTTCAGCAATTCACCACAAAAAAATCCTCTCAGCTCACCCAATTCTTCGTGGTAAAATTCTATAAGAGCGTCAAAATAAAACTGTTAAAGTAGAATATAGAATGATAAGTTTGCAGTCTGCCATCAGGATGCACTGTCAAATTACCGTTTACAATTTGTTACCCTATCCACTGACAAGGCTTTGGCCCTTTCTCATGCTCAAATAAATAAGGTCAACAGATGGAGTCAAAATGATCAACAATCAGAGATATGGTTAGGTTTATTTTTTATTCCCCAAGACATCTGTTCTAACCACTCAAGTCCATAACTTGTGAATGAATCACTGCCAAATTTCAATCTCAAAGCGCAGATGATGACAGGTTTTATTAAGTGCAGTTAGACGTGTGAAAATCTATAGAATCCTTTCAAATCACAAACTCAAAGCGACCAACCAGATTGCAACTGGGCATCTGCATCAAAAAAAATCTGTTGCAAATCCATTTGAGGATTTATTTTTAAAAAAAGGGAACAGTGCACATTAGTGAGGGATAATAAGGGTCAGCCGGTTGGCACATGATCCATTTAACCTGATCCCAATCCAGAATGAAATGGTTTTCTTTTCACATGCTGCAGAGATTGACTCTAATGAGTTGAGACAGTTTTAATTCACTTCCCGTGTCATACCTCCTTGGGCTAAAAACCAAATGCTGAAAATCAAGTTCTGCTATTTCCAAAGTTGTTACAGAAGTTAAAGGTTGCAAAATCCATCCATTTACCCACTTGTTTTTTGTCCATGTTTTCTGTACTTAACAATGATTACTATTTAACACAAATAAATCCGTTCTAGCTACAGATAAATAATTATGAACCATTGACAATGACTCTACTAAATAAAACACTAACCAATCCCATTCTAAAACTCCCCCTATACACACACACACACTGAAAACAAAGATTGCATGGGTGTCACAGGTGGAGGGAAAGACTGGGAAAACAGTCAAAGCTTCCTATCCACAGAATTTGCTGAGATGATCCTTTTGGCTTGTCAGGATTGCCTGCTACTCGGTGTTCCTTCTCCGTGTACTAACACTTACTGCAGAAGGCACTGAGTGATGGTTTCACATTTATGATGTCTCTGACTTACTAATTAAGAGCCACAGTTTCCAGCTATTGATGAGTGAAATAAAGTGGCTTTTTCAGCCTTGAATTGTTTTACTGCAGGGTAAAGGGCAGCTCTTTCCTTTCCACAGGCCCAAAGTTTCTGCTGAAATATTTACACCTACAACCTGTCATGTTATGAGGGAGCCAATCACTTAACTGTTGGAAGGTAGAGAGCTTTTACATCGATAATAGGTCACCACTTACCAGACTAATCAGCTACTCGTTACTGATTGAATTTCCCTTGGCTTCAGCTTATCTGTAGTAACTCCTCTCTCTGCTTGAACCAACAGCAATACAAGCAGCACTTACTATGAGTATCAGATAATGTGCTTTTTAGAAAGGTTGAAATGCCTTGCAAAACCCTTTCTAAAAGTTATTTTCTCATTTCAGCCCGCAATCAGAAATGCAAAAGAAAGTGGCTTTTACAACTCACTGACAGAATTCAACCCAACTCAGCAGTAAAATGGGAAATTCTTTTAGACTTGGTAGTTCTGCACAGAGTGGGATAGCCCGGTTGAGTTGGTAACTCTGTCCCAAACAAACAAGAAAGGTGATAACAGATCAGTGCAATGGCAACCGATTGAAATGGTAAACTGTTACAGCCGTGTTTCTACGCACAGAAAATGATTTTCTTTTTATTACCTTTACTTAGATCTACAGAAAAATTGTAAACAGCTATGGGCCTGGAATGACGTGGGCCGTGTGAGGTCCGCCTGGTCAGTATACTTGAGGATTGTGTTGAAGAGGTGTCTGCCTGACTTGCACTTGAATCTGGAACAGTCCGGAATATCTGTAATGAACAAAGCATAGATTTGGCTCAAAGCCGATGACAAAATTAGCATCAATCCATTTATATCAACCCTTGTCCTGGATGATAAAGTACAGTTAAGCCAAAAATAACTTGCTTCACATTTTCTAATGCATCAAATTTCAGGGTAGTGTAAAGATGTTACAAAGCTCCTAAAAATAGGTTACACGTCATATTATGTAATATTATGGTAATTACTCTGTGCATTACCTTAACTCAAACCCTATCAGTTTCCATACTTACTGGGTTGAACTTTGTCACAATGGCCCCAGTGGTGGTCTGGAAAGCCAGGGAAAACCTGCAGCAGCTTTTTGGAAAGCCATAATTGGCTTTCAAGCCTGTGTTGTAGTCAATGAATTATCATTGAAGTTGCTATCCCTTTAAAGTTGACAGCCATCGGCTAAGCATGGTGGCCACTGCTGAAAGTACACATTGCCAGGTGACTCAGTGGACAGACATGGAGTCATGGGTGACCATGGCAACGTTCACACAGGGGTATTGGTGAAGCTGCAGAGGGTGTTGCTATGTAAGTGGTCAATATTGCTGCTAGCTCTTCTGTGGGTCGTAAGAGTTCTCAATCAGGAATTTCTCCTGCCAAACCTGCTGGGTTCACCAGGTAGTCTCCCCACGCAGCGACAAGAAGCCAGCATTAATGGGAAGATTATCTTAATTGGCAAGACGAAAGTGGAACTGAACGATATACTTTGTAAACAGCTAAACTGATCATCATGCGGACAGACATTGGCTGATCACAGATGTTGTTGCTTAATTTCAAAAGATAAACTGCAGGATATTACTCTTTAAGAGTCATTGTGTATTTGAATAATATTTTATCGTGCATTTTAGAACTTTGCAATTACATTGCTACACCCAGTCGACTCTGTTACTCAGGGTATTATTAAGAGCATGAGATGAATAAAGATTAACGCAATGAATTGATTGAAATACCAGAATGACTCAATAAATTTACTTCATGATAATTGAAAAGACTGCCAAGAAAGTAATAAAAATACAACGATTTTACAATCAATTGGTCTGATTTCTTGTAGTCTCAATTTTCAGTTCAAAACAAAGTCACATAAATCTGCAGACAAAACAAGTCTTATGGGAGACTGATGATCACAGTGCTGTTGAGCTGATTATATGCACCTTCCACTAACTAGAAGAACTCAGTGTACATGTTTGAGTTTCTGAGATCCTTCTTAATATATCTCCCTGAAGAGCTGGAGTGGATAATGAAGGGGAATTAATGTCAGTTACTGCACACAACTGACAAGAGGCTTTTACCTTCTAAGACACCATTTAAACACAAAGACAATTCATAAAAGATGTTCCCGTGAAGATTAACTCTTTGATATCATTCAATCACATATGTTACGGAGATCAATTGCCTTGGAGATAACTCTATTGAAAATGCTTAAACCAGCTTGCAACTAAAGAAGCTTAAAGGATGCTTAATCATAATAGCTTTAGTAAAATGTCTAACAGGGATATACAGGAAAACCATCATTACTTTATCAAACAACAAGTCCATTCTTATGTTGACAAATATATGAGAGTTGCCTGGAACCATACATGGTGAAACCAGCTACGAATGAAGTTATTTTAGACTTAATAGTTTCTAATAAGGCAAGATCGGTTAGTTACATCATCATAAAGAATCTGTTGAGGAAGAAGTGATCATAATACAACTGAATTGTGATATACTCTGATTCAAAACAACCACTGTAGGTTTATATAAAGCTATTTACATTGATATGAGGGTAGAATTGGCTAATGTTGACTGGGGAATTTGTCAAGGAGAAAGTGAGGACAGCAGATGCTGCAGATCAGAGTCAAAAAATGTGGGGCTGGAAAAGCAGAGCCGGTCAGGCAGCATCCGAGGAGCAGGAGAGTCAACGTTTTGAGCATCAGGAATGTGGAGGGGGGCCAAGAGGGTGGAGAGATAAATGGGAGGGGGGTGCAGCTGGGGGGAAAGGTAGCTGGGAATGTGATAAGTAGACGTAGGTGGGGGGGGGGAATGCTGATAGGTCCGCATCCCTTCCCATTTATCTCTCAGCCCCCTTGCCACCACTGACATTCCGAATGAAGAGCTTATACTCGAAACATCAACTCTCCTGCTCCTTGGATGCTGTCTGACCGACTGTGCTTTTCCAGGGCTGGGGAATTTGACTACTCGGCACAATGTTAGATATATAGCAGGAAGCATTTAAAGAAACAGCTTAAAATGCTCACCAAAAATATACTCCATTAAAATACCAAAAGTCAGTGAAAGAGATCCACCTTATTGGTGAAGTTAAACTTAGCACTTTATTAAATGAAAAGGCTTGTAATATTGTGAAGGATCGTAGCAGACCTCAGGATTTAGAAAGACTTGGAACCCAATAAAGGTCAACAGCAAAGCTGATAAAAATGGGGGAAAACAAGAGTAAACAGTCCAGGGATACAAAAGCAGATCGCAAGAGACTTTTACACATCTATAAAAACAAAAAGAGCAGCTAAAGTAAGTGGTGCTTCCTTAGGGAGAGAGAGAGAGAAACAGAATTGTGTTGCCTGAGATGAAGTGTGGCAGTGAATGTAAAAGCAGGTGGTAAATTGGCTCAAGGGCACGTATGTAATTATATCTTTCTCAGCGTATTACGTATGCACGCATAGCAGATGGCCCCATTTTAATGGGTAGGTGGGCAGGAGATTCTGCGCCCCACCAGCATCTCCTTGTTCGAAATCTTAGACTACACTTAAAAGGCAACATCTCACTCAGCAACCAGGACCAGCACTCAACTCCTGTTAAGGGCTCCTGCCCGAAACGTCGATTTTCCTGCTCCTCGGATGCTGCCTGACCTGACATGCCTTTCCAGCACCACTCTGATCTTGACTCTAATCTCCAGCATCTGCAGTCCTCACTTTCATCCTGTTCATCACCCCAACTGGAGGTGTTAGAGAGGAGGCAAAAGTAGCGTCATATTTCAGCAATACCTCCTAAGAGATTCTCCAGACGTTTGCCCAGGAGAGAAGGGAAGCTCGTTTCTCCAGGGATGACAACAGGCATAAGCTGCAGAGGGTCAGCACGTGTTGGGTAGTTCAGGAGAACCTGACTGCAGTGCCCCAAAAGGCACTGTGTGATCTACTGCGCACACTCTGTTCAATGCTCCATGCCATTGAGTGAGAGTTGTCATTGTAAGGTTGTCACACACAAGATCGAACACCAGGCATCTCCATCAGTCCCCTCATAAGCAATCAATGTCTATCACTGCAGGGACCATTGTAACACTATTGGCAATAGCGTGGTGCTGCCTCTCGTTAGTCTGTCTCGGTTCACAGTTAAAATGTAAAGGAGCTACAAGACTCAGCAGTTAATGTGCCGCCAGCTCACTGACTTTAATGCACCAATCTGAAAGCTTTTCACCAGGTCACAGACACAAATGATACTTCAGGCTGAATTCTTCAGAGATATCTCAGGCACGCCCATCACATGATGCTTTATTGATTTACACCAACTGTAGCTCTTTGATGGCAGTGAGCCACTTTTCATAGAAACAGAGAAAATAGGGGCAGGAGTAGGCCATGCAGCCCTTCAAGCCTGCGCCATCATTCATGGCTGATCATGCAATCTCAGGATCCGTCTCCCGCTTTCTCTCCATCACTGCAGTGAATTGATAAGACATTGATTGCTTATGAGGGGACTGATGGAGATGCCTGGTGTTCGATCTTGTGTGTGACAACCTTACAATGACAACTCTCACTCAATGGCATGGAGCATTGAACAGAGTGTGCGCAGTAGATCACACAGTGCCTTTTGTGGGCGGCACGGTGGCACAGTGGTTAGCACTGCTGCCTCACAGCGCCTGAGACCCGGGTTCAATTCCCGCCTCAGGCGACTGACTGTGTGGAGTTTGCACTTTCTCCCCGTGTCTGCGTGGGTTTCCTCCGGGTGCTCCGGTTTCCTCCCACAGTCCAAAAGATGTGCAGGGTCAGGTGAATTGGCCATGCTAAATTGCCTGTAGTGTTAGGTAAGGGGTAAATGTAGGGGTATGGGTGGGTTTCGCTTCGGCGGGTCGGTGTGGACTTGTTGGGCCGAAGGGCCTGTTTCTACACTGTAATGTAATCTAATCTAAAAATCTAACCCTTGATCCCTGTACCTGCAAGGGCCATGTCCAGCTCCCTCCTGAAAATATCTAATGAACTGACCTCAAAACCTTTCTCTGGTAGAGAATTCCACAGGTTCACAGGTACCCCTTATTCTGAGACTGTGACCCTTAGTTCTGTTCCCCTCCCAACATTGGGAACATTCTTCCCACACGTAGCCTGTCCACTCCCATCTGCATTCAGAATCTGTTAATAACTAACATATCCTCCACCACATTCATCTAACAATTAATGGACATCACAGCCCTGTGGAATGATGTCTCTATCTGTATCCATCAATAACACAGATATTAAAATTAGAATCCCTACAGTGTGGAAACAGGCCCTTCGGCTCAACAAGTCCATACTGACCGTCCGAAGAGTAACCCCACCCAGACCCATTACTCCATATTTACCCTCACTAATGCACCTAACCTACACACCCCTGAACACTATGGGCAATTTAGCATGGCCAATTCACCTGACCTGCACATTTTTTTTTGGATTGTGGGAGGTAACCGGAGCACCCGGAGGAAACCCACGCAGACACTGGGAGAACGTACAAACTCCACACAGTCAGTCGCCTGAGGCGGGAATCGAACCCGGATCCCTAGCACTGTGAAGCAGTAGTGCTAACCACTGAGCCACCATGCCGCCCTAAATGGGGATCATGCCCATTTACCCATGCTGACGTCTGTTAATGGTTGTCTCTTTCCACAGCAGAAGAACACGGTAAGCACGTAAATGCAGACAGTGGTGGTGTGATTGGGTGAAGACAGCTAAGTTGAGGAACAAGTCACCGAGCTGGCAGGATAGCAGGGGTAAAATCTGTCTGCTGAAGGGGAAAACTGATATCTAAAGCCACCTGATGAAAAAGCCTCCAATCTGCTGTCTCACAAAACATTAATCACCAACAAAACCTTGCGTAAGGATGGCAGCTCACGACACTGAGAAACCTTTATGATTTTGTGCAGCCACCAGATTACACTCCCAAGCCAGGACGTAATAAAAGAGTCTCAGCCGCACGGCCTATCTCTGCCAGCCTTCTGAGGTAAACCTCGGAAGAGAAATAATTATGAGCCTTAGAGGAAACGCCATCAAGCATCCATCACCTTTCACCTACCATCAGTAGAGAGACATTCACCTCAGTGGGTAATCTATCTCGAATAGTCTCAGGATCACATTCTGGTCAGTACAGCTGGAGGTACAAGGAACAACTGAGGTCGCTGATACTCTGAGGACTGCTGGAGAACAGGCCCCTGCTGGGTCGAGGACTGATGATGTGTCTTTGGACTCAGCCATTAATGAGCTGATGGAGATGCAGAGGCAAGCAGGGCAACTTCAGATAGAGACCTTACACAGACTGGATTGTAGGGCAGAGGGGTCGAGCAAGTTTTTATTTAATGTTGTGATATTGCCATTGAGTGCACGGCAGCTTTGTAGATCGGTTGCCGTGGAGAGCCATGTCCAGTCGAACAAGCAGCTTTGGTCAGGTGTACACTCAGACCTCCATTCAGAGGTTCAGTAAAGGAGACTTGAGGGACTTTAGCCTTCCTGCAGAGACTGTGACCCTTCCCACTGCCGGGAAGTGACAGGCAGACACCCTGCAACTGGCATAACCTGCCCTCTGCCACGGTGAACAAGGGAAATCGGTAAACTCAGATGTATTTGTAGGTCGTTGACTGGCAGACGCAGCACAAGTAGCTATTGGAAATTCAGCTGTAATGGTCAGCACCATGGGACTCACATTGCCTGTCGAGCCACCTGGCTACGGATCTGCCTACCGGGGGGGGGGGTGGCAGAATCAGGCGACAGTGTCTCTATTTAGATGGTTCTGACACTGCCTTTCACACAACCGTCCTCATCAAGCAGTCCTCAAGAGAGCTGCATGCTCCAGTTGGAAGAGTTCCCAGAAAAGGACCATCAAGGGGAGAGTTCCCGAACACCTTCGCTGGAGAGCAGGATACTGCCTTTACAACTTTAATGTGACCAATGATTTCCATGTCAACAACCTGGTCTCCCACTCAGTGAACCATCCCTGATTGTCATGGGCGTTTTACTTTCTTTCTTTGCCTAATTAACTAATGTATCATGTCTGAACCGCTGTTTCTTAACAAACTCAATAATCTATTGCTTCAAGTCATCAACTACCCATATTAAATAACTCTGATCAGAGACCACCCGCCCAGAATCAGCACCTGTTATATGGGCAGGGGAGTGACAGTATGGATATTCAGTCTAGAATTCCAAAAGGATCACTTTTGGATCTTTATGACTAACAATCATATTGATGGCTCAGTTAAAGTTTAGAGATGATACATAGCTGAGTGGAAGGTCAACTATGGAGAATTACAATGAGGCTGTAAAGTAATATAGACAGGTTAAGTTAGAGGATAACAAGGTGGAACATGGAGTGTATGTGGTCAAGTCTTCTGTGATGCTGTACACTGATGTAGCAGTAATAGAAAAGTACTACATTATTTTTAAATAGGTACAAAACTTTGAGAGATTGAAGTTCAGACAGACCTGGGTGCACTTTAACAAGGGAGAGTGCAAGTTAGCGCTAAATATTTTGAAAAAAACGAACTGTGGATGCCAGGAATCTGAAGCAAAAACAGAAATTGCGAGAGGAACTCAGCAGGTCTGGCAGCATGTATGGAGAGAACGCAGAGTTAATGTTTCAAGTCCAGTAACCCTTCTTCAGAACTCAGAACCATTCTGAAGCAGAGTCACCGGACCCGAAACGTTAACTCCGCTTTCTCTCCACAAACGCTTCCACACCTGCTGAGTTTCTCCAGCAATTTCTGTTTTTGTCTGTTTCAGATTCTGAAGGGGCTTAACAAGGTGGATAGAGAATTACTTTTACTGACTGAAGAACCTGGAATGTGGGCACACTCTGCAGGTAAAAGGTTGATCATTTTGAAGTGAAATAAGGAAAGACATTTCCCAAAATTCTTTAGACAGCAAGATGTAGGTGTGCTACCTCTGAGAATATTAGAGACTGAAATAAATTTTGGGTCTCTCAGGGAATGACGGGACAGAGTGAAGTGGAAGCAAAAGATTAGCTGTAATCAGTAATGCTCAACGTTGTGACGTCAAGGCCGAAGTCAAGTCATATCTCAAATTTTAAAATTAGCTTGAGGGAGATACCTGCAGGTGAAACGGTGAAAATGCATCAAACTGTTGGCAACTGTTTTGTACAAAAAATATAGTTTCTGGTCATTCTTCTGTGAGGGATCAAATTTGCTGTTTAGTCATTGAGGGTCAGCTTTTATTGTCACAGTCATTACTGCAGCCATTTCTAAAACAGACTGTAAAGAAGGATACATCAGAGAGTAACTGCAGAAGTTGCAGATATAATACAGTTTAAGCGCACAGAATCTGGTCTTGAATGTCACTAAGGAATCTGTGATATCATTGCAAGTCTGTTTTATTTATATAATTAATCTAAATCTGAATTAATCTAAAATTGCTAACCAAGAAACTATCTCTGTAAGATGTAATCAAGAGTTACAGGGAAAAGGTAGCAGAGTGGAGTTATCAGATCAGCCATTATCTGACTGAATGACGGACCAGACTCAATGGGTCGAATGGCCTACGTCTAAGGCGATCAAGGGAAGAGACTTTTTTTTTGCTGACTGCTTCCAGAGCGCAATGCTGAGGTCACGTTGAAGTTATGCACTCACGGGTGTGGATGCAGGACTTGTAAAAGCCACCTACACAATCATAGGATGCTTGCAGTTCAAAAGGCAACCATTGAGGCACTTGTCTCTGGAGAGCACATCACCTAGTCCCATCATGCAACGCAGCTAAGGCAGGCCTGCGGGGGAGCTGACCATATTGGACAAAAACAGAAGTCAATGCTGTCAGCAAACATGAGGTCGCTTCAACTTTAAGCGTCTTGTCGTCCTCATAGTGGCTACAAACTGAGACAGACGAGGAAATTGGTGGGAGGAGAGTTGGCTGAAAGATCAAGACATACTACTCAGTAAGATTTCTAGAGAAAGAATGACCATTTCAGAGGAGAGGACGTGGAGGCCAGTCAGTCTTACAAAGATGGCCTAGCTGAGGTAACTGAAGAAGTGACTAGTTGGAGGATCATGGCAGGAAATTAGGTGGAACAGCTTTGATAGGTTAAAGAGACAAAATCTCTTCCTTGAGGTGTGGGAATCCAGAACTAGAGGGCAAAGGTTGAGGGTGAGAGGGGAATAATATAAAAGAGACCTAAGGGGCAACTTTTTCACACAGAGGGTAGTACGTGTATGGAATGAGCTGCCAGAGGATGTGGTGGAGGCTGGTACAATTGCAACATTTAAAAGGCATATGGATGGGTAAATGAATAGGAAGGGTTTGGAAGGATATGGGCCCGGTGCTGGCAGGTGGGACTAGATTGAGTTGGGATATCTGGTCGGCATGGACGAGTTGGACCGAAGGGTCTGTTTCCGTGCTATACATCTCTATGACTATGACCTGCAAGTATAGACTGGCAGCCATGAAGAACGCAGTGATGTGGATGCCCTACACACAGTGACTCAGGAAGGAACAATGCATGCATCATGCCAGACTCCAGAGCACCAGAGTCAGTCACTATTGCTTGCTGACAAGTAATGATGGTGTGCTGAATGCATGTAGCAGGCCTCCCACTGCCACTATGAAGTCTGTAGAATGTGGCACACAGTCTAATGCTGGCTTATACAGGCTGTGTTCTCAGCACCTTGTTGATTAGCTGTGAACTATGGGTGATATACTGGCAACAGCAAAACAAAGTCATTAATGCCCAATAATCAACTGAGTGGCTTTGACAGGTTGGCAGTGTCTGTGGGAATGAAGGTAATCATGTACACAAGGGCCTTCTTATGGTGAGGTAGCTGGAACCAGACATCCCAAGGTTCTGCTTCAAGGATGCGTTCAAGTGTGACAAGAAGATCTGCTGTAGCACCCGGGAGTCATGAGTCGATGGAAAAGAGAAATGACGACACCTCCTGGCCTGGTATGCACTACACATCTGTCAGTGGTGACTGCAGTTGAACAATAGCATGAATGTCAAAAGTAACAATTGACAAGCTCACTTTCTGGCACTTGTTGCAGAACCTGCCTCTTGAGGATTGACCTTATCGCCATCAGAAAAGTTGCATCAGGCCATGACACCCCCATCCAAATGGATTGCTTGGGATGTGTCCATCGTCTTTCACTGATGTGTTGACATTGTCCCATCTATGAATAACAATTGTTAGAGCACATAAGGCCATTTGACCTTTCATGCCATACTAGCCCTTGGAAGGAACAACTTATCTAATGCCACACCCCAACTTCTCCATATGGTCTTCCATATTCTCTCTTTTCAGGCAATAATCTAATTCCTTCCACAATGCCTCGACTGAACCTGCCTCCACAATACTCTCAGGCAGCGCTGTCTAGATTCTGGTGGCTTGCTGGGTTAAAATGCTTTTCCAATTAAGAGAGATGAAGGCTAGTACGGCAGAAGTAGGTTTGGTTAAACAGCATTTACAGTGATGGGATGGTCTCCACCTGGAACATGCTGCAGCTAGTGTTCTTGCTTCAGTAGAGAAGATTTTAAATGAAATAGTGAGGGCAAGGGATCAAAGATTTGAGACCAAGAACTGGAAATGATAAACACACCATGACAGGAAGGGATAGAGAGTACAAATCTAAGAGTCAAACAACAGATAAGGTTAAAGGTTATAAAAACAATATAAGGATAAAACGAAGGAAACTGTGATGGCATGAGGCTGTAAGAGATTAGGGACCATTACTTAAAGGGATGATGAACAGAAAGCATCCAAAGAGCACACAGGTGAATTGCAACAATTTTTCTTTCTTGGCTGCTCCACAAGTAAAACCAGAAAGGTAGCCAAACGATGGTTAGGAGGGAAATTAGAAATAGTACTGGATTTCAGGAAGAGGTAGACAAATTGGCCAGGAGAAAATAACACCAGGTCTGAGGAGTGGGAGCAGCTTAGAATCCAGGAAAGGAGAACCAAGTGATTAATTATGGAAGGGAGAACAGAGTACAAGAGTCAGCTTGCTGGGAACATGAAAACTGACTGTAAAAGCTTCCAATAGGAATGCAAAGAGAAAAAGACTGGTGAAGACAAATGCAGTCAGAAAAAGGGGAATTTATAATGGGAAATCGACAAGCAGCTGACTAACTAAACACAAGCTTCACAAAGGAGGACACAAAGAACATACCAGAAATGGTGGGGAACACAGGGTTTAGTGAGGAGAAGAACTGAAGAAAATCAATATTGATAGGGAAATGGTACTGGGGAAACTGATGGGATTGAAAGCCAATAAATCCCCAGGGCCTGATAATCTACATTCCAGAGTATTTAAGGAAGTGGCCCGAGAAACAGTACATGTATGTACTGAAGATTCTACAGCCTCTGGAAAAGCTCCCAAGGATTGGATGATAGCTAATGTAAGATGTCTTTACAAAGGGAGATAGAGAGCAGGGTGGAATTATAGGCCAGTCAACATGACATCAGTTTAGGCAAAACACTACAATCCGTTATAAAAGATTTAATAGCTGAGCACTTGGAAAATAGTGGCAAGATGAGACTGAGTTAGCATGGATTTACAAAAGAAATTAATCTACTGGAATTCAAGGATGAAACTTGAAAACTGAAGAAGGGGAGCCAGTGAAAATGGTTTACTTGGATATTCAGAAAGGTTTTGACAGAGTGCCACATCATCTTGTAAAACTTAAACATATGGGCTTGCAGCTAGTTTACTGAGATGGATCGAACACTTGGATGGCAGATTGGAAACAAAAAGAGTAGGAATAAATGGTTCTTTTTCCAGATGGTTGGGAATGTCCTGGGGGCACTGCTGGGATCAGTGCTAGCAGCCCGGCTATTCACAGCAAATATTAATGATTTATACGAGGGAACTAAATATAATACATCCAAATTTGCAGCTGACACAAAACTTGGTAGGAGGGTGAACTGTGAAGAAGATGCAGAGATATTTCAGTGTGATTTAGACAAGCTGAGTGAGTGGGCAAATGCAGTATAATGTGGATAAGTGTGAGGTTGTTCACTTTGGTAGCAAAAACAAAGCAGCAGATGAATGGCTTCAAACTGAGAGAGGGGAATGTGCAATGAGACCTGCGTGTCATCACTGAAGATAGGCATGAAGATGCAGCAGGCAGTAAAGGAGGTAAACTGGACATTGGCCTTCAAAGTGAGAGGATGAGAGTACAAGGACTGCAATCATACGGTGCCTTGATGAGACCCCACCTGGAATTCTGTGGACAGTTTTGATCTCCTTATCTGGGGAAACATGTTCTTGCTATCGAGGGAGTACAGCCAAAGTTCATCAGACTGATACCTGAGATACCAAGACTGATGTATGAGGAAAGGATGAATCAGTCAGGATTATATTTGCTGCAGTTGAAGAGAATTAGGGGGAGTCCCATAGGAATCTATAAACTTCCGACAGGATTAGACAGGCTAGATACAGGAAGGATGTTCCTTATGGTGAGGGAATCTAGAACCAAGGGTCATAGCCTAAGGATGCAGAGTGGACTATTTACGATTGAGATAAAGAGAAATGTTTTCACCCAGAGAGGGGTGAGCCTCTGGAATTTGCTACTACAGAAATCATTTGAGGCCAAAACATTGTATGATTTCAAGAAGGAGCTGGATATGGAAGTTGGGGTTAAAAGGATTAAAGGATATGGAGGGGGAAAATCTTGAATAGACGACTGAGTTGGAGGATCAGTCACAATCGTAATGAATGATAGCAGACTGGAAGGGCCAAATGGCCTACACCTGCTTCTATCTTCTATGTTTCTCTGTAAAGGCTCTATATCTGAATGCATATAGTATTCAAAACATAACAGATGAACTGAAAGCAGAAACAGAATTGAGTAACAACAATTTAGTAGCCATCACAGAGACGTGACTGTAGGATGACGGGAACTGGGATCCAGGATCCTGAGGAGTACAGGACACTTAAAAAAGACAGGCAAGTGGGAAAGGGTGAGGTGGAGTTTTTGGTCTGAAGTCATAGTATCGGCACAACAGAGAGGGATAACGTAAGTTTAGGAAACCAAGCTGTAGAAAGAGTTTGGGTGGAAATGAGAAATGGCAAAGATAAGAGTCACTTGTGGAAGTGGTGTATGGAATCCTAACAGTAACCACATGGCGGGGTGGAGCATGAAGGAGGAAAATAACGAGAGCTTGAGACACAATTAATTAATGACCTTATAGTGGAGGCACCCTCTTGATAGCAAATTTACATAGACATTTACATGAAGTTTGGAGGACAGAGACGTAGACCTGAGCGTATTGTTTTAAAAATTAAGTTAGGGTGATTAGTAAATGAGCGCACGAAAGCAGTGTTGGGTAAATTGTTAGTTTATACACTCAGGTCCACTTCTCTCTCCCTCAAACTTCATGTAAGTATCCCCATATTGTGGTTCAAGGATACATCAATAGAGTGCAATTTCAGACAGTTAAGGGGATCTTTCAGAAGATACGGCATAGATACTTTCCAACTAGTAGAAATAAAACTTTCAGGACAGAACTTCCACCAGTGGTTAACTAGAAATACTACCT
Source organism: Chiloscyllium plagiosum (assembly GCF_037043375.1). NCBI lineage: Eukaryota > Metazoa > Chordata > Chondrichthyes > Orectolobiformes > Hemiscylliidae > Chiloscyllium > Chiloscyllium plagiosum. Next base: position 7,149,865 of record NW_028270139.1, read on the forward strand.
ACGGAATCAAACTAAAAAACAGAATATTATTGTGTAAAGTTGAGTGGCAGGTCAGAACACTGCATGGAAGATTGAAAAAAAAGCAAATGGTTAATTGAGAGGGAAAAGTTAAGAATATAATAGAAAGCTAGCCAGAAATATGAAAATAGATAGTCAGAGATAACAGATATACTTTAAATATTTAGAGCTGAACAGGTTTACTATAGATAGAGTTAAGAGGCATTTGGATGGGTATATGAATAGGAAGGGTTTGGAGGGATATGGGCTGGGTGCTGGCAGGTGGGACTAGATTGGGTTGGGATATCTGGTCGGCATGGACGGGTTGGACTGAAGGGTCTGTTTCCATGCTGTACATCTCTATGACTCGATAATTAATAATGGGAAATAAAGAAATGACAGATTAATCAAACAGGCATTTTGTAGCAATCTTCCCCTATAGAACACACAAATACCATCCCAGAAGCAGCAATAAATAAGGAAATGGAAAGGAGGGCAGAATTCAGGAAAATCACCAGAGAAGTGACACTGAGCTCAGAGTTGGAGCTGCAGACTGAGAGGAACATGAGGCATGATCATCCTCATCCCAGGGTCTTCAAAGAGCTGAGATGGTTGATACTTTAGTTTTCCAAACTCCCTTGATCCACGGACAGCCCATGAGATCAAACGATAATCAATGTCGTTCATTTAAACATCAGGAAAGGAAGACAAGAAGCAGGAAAGTACAAGCCTGTTAGATTACCATCTGCCACAAGGGAAATGTTAGAATTTATGACTAAAGCAGCTATACCAGGGCACTTGGGCAAATTGAAGGTAATCAGGGCAGAGTGAACATGGTTTTAGGAAAGGAAAATCAAATTTAATTGACCTTTGGAGTTCTTTGAGGAAGTAACATCTGTTGTGGATAAAGGGAAATAGTGCATGTGCTTTACTTGAATTTGCAGAAGGTATTTGATAAGATGCTACACCAAAGGTTATAACAGAAAGTAAAAGCTCATGGTGCTGGGGGTAGCATGTTCATATGAATAGAGGATTGGCTAACTAACAGAAAGCATAGGGTTGGAATAATTGAGACTTTTATAGGTTGGCAATTTAATGGGATTGATGCTGCACCTCAGCTGTCAGCAAATGACTTAGATGAAGGGAAGGAAGAGTTGGCTGCTAAATTTGTTGATGACACAAAGATAGGTGGAAATGCAAAGGGGCTACGAAAAGACATGGGTGGGGGAGGCGTATTCATTGATTTTCTGTGTCATTTGTGACTCCTCAAATAATGAAACAATCCAGGCCCAAATGCAGCAAGATCTGGACAAATTGCAGACTTGGACTGATAAGTGGCAAGTACCATTCATACCACACAAGTAGTAGGCAATGACCATCTACATCAAAAGTACATCCAACTACCTCCAGCTGACATCAAGTAACATTACCAGAACTGAATTCCCCTACAATCAAAAATAGAAACTGTATCGGCCAAACCATTCACATAGTGGTGATGCATTAGCAGGTCAGAGATTGGTAATTGTATGGTGTGTAACTTATCTGTGTTACCCAAAGCTAGTCCACTATCTACAAGGTAGGACAGTGATAGGATACTCCCCAATAGCCTGGATGCAGCTCCAACACACAAGTTCTGACACCAGTCAGGACAAAGCTACCCATTTGACTAGTACTTCGTCCATTATCTTAAAGGTTCATTCTGTCTACCAATGCGCAGTGTGCATCCTTTCCAAGATACATTGCTTCACCAAGAGGCCTTGGACAGTGCCTTTGAAAAATGCAATCTCAACCATCTAGAAAGTCAAGGGCAGTAGATTAATGGGAACATGAGCACCAGCTGTAAGTTCTTCTCTGACGCATACACGCATCCAGATTTGGAATTATATCCTTATACCTTCACTGATGCTGGTTAAAATCCTAGAACTCTCTTGTGAATAGCATTGCCTGGACACTTACGTCCATGGAATACTTACACTGGGCACGGTGGCCCAGTGGTTAGCACTGCTGCCTCATAGCCCCAGAGACCCAGGTTCAATTCCTGCCTCAGGCGACTGACTGTGTGGAGTTTGCACGTTCTCCCTGTGTCTGGGTGGGTTTCCTCCAGGTGCTCCGGTTTCCTCCCACAGTCCAAAGATGTGCAGGTCAGGTGAATTGGCCATACTAAATTGCCTGTAGTGTTAGGTAAGGGGTAAATGTAGGGGTATGGGTGGGTTGCGCTTCGGCGGGTCGGTATGGACTTGTTGGGCCGAAGGGCCTGTTTCCACACTGTAATGTAATCTAATCTATTGCTGCCTGATAGTGATTAGACATAGTGACAAATCAGTCCAAAATCAAGACTTTTGTTTCAATTCTGTCCCCTGCCAAAGTTCTTTTTTCCCTCATCTAAATGTCATGGGCCAGACCAAATCCCCTCAAAACATATCAAGGAGATAGCCTAGATCGTACCTGATATCTTACTTAAGGCAAGTGTAAGGTGCAGCCTTCTTAACATGATTCAATTGATCAACTGCTAGGCTTTATGCAAAACACTTTATTCTTACACCACAGTTAAAATTCAAACATTACTTTAAACTCAATGGAATACTTAACAAAATAATATGTTATTAACTACTATTCATCAACTGTTCCAATATAGCAGCATCCCATAAACACACCTTGGCAAAGGTAAATTCAGCAAAACAGATTTCCCTCACTTGCTATCAACTCCAGTCCAGGAGAAAGAACACCAACAGATTAAATCCAGCTGCAGAGAGAGAGAAAGATCTATCTAGAAGCTTCAAATCCAAAAACCCTAGCTGCAACAACTGAAAGCAAAACTAAAACCCTGGGTCTGTGTTTGCCTGACTCCACTCACCCATGTCTAATTTTTGAAAACCCAAAGATATTTACTCTGCTTTCCACGGAGTAGACCCCTCAGCACCATGTTTACAACCTCTCCCTTCAAGAGTAGCAGGACAAATCCTTCTTGAAGGCACACATTGTCACACAAGGAAGATATATCTTGTATCTTTACTTCAAATATACGCAGCATTTTATAGTTATCCGTGTTGTACTTTCTTTGGCATTGATCAGGCGAAATGAAACCATTCTTTATTGACTAACACTTCAGAAGCCACATTATTTCCTAGTTTCAAGTCTGAGGTCATCTGTGAAATTAACCAGTTTTCACAAGACTGTGATGGCATGTCAGCACAAACAGATGATGGGTACGTTTCTAGGGGAGGGGGGTGAAATCAACATCAATTTACACAGTCCTCTGGGATTTTTATTTAAAACTACAATATTGGTGAGATTCCATAATTCTGGAAAAGCCATAAATCACTTTGACTGTAACATGTAATGCATAAATAATATTTATGACCAAGCACATTTACTTTGTGAAGATTTCTAAAAATTATAAACAATTGCAGAATGGTTGGGTGGAGTCAATTATTTGAACAGTTATTACTTAACGACAGTAATTTCCATTGAGGATAGAAGTGGTAAATGACAACATAGTATGTATAAACAATACTGATGTGGCTGTCAGCAGGTCTGAGGGAAAATACTAGATATAGTTCAAAGAAAGGAATTGTACAAAACAGATCAAATGATGTGTCTTTTATCATGTCAGTTTAAAAACAAGAGAAACACCAGGAAGAATTACTTTAATGAGGGATAGTTATATTTGGTGATCGAAAGGTTCAATTTTTAAAACATGATAAAGAATCTGTTATGTTCATTCTACAACATTAATGCATTGTCATTAAAGTACTGAAGATGCTGGAAAAATGAAATACAAAGTGCTAAAGAAACGCAGCAGATCTGGCAGCATCTGTGGAGAGAGAAACAGAGTTAACATTTCGAGTCTAATGATTCCTCAAGGTTCAGAAGAAGAGTCATATCAGGCTCAAAATGTTTCTCTCTCTCCACAGATGTTGCCGACTTTCTCCAGCACTGTTTCCCTTTAATGAACTGTTATGTCTCTTTGTGGATTTGTACTTCTCACTGCCCAGTACGTAGGGAACTTCAAACACACTTTTTAAAAAAACTTTAAAAAGACCGCAAATAAGAGAGTTATTTTAAGGATAGGTACACTCCCCTGTCTCAAGAGGAAACAAAACCAACTTTCAAGATGTTGGCTTAATGTATTTTCTTGGAACTAACTCAAATGGCAGTTATCAATCGAAGGGATCTTTCAAATACAAAGACACTAGCCGTCTGAAATTCTGAAGGTGCAAAATCCAGAACGCGATTTATATAATCACCCATTTTATTTTGAAAAAGGACACGTAACAGGTCTTGTTATGCAACATATTACATGTAGCGACACCATTACTTTCTGGCTGCTTTTGAAACAGGAGATTGTTCTATAGGTACAGCTCCAACAGAAAGTCTTCAAATAAGCTGCAAGGCTCTGAGTAGTGAAGGTAATAAACAGCAACGCCTTGAGTGTGGGAGAAAGACTCCCACTAATTAGTCCCAACTTTTAACTTCATCTGAGAACTAACCAGCTGGATATTTGACTGCAAGTAGCCTTGTAATAGAAATCTTTCCTTTTAAAGAACTTCACTTCAATGGAGGCATTAGCCCATCTACGAAAGCATTAGCCCAGTCATAAGAGACTGAGATAATCTTAAATCATAATTGCACTGTTTACATTAATCTGCATCTAATTTTTGTGTATATAACTGAGTGTGTGTAATGACTGAGCGAGATAGTTAAATATTAGGATAATCGTGTTAATAGATAGTATTTCTTATTGTTAAGATTATTGGGATTATTTTATTGGAGAATCACTCTGAGGGTACGAAAACATACATCCCTTACATACAAATATATCAATCTTAGGCAGTAAAACAAAACTTTTTCAATCCTCTTTGAGCATCTTACACACCTCAATTACATTGTCCCTCATCCCTCTAATCTCTTGCGAGTATCTGCCTGAACAGTACAATCTCTCCTCATAAGACAAGCCCTGTCATCCCTAGAATTAATCTCGTCAATATTTTATGAACAGCCTCGAATGGGGTTATATCCACCCCTGAGTAAGAGGTCCAAATCTGTATGAAGTATCCCAGATGCTGTGTCACCAATGTCTTGTACAGTTGAAACAACATCTCCGCACTTGCATACTCCATTTCTTTAACAATAAATGCTAAAATTCCATTTGCCCTCATTACTTTCTGTATCTGCATGCTCGCTCCCTGTGATTCACACGTAAGGACATCCAGCTACCTCTCCTCCAAAGCATTTTGAAGTTTCTCTCCATTTAGACAATAAGTTGCCTTTTCACCTTTCAAACCTAAATGGCTACCATATCACCCATGTTACATGGATCTCTAATTTCCTGATTTATACCATGCTCAACATGATGGCTACAGTTTGGTGGAAACATGGAAACAAACCCCAATATTTAATGCCCCTTGTTGCTTCTTGGCTCCACCACAACTGAATTATCCAAATAATACTTTCTCTTGTTAATGTTCTGACCCTGTGTCCCAAAGAGTGCTATCCCCTCCCTTTCCTTGTTGCCTATCCCTCCCGAAATGCTGATTATCTTTGAATAGTCAATTCCCAATATTGGTCACCCTGTAGCCATCCTGTACTAGGCAACTATAATGTCAATTAAATCATTCCCATTTATCTCAATTTGTGCATTCAAACTGTCAATCATTTTGCAAATTCTACTTGCAGTCAGACAGAATGCCTTAAATTCTGTTTGTTTTAAACTCTATTCTCTAATCTGATCCTATTTGATATTTGCTGTTGCTTTCTCTGTCACTATTTTTGCTTTCTACTTTCTTTTACCTGTTCTATTTCCCTTGAAGCTGAGTTCTCTGTCAGGTTGCCACCCGCTTTCAATCTAGTTTAAATGCTCCCAAACAACACTAGTCAATCAGGAGAAAGTGAGGACTGCAGATGCGGGAGATCAGAGCTGAAAGTGTGGTGCTGGAAAAGCACAGCCAGTCAGGCAGCATCCAATGAAAGGCTTATGCCCGAAACGTCAATTCTCCTGCTTCTCGGATGCTGCCTGACCTGCTGTGCTTTCCCAGCACCACACTCTCGACTTGAGCACTAGTCAATTTCCTCCTGAGAATGTCAGGCCTGACTCCACACAGCAGTAGTAGCCCATTTACAGTGTACTGTACTTCATTAGCATTCGCAGGAAATTAAGGTGAGGTGACTCTGATCATTACACCATGAAATAACTCCACAGAGGCCAGTATCCCATCATCAAGTCGCCCTTTATTGACATGTGGTAAATCCCTGACTCTGGCACAGCCTCAGCGTCAGCATCCAGAGTCCAGAATGTCTGATGCTCCTTTTTTTTAATCTGTTAGCCAGGGGTCGCTAATTGGATCAGATTAACAACCCCATTCAGGGAACTCAGATTCTGTGAGGTCCAGCTGACTGAGTCTGTTCCAATCACCACACACCATTTCAAAATTTCCTAGGATCCTCTGCACTGTTCCATTACAAGCTTCTGTAACAGGGACAACTCCATTATCATAACTCCTCTTCACCCATAAATTCACTGTCAATGTCTAATTAACACTACTCTGCTCTCCCACTGAGTTCACACCAGAAAGACACTGATGATCTACTAACAGCACAACTTAGCCCAGTTATGATCAATGTCCATTAAACAGGAAGTATTTATATAGTGCCTTTATAACACACTTCCCTAATGCAGAAATAATTCTGTTTCAATATTCTAGCTGCCCAGAAAGCTTCCTGTTGCACGGAGTTGCACATTTAAACCTGTCTAATGTTAGTATTGATTAACTGACCTCTCAGCTGGCAATGATGACAGACATCATTCTTAACATACTGCATTGATCCAAATAGTTGATTCTTTCAGTTTTTATATAAATAAATACACTCATTGCACAACAATAGGACAGGTTATTAGTCGGAAATCGATTTAGGAATAAACATAAAATTGATCTAAGTAAGGAGTTAGAATGACTATCAAAGAGTATGTAGTTGCAGCTGCTCTGAGGTAGGGATATTTGAGAAATCGATTCTAAAATAACTAATTGTTACAAAGAATGCTTTAAAATGTTAATATATGGAAACTGTTTCACTTCCTTGAAGTGAATTTCCCACCAATATCTGACAGCAAATCTTTGTCCACAGTCGTTGGCCTCACCATTTTATAATTGCCTCCATTCTCTCTGGTGTATTTAAATCAACTTCCTGAAAATATTGGGTTGCACCTAGCAGTGAAAGCAAGCACTGGACACATTGAGTTTGAGGCCAATGTTCAATTGCAGGACTATAATATTCTACCAAATCCTTGGTCTAAAACGAGAATGAAGAATTAATGCTCAGGCATCTGTTTCTCCACCAAGTCAAACAAAAAGAAATCAAGGATTCAATCACGTCTTGTGAAACACTTTTTCTTAAAAAAAAATGAATATCACTCAAAAACTAAATAGTGGGCAAATTCATGAATTTAGGAGGCTGAATTCAATCAGAGTCGGTAGAGTATGGATAGCCCCATGGCATTAATTTCCTAAGCCAATGCCAATACGTTATTTCTATGGAAAGTCTGAGTAAATAAGAACAAACTATACCTCACTAGTTCTGATAATTTCAACGATAGAAACAAAATGGAGAACTCACCTTTTCATAATTTTCGATTAGAATTTCCACAACGATGTTCTGAAACTTCAGGTCCATGATAGCAGCAACCGTTTCCTCCCGTGCTCGCATTAGTGTTGGCCCAAACACAACACCAAGATTTGCAATGGTCATCAAGTTCTGTTTTGAATTATTAGATACGCTGGAGAGAAGTAGGAAAAATCACTAACATTGATTGTGGAATTTGTGTAGCAAACTTCGCATTATCTACATGAATGACGTGGGAAGATTTTCCTGTATGTGGTGGTACCATTATGATTGCGAATGCTAATAAACTGATAGCACTGACTGAAATGACTATTGCGAGACAAAACTCAAGTCATGTTACCTCATCAGTGGGTTCACCGCATGGATCCACTACTGACAACTAAACAAAAATCTATTTTGACTGACATAACTGAATAACATCAAGTGATGAATGCATGCATACATTCAATTAGATTAGATTAGATTACTTTTTTAGATTAGATTACTTACAGTGTGGAAACAGGCCCTTCGGCCCAACAAGTCCACACCGACCCGCCGAAGCGTAACTCACCCATACCCCTACATTTACCTCTTACCTAACACTACGGGCAATTTAGCATGGCCAATTCACCTGACCTGCACATCTTTGGACTGTGGGAGGAAACCGGAGCCCCCGGAGGAAACCCACGCAGACACGGGGAGAACGTGCAAACTCCACACAGTCATTCGCCTGAGTCGGGAATTGAACCCGGGTCTCTTGCGCTGCGAGGCAGCAGTGCTAACCACTGTGCCACCGTGCCGCCCATAATGATTGAGGTCCACCTGTTTCTTCATTCTAATTACAGCCATGTTTTGGAGATTAAGTTCGTAAAAAGGAGATGGCAGGACAAACAATTAAATACTAATCTTTCTCAATCATTAGTTGCACAGAAGGTGGTAAACTATTTTTTGATTTACCAGGTAATGGCTTAGAATTCATAAATGGGAGTTTTGTTTTTATTCAAGGCTTTGTTGTAGGTCGTAGCGTTATTTGCTTGTCTCCGTGAGTGCTCAGGTCAACCCATAGTAGATACTTGCTGAGTTAGCCAGGGAGGTATAACCAGCCATTGGGGTTGGTAAAACAGGCATCCATTGGTATGTTATAAGTGGTCATGGTATTCATGATTTAACATGGAAGGTAAAAGGACCACAGAGGATGGTGGGGGTGAGTGTTAGAGGGCCTAAAGTCTTATCACACAATTAAGTTGAAGTCCCAGAAAATCAGGTCAGGCCCTCCAATCACCCAGCCCTTGCGTGTGAAGACTGTGATACTCTGTGCTGGTTTTCTCCTCCTGTGCATCTTCGTCAACAAGAAATATTTGGGCTTGAGTCTCCCAAAGTTCCAGAAAAATTTTGCAGGGACCAGGTTGCAAAACTGTGCTGTTAACTGTCATTTTACTTCCAAGATGAAAGGGAAAGATAAGCACTTCTACCTAATATGTTTCACATGGCCATGGCGAAGAAGGAAGTGGAAGCCATTTTGACGATCAGGTTAAAGTTTCCCCTCAAATCAATAAACACCACACAGAGCAGAGTTTTTGTGTGGCAAGCAGAGAGAAGAGGCTCCGAATCACAGCCAGATATGAGAAGGAAATGGTCTCCAGTCAACGGGATCCATCATATAACCTTCAACAGAATCTGGGAGACTAGTTCCACATAGCCATAATGAGTAACCAACATTGGAACATGCTCTACTGTTGCTGGTGGATTGAAAGAACAGTCTCTGGAAACTGAGGAAAGCACTGTGAGACATTCACTCAATGTCACTGCTTAGCAAAATGGAGATACATTTGGAAACCATTGGAAGCTATGCGCACCTGTAGACTATTTGCTCAAAGGACTACAAATAGTCAACATGGCTTTGTGCGTGGGAAATCATGTCTCACAAACTTGTTTGAGTTTTTTGAAGAAGTAATGAAGAGGATTGATGAGTGGAGAGTGGTGGACGTGATCTATATGGACTTCAGTAAGGCATTCAACAAGGTTCCCCATGGGAGACAGGTTAGCAAGGTTTGATATCTTGGAATAGAGGGAGAAATAGCCAATTGGATACAGAAGTGGCTCAAAAGTAGAAGGCAGAGGGCAGTGGTGGAGGGTTGTTTTTTAGTCTGGAGGCCTGTGACCAGTGGAGGTGCTGGGTCCACTGCTTTTCGTCAATTACATAAATGATTTGGATGTGAGCATAGGAGGTATGATTAGTAAGTTTGCAGATGACACAAAATTGGAGGTGTAGTGGATAGCCAAGAAGGTTACCTCAGAGTACAATGGGATCTTGACCAGATGGGCTAATGGGCTGAGGAGTGGCAGATGGAGTTTAATTTAGTTAAATATGAGGTGCTGCATTTTGGAAAGGCAAATCAGGGTAGAACTTATACACTTAATGGTAAGGTCCTAGGTGGTGTTGCTGAACAAAGAGACCTTGGAGTGCAGGTTCATAGCTCCTTGAAAGTGAAGTTGCAGGTAGATAGGATAGTGAGGAGTGCATTTGGTATGCTTTCCTGTACTGATCAGAGTATTGAGTACAGGAGTTGGGAGGTCATGTGGCAGTGGTTATGCCACTGTTGGAATATTGCGTGCAATTCTGGTCTCCTTCCTATCGGAAGAATGTTATGAAACTTGAAAGGATTCAGAAAAGATTTACGGAGGAACCTCAATTATCCGAAGGGCACGAGCAGGCATTATTGCATTTGATTAATCGTATGCCAGATAACTAAGTTTAGCCAAACATCGAGACCTTGCGATCTTGTCAGATAATCCAATAATCGTATAATCGAATGCTGGATAATCGAGGTTCCTCTGAATGTGGATGTTGCCAGGGTTGGAGGGTTTGAGCTATAGAGAGAGGCTGAACAGGCTGGGGCTGTTTTCCCTGGAGCGTCGGAGGCTGAGGGGTGAGCTTATAGAGGTTTATAAAATCATGAGGGGCATGGATAGGATAAATAGACAAAGTCTTTTCCCTGGGATAGGGGAGTCCAGAACTAGAGGGCATCGGTTTAGGGTGAGAGAGGCAAGATTTAAAAGGGACCCAAGGGGCAACTTTCTCACACATAGGGAGGTACATGTATGGATTGAGCTGCCAGAGGAAGTGGTGGATGCTGGTACAATTGCAATATTTAAAAGGTATCTGGATGGGTATATGAATAGGAAGGGTTTAGAGGGTTATGAGCCAAGTGCTGGCAAATGGGACTGGATTAATTTAGGATATCTGGTCGGCATGGACGAGTGGGACAGAAGGATTTGTTTCCGTGTTGTACACCTCTATGACTCTAATTCTGTGCAGAGTAAAATGGGTGGCAAAAATAAATGGAATACATCATTTTGTTTTGTCACCTATGAAAAGAAAACCGCATTTAATCATAAGCACCTTCGACGCTATTAGATGCAGATACGTTTTACAATGTCAGATTTTTCTGGGTCATTCTTTCAACAAGCAGCCTAACGTTCAAATCTCTTTCTTAAAATTATGGATCTCTGTGCCCAAAGCCAAAGGTCACTTGTTAACCAAAGGAAAGTGGAAGGTTACGGGATGAGAAAGATTGGTCGATATAGTTTTGGAAGACAACCTCTAATTTGTTCCTAGGCCCCGTTTGCTGCCCACTTGCAAAATCCGTGCACTTTCAGACTTGGGATTACAACTGTGTTTGCCAGGGTTTCCCAGTACAGCCCTCCTTCTTGTCAAGCTAACTAAACCTCAAATGTAATTCCCTCTCCGTACTCCACCAGCTCAGCTAGACCAGGTTCACCTCTGATAGAGGTTAATAACTAAATCCCCAGATTAGTGAATGCATGCTCATTACAACCTCAATTAGCATTCATTTTTAGGAAAACAAATTTCAACTTCACTTCATGGACATTGACACAAGCAAACATCAGCAAATGCTTGAAATTCTGTTACACACTAATTGTTACGTGCTCAGCATGTGAGTCTAAAACAAGCACTTCTGTTGCCCAATATTCATCAAGTGCCAACACTTCAAATGGGCTCAGAATTTAAATATTAGGGCATAATTATGAATGAAATATCAGTGTATTCAGCCAAGTAGCTATGTCAGTATCAAATATTATGTTTCTCGTTAACACGGGCAAACAAGGAGTTGCTCATATATCATATGAGGATGACACAATAAAAGCAATATATTTGAGGAATAAGACAGATTTTCCAATGGTCCGACAGTCATTCTGCCCAGTGTACATGGGAGGTGCACATGGAGATCCCACCCAATCCCCAGTGTGACATACTCCAAAGGACTTGCCTGGGAAATTGGATTTTCCATGGGGCAACTCATCCATTTCTTGAATTCTCCGAAAGTTTCCATTAAAATCAAAGGCATTGAAGGGCACCAATGAAAGTAAAGCAAGTACTCACTCAGCAAAAGTTAGACCACTGAATACCTGTGCAACTATTCAACTGACCCCATATTTATCTCACATACCCTTAACCACACCTCCCCACAGAGACCGACCTGACCTCCCCACCCCAATTGGACCCACCCCTGCCAAGCCAACTTCTCCCACCCTCGTGACCCGTCCTAAACTCTGCATCCCTTACCTTGCACCGCTGATACTCTATTCACTTGCCACTCCAGCCGCTACCCAGCTGGTACCTAATCCCTTACCCATCTGACAGCCTGTCTCCGCCTCCCTTACTAACCTGGTAATTTACCCAGCTGCCCCTCGACTAATCTAGCAATGTATCTCTCCCTCTTCTACAATCCCTACCCCGGCACTCTTCTCCGCTACTATCCTGCTAAACCCAGCACCCAAATCCCCCACTCCACTCCCCCCACCCCCAACCTCCCCGCACCCTTATGTCACATTTGCCTTACTGTTTGACAGCAGTTGTCAAAGGGGTTACCTGGACCTTTAAATGCTAACTGCTGTGAGATGGGGCGTGATAAAGAGCTGGCTACATTACCAAGGTACACTTACTGCTGCACCACACTCACTTGGCTAAATGCTTGATGAGAATGTCCAGCATCTCTCGATTCTTTTCCGGAAGTTTATGGATGAGGGAATGAATTGGTTTGGTTCTGGAATCTGGGCTGGCACATTCTGTAAAAATGCAACAACAGCTCTTGTTAAATTGCAAAGAAATGCATCCTGATTTTATTCCTAAAGGGTTGAGCTCTAGTTTTGAAGATTATGGCCTCTTTGTCTGGACACTCTCGCCAGAAGAACAAGTTTCTACACAAATAAAAAAACCTGAATAGAGCATCCTTCAACCCTTTAAAGGCAAGATAATAAACATCAAACATTACAATAAACAGGTTTTAATTCTGATGACAGTTTCCTTCCCTTGATCCTCGTCTCTAGTTCAGTATTGTCAGATTGCAAGTCCAATATCTAGTCCTGGGTGAACTTGAACTTCTTTCAGCTTAATACTGAATCATTTGAAGTCAATACCTTTGACCTGATCATAAATTCTAGATACCAATTCCATCCCTTTTTCTGTTTCAATTTATTCATTCTATTTGGTCGTGAACTCAGCTTCTAAATGTATTAAGTTCTCCTTCATGAAAACCAAGTTTTTTGTTTTCCACGAAGTGTTTCACCAGATCTGAGCGTCACTGTGTGTTGTGATTGATGCAATCATCATCATTGAACATCCCCAGTTTTGACTTTATGATGGACAGCAGATCATCACTGATTGTTAGGCCTAGGACACTATCCTAAGCAACTCCTGCAATGATGCCCTGCCATTGTAACATAATCTGCCTCCACCCATTTTCTGCTAAATCCCTCATCTGTGTTTTTGCCATGAACAGATTCCAAAGCTCTCCTGGTAAACTTCCTACCTGCTTCACTGAAATGGCAAATCCATTCAAAACCCTGCCACTCACAATCCTAGGAGAAAGTGAGGACTGCAGATGCTGGAGATCAGAGCTGAAAATGTGTTGCTGGAAAAGCGCAGCAGGTCAGGCAGCATCCAAGGAGCAGGAGAATCGACGTTTCGGGCATGAGCCCGAAAGATTCCTGAAGAAGGGCTCATGCCAGAAACGTCGATTCTCCTGCTCCTTGGATGCTGCCTGACCTGCTGCGCTTTTCCAGCAACACAGTTTCAGCACTTACAATCCTACTTGCACACCAAACTTCACTTACTCATAGCTACTGCTTTGACCTAGAATCACTCGGTGTTCACAACATTGCAAATTTGAAAGTTTCTTTCTTTTTTATCCACTCATTCTTCTCAATGTACAATTCTACACACATCAACCTGCCCAACAATAGCTCAATGCTTAACCTTTTGCCCGATGTTAGTCTCTCAAAGACCTGGGTATATTCAGGGATTCACACTCTAAGTCAGACATGTCACCCTGACATCTTTGTGCAGAATCAAGCGCACCTCATGTATCATATACATGTACATTACGAAAACTGTGGAGCAGTGAATTCAAATTGAATACTTACTGGCTAGCAAGATGAATTCCCCGTGCAACTTGTAAGTCATGAGGGGCTCTGGTAGATTTCTAGAACATTTACAAAATTAAAAATTAAATAACAGTCTAAATCAACTGTTTATTGATTAATGTAACAAGTATTGCTATTTGGTGTATGATGCTCAGATAATTATTTTCACAATGTTGAACCTCTACTGTTTTAGGAGAGTGTCCAATACCAGTCTCAAACCAAGTCTTCAACTAGTTTATCCTAATCTAGATAAACATGTGATGAGACTTATCTAATATATTTTACGTCTGGATTAGGAATTTCAGAGAGAAAAGGATAAAAATGGTTCTCTTGTTGTGCAGTATTACAATCAAAAATTTGAATATTTCTTATTCAAAGGGCATGTACATTGCTGGAAAAGCACAGCAGTTCAGGCAGCATCCGAGGAGCAGTAAAATCGACGTTTTGGGCAAAAGCCCTTCATCAGGAATACAGCTGTATTCCTGATGAAGGGCTTTTGCCCGAAACATCGATTTTCCTGCTCCTCGGATGCTGCCTGACCTGCTATGCTTTTCCAGCACCACTCTAATCTAGACTCTGGTTTCCAGCATCTGCAGTCATTGTTTTTACCATGTACATGGCTGGCAAAGTTAACATTGTTTTTCATCAAGGTGGTGATGATGCAAATGATGTTGGTGCACTTGCAGTGCCCTGAGAAAAGGAACTCCAGGATTGTGACCCAGCGCCAATGAAGGAATAGCAATAAATTTCGCAAAGGGCATACATGGCACAGACTGCTTTGTGCCATGTGTCTTTCTCACTGGTAGAGATTACTGATCTTGAAGGTGGTGCAAAAGGAGTCTCAGTGAGTTAATGCATTATAGCTTGGAGATGACACACACAGCAACCACTGTGCACTTTGGATGGAGTGAGTAAATGTTTACGGTGGTATATGCACATCAATCAAGTGGGCTACATTCTCCTGAATGCAGTCAAGCTTCTCATCTGTTGTGGAAGCTGCATTATCGAGATAAATGAGGAGTATTCCATCATAGTCCTGACGTTGTTTGGAGGTGGTAAGTTTGGAAAGTCAAGTGAGTAGTCAATCCTGCATTATGTCCAGTCTCTGCTTTTGTAGCTATATTAATTATGTAACTGGTCCACACAGCTTTCTGGTTAACAGTAGGATGCTAAGATGTGAATGATAGAAAATGTGGTTATAGAAATACACCTAAATATTATTAGGTGGAAGATAGTCATCACCTGGCACCAGAAGGGCACATATCATTTGCTATTTATCAATCAAAGCTTGATGCTGTCTCGTTCTGTTGCACACAGATACAGCCTCCTTTATTATCTAATCAGTTGCAAGCATAAGTGAAGGCTGTGCAATTATCAGTGAACAACCCTACTTCTAATCTTATGATGAAGGGAAGTTTAAGGTGCTTGAGTCAGCACACTCCTGCAATGTCCAGCAATGACCGATTTCCACAAACAATCAGCTGTCTTAGTGCTCAGTGTGAAGAATATTCCACACAATTCCCAGTGACATCCATCTTTCCTGGGTTTCATTTTAGTTGGTGGTCATTGGAGTCAAAATGATTTACTTGATGACAAGGGCAGTCACTGACATCTCACCGCTGGGATTCTTTTGTAATGTCCATGCTTGAATCAATGCCACAAGGTGGTCAGCAGTGGAATGGGACTAGCAGAATCCAGCCGGCTGCAGGTTATTGATGATTACTTGAAAGGCTGTTGATGAGAATCATCAATGAAGTGATGGAAGTTACCTATAGGCTTACTTTGTACTTTGTTGGGTGGATGGCAGAGGTATGGCTGTACTGGAACAACTTGGTTACAGCTACACTAAGTTTAACTGCACAGGATGTCAGCAAGACATCTTCAAACATGTAACCAGTGTTGTGTCAGTGTGCAAGCGATCAAGTGAAATGTATCAGACTCGTATCTGCCTGAGGAGAACTTTGGCAAGATGCCTAGATGTATCATCCAGTCCACATTTCTCACTAAAACCAGTGACAATTCATCCAGCCTGGCCTTTTGCACATGCGCTGGATTCTGTCAAGGCTGAAACTATGATTGTTCATTCAGGATCTTCCTCCCATTTGTTGTCTGATGTCTACCACCATTTATAAGAGGATGTCTTAGAGTTTTGTTCATTTCTTCATTCATGTGATGTGGGTGTCACCAGTTTGGACAGCATCTATTTCCCATCCCTAATTGCCTAGAGGGCACTTAAGAGTCCACCACAGTGTTGTGGGTCTGGAATCACATGAAGGCCAAACCAGGTAATGCCCTTAAAGACATTAGTGAACCACGTGGGTTTTCATTGACAATCATCAATGGTTTCACGGTCATCATGAGATTCTTGTTTCCAGATTGCTACTGAATTCAAATTCCTCCATCTGCCATGGTAGGACTCAAATCCAGGGCCTAGAACATTACCGATTAATAGCCTAGCGATAATAAAGAATACAAGCATGGACTACTTTCTAAACGGTGAGAAAATTCGTAAAGCCAAAGTACAAAGGGATCTGGGAGTGCTACTCGAGGTTTCTCTAAAGGTAAACATGCAGGTTGAGTCCGTGATTAAGAAAGCGAATGCAATGTTGTCATTTATCTCAAGAGGGTTGGAATATAAAAGCACCGTTGTGCTACTGAGACTTTATAAAGCTCTGGTTAGGCCCCATTTGGAGTACTGTGTCCAGTTTTGGTCCCCACACCTCAGGAAGGACATACTGGCACTGGAACGTGTCCAGCGGAAATTCACACGGATGATCCCTGGAATGGTAGGTCTAACATACGAGGAACGGCTGAGGATCCTGGGATTGTTTTCATTGGCGTTTAGAAGATTAAAGGGAGATCTAATAGAAAGTTACAAGATAATACATGGCTTGGAAAGGGTGGACGCTAGGAAATTGTTTCCGTTAGGCAAGGAAACTAGGACCCGTGGACACAGCCTTAGAATTAGAGGGGGTAAATTCAGAACAGAAATGTGGAGACATTTCTTCAGCCAGAGAGTGGTGGGCCTGTGGAATTCATTGCTGCGGAATGCAGTGGAGGCCGGGACGCTAAATGTCTTCAAGGCAGAGATTGATAAATTCTTGATGTCACAAGGAATTAAGGGCTACGGGGAGAATGCGGGTAAGTGGAGTTGAAATGCCCATCAGCCATGATTGAATGGCGGAGTGGACTCGATGGGCCGAATGGCCTCACTTCCACTCCTATGTCTTATGGTCTTAATATCACTAGGCCATCGCCCTGCTTACAGAGCTTTGATCTGACACGTTGATGTTTGACTGCGCCACTGTAACTCAGCATGCAGTTTACAACGCAAGTAGTGCTATGTTATCCTGGCATAAGCCAGTCTGAGAGCTGTGTGCTTCAGGGTTCAGGCTGCTCCACCAGTAATGTAATTGGTCAGGCCTAATTGATAATGGACAGTGAAATCCCCCATTCAGAACACATTTGTAACCGTGCTACTCTCAGCTCTTTCTCCAAGTGGTGTGCAACATAAGGGAGTTGTACGATATTCAGCTGGAGGTTTCTTCGCCACGCTTGCCTGGATCCCACGACATTTTGTGGGTCTGGATTCTGTATTAAGGGCTCTGTGGGTATGTCCTACTGACTGTAAACCACTGTGATACCACTTCTGATAGGTTTACCCTGCCCCTGGAAACATTCCATATCAGAATTCCACAACAGAAGGATTAGGATGCGATTGTCAGATCAGATTTCAAAATGTGTAACTGACATTTATAAGGAAGTCACACATTTTCCTCACTTTTGAAAGCTGAAGTTTGTGTTTTCGTGCAGTCGAGAACTTCAGTCATAACCATGTCTCAATATGAAACTCCTCGAAATAGCCAAGAATAGAAAGGTATTATATATCTGCTTACCGTAAATATTGTTTCAGTGCACTGGTGATGGTCTTTGTTTCCCATTCTAGTGAATTGTGCAGATCCAGATCAACACAAATCTTTGGATCTAGAAAATCAAAAGACATAAATTTACCAGGATAGAGATCTGGTTGTCATTATGTAGGGAAATCACACGATTAGCAATAATCTGGTGGCCTGACTAACCACAGTGCCACATACTGCACCTCCAGGAATACTGTAAACTCAAGGACCTGCAAGTTATTACCAGTGGAGAAGTTATGGCTTTTGAGATAGTTTCTTAGAACAGCATGATCTGGAACCAGCCAGACAGCAGGCTTTACTAGATTTGGTATTGTGTAACATGACAGGATTCATTAAAGATCTCAGGGTAAAGCCACCTTTGGGAAGCAGTGATCATAGAATGATGAAGTTTTGTGTCTAGTTTGAAAGGGAGAAGAATGGCTCTGAGGCAAGTATTGTAAATGTGAGTAAGGACAACGAAGAAGGCATGAGAGCTCAGCTAGGTGAAGTGAACTGGAATATTACACTCGGAGATGGAGCAGGAGAAAAACCATTTAAAGGGACATTTCAGAATCCTCAAAATAAATACATTCCTACTATAAAGAAAAATTCCGAGATGCAGACCCACCATTCATGGTTAAAAATTAAGGAAAGTAATTATGGAAATAACATATTGTACAAAGATGGCAGCTCAGATGACAAGTCAGAATACAAAGAACAACAAATGATTAAAAGGCTCATCAGGATAAACAAGTGACGTTGTTTCTGGGCTCACATCACATAGATTTCATCCTCAATCCCTTTCAAACATTCTCTCTTTTTAGCACTGTAATATTCTCCTTAATCAACAACACTAATACCCTCAGCTTTCCTTTCATTTCCTTTTTTTTCCAAATACCTTGAATTCAGGAACTTTTAGCACTCAAGTCTGGTGATCTATTTTTGTGCCAGGTCTTTGTGAAGGCTACATCATGATATTCCAATATGGCCAGCCACACCTGCAGTTGACTAACCCTCATTTGATTTGCTTGTTTATATGCACGTGTAACCATTTGAGTTTGACCCTTATACAAAACTCCAAACAGTATTGGAAGCATTTATCTCACTGGCTTGAGAGGCAGTCAATGACATTTTCAGCTGTTGGAAATACTTTTCCATCCAAAATGCTAGCATCCCTCATCTCAGACAACAACAACGTAAGAACTGTTTCCACAAATGATTGTGAGGGTAATCAGCATGCTTGCCTGGATAAAATTAATCATGCCAACAGACTGAATAAGCTGGGAGTAATTCTGTATGCAGCAGAAGGTTGAGGACATATCTAGTAAAAGAATTCAAAATACACGAGGGGTTTATTAAAGTCGATAAGGAGAAACCTTTCCAGCTGATAAGCGCACAAACTGAAGATAATTAGCAAATGAACCAGAGGAACATTCCTGTACATAGCAGGTTGTTGCAAACTGGAATGTACTGCCTAAACGTGTGAGAATTGCAAATTTACTAGCAACCTTCCAGAGGTAAGAGGTGATATACTAGAAAATAAAACATTTGCAGGATTGGGAGAGAAAGGAAATAGCCCTTTCAAAGTGTTAGCACTTCACAAGGAACTAAATGGAGGAAGGCTCTACAATTCTATCAATTTCCTCCATTTTAAAACTCTTATCGACAATAATTCTGGTCTGGTGCAGTTGTATTTATCTGGCTTATTTGTAAAAATACTTACCAGTCAGCAAACTCATAAGCCTCTGGACTTTTGAACTGACTCCAACCACTCTATATATTCCTTGATCATTAAGTCCTGGAAAACAAATCAAAAAGAATCTCTTATGAACAGCAATAATGAAGAAAACTACCAAGAGTTTTATATTCCCATTTCATAAATGCACGAATTGTTTTTGCTGTAAATAATATCAATGATTTTAGTAACAATTCAGGGTAACTCAACAAGTATTACCAGTTCAAACATATACTTAGTATTTTTAAGTAAGCTGTCTTCTGACACAGCATAGATTTGCTGTACTGCACATGATTTATTTCTGCTTCCTGTTCCACCCTTCTATTCCTGAGAATATTACTTCTTCATCCTTCACAGCAAATAGGAAACAACAGGAAAACAGGCAGCACGAAGACCCTGTAGCAGAGTTATACACTCATGAAGAGGAGCAGATTCTTGTTATTGAAGATATTAAAATATAGAACAGCCCATTCTGACAAAAGATTCACGTGCATCGAGATGTTCCACATTGCTGGGGAACTTCAGTAAGCTTGAAACTGTACCTTTGAGTCGAGAAACCCATTATACATTTCCCAAATACTATGAGCATCTAACCAGGGCAGAGGAAGATCCAGTCCTGGACACTATGTTTTATTCATTCACAGGTTGTGGGTATTAGTGGATAGGCCAGCATTTAATGCTCAATCCCTAATTGACCAGAAGACAGTTAAGACTCAACCACATTGTTGTGGGTGTGGAATCAAATGTCAGTCAGATGAGGAAAGGATGACAATTTCTTTCTCTGAAAGACATCAGAGAACTAAATGGGGTATCCGATAAATGGCAATGGTTTCGTGGGCACCAATATACTCTTCATTCCAGATTTTTATTGAATTCAAATTCCATTATCGATCATGGTAGAATTTGAGCCTGGGGCCCCAGACCACACTATCACCTCACCCGCATTAACCTTTATGGCTTATACTATCCCCCTGCCTTATGCTTCACCTGCACTAGCTCGTGATTTCTATTGACCCTCACCCTCGAACTATGAATTTCCCCCGATCCCACATTGTCGATGTTGATTTGCCTACTCATCCCTTGAGCCACGAATTATTGATGTCCCAATGCCCTCCTGACTTTGATCCATCACAATCTTGAGGCAACCTGCAGCCTCATTTCTCGTGCACACCCCCGCAACACCCACCCCCTCAAAGACAGGACATACAACCCCGACTCCTGACCTTGGAACTCTGACCCTGCCACATTGAACGCCCCACATCATCCAAAAACGACTATGTGCCCAACACACATCATCACCATTCAGACTCGTTGACAAAATTACTGATACCAATCACCACTTCCTGGGAACTCAGCTACCTGTTATGCACCTTTGAGTCGAGAAACCCATTATACATTTCCCAAATACTATGAGCATCTAACCAGGGCAGAGGAAGATCCAGTCCTGGACACTATGTTTTATTCATTCACAGGTTATCAGTCTAACCAATACAGAACAGGACAGACACACGCTGCCTTTATTACCCTTCTACCTTTCCTCAGGTAACGTTCTCCTTTTTTTAGATGATGTTCCAACATTCCCCATGGATTCTACCTCCCCTACGTTGCCTTTGCTCCACTTGAAGGACTGAGACCATAACTCCACCTAACCTTGATTATACTGTGAGAAGGACAAAGCAGCAAGGTATTCACACCAAACACTTGGGAGGTACTGCGTCAGGAGTCTGAAGACACCAATTTCACAACAGAGTAGAACTTATTTGGGAGGGGGCAGTTAATTCCAACTAAGTGGTCTTTTTATTAGATATAAATGTGTGCAAATAGATTTTCTGACTGCTGCACTGAGGAATTCTGATAGACCTAATTAATCTCCCCCACTGGCCATTCTTCTTGTCTTGTCCAGGACAGGAGGATTTCCCCTGACCGCACTATTACAGCACTGATATCCTTTCACTTCTCTGGTTACACACCCACAATGCCAATGCTGCCCATCACCACCAAGAGCAAGGCAAAACAGCAGGTCCAATAAAAAACAGAGATAGCACACTGTATTGCCCACACCATTCTGATCCATACCAGCCTTCAACTCAACTGAGAGTGTGGCGCTGGGAAAGCACAGCAGGTCAGGCAGCATCTGAGGAGCAAGAGAATTGACATTTCGGGCATAAGCCCTTCATCAGTGTTTTTCCAGCACTACACTCTCGGTTCTGAGCTCCAGCATCTGCAGTCCTCACTTTCTCCTTCAAGTCAACTGAGCCGCTCAAGAAATCTACCCTGCTGTGGTGACATGCACTTTCACATACACACATTGAATACAATGAATCATGTTGACAGAAACTCCAATTTGTTTCCTTTCATAAAGAATCTCTCCCATTCTTTCCACTGGCCTACATTGGAAGTAGTTGCAGACTGATACTCAACTTGTTTGATTGCACTGTGATTTCACCTTTATGGCCAGCAAATCCTAGAGCGGGACTTGAACAGCTCGGGGGGAAGTAGAGACATTATCCATTGCGCTTGTTTTTTTTAAAATGTTACTACCAATGAAATGTGTATTATGTGCATAGATCATTGCTTGAAAATAATTAACTATATGCTTACTATAAACTAGGGAGTGTTGCTGAACAAAGAGACCTTGGAGTGCAGTTTCATAGCTCCTTGAAAGTGGAGTCGCAGATAGATAGGATAGTGAAGAAGGTGTTTGGTATTCTTTCCTTTATTGGTCAGAGTATTGAGTACAGGAGTTGGGAGGTCATGTTGCGGCTGTACAGGTCATTGGTTAGGCCACTGTTAGAATATTGCGTGCAATTCTGGTCTCCTTCCTGTCGGAAAGATGTTGTGAAACTTGAAAGGGTTCAGAAAAGATTTACAAGGATGTTGCCAGGGTTGGAGGATTTGAGCTATAGGGAGAGGCTGAACAGGCTGAGGCTGTTTTCCCTGGAGCATCGGAGGCTGAGGGGTGACCTTATAGAGTTTATAAAATCATGAGGGGCATGGATAGGATAAGTGGGGGGGGGGGGGGGGGGGAGGAGATGGGGTGGAGGGGTGGGGGGGGTGGGGAGGAGGCGGGAGTCCAGAAGTAGAAGCCATAGGTTTAGGGCGAGAGGGGAAAGATATAAGTGATAACTGTTTCACGCAGAGGGTAGTGCGTGTATGGAATGAGCTGCCATAGGAAGTGGTGGAGGCTGGTACAATTGCAACATTTAAAAGACATTTGGATGGGTATATGAATAGGAAGGGTTTGGAGGGATATAGGCCGGGTGCTGGCAGGTGGGACTAGATTGGGTTGGGATATCTGGTCGGCTTGGACAGGTTGGACCGAAGGGTCTGTTTCCGTGCTGTACATCTCTATGACTCTATGACGCTATTATTGACAGTAAGGTGGTTTGTTTTGAAGTTGTGGAAGACACATTTGAAAATCCTCACAAATGCATTAAAGAAAACTAATTGTTGATATAATTCACCATCAAAATCTAATAAGGTCAATTAAGTACATGCATTAAAAAAGGCAACTCAACATACAGATCTACAGTGATTTTAAGAACAGCAAGACAGTGACACAGAACATCAATATTGTTAATTCCTTCATATTCAAAATATTAAAAAATTATAAAATATTATTCACTTCAACACATTGCTTTAATATAATTGGTTTCAAATGTCAAATAAAATATTGCATTACCCCGTGTTTCAAGAGCATGGATGCACTTCTTTATTAGTTTGAAACCCATCTCATCTAGTTGGACACCTTCGGAAAAGAAAATAAAGTCGCCTTTGTTGCATAAGTAAATACTAAACACTTCATTTTAAAATGAAAGATTTTTGTGCATGATTTTTTCAATGGGTTGACAACACAATGACAGCAATTAAAAATGTAAACCTTAATTTTATTGTATTAGAAGGAAAATTAATAATGCTGACACCTGACCTGAGGATACAAGAGACTCTATAAAATTATGCAAAACATTAGTTCAGAGGTTGAATGAGGCAAAAGAAATCATGCTAATGGTAGATAATCCATAACAAGATTTAATATTTCAATATATATGGATATACTTACTTCCTTCTTTCTTGGAATTACTCCTAGTAATTAAATATACCTGCCATTGAAAGAAACATTGTTACAACACCCAAGAAAGAAAATCACTGGAACATTTAAGAGACAGAGCAAATCCATCTCTATAATTAAGGACTTAGCCATACTGTGGAATCTGAAAACATCTGTACTGTCATTTCATGGCCATGATCACAGTCATTAGCCAAGGCAAGAAACTGAACATTTATCTAATACCTTTATTACAAACACTGAAGCGAAACCAGAGAGGGTCCACTTTAGGTGACAAGCCTCAGCCAAACATATGGAGATGCTAGGTTGTCCAAATACCAGGGAAATCCCGCTTAACATCCTCGGTTAGGTCCAAGGGAAAGCAAGGCACTATATTCGACACTGGCGTGGTTGTAAGAGTTATCCAACAAAGACATGTATCAGTCCACCAACATTATAATAATCAAATAATCGAATCAGAATTATATCTAAATGCAACTTAGCATTTTTCTAAATAGTTCTTTTTACGTAGAGTTTATTTTTCCATTAGTTGGTGACAATTCTTGCAAAGCACTTGTAATCTTCCATCTGAACTGACTAAATAGTATCTACGGTAAAGGGAAGGTGAAGTTGTATTGTACATTTACCCCAACTCTCATAAGCTATAATTCCTTGCATCCTGTAAATGCTATTACATTAATGTTCTCAATTATGTTTGCTTTTCTTGGTAAAATATCTAAATAGACAAGCACTTGAAAGCACTTTAAGCTCCCAATCCCATGGCTTTTGGCTTTGGCTTTTGTTCCGGCAAATGACCATGTTCAAAAGCACGATGAAAGCCAATCAAATTTACAGATGACACTCAGGAAAGTAATAGGTGGCAAGCTGCCAACAAGTGAAAAGGACCTACAACAGAAATCAAAGAGCTTTAAGAAAAAAAAAGGAGCGTTCTTTAACGAATGGCACAGAACTGACCAAGCAAGACACTGGAAGTGACAGTAGGCTCTGAATTGACCACGTTTACTCCTTGCATAATAACATAAAACCAAGATAAATAGCAGGCTGAGCTGTGTTGCCAAATCAAGAGAGTTCAGTTCTGAACAAACTGTGCTCGGCTCTGGAACAAAGGAACGACCAGGGTAAAATTAGGGCCTGACAAGGACGGTAGTGGGAAGTTGTGCATGGAGTCTGAAGAGATAGGGGAAGCTAAATGAATAATTTTCATCAGGTTTCAGACAGGAAAAAGACAATGTTGTTGAGGAGAATACTGAGATACAAGCTATTAAAATAGATGGGATTGAGGTTCATAAGGAGGAGGTTTTAGTAATTCTGGAAAGTGTAAAAATAGTTAAGTCCCCTGGGCCGGATGGGATTGACCCTAGGATTCCCTGGGAAGCCAGGGAAGAGATTACAGAGCCTTTGGCTTTGATCTTTAAATCGTCATTGTCTACAAGAATAGTGCCAGAAGACTGATAGATAGAAAATTATGTCCCCTTGTTCAAGAAGGGGAGTAGAGACAACCCTGGTAATTATAGACCAGCGAGTCTTATTTCAGATGTGGGTAAAGTATTGGAAAGGATTATAAGAGATAGGATTTATAATCATCAAGAAAGGAGTAATTTTATTAGGGAATAGTCAACACAGTTTTATGAAGGGTAGTCATGCCTCACAAACCTTATTAAGTTCTTTGAGAAGGTGACCAAACATGTTGATGAGGGTAAAGTGATTGATGTGATCTATATGGATTTCAGTAAGGTTCCCCACAATAGACTACTGCAGAAAATACAGAGGCATGGGATTGGGGGTGATTTAGCGGTTTGGATCAGAAATTGGTGAGCTGAAAGAGGACAGGGTAGTAGTTGATGGGAAATGTTCATTCTGGAGTTCAGTTACTAGTGGTGTACCACAAGGATCTGTTTTGGGGCCACTGCTGTTTGTCATTTTTATAAATGACCTAGGTATGAGCATAGTAGGATGGGTTAGTAAGTTTGCAGATGACACTCAGTCAGTGGAGTTGTGGATAGTGTGGAAGGATGTTGCAGGTTACAGAGAGACATAGACGAGCTGCAGAGGTGGGCTGAGAGGTGGCAAATGGAGTTTAATGTGGAAAAGTATGAGGTGATTCACTTTGGAAGGAGCAACAGGAATACAGAGTACTGGGCTAATGGTAAGATGCTTGGTAGTGTAGATGAGCAGAGAGATCTCGGTGTCCATGTACATAGATCCCTGAAAGTTGCCACCCAGATTGATAGGGTTGTTAAGAAAGTATACAGTGTATTAGCTTTTATTGGAAACAGGATTGAATTTCGGAGTCATGAGGTCATGTTGCAGCTGTACAAAATTCTGGTGTGGCTGCACTTGGAATATTGTGTATAGTTCTGGTCGCTCCATTACAGGAAGGATGTGGAAGCTTTGGAAAAGGTGCAGAGGAGATTTACCAGGGTTGTGCCTGGTCTGGACAGAAGGTCTTGTGAGGAAAGGCTGAGGGACTTGAGGCTATTTTCATTAGAGAGAAGAAGGTTGAGAGGTGACTTAACAGAGACATAAAAGATGATCAGAGGATTAGATAGGGTGGACAGTGAGAGCCTTTTTCCTCGGATGGTGATGGCTAGCATGATGGGACATAACTTTAAATTGAGGGGGTGGTAGATATCGGACAGATGTCATAGGTGGGTTCTTTACTCAGAGAGCGGTAAGGGATGGAATGTGCTGCCTGCAACAGTACTAGACTCACTAACTGTAAGAGCATTTAAATGGTCATTGGATAAACACTTGGATGAAAATGGAATAATGTAGGTTAGTTGGGTTTCAGATTAGTTCCACAGTTTGGTGCAACATCAAGGGCCGAAGGGCCTGTACTGTGCTGTAATGTTCAATGTTCTATGCCTGATCAGTATCAACTTGAGTTGGCAACATGAACACGGTGCTTATTTCTCATCATTAAGAAACAAAGAAAACATTCAAGTCCTAGAACAAGTTAAAAGGGCACTCCAGCCGATTCCTCATTAAAGAAGCTTTCTTTATAAGTTTGGACAACTTGCACAGGAGCTTTAAAAGTAGACATTTGAGAGGGGACGTACATTTTCAGGAAATTAGGTACAAAATGTTAATCTTTCACAAATTTTCCCTTTCATTATTTCAAGATCCATCACTTACCGTGCAGCCAAAGGGCCAGAAACATCTCTAAATAATAATGCGTAATAACATATTTGTTTCTAAGAACAAGCCACGTCACTCATACCTTTACAGACTTCCCCAGACTGATGACTTTGTGAACAGTGAAGAGATATTTGAAAGCATGGCACACATTACCCTATAACCTGCGCACACATCCTTCCCCACAAGCAAGGAATGTCAAGAAAGAAGGAGCAAAAATGGCATTCTCAAACAATATTTTGAAAGTTTTATTGCATAAAGATGTGCTCTGTCAAGTGCCCTCGACTGTGCTTACAGAAAGTATATCATATGCTCGACAACACAGCTACATAAAGAAGTATAATCGACACTGATGTTACAGAGCAGCAACAAGCCACATCCAGAGGCTGAGAATGCTTTGAAAATAATTACTGAAAGCAATGTAGTTAGTACAGGCTTTTCCATGGTTTGGCTGGTGAAAGCTTAAAGCACTCTTTTATCCAAGGAGAAATTTTATGTTTAATTGGGCAGTCTTTTATTTTCAAAATTGAATATCTTCTTGTTGCAACTGTTTAGTGGGGAATGGATTGTTGGAAGTACAGATAAAGGAACAAACTTTCAAAATGATGACCCAAGTCTTCCCACTAGGACAGAAATTCCTGATTCTATGCCAGATCAGACAAAACGTTATCCGGGCTTTGAGAAGATTTGTAGCTCAGGTTGAGGTTCTGGATGTATGTTTCCATGCTGAGCTGAAAGGTTCATGTTCATCATCACCATACTAGGTAGCATCATCAGTGAGCTTCCGGATGAAGCATTGGTGGCATGCCCCATTTTCTATTTATGTGTTTAGGTTTCCGTGGGTTGGTGATGTCATTTCCTGTGTTGGTGGTGTCATTTTCTGCTTTTTTGTTTCTCAAGAGGATGGTAGACGAGGTTCAAATTGATGTGTGTGTTGATGGAGTTCTGGTTGGAATGCCATACTTCTAAGAATTCTCGAGCGAGTCTCTGTTTGGCTTGTCCTAGGATGGATGTGTTGTCCCAGTCGAAGTGGTGTCCTTCCACATCTGTATGTATCCATTTACCTACCCAGGATCTTTCCAGCCAGCCATCTGATGCAGAATCCTTACAACAAATGCAGTCTAGCAAACCATCAGAAAGAACTTCCATAGGAACCATGCCCCATTCTTACTACAACAGGGTTCCAGAACACTAAATATTTAAAGGTCCAAAGCCATTTTGACAGCAACTCAGAGAAATTGGTCAGGTAAATGGGAGAGGGATTAGGGAGACAAGTGCATTGGTAAGGGGGTATTGTGCCAGGTGAGAGAGGGAATAGGTTGCAGGCTGGATAAGGGGCAGGTGCCAGGTAGTGGATGAGGAAGTAGGCTAGATGGTGGGTGAGGTGACATGTTAGTGGGTATGGGGGAGGGGGGGGGAGAAATGGTGCAGGAGTCTGTGGGTCATTTGAGTGCTTGGGGTGGGTGAGGATTTATTTTGGGCCATTTGTGTCCAAGAAGCCACTGAAGTAGGGTCTGCGTTACAGTTAACCAGGAGTTACAGCTGCTGTTAATCCTATAATCTCTCCCAGGTAACCAAAGAGGGAAGCATATCTGAACTCAGAGTTGAGAACCTTTTCAGAGGGCGCCAGATCCAAATGGCTGATAATTGCTGTTATGTTGTTGCTTCCTTCAGAACCGGGAATTACATATCAGGTTGACAAATGGCAAATCTGAACACTTTATTGACAATGCCCGCACCACCACAGCTGGTTCAAGGCTGGTGCCAAGCTCTGCCTCTCCAGGTCACCTGACCAGCTCTTAAAGGGCAGCACTCCCAAATCTACTCTTAACACCCTTCTCCCTTTGTTTTAAAACTCACATTAATAAATACAACAATTATCAACATTATACAGGCATTGTAGCCAACATAAGTATGGAAGAATCACCACTCCCTCTCTGTACAGGATGTTCTGTCCATTGTCTACATTGACATGATCAGTCTCTCAGAGGGGATTGTGGTCTCTAGAAAACCATGTCCTCATCTCAGGAACTTTTCCCAAGCTTCCGGAAGCTTCTGTTGATCCACAGATACACCCCGTTCTGATTGGCTGTTGTCACCCTGTGACTTTGCTGCTGTGTCCTCCTTGGATACAGCCAACCCTGGCTCAGAGCCACATGACTCGGTCAACACCACCACTCCCATCTGGACTGGCTCTGTATTCAGGAGGGACTTACCCAGTGCAGTGACCAGCTGGTCTGTGTCTCCTCCAGGCCGTTCATCCCTAGTCTATACCGTATATGACAATGGTCCTGTTTGAGCCATCACAGTCACTGGGATCTATTTTCCCCAGATGTATAGTTCTGCCAATATGGTCTCTCCTCTTTGGAACACCCTCAACAGTGAGGGTCCCACCTTTCTGAACATCTGTCCTTGGTGATTTCACTCTACCATCTCTCTGGTCTCTTCCAGCCGCAGCAAGTCAAACTTGGTTCTCAGTTGGTGGTTGTTCATTAAGGACGTCGGCGAGAACTGGATTGTCCCTTGAGGCGTGTTGCTCGACATGCTGAGGAACCTGTTCAGTCACCGTCCCACTGACCCCTTCCCTTGTGAGGCCTTTGCGGCCTGCTTCAAGGTTTGTACAAATCTCTCCAGCTGGTTGTTTATCACAGGGTGATATGGTGCCTACTGCACGTGTAACTGACTCCATGTTTTTCCAAGTACTCCTCAAACACGCTTGCACCATTTACTGTGAACCATCTTATGCCCTTACTGTCCAGGAGACTGGAGTTGTCTGTATCGGACGGTGTTTAATGTGGGGAATGACAGTTGTTATTCTTCACAAGTCTTCAGTACTATCGCTGAAGTGTTGTCAGGGCCCGTAGCCTTTGCAGTATGCAGTGCCTCCAACCGTTTCTTGGTATCATGCGGAGTGATTCAAAACGGCTGAAGACTGGCACAGTGGTTAGCACTGCTGCCTCACAGCCCCAGAGACCCGGGTTCAATTCCCGCCTCAGGCGACTGACTGTGTGGAGTTTGCACGTTCTCCCCGTGTCTGCGTGGGTTTCCTCCGGGTGCTCCGGTTTCCTCCCACAGTCCAAGATGTGAAGGTCAGGTGAATTGGCCATGCTAAATTGCCCGTAGTGTTAGGTAAAGGGTAAATGTAGGGGGTATGGGTGGGTTGCGCTTCGGCGGGTCGGTGTGGACTTGTTGGGCCGAAGGGTCTGTTTCCACACTGTAATGTAATCTGTAATCTGGGTCCCCAGAACATTATTTGAGTCCCTGGGTTAACAGTCTAGCGATAATACCATTCAGCCACCTCCTTCCCTTGAAGACATCTTTGTACCTGTCCAGGATCTTTTACAAACATCATGTTTGAGCCTGTCAGCCTAATAACCAGGCCTCAGTTCAACTTTAATGTTTCTAACCAGCAGCATCCAAATAATGTACAATATTCGCATTTTACTATGTAAAGTGGCAATTTGGCACACTGGTTCTTTCGCTGTATTTTTACCTTATACTTTGTCCTCTGAATTGTCTCCTTTAGACACCCTTTCTCTTACAGGAAATATGACCATCTGTCTACGTCTGTGGCATTCGGCTTCTCAAGTCCAACACATTGACTCCTTGAGACTACTCTTGACACATTTGCGGCATTTAACATATGAGGGACACTTGAGGACTCTGGGACTATACTCGATGGAAGGATGGGGTGGGGGGGGGGTTCTGATTGAAACTTACAGAACACTGAACAGCTTCGACACAGCAGACACTGGGAAGGTGGCAGGAGAGATGAGGACTCAAGGGTACAGCCTTAGAGTAAAGGGAAGATCCTTTAGAACAGAGTTAAGGAGAAACTTCTTTAGCTAGAGAGTGGTGAATCTATGGAATTCACTGCCACAAATGGCTGTGGAGCCAGATCGTTGAGTATATTTAAAACAGAGATAGATAAGTTCTTGATTGCCAAGGGAGTCAAACGCCACAGGGAGAAAGTGGGGAAACGGGGTTGAAACATCGATCAGAGCTGAGAGTGTGGTGCTGGAAAAGCACAGCAGGTCATGTAACATCTGAGGAACAGGAGGATGCCCATTCCCGATGAAGGGCTTATGCCTGAAACGTTGATTCTCCAGTTCCTCAGATGATGCCTGACCTGCTGCGCTTTTCCAGCACCACCCTCTCAACTCTGATCTCCAGCAAGTGCAGTCCTCACTTTCTCCTCCTTGAAAAGCCGATTAACCATGAATGAATGGTGGAGCAGACTCGATGGGCTGAATGGCCTAATTTCTGCTCCTATGTCTTTATGGTCTTACGATCAGTGGTTGGTACCGCACTCTGCCAAGTATCTGCTACTTGATGCGTCTGGGTGTTATCACTCAACTACGTTGCTTCACTACTGGCCAACTTTATCGAGACAGCTATTTCAAAAGATACCTTGAAATCCAGGTCTCTTCTTGTTGGACAGCTTTGTAGCAAGAGGCCAGAAACCAAATGGTGCAGCAAGATGTCTCAGAGGAACCATCCAAATTCAAAATGTTCCGCTAACTTCTAAGGCAGTCACAAATTGGATGATGGACTCTCTTTCCTGCTCTACCCGTTTATGACAATGGAAACATTCAGCAGTTTTGGTGCAAAATAATTTCCTAATAACGGAAACAAAACGGCCATAGGATACTATGGGTAATAACCAATGACGCCCAAGAACGCCTCTGCAGGTACAAGAGGGAAATGGTGTACCAAAAATCACTGTACTTGCACACAACTGACCAGCAGTGGATCACAACTCTTGAACAGGCCATCAACATCAAGCAATACAGAAACAGAAGAAAGTAAAGGCTTATCTTTCAAGAGAAACTGGCCAAACTGATACAAGGTAATGACAATGACAGGTCAGGTGAATGGATAAGAAATTTCTCCAAAAGAGCGCTAACAAACACGGACAAAGCCGGTCTAGTACCCGGACTCATTACAATCATAAAGACGCAAACAAAACATTCCGGGTAATGGCCATTTACTGTTCAGTAAGGCGTCGGGACTTCTTGACGCAAATCCTTTCATGAGTGTCTGGTTCCTAACTATAGGAGACTGGAACACACCGGCTGATATGTTGTTCACTTGTTTAAAATAATAAGTGGTAACGTTGGTGTTCTTTCTCCTCCACAGTGAGTTTATTCTGCCTCACTCATTCCAATTTATTGCTAAACAGTGTAAGCAATGTCTGCCTCTGGTCAGTTTGTGTCAATGTGCTGACATTGTCTGTCCGTGAACCAGGAATTGCCTGCTTTATCCAGTTAATGGGGGCCTTTCTCAGCTTTGACATTTCTTGGGCAAACTGCCTAAAGGCAATACCAGGTACCACGTTGGCTTTTCTTCCACCTGCCTGTTCTAGTCTTTCGGGCACACACCCAGACTACAGACCAAGCTCTCACTATAATCGGTGTGGGTCGGTGTGGACTTGTTGGGCCGAAGGGCCTGTTTCCACGCTGTAATGTAATCTAATAATCACTGTTCTTTTCAGGCAGGTACTATCTGAACTTGCCTGAATTTTCAGAACCCAAGTGTGATATAATACAACTGCAAATGCTGTTTTCCAGTAAATGCTTCCTGAGATACCTCAGTTGTGTTTGAAGGGTCTAATCTTGAGGAGTCCCTCCTGATCCTGAATGCTATTTCTAAGGCAGTGTGCAAACTCTTGAGACCCTTGATTCATTGCAGTATCTGACTTGGTCATAGTATCTGTAAATGCAGAAAACACTATGGTCTGTGAAAAGGCAAGTGATTTGCACATCCATGCATATTCCTGTAATCAGTTTGCAGACTTTATGAGCTTGGAGTCACAGAATGACTCAGTAGGGAAAGGTAGGTATCCTTCCTCAGGAGCAGCCCACCTTTCTTCAGTGACTGTCTGACTTTTCCACATGTGCTGCCTATTTTGAATTCCCAGACTCTCCCTGAGACTCAGCTTATGTGGCATTTCCTTTGATTTGAGAACCAAGGGCTGAATGAGCCCAGCACGTGTTATTCCTGAAGACTAGCAAATCTAATTGAAAGGAGCATAACCAGTCAATGCTTGCTAACACCCAGACGGTAATTAGTCCACCCAGCTGAACAGCCGAGTCCCTGAAACATGACTGTCGTGAAGTTATGCAATTATAACCACAAGAGCCAGGAACGCAATCCTCTTTCCACAGTCATTTGTCACAAGTGTATTACTCCCCACTCCCATGATCAGCAATGTTATCTTTTCAAAGGAAGAATTGCTCAGACGCTGTATGACTTCACTTCGCTTTGATGAGGGTACCCTTTTCTAATATAAAAATCGAAGTTGGAAGTGTAGATAATTTGAGCTGTGTACCTGAAACAGCAGCAGTTGTGTGCCCTCCCTATAATTTACCTGAATGCAAATATTTAAGTAAATGTCCTCACCAGATGTAAACTATTTTAGCTTGTCTTCAATATTTCACAACTTCTTTCTAAGTTCTTTCATGCAATTTTACCAATTCTTATACCAGATGAGTGGATCAAGTCAAGGAAAAAAAAAGATTTTCTGTAACTTTGAAGATGATCGATAGTCACAAAGCTGTAAGTTTACTCATGCTCTGTTTTCACGATATTCTTCACTTTTGTGGATTTTCCCACATCAGCTTCCATGGCAAAAAATGCCGATTTTCCCCTTGTACTTGGAAAAACTGCCACCAATAGCTCACTATGCCTCTTGCTATGACTGAGAGATCATTGATAAATTTAAGGACTTATGTTCAGCACTCTCCTCCTCGAAGAAAATACACACTGTGTTGGCTCATCGGTTAACTGTACGAGTTAAATGGCTGCTAAGCTATCTGTGCAGCATTTGTTTTGACAATTTGCTCAGTTCTGCATTACTGCCCAATGCTCAATGCAGTCAAGTTAGAAAGCAGGTTGTTCAAGGAACTGCACTGTAAGCAGTGCATTTAATAAGCATTAAAAAGCACAATTTAAATCCTATTTAACACACGGTGTACCAATTTCACTCTATTACTTTTTACAGCAGAACACACTACACATTGAAGAATATCAAATCACTGTTAAACACCAGGTTTCACAGCCACACAACATCAAAGCACTGAATGCCCATTATAACTTACTGGTTCTTTTCCATCCAAAGCTTCCATCCACTGCCTGCGATCATCTTCTGTAATAGCCTGCATGGTAATCACACCTTGCCTGCAAAGCATATCAACATGAAAAAGTATATGTTTGAAATGGGAGGCCATTTCACGCATTATAGCTTCAAAATTGAAAATTCTTCCAGAATGCATTCGTGACATTTTCATAACCCAAATATTTTTTTTAAGATCCTAACACTTGAGTGCAGAGGATGAATATTTTACAGTTGATGCGCATCAAAGCCGGATAATGTCCACAATTCATTATAATTCAGCAAGTGCGTCCAAAAGTGCAACAAGCAATTTGAATGAGTTCTTCCACATCAGCAGTGAAACAGAACACCACAATGCAGAAAGGATACAGATGCTCAGAAAAGCAAACCGACGTCAGAAATTTTGCAACAGTTTCATCATCGGTCTTCTGCAGTTGAAAAATGCCCTGCAGCTGCCAAATTGTCTTCATTTTTGTCACTTTGTAAAAATTAATTTGTATTCTATCCACCCTGAATTATTTTGGCCCTCATGTCGTACATCAGTCTCATGGTTGTCCACAGTTAGTGATTATAACCCACCATGTTTAGCAAAGTCCTTTATAATACGAGACCAGATCCCCCATTTTGACAGCTTTGGTCACATGTCTACAAAACAAACAGTAAACCATTGTGGCTTGGGCTGATGGTATTTGTAAACTGCTTTTTTTTGGTTGATTTGGTAGGTCATGAAGCACAGTCATTTTTAAAACTGACAACATTGCTAGCTATGTGAGGTTTCACAGAAGGATTATGCTTAGGACTGTCTCTTTAATTCAAGGTAAAGTGGAGCGATGAGTTCTTCCCAACAAACCCTGTGAGACTTAGTTACTATGGAGACTGGAGACCCAAGGAGAAACATATTGAGAGCAAGCTGCAAAGTGCTCACAGCAGACATCAAAGGCAGGAGCAGTTGGGCTGAGTGCAGATGAACTCAGTCCCAGTGATTCTGGACAGAAAAGGAGGCCTCACACAGACAAGAGACTGCAGATGGTCAGATCAGCAGACAGGAAATGGGTGGTGACCCTCTCCTTGGCAAGGACAGCAACCTCTGGTTGAAGAGAGACATCCCATGACACTCTGAAGGTTCTCAAAGATTTGTGCTGGACAAACAAAGGAGGGGACGTGCCATGGCAGTCCTTACTACTATTAGTCGCTTTCGCAATTCCCATAAAATGAAAGGAAGTATCTTTCTATCTCTGTGGAACACTGCAACAGAGTGAAATGGGGAAAAGTGAATCACTTGGAAGACACAAGACACAGAGCAGGAGCAAGGAGTTGGTAATGCCACTGGACAAATAATGTCGAGACTCAGGCTAAAGCTCTGGGGACATGGGTGAAAAGTAAATTCAGTGAATAAATCTGGAATATAAAACGAAACTCTGAGGGTGACCATGACGATTACCTTGGATTGCTGCAAAGCTCGTCTGGTACACAATGCCCTTGACTGAAGGAAATCTGCCATCTTTACCAGGTCTAGCCCATGAGCGACTCAAAACTAAAAACATTTTTTTAGACCTTTAACTGCCCTCTGTAATAATTCTGTAAGTCATTTAGTTCAAGGGCAGTTAGGGCAGATGCTGGATTTGCTAACGACACTCACATCTCAAAGATATAAAGGATATCTTAGAACCACACCATAGAGCAGGTAGCCCTTTGGCTATTTCTACCAGTGCTAACACTTGTAAAGAGCTAACTATTAGTCCTATTCCTGTGTTCTTTATCTATTACCTTGCAAATATTTCCCTTGAATTATTTACGACCCTTTGAAAGTTAGGATTGAATCTCCTTCCAACACCCACTCAGACAGTACACTCCAGTTCAAAACAACTTGCTACACTAAAAGAAACATTTGCTCTTATCAGTTCTTTTGCCAATTGCCTTAAATCTGTGCCCAGATTAAGGTGGTGCTGGAAAAGCACTGCAGGTCGGGCTGCATCGTTCCTGATGAAGGGGCTTTTGCTCGAAATGTCTGTTTTCCTGCTCCTCGGATGCTGCCTGACCTGCTGTGCTTTTCCAGCACCACTCTAATCTAGACTCTGATTCCCAGCATCTGCAGTCCTCACTTTCGCTTAATTAAATCTGTGCCCCCCGATTGCCAACCTGCTTGACAATGGAAATGGTTTATCCTCACTTATTCCACCAAAGCCTTCAAACTGAACTTTTAGTAAAACTCTTAAACTTCTCTACGCTAGGAAGAACATCCCTAGTTCTTATTGTCTCTTCACATAACTAATGTCCCTCACTTCTATAAATTAATCTGCAGCCCTTCCAATGCTGTGACAACCTCCTTGCTTTCATACTGTTTGATGCCTCCATTAATGAAGCCAAAAATCTCATATTTTCCCTTAAGAGCCACATTAACTTTATTTTCTTTTTATTCACAGGACATAGGCATCATTGTCAAACCCAACCTTTACTGTCCATTCCTGACTAACTGCGGGTTCTGGCTGTGTGCCAGGGTTTTGAGCTCCTGCAGTAAGGCTTAGGGAGCTGTTAGAAAAACTGTTAGAAGAACTGTGATATTTACAATTCAGGATGGTGAGAAGCTTGGAGGGCAACTTGCACTGGTGATGCTTCCAAGTTCCTTATACCCTTGTCCTTCTAGGCAGTCAACATGGTGCGTTTGGAAGGGACTATTGCAATACAAATGCTGGCACGATGCAAATATTTAAGGTGGTGAATGACGCCAACAAATCGGGCTGCCTTAGTGTTATAGGAACTGCATTCACCCAGGCAAGTGGAGAGCATCCATCACACAACTCACTTGCGCCTCGTAGATGGGGAATAGGCTCTGAGAATTCAAGAGAAGTGATATTCACCACAGAGTAGCCAGCCGCTAACCTGATCTTGTAGTCACTGTACTTACACAGCTTCACTCACTGGTCAATGGTGAGCACCTTTACCCCTCCCCTACCCAGAAGGCAGTTGTTGGGGTCTCAGCAATAATAATGTCAAGAGGAGATAGTCAGGTTCTCTCTTTTTGAAGATGGTCATTGACTGGCATTTACATGGTATGAATGTTACTCCTCATTTATCAGCTCAACCTGCCACCTTCAAGACTTTCATGTGGACACACATAGCTCTCTCTGTTCTACAGTTGGGAACTTTAGATTTAGGAATCATGTTTGTCAAAACAGTGCTTCAACATTAATTCATACAACTACAGGCTGCAAGCTCACAATATGAGTAGCTCAAACCTAGACATCCATGACTTTCTGTGAGCCATCAGCACCAGCAGATTTTATCCCATCACAATCTACAATCTTGTGTCCTGACATTTTGCCTCAGGCCACCATTACCTTCAATACAGGTAACCAACCACGGTTCAATGATCAGTGTAAGGTGCATCCGCAGACTGAGGTACCGACCTGGCAATGCTACAACGGAGGATTAAACTAATGCTGCAGCATGCAACAGAAAGAACAAAGCAATCTCCAACATTCAGCCACTTCCACCTATGAACGGTGGTGAACAATTATTTAATTAGTTGGAGGACCGCAATCCACATCATCAATAATGAAGGAGCCCAGCACGTCAGTGAGAGAGAAGCTGAAGCACTTGCAACTCCTTCAACCTGAAGTATCAAGAGGACAAACCATCTCAGCCACCTAGCGAGAGCCTAAACATCACAGATGTCATCCTTCAGTGAACTGAATCCACGCTACTTAATATCAAGGAACAGTGTAGTGGATACTGCAAAGACTATGGGCCCTGGTGTACCCTGGCTGAAGATGTGTGCTCAGGAACTGGCCATACCTCTCGCCAAGCCATTCCACAATGCTCCAACACTGACATCTAAAATAGGTACAATGGCTCAGTGGTTAGGTTCTGCTGCCTCAGAATGCCAGGGTTCAATTCCACCCTTGCGACTGTCTATATAGAGTTTGCATGTTCTCCCCCATGTCTGCGTGGGTTTCCTCCCACTGTCCAGAGATGTGCAGGTTAGGGGGACCGGCCATGGCAAATTGCCCATAATACCCAGGGACGTGCAAGCTAGGTGTATTAGCCATGGTTATTGTGAGGTTTTGGGTAGGATGCTCTTTGAACAGTCAATGTAGACTCAATAAGCCAAATGGTCATCTTCCATGCTGTAAGGATTCTCTGAATAGAAGATAAAGTGGAAATTACCTCGATTTATCCTGCACACACAAAGCAATATAAATCCAGTCTGGCCAATTGTCAGGTCATCATCCTACTCTCAATTATCCAACTTCCAATCAAAACAACATTAGTGGTAATTGACATCATGACCTAGTGGCTCTTACTCACCAATATTTAGTTTGGATGCTCAGTTTCAGACCGTATCATTGCCTTGTCCCAAACAGCAGTAAAAGAACTGAATTTCAGAGGTGAGGGGAGATTGACTGCTCTTGACATCAAGGTGACATTTGACTCAGTGACACTCCAAAGGGGCCGGGCAAAACGGAAATCAATAGAAATCAGGGCAATTTCTCCACTAGATGGGGTGACACGGAGATTAGCAAAATGGAAAATGCTTGTGCTTGTTTGAGATCCATCATCAGATCCTCAGAATATCACTGCATGAGTTCCTAATAGTCCTAGCGTCCTAACTCCAAACATCTTTAGATGCTCTATCAATGACATATCCTCTATTGTAAAGTGAGAACAGAGGATATTCCATGATGATTGCACAGCATTGTCATTCTCAACTGCTCAGATATTGCAGCATTCAAGTCTACATGTAGCTTTTCATGTCATGATCGCACAGTGGTCATGAAATGGAGGTGACAAGTCATGGGAGACAGGAACAGCTGAACTACAATGGTCTGACCATCATGGTATGGGCTGTTGCTGCAGGAGGTGAAGTGGTCCTTTCTGACGTGTCAATTACATATGTTCATGAAATGCAAGCACACTTATCTTTCAAGTTGTCATTACCAGTGATTTCTGGACTCCAAGGTGCTGCATCATTTGGTTAACTGTCACAAAGCTGGTCCTTTTCCTAAAGCTGTTGCTTTTCTCATGGATACAGGGTCCTTGACTTTTTTAGAGGGGGCATAAAAAGGTCCGGGTTCCGAATCCACTGAATTCGGTTCAGACATGAAAAGGGTATTGGGAGGCCTTTTTGTTTATACGTAAACTTTAGGCCGCAGCTTTCATGTTTTAGAAGTGACCTGTATAACGAAAGGGGAGTGGTCAGTCCTGAAAGCTGAATTCTTGCTTTTCAGTTCAGTGCTGCAAGAGCTGTGTTTGTAACAGGCTGCTGAACTCTCTCTCCTTCTGCCATTCTAATTTTGACCTGTAAGCCTCTGTTTCAGTTTTACTCAATGTTTAAGGGGTTTGTGTTTTGGGACTGTTGTGTATTTTCGGTACAACATAATTAAGTCTAGTTTGAATAGACTGAGTTCTATGGGTAAACTATATTTTGTTCTTTGTGTTTCATTCCGTAATTTTGTGATTAAATTTTTTGTCTGTTTTAAAATCTGGTAGTCAATCTACCTAACTTACTCCAGATAATTTTCACTGTACACTTACCAAAACAAATAGCCAAGTTATGGTCTGGGCTGCCTCTGGCCTGGTCCATAACATAACTCCCTCGATGGTCACTGGAAAGAAGCACTTGCAATGCAAGAATAACCTCCAAGTACATACAAGTATCGTTTTTCCATCACACATTCTACAAGTGAAGAACAAAAAGCTGTTTTACCTGCCCACTGCTTCAATATCAAAACAAAATCTCTTGTCTGTGGCATCAGATTTTTTCCTTGTGCAGGATTTAAGAATGAACGTATCCTCATCCCCCTAACAAACAGAATACACACAACTCTTAGTTTATTTTAAGGAAAACTTTCCAGGATATGTTCAAAACTAACATGTTTCATAGTGGCATCATGAACCTTTCAATGTTGAGGAAGAAAAGCTGAAATTTATATGGCACCTAATCACATCACTAACACGTCACAAAATCCCTCACAAATACATCACCTACTTACTACGGTGGAAGTACACACCTTGGCTATTTGTTACTATAGTATAAAGAATTACAAATTAATCCATGTCTTCAATGCTTGAGCAATCAAAGTTAAATCACTCTTTCACCAAAATATTGGGCTGGATGTGTTGTTGCAAAAATAGCAGCATGTTAACAATACACATTATTAATGCCCATTCAACTAGCACATTTTTAAAAATAATGCCTTAAGTTTGGAATTTCCAGCTTGTGCTGGTTGATTCACATACTAAATTGCCACTGGCTTCACATAAACAGGGATACTCCAACCCCTCGGCATCAACGTGGATTTCACCAGTTTCCTCATTTCCCCTCCCTCCACCTTATCCCAGTTCCAACCTTCCAACTTGGCACCGCCTTCATGACCTGTGCTACCTGTCAATCTTCCTTCCCACCTATCCACTCCACCCTCCCCTCCGACCTATCACCATTATCCCCAACCTCCATCTACTTATTGCACTCTCAGCTACCTTCCCCCCAGACCCACCCCTCTCCCATTTATCTCTCCACCTCTTCGACTCACAGCCTCATTCCCGATGAAGGGCTTTTGCCCGAAACGTCGATTTTCCTGCTCCTCGGATGCTGCCTGGACTGCTGTGCTTTTCCATCACCACACTCTTGTCTCTAATCTCCACCATTTGCAGTCCTCACTTTGCCTTCACATAAACAGTAGTTAGTCTTTAGCTGCCATCACTTAAATATCTAGGAACTTACTAAATTTGCACAGTAATGGTTTACTACGTTCAACAAAGGAACTCAGATCAGGCTGATTGCGGAGCAATGGTAGTTTAATTCTCTCTGGGCCAGAACGCTTCGGTTCCTTGCTCCACTTGCCTGAAGGTGTGTCATAACATGCCTGTACAGTAGATTAAAAATATTTAAGGAACTTATATATTTCCATAAAAAGCTTTGGAATCTTGTAATGCTGCAATGCAACAGCAATCAATCAGCTTTTCCAATCAGGATGGGAACATTTTAAAGTGCTCAATCTCATTTTAGTATGGATTCCATTTTGACAATTTAATATTTTTCCTTACTTCTCCTTTCTGTATCTCTTTTTCAATGAGCCATTCTTTCCTTCTGTCCATGATTTGACCCGAATTCATTCGATCCATTTCACCCAACTTCCCAACAATTCTGGTTTCTTTCCATATTCTTAAATATATGCTCCCACTACTAGCTCATTTCAGTGCAACATTTTCACAAGCTGGCTTATGCAGAAAAACAGTTTGGCCAACACCATGTACACGAGATTCCCCACTCCAGGAAAATCTGACCCTCTTGTTTCTCTATGTCTGCACCATCAAGAGTGCATTACACCATGACATAAAAGGGGGCGGCACGGTGGCTCAGTGGTTAGCACTGCTGCCTCACAGCACCAGGGTCCCAGGTTTGATTCCAGCCTTGAGTGACTGTCAGTGTGGAGTGTGCACATTCTCCCTGTGTCTGCGTGGGTTTCCTCCCACAGTCGAAAGATGTGCAGGTCAGGTGAATTGGCCATGCTAAATTGCCCATAGTGTTAGGTGCATCAGTCAGAGGGAAATGGGTCTGGATGGGTTACTCTTGGGAGGGTCAGTGTGGACTGGTTGGGCCGAAGTTTCCACACTGTAGGGAATCTAATTGAGCAATAATTTGCACTATTTCATAACTTTGATGTACTAAATATTCCAAAGAATGTTCATAGGAATAATACTGAAAAAAATTCAACCTTAAGGTCACCTGTGGAAATATCTGCACAGGTGAACCAAAGTTTGGCCACACACGTAACTTTCCTCTTACTCTCAACAATCAATAAATTGAACTTTAGAAACAATGTTTTGGGAAGCCAACTAACACAGAAAATGGTTATTGAGGTGCTTTCCAATTTGACCAAAACCTCTGTTTTTAAAAACCATGTTGAAGGTTGGGACATCGGTAGAGCAAGTCGGGTTTCAGCGATGAAATTCTACAGCACATTAGTGAGTTAGCAGAAAACCTGAGAGCAACTGGTTAGAGTCATCTCAAAGTCTCCAGCCTCCAAATCCACCTTTCACCTCCACGTCACTGTAAGTTCAAGCTGATTTCACTTGTTATGTAATTATCAGCTTACACTTTTAGCAGCTTGACGTGCAAAATATTTGAAAACCTACAAGTACAAAGCACGCCTTACTGGTGTTTGAAAAATTGAATGTGACAAAGTAGAAGTCTACGGTAACAAGGTGATGCTATGGGAGAATATGCCAATTAATACACACTCAGTGACACATGTTTCTTAATTTCCAAGTGAATCCACCTTTTTATCATCTACCTGCAGCATTTTTTTGTCTATCAATAGACAATAGACAAGACAATAGGTGCAGGAGTAGGCCATTCTGCCCTTTGAGCCAGCACCACCATTCAATATGATCATGGCTGATCATTCCTAATCAGTATCCTCTTACTGCCTTATCTCCATAACCCTTGATTCCACTATCTTTGAGAGCTCTATCCAACTCTTTCTTAAATGAATCCAGAGACTGGGCCTCCACTGCCCTCTGGGGCAGAGCATTCCACACAGCCACCACTCTCTGGGTGAAGAAGTTTCTCCTCATCTCTGTCCTAAATGGTCTACCCCGTATTTTTAAGCTGTGTCCTCTGGTTTGGCACTCACCCATCAGCGGAAACATGTTTCCTGCCTCCAGAGTGTCCAATCCTTTAATAATCTTATATGTCTCAATCAGATCCCCTCTCAGTCTTCTAAACTCAAGGGTATACAAGCCCAGTCGCTCCAGTCTTTCAGTGTAAGGTAATCCCGCCATTCCAGGAATTGACCTCGTGAACCTACGCTGCACTCCCTCAATAGCCAGAATGTCTTTCCTCAAATTTGGAGACCAGAACTGCACACAGTACTCCAGGTGTGGTATCAGCAGGACCCTGTACAAATTGCTTCTATACTCAATCCCGCTTGTTATGAAGGCTAGCATGCCATTAGCCTTCTTCACTACCTGCTGTACCTGCATGCTTACCTTCATTGACTGGTGTACAAGAACACCCAGATCTCTCTGTACTGCCCCTTTACCTAAATTGATTCCATTTAGGTAGTAATCTGCCTTCCTGTTCTTGCCACCAAAGTGGATAACCATACATTTATCCACATTAAACTGCATCTGCCATGCATCTGACCACTCATCTAACCTGTCCAGGTCACCCTGTAATCTCCTAACATCCTCATCACATTTCACCCTGCCACCCAGCTTAGTATCATCAGCAAATTTGCTAATGTTATTGCTAATACCATCTTCTATATCATTAACATATATTGTAAAAAGCTGCGGTCCCAGTACTGATCCCTGCGGTACCCCACTGGTCACTGCCTGCCATTCCAAAATGGAGCCGTTTATCACTACTCTTTGTTTCCTATCAGCCAACCAACTTTCAATCCAAGTTTGTACCTTGCCCCCAATACCATGCGCCCTAATTTTGCTCACTAACCTCCTATGTGGGACTTTATCAAAGGCTTTCTGAAAGTCCAGGTACACTACATCTACTGGATCTCCCTCGTCCATCTTCAGAGTTACATCCTCAAAAAATTCCTCTGTATGTATCTTCCTCAAAACACAAAGTTCAGCTTTACTTCTGCAGCTTGTGAAGCGTGTAAAACTGAAGAAAGTAACTAATACAGTGCTTACGTAGCGTCTCAAACATGCTTCAAAAGCTTCAAATTTTAGCCCTACAGTCCATTTTGGAGATAAGATGAAAAACAGCAAAGCACAAAAAGTGCAAACAATTTTAATTCAAATACTTACAATTTTCCCACCTGACTTCTGATCAAACTGCACCATGGTAAAAGTCTTTGTCTCCTTTTTATACGAACAGTAATGTTTCACACAACTTGAGCCAAAAGGCCCTGTCCCTAGAAAACACAAAAAGCATTTTGATGTATTATACCATTCACCAAAATGTTTAACATTGCATTAATAGAACCACTTTCCTTGAGACACTGACCAAATATGTAGCTTGAGAAATGCTGTCCATGAGTTGTGACAGTTGAGTAAGTTGAGATCACAAACAGTTGAACTGCTCGAGAAGCCAAATTTGCTTCTGAAAGCATGATGGACAACATACAGCAGCTACTTGATGAACAAATAGGACTCATTAGGAAGAAT
The DNA here is from genome assembly GCF_037043375.1 of Chiloscyllium plagiosum. NCBI lineage: Eukaryota > Metazoa > Chordata > Chondrichthyes > Orectolobiformes > Hemiscylliidae > Chiloscyllium > Chiloscyllium plagiosum. The sequence continues at coordinate 7,193,988 of NW_028270139.1, forward strand.
TTGCACTGATTTCAAATTTCTGCCTGTTCTTCACCAAAAACCATGTATGAAGATCCAGATGCATCACATCGAGAACATAACAATGCATTTTCTATGTGTAGTTCCTGTACGTCAAATGGGGTCAGTGTACAATTATTGATCACAGTCTTAGAGAGACACAAACGCAATGGAATCTGAATTTTACTTTAAAGGGGGCTTTAGAATGTTTTCAGGTACTTTGACGATTATATTCTTTCTGCTGAAGTGGATGTGAATTCTATTGTTGCCAGGCGTTGAATAATGACAGCAATGGCTACAGTTCGCAAAATGATCATCCTGTGAAGACTGACATCATCAATGAAAAGCTGACTCATGTCTCAATTGAAGGCATCATCTGTTTAAACCAAAATTACAACTATTTCTATTTGTAAACCCTTTCCATTGTCTCATTGTTATGTCAGCAAGTAAGCTATTGGAACCATACCATTAAACAAGCATACGCAGTATCCCAACAAATCCAACCAGTAAACTGGTAGATTGCAGAGTGATCTTCGGAAAGTCAATTTAAGAACAGTAAGCATGTCAGGACTACACAACAGAGTAGCAATTTGGATAACCTTTGGAATTGGATAAAAAAGAAAGAACATTTATCAAAAGTGACTAAGGTGATATCAGAGAGAACAGATAGAAACATGGTAGATTACATCTAAAATAAGCAGGTTTTGAGCAAATAACACTGATGAATGCTCCATGGATCTCAAGGTGCCTGATCAGGCAGCGATGCCTGTGTCCCCCAGTATGGATTCACAAGGAGGTCACCAGCTCTTAGCAGACCCTCCTCCCACATGGTGGAGGATGTTCAGGCTGCAGTGGCAGGAAATGGCTCTTTCGTGACCAATTACGAGCAACGATTTGATCTTCAGGTGAGAAGGCCTTCTCAATTTTCCTTGTCCAAGTGAAATGATCTGCTTTGGGAAGGTGACAATCATTCCACTGCCTGCCTTCCCTTCCACTTCTACTGTGTCTGTCTTCCCTATCACAGCACCAGTTCCTATGGGCCAGATTAATATCTACCTGTGCTTGCAGATAGATGAGAAAGGTTCAGGATGACAAGAGGCAGAAAACACTGATAGAAAAAAATGTGTAGACCCTGTAATGACTGTAGAATAGACAGTCAGCTGGAGAATAACAGTTCCCTGATTGGAGCTGATAATCTGATCCAATCAGGGAGCCCTGGCTGACATATAAAAAGGATGAGTGTCAGAAATACTGACTTTCTGGTGCCTTACTCTGTATTAATGCAGCACTATAGCTAAGGACTGTTCATGTGTAAACAAAGGACTATTTGGTGACAGGTTATTGGCCTCTGAGGAGTTATTTCAGACTCCTTCCCTCTCAGAAATTGCAATGTCAGGTACACTATTAATTAGAGATACATTTAACAAGGATTCCACAATAATCATTTGGGGTCTTAATATGCACAAAGACTACGCAAACCAAATTTTCAATAATAGTTCAGTGGATAATTTTATGGCATACGATCAAAACTTGGCATACTGATCCAGAAAAATATCAGGGAACAAGTTATTTCAGACCATTTTTCTTGTCCAATTAGACAGTACTAATTAATAATCTGGTAAGAAGGGAGTCTCTCAGGAACAGTGATAGAACTTTAAATCAAATTGGAAAGAGGGTTAAGTAAATCTAGGGATTTTTCTCTGAATAACGCAAATTATATAGCTCAGAGGGGAAATTGGTCAAGGTAGATTAGAAGATCACATTAAAAAATATGGAGGAGGATATGCAATTGTAAACATTTAAAGAAGTCATTCATAACATGTGACAAATATCATACACTTTAAGGAATAAAACAGAGTAGAAAAATTGGCTCAATCATCGTTAAGAGGGCAAAAAACAAAGTATTAAAGAAAGGGGCTTATAATTTTGTCAAAAATGCAGTCAATTTGAGTGTTGTGAGGACTTTACAATTCAGCAAGGCTGCCACAAAATTGAATTTAAAAATACAGAATGAGAGTAAGAAGCACCAAAACAGACTGTAAAAGCTTTAATGTGCATGCGAAAAGGAAAAGATGAGCATAAGTAAACATAGGTCCCTTTGAGGCAGAGGTGAGATTTTATGATGAGAAATAAGGAAATGAAAGAAGCATTAACCAAGTGCATCATGGTACATAATGCAAAGAAAATTCCTAAAACTAATAAGAAAACAAAAGTCTAATCAGAATAAGGGACTGGCACATTGTTTCCTGAATTCTGTCTCCCTCTCTTCTTGAGTAAAGGAGAAACTTTCACGAGATTTTCAAAGACTACGAGATGGCTTCATTGAAAAGGGTTCTAGATAGGGAAGATGTGGAAAAGATCTGTGGAATAATCTAGAATTAGGGTTTAACAATAATGGATCACGCGTTTAAGACAGAGATGAGGAGAATCTTTTCCTCACAGAAGGTCATAAGTCTTTTAAACTCTCTTCCTCAAAAGCCAGTGAAAGCAGGGTCCTTTAATACTTCTAATGCAGAGGCAGATAGATTCCTGAGAAGGAGCTAAATGGTTACTGAGTGGGAATGTGAAGCTGAAGTTACAAGCACATCAGCCACAATCTAATCAAATGAAGGAGAAGGCAAATGGCCCACTCCTATTTCTATCATGTTGTTCGTTTAATGATCCTGAAGATCAAACTTCTCAATAGGTCCAGATCTCTTCACCAATAAAGGTGCTTGCAGCTAAAATCTGTTTCCAACTTGTACCATTGTAAGCGTTACTAACGTCGTTCAAATTCTGAGGGAGAGAGGTAAAATAAGTGGAAAATCCAAACTCTGTGCACTTTTTTTTTTAAAAACAGCCTCAATAAATGAACTTGAAAACCGCTTAGTTTAGGTGAAATCCACTATACAAAATGATTCAAAAATATTTTAATAAACAGACATACTTTTCTCGTGTAGATAAAGGTAACCCTCTGCAGTAAATGGGGTTGCTCTGATCAACTCATGAGGGCTTTTCTTAATTTTATTCATTAGTTCCTCTACTTCTGACCTTGCACCCTCAAAGCGATTTCTTGCCTGTAAAACAGAGCAATGTAAAAGTTTTTGACAAAACAGTCGGGAAAGAGCATGATTGGTTACGTTTCACTGCCATTTTGTGGAACCTTGTTGTGGTATTTTATACTTTACACAGTAACAGGGGCTGAATCACAAACCCCAGAAGCAACAGCAGCTCAGGCCCACGTAAGCTTTTAGACGTTTAAAAATCTCAGACCTGATCCCACTTCCAGGTTTAATGGAGGCTGTGAAAAGGACTGACAGTCGACGCACTCCCATGAGGCAATGTGAACATTTTGATGAGACTCGCAGCCTCGGACTCAACTTGCTTTGTAGGTTTAGCCCTAGCAGATTAGGTTCCTCAGCATGTTCAGAAACTCTGCAGCAGAGAAAGGCGAAGGACAGCTTTGGAGACAAGGTATAGAACTTCATGTCGGGCCAGGAAAAGGAGGAAAATTTTGGCCTGTAACCAGACCCTTCCGAAATCTCCCTAAACTGCCTTCTCCCTCTCCCCAATGCAGCCTCTGGAACTGGACAGCTTCACCAGGGTGGGGTATCAAATCCACGCCCAGTTCTCTGTAACAGCTGCAGGTTCCTTTCCTGTTCCCCATTCAATTGGAAACTAAGTCCAGGTGAAAGTGAGGACTGCAGATGCTGGAGATCAGAGTCAAGAGTGCGGTGCTAGAATAGCACAGCAGGTCAGGCAGCATCCGAGGAGCAGGAAAATCAACAGTTCAGGCAAATGCCCTTCATCAGGAATGAGGCTGGGAGCCTCAGGGGTGGAGAGATAAAGTCTGACAATCAGGTTGATTTACAGATAGATAACCTACAGAATAAATGTTGTAGAGTGAGAATAACACAGCACGCAGGGACAGCTGAACTTCTGAATTTTCCAATAGCTCTCCCCGCAACTCCAAACCCTGCCACCCCAAATACCGAACAAATCCCCTCCACTGCCTCAGCAATCCCTGTGAAGATCACAGTCAACGTGGTGAATGTTGTCAAACTCGCTCCTCAGAAGAGCATGCTGGGAGGACACACGGACACACAGCCATCCCCTTCTAATTACAGCCTGCTCCTCGTATACAGTGAGCCCAGTCACAGTGCCCACAATGCAGTAGAAGTCACTGCTGAAATCGGAAGGACCCTGACAGCCTGCAGCAGGCAGGCAAGAAAACATTTTTAGTAAATTCCAGTGACAAGAATCAAAAGATAAGCGTTTATAGTTGAAATCATTAGAGCCATGGCAATTTTTGCCCCCTCTAACAACCCCTCTTTGCTTAAAATGTCTTAACCCCTCTGCCAGGTTGGAAGCCATGTAGCTGAGAGTCTCCTTACACTGTGACAAATTCTAAATGAAGTAGCTTTATGCAAACGATATAGTACTTTGCATATTTAAGTTAGTTGCTTATGTCTTTGGGACAGGCAGCTTGCAAGATTCTGGTGGTGCCATATGTAAGATTTCCTCCGATAGACCTCCCTGTAATTTTACCACACCTCCTCCTGACACCTCCAGTGCCATTTCCTGGGGCTGGTATTCAATGGCTTGCAAAGCGCATTGAGATATCCTAAGCCCACAAATAATGTGTATAGAAATGCAACTCCCGGCTCGCTTTCATTTTCTTGACTAATGTATAAATCAAAACTGAGAGGAGAGCTTATTCCTAAATTTCCAAATCTGGTTGATGATTTTACACTATTTGGGCAGGAGATGGCAGTATGTGCATTACTTGCAGTAGTGTGTATATTAGACTGCGGTACTAACATCAATGTTAAGCTTAATACAAACTGGAACTTTTTTCCCCCAAATGTTAATGAAACAACAGTACAAAATAAGTGCTGAAGTTCTGTGAAAAGGTTTAGTATGGTTCAACTTGAACATTATCTGTCGCTTGATTATTTATTTAGAAATACCCAAGGCATAGAAACGAAACAAAAAAAGCAAAATTACGCACCTCAGGATTCTAACTACATTAAAGGTACCGACATAAATGTTAGGTGTTCGCAATAATTCACAATTAAATATTTTGCTGGAAGTGAACAGTTATAATGCGTGGGGAAAACTAAAAAAAATGGACTGTCATTGTCTGTTATTTTGTATTAATTGCAGGTCATTCTGCTGTAATGCACATTTCATTAACGTGAATTCACTGTGACACCATTGACGAATTGAGGACACTGCTTCTAAAGCGTGAACTTTTAAAACATGTGTTGGCTGTTAGACACCAACACTTTAAGTTCGATTTTTCTATAATGCAGGGTGAACAAGAACGTAACCATCGCATTACAGAACTACCTTCTCACAAATCATAAACCTGCCCCTAGCCATGGGCAGCTCATTGGTGCTAAACTTCATTACAATGAAACATCAGAACAAAGGAAGTCTACAAGAACTGAATGAGGCACAATTTTGTTTTGAAAAAACAGATGCTCGAACTTTGATCCAAAGCACAAGCATACAGTGGAGACCTGTTAATGCACAGTTTTCCAAACTAAAAAAAAATGCTTACATTTTGTATGTTCAGGTGTAGGTTTGTTTTGTAATGGTCAAAATCTTTGGCCAACTCATAGCCTTGATGATAAAAGGTGAAAAGCATCTGGAAAAAGGACAGCATCTGAAAGATAAAAAGAAAAGTTACATTTTTAATTGATACCTACACTTCATTGGAAAAAAGAGGGTTGGGCGAGGTGGATCACTTACTCTCTTTAACGGGACTAGAGCAGCAACGTTACTGGCCAGGTAAGCCAGGCCTTAGCAGGTGAATGCAGAAACGATGTTTTCTCTTGTGGGTGCCCAGACTTAGAGGACGCTGACGCAAAATTAGTTGTCACTTTTTAGAAGAGATGAGGTGAGGAGAATTGCTTTCTCTCAGTGGGTTGTGTAACTTTCGAACACTTTGCCTCAGAACATGGAGAAGGTGCTGAAGAGCCACCATAATCAGATTTGAAATATTAACTCTAGTTCTCTCTCCACAGATACTGGCGGACCAGCAGTGTCTCTCCACCTTTTCTTCCCGATTTTCAGTACCCACAGTACTCTGTTTTTATTTGAAGGATGAGGAAACCTGCTGTTGATTACCAACCTCGGCACTCCCTCAAATGATGAATCAGTATATTTCTTCACATTGAATACAACTTTTGAAAAAAAAGGATGAAAAGGGCACAGACAGTACACTGGGTGTGGTCAAGATTGGCTTGCTTGTAATACCAGTGACTGAGCTGGCAGAGTCTTGAAAAACATACCTATCGCCATGTGCTTGAAGGTACTTGAGAGAGGAAAGTACATGTCACAGATACAACTGTCCATGACAGCACTGGACTGAGTGACCACCGAACAGTCCTGTGACAGCAGCAGAATTGTATTCAACCACAAACGGTAATCTCACGGCTCATTATCTCTACCATTACCTTCAAGTCAGAGGATGATCTCTGGTTTACTAAGGAGTACAGGGGTGGTGACAAGAGCAACAGTAGGCCTAGCTAAAAATGAGGTGCAAAACTGGTGACGCCGGGAAAGATATCAAAGAGACTTAAAAGGGGCAACTTTTTCACACAGAGGGTAGTGCGTGTACGGAATGAGCTGCCAGAGGAAGTGGTGGAGGCTGGTACAATTATAGCATTTAAAAGGCATCTGGATGGGTATATGAATAGGAAGGGTTTGGAGGGATATGGGCCGGGTGCTGGCTGGTGGGACTAGATTGGGTTGGGATATCTGGTCAGCATGGACGGGTTGGACCGAAGGATCTGTTTCCATGCTGTACATCTCTACGACTCTATGGCACGGCTACATGTCTGCTAGACAGTGAAAAGTGGATGCGGTGGACTGAGTAAAGCAATCATAGAACCAGATCAGGTCAAAGATTTACTGCCTTGCTACATTTCAGTTGTAAATGGTGATCATGGTGAGGAGGTGTTGGATTGGGGTGGACAAAGTTAAAAGTCACACAACACCGGGTTATAGTCCAACAGGTTACAGAGCTTCCAAATAAACCAAATAATGTGATTTCTAGCTTTGTAAATGGTGATGGACAATTAAACAAATAACTGATAGAAAATGTTCTACAAACATTCTTAATGGTAGGGAAGCCGAACACATCAGTGCAAAAAAAAGTTGAAACATTTGCAACTATCTTTAGCCACAGTGGATGGTCCATCTCAGATCCCCATCTGAGGTCTCCAGAACTGCATTCATCAGACAATTCACCGCACTCCACACAACATAAAGAAACCAGGGAAGTCTTCAGGCTTTCACAACAACCCAGCCACCACACTGAAACCATATGCTCCAAATCTAGCTGCACCCACCACCAAGGTGTTCCAGTACAGCTACAATACTAACAGCTATTCAACAACATGGAAAGCACTTGTACAAAAGAATAAGTCCAATCTAAAGAATTATCTGAAAATTGACAATCATCAAAGTGACAGAAGATGTAATGTCCCAGCTTGTTTTGAGGAAGGGTCACTGGCCTCAAAGAGTTCACTCTGATTTCTCTCCACAGACGCTGCCAAACCTGCCCAAGCTTTTCCAGCAATTTCTGTTTTTGTTTCTGATTTACAGCATCTGCAGCGCTTTCACTTGCTGTTTTGAGAAGCACATGGGTTATCTTTTTGTGTGATGCCTCTGTAAGAGTAAAGTTGCTGGAAGAGGATGGCCACTTCCTGTTTGTTATATTGCTAGGTTCCAAGAAATGCACGTGCGACTTGGAGTTTTCATGAGGTTGAACACCTGAGAAGCAAAGGGTAGACAGAAAGGTAACTGTGGTGGGCGTTAACATGACATTCAGTCACTGTTACCTGATTGGACACTCAAAAAACACTGCATTTCTGGAAAGAACAAGGTTCTCTCAAAATAAGACAGTTTCTCTCTGGCAACTTCAAAGAAATATTGATGTTGAAGCAGAAATTGTTGAGAATACAGCAGAGAATGTGGTCCTTCAAGTATTAAATAGACGGAAAGAACAAATGTGGAGAACAGCAAGGTCAATGGGATCGTGACTGGGCAAGAATCACTGCTACTGTCTGAGGGTTATCAGTGTCCATCAGGTCATTTAGACAGGTCGTTTCTCAAGGCTCTGTGTTATTAATTACAATGGCCTGGTTGTGAGAGGATGCGTTAACACGGCCTCTGTCATTGGTAAAAGTGTCAGGGGGCTTCAGATGAAACAGCTGCTGCTTTATGTCATTCAATGGGCAAAGTGATTGGATGGGAAATAGGAAATCTGCAAAACAGAGGTCAGGTTTGAAACATTGTGAGACTTCAGGTAGCCCTACATTTTTGTGAAAGCAAAGTGTGTGCTCATAACTATGTGAGATATAGCTTTGTTGTATGAACCATTTAAAGCAAAATTTACTTCGTTGTTTGTTATACCCTTCACTCATTTATTAATGCTTGATGTATGTTGGCTTTTATGGCAGAAGTTTTAAAAAGTGAAATCTTGATCAGCGATTTTCTCTCTGTTGGTATTTTGTGAAAAATATTGGTTTCTGTCTCTCCTTTGTGTAACTGACACGATGGTTTCCAGCATCCCGGCTGTGCTAGGCAGTGAGTGGACTGACTTTCTTCAAACACTTTCTTCAGTTCTCCGAGAGTTTCTGAAATCACTCACCAATGATAAAGTCTATGAATTTTCCTCCCTCTTGTAAGCCAGAAGAATTTTCCCAGTATAGGAGGTGGCAGTATCCTCCTCTATGACTGGAAACCATCTCTCTCCCCCATTAGATTGGAGTTGCTCTTAAAGTCAAGAGACTGGTCTTCTCTGTTGATGACACAGCAGTTCTGCTGTCTTGTGTTAGTCATTGTTCGCAGGGAAGCTTGTAGTCTGATCTCAAGCATCGCACGCAGTGGCCCCTTCTCTATGCCAACAAGAAACACATAAACCCCATGTCTTGGTAAAAATGTTAATTAGCTATCCTTGATTCCAACTCCCTTTCATCTCAGAAGTAAACAAACAGTTCACAACACAACTGTTTACAACTCAGTATCTACAACAGACTGAAGGACAGTTAGGAGACTCAGAGTCTATTCATGGTAACTTGAGAACTGCTTCCATTGTCTCCAAGTATAAATACTTTGTATCTTCTTCTCAGTAATAAAATATATGCCTTCCTTTTATTGCCAACAATTAAACCACCCAGACTTATTGTCACACAAGGAGAAAGTGAGGGCTGCAGATGCTGGAGATCAGAGCTGAAAATGTGTTGCTGGAAAAGCGCAGCAGGTCAGGCAGCATCCAAGGAACAGGAGAATCGACGTTTCGGGCATAAGCCCTTCCTGAAGAAGGGCTTATGCCCGAAACGTCGATTCTCCTGTTCCTTGGATGCTGCCTGCCTTACTGTCACACAACACCAGACTATAGTCCAACAGGTTTAATTGGAAACACACTAGCTTTCCACTGTGTTTCCAATTAAACCTGTTGGACTATAACCTGGTGTTGTGTGATTTTTAACTTTGTACCCCCCAGTCCAACACCGGCATCTCCAAATCAGACTTACTATCAGACACTCCTGCAGAACAGATCACATAACTGCATAAATCATAATTTATTTAGCTTGGCAAACCAGTCTTGTCTGATTGTGATTCATTTGGCTTTTGGCCATATTCTGTAATGAATTGGAACTTAAGAAGAAATTCCTGGTCATATGGTTTCTGCTCCTCTGAATTCAGGAATTTGCTCACCTTGCTTCAAGGCCACACACCAGTCTATCCTGAGGGTTTTCTGGTGCCAGAGTCAGGGCTATTACCTTTGTGTGATAAGTTCTGGATCATACTGCTCAGGACTTTCAGTTGACTTTCAGTTCCTTGTGTCTGTAAAAGTTTTCTGAAAGTCCAGGTCACTGGTTAACTAAGTAAACACTGTTAAAAATCACACAACACCAGGTTATAGTCCAACAGGTTTAATTGGAAGCACACTAGCTACCGGAGAGACATTCCTTCATCAGGTGAGAGTGGAGGGCTCAATCCTAACACACTATCACCTGATGAAGGAGCGTCACTCTGAAAGCTAGTGTGCTTCCAATTAAACCTGTTGGACTATAACCTGGTGATGTGTGATTTTTAACTTTGTACACCCCAGTCCAACACCGGCATCTCCACATCATAACCAAACACCTAAAGTGTTGTTAAGGACAATTTAATTCACTCACCCTCATTAAATTCAAAATCACTTTTCTGCCAAGTAATGTCCACTTTAACAGATTTTTTTGCCAATTTTTTTTTAAAAATCACTGAAATTGTTTCAATAGTTCAAAAAGTTTAATTTTATTTTAACTAGTTCATGAATTCTCCCAATTATCTTCTGTTTCTACATATTTCACTGAACTTAGTTAGATTCCCTACAGTGTGGAAACAGGCCCTTCGGCCCAACAAGTCCACACCGACCCTCCAAAGAATAAACCACCCAGACTCATTCCCCTACATTTATCCCTGACTAATGCATCGACTAATGCCTTCCTGAAGAAGGGCTTATGCCTGAAACGTCGATTCTCCTGTTCCCTGAATGCTGCCTGACATGCTGCGCTTTTCCAGCAACACATTTTCAGCTCTGATCTCCAGCATCTGCAGACCTCACTTTCTCCTAATGCATCGACCACAATGGGCAATTTAACATGGCCAATTCACCTAACCTGCACATCTTTGGACTGTGGGTGGAAACCCACGCAGACATGGGGAGAATGTGCAAACTCCATACAGACAGTCACCCAAGGCAGGAATCGAACCCAGGTATTGCCCAATTTCATTTTAGCATTGCTTCTTCCTAACTTGCCTTCAAGATTGTGCATTCATTCTCCCAGATCTACTGTGTTAGCACGAGGCACGGCTTTTCCAGGGCGAAAGTGAGGACTACAGATGCTGGAGATCAGAGTCGAGAGTGTGGTGCTGGAAAAGCACAGCAGGTCAGGCAGCATCCGAGGAGCAGGAGAGTCGATATTTCTGGCATGAGCCGTACATCAGGAATGAAAGGCTCTTGCCAGTTTGATTCCGGCAATTCTGAAAAACAGCTTTCCCAATTTCACTCAAAGCAGGCCTTTCATGCTCAGATATTAGATTAGATTAGATTACTTACAGTGTGGAAACAGGCCCTTCGGCCCAACAAGTCCACACCGACCCGCCGAAGCGCAACCCACCCATTCCCCTACATTTACCCTTTACCTAACACTACGGGCAATTTAGCATGGCCAATTCACCTGACCTGCACATCTTTGGACTGTGGGAGGAAACCGGAGCACCCGGAGGAAACCCACGCAGACACGGGGAGAATGTGCAAACTCCACACAGTCAGTCGCCTGAGGCGGGAATTGAACCCAGGTCTCTGGAGCTGTGAGGCAGCAGTGCGAACCACTGTGCCACCGTGCCGCCCACTTTTTTAAAATCCAAGTTTTTCCAATCTCTCCCAATCCAGACAACATCCTGGTAAACCTGTTTTCACCCTCTCCCAAGCCTCCACATCCCCTTGAAGACTTTCCCCTCTCATGTTAAACCTATGATTAGATTAGTATCTAATCTAAGGAAGCAGAGGGCAGGATTTCAATACAGTCGTCACAATATACAACAATTCAAAGAATGAGTTACAGAAGTTGCACAACAAAATAAGTTCAGTAAGTGCAAATTCTGAGGATCGAAATGTGGAACCTCAAAGAAGGTTAACGGAGTTAAGAACCTTGGGAAAAAAAAAAGGAAGTACAAAGACTAATTCCTAAACTTCATGAGAAATGTATTTCACTGTGGCACAAAAAACAAGCTACCTAGTACTGGCGTACCATGGGTGACAAATGAACCAGACAAGTAGCTGGACATGAAAACAGGGGATAAGACAAGGAAAAGAAAAACTAGGGAAAGAAATTAAAACAAACCATCATAAAGCAACAAAAACAAATGGGAAAATTAAATTATCAAGGAATACAGGAAAAAAAATAACTATTCAAATGATAGAAAAAGGAATTAAGAAAGAGGTAAAAGACATATATAGTTACTTGAGCTCAGTGTTTACTAAAAAAATTACAAAATAGGCACTTCAGTGAAGGATAAGTTTTACAAGAATGACCACGTATTTGAGACGATAAGGGAGAAAACAGTTAATGAACTAAAAGTAAAAAAAGACCAGGTCAAAATGGCAGATCTTTCCCCCCAAACAACATTCATGAATGTGTTGGCTTTTACAATAATCTGATAGTATCAATATTAAGTAGGCCAGCATTTATTACAGATTTTGATGAATTTATTGAATTTTAATTCCTCAATCTGTTGTGGTTGAGCTCGAGGGTTCTGGAGTGTTTAGTCAAGACTTTTGAATGACTGTCCAGCAATATTATTGCTACGCTGTCATCCCTATAGTAGGACTTCCTTCTTACTGGCAAAATCCAACCCAACAACTTTCAATAAAAAGAGAAATTGCTGAAGAAACTCAGCAGACCTGGCAGCATCAGTGGATTCACTACTGATTTCAGTGTAAACTTTAACGAATGAGTAGACAGTAATTTCATGGATTCTACAAAAGAAATACAACCAAATGCTTTTTATATGGCAAGTAAAATGTTTTACTTACAGGCTCCACAAACTCAAACTTCTTCCGCTCTTGAATTTCTTGCACCTTACACACGTACTCCAGTGACAGCTCATAGTAATGTTGCCGTATCTGCTCTAGCTGACTATCAGCCTAAAAAGCACAAAGATACCTTGAAATGTTATTGTATTGGAATTACAGAATGGAAAAGATATGCTATTATTTAATGATATATTTGTACAAACTAGGCTATACTTCCTCTTCAGAGGCTTAAGTGCAAAATGCAGGCTAACCAAGGGAATGCTGTGCTGTCAGACGCAATAATAGACAAAAGCCCTTTCTGCCTTTTTGGATGGATGTGACAGATCTCATGACATTGTTTCACAGAGAAGCTGGACAGTCCCTCCACCCCAGGTCCACATCAATATGTACCCTTTAACTAATAACACTACAATGTATTTTTTTTGGTCATTATCACATTTCTTTTGTGTGAGATTCTGTGCAAAAACTGGCAGCTGTATTTTCCACATTACAAGTATTTACTTATATCGTAACGCGCTGACTGTAAAGTGGTATGGGACATCCTGAAGTAATGATAAATATAACAAGCTATATATATTTGTGTAAAAGTCAAACTTATATACCAATATCTTAGGCCAAAAGGTTTAGGTCGACTTTGACATGGGTAATGTTCTTGATTTCGCTTGATTAGGGCTTGATTTCGGCCCAATTTAGATTAGATTCCCTACAATGTGGAAACAGACCCTTTGGCCCAACCAGTCCACACCTACCCTCCGAAGAGTAACCCACCCAGACTCATTTCCCTCTTACTAATGCACCCAACACTATGGGCAATTTATCATGGCCAATTCACCTGGCCTGCACATCTTTGGACTGTGGGATTGGACTATGAAAAAAAGTATATCCAAAAATGCTAAGGCAAGTATATTAATGTTTATTTGCTTTATAACTTTCACACTATGTATATTCCATCCAAATCAACATAAACGCACAATGAATTAACTACAACACAATGTTGAAATTGATCACCATCAGAATCACTGAATAATTTGTCTCAACTGACTTGTTGTATAGCATCATCATAAAAATCCCCCTGCTCTTCACTTTTTGTAAATTTAGCATCACCATTCTTCAAGTAACCATCTTCCATACTGTCACTATATCGTATTAGGGCATCGGGTCCAGATCGATCGTGCCTGCACCTTTAAGAAAGTCACTGACATCACAACATGTGGTGTCCGGATATAAAGTGACATCATTTTCAGTCACTTTCTCAGCAAAGGAGTCTGTTAGATACATGCAATGTATACTCGCATCAGTACAGCTGAGACTGAGACTTTATGTGTAAGTCTGTGATGTTATAGCCTTGGAAATAGTGAGTGTTGTCATAAACCCCAAGATAACGTACTCGCCATGGATGCACATTTTGGGGTATATTTCACTGTGCTAACAAAGTAAACCTCAAATAGCATCAGAGTAGCAGCAAGTGAGCACACTTAGAAATATTTTTCAACAATATTTGGAGCAGGTTTATTCTATTTATCCATGGACTATTCGTAAATGCTTTCTCAACTTCCAATATCCAATTGTCCAACTTCTTTTGAACATCCAAGGACTGAATGACACTTGTAAGACTGCGAGGAATAACTGCCCAATCAGTGTGTATCAATCTCACATCACTGACTATACCATTGTCAAAATGGTACCTGAAAATGACCCAAGTAAACAAACACATTTTGCCTTTGTGCAGTTTTCCTGACATCAAATTCCACACTTTTGGTGCAACTGCCTTCATCCATCCAGACATTTGTATGAACCTGGAAGACAGCACCTTCCTGAAATTTCTCTTTGTAGAGTGCCCCCACTTGCATATCACCATCAGTTTTAACTTTGTGTCATCACCATATGAGATATACCTGAATAGGCAAATCAGGACAGGACTTATATACTTAATGGAAAGGTCCTGGGGAGTGCTGCTGAACAAAGAGCCCTAGCTGTGCAGATGCATAGTGCTCTAAAAGTAGAGTCACAGGTAGGCAGGGTGGTGAAGGCAGCGTTTGGGATGCTTGCCTTGATTGGTCAGAGATAGCAGTTGGGAGGTCATGTTGCCGTTTTACAGAAAATTGGTTAGGCCACTTTTGGAATACTGCATTCAATTATGGTCTCCCTTTATAAGGAAGGATGTGGTTAAACTTGAGGGGAAAAGATTTCCAAGGATGTTGTTGGGACTGGAAGGTTTGAGTTACAGGGAGAAGCTGAATAGACTGGGACTATTTTCCCTGGAGCATCGGAGGCTGAGGGGTGACCTTATAGAGGTTTATAAAATCATGAGGGGCATGGATAGGGTAAGTAGCCAAGGTTTCTCCCCAAGGTGAGGGAGTCCAAAGCTGGAGCGCATCAGTTAAAGGTGAGAGGGCAAAGACTTAAAATGGACCAAAGGGGCAAATGTTTCACGCAGAGGGTGGTGCGTGTATGGAATGAGCTGCCAGAGGATGTGGTGGAGTTGGGTTCAATTACATTTAAAAGTCATCTGAACGGGTGTACGAATAGGAAAGCTTCAGAGGGATATGTGCCAAATGCTGGCAAATGGGACGAGGTTAGATTAGGATGTCTGGTCAGCACAGAGAAGTTAGACCAAAGGGCATGTTGCCATGCTGTATCACTCTATGACTCTATTACAATAGCTTTGAGTCTTTTTGGATGGTCCTGAAATTCTTGAATTAATAATTCTTTGTGATTGACTCTTAAAAAAAGCAAAGTTCCTTGCCTTGGCTGCAGTCAAATCTGCTAGAGAGGTTATGTGGCTTTTGTATGTGGAATCATACTTAAAGGTTTTTTTTGTTTCCATCTTTAAAAGGTTACAGCTGTTACAAAATCTATAATATTGTAACTATATATGTGTGATCCTCTGCAAACTCCCCCAGGCCCACAACACTTTGAGAGACGTGTACTTCTCCAATTCTTCTCTCTTGATTATCCCAAACTCCACCATTTATAGCCACGCCTCATTCTCCCTATATCTCTCCACACTGCTAACTCACTTTCCCCCCTCCTTGGGATGCCTCCTCGCGACAAAGCCAAATGTAGGTGACAAAAATCAACCATGGCCACCAATACATCATCGCAGCCCTCAGCCAACTGAGCAAAATGCCATTTGATAATTTCAAATGTGACAGTAAGGTTATAGTTTACTGGGCTGTTGTGAGCACCATGTTGCGATAGGCCTCAGAGACTTGAGCAACTGACAGAAGGGACCTTAAAGCACTGGAGCAGTATCACAAGCATAGCCTGTACAAGATCCTCCAAATCCAGTGACAAGACAGACAGTGCAGCAACACTATCATCTCCCACTGTAGCATGGTCAACATTGAGGTGCTCATCACACGGTAACAGCTCAACTGGATGTGACGTGTTATTCACAGCCGAAGCAACTGCTCTTTTGGAATTAGAGTCATGGCAGGAGACTCCCAGGAGGACAATGGAAAAGCTTGAGAGATGTCCTCGAAGCAATGCTCAAGTGCTTAGCTGACTAGACTAAGTTTTATGACTCAGAGTTGACTCTGGTTGTGACCGTCCAAAATAGAGAAAGTTGTTGTGGGAAGGCACCCATCACATCAAAAAGCAATGTCAGGGATAAGGCCCTAAGACACAGGAGCAGGAATTAAGCCATTCAGCCCATCGAGTCTGCTCTGCCATTTAATCATGGCTGTTAAGCTTCTCAACTCCATTCTACCGCCTTCTCCCCGTAACACTTGATCACCTTGATACTCAAGAACATGTCTATCTCAGTCTTAAATACACTCAATGACCTGGCCTCCATAGCCTTCTGTGGTAATGAATTCCACAGATTCGTCAGTCTCTGGATGAAGAAGTTTCTCCTTACCTCCGTTCTAAAAGGTTTGCTCTAAGGCTGAGCCCTCAGGTCCTCTCTCCTACCATTGGAAACATCTTCCCAATATCTACCCTGTCCAGGCCATTCAGTATTCTGTATGTTTCAATTAGATCCCTCCCCCCCCCCTCATCGTTCTAAACTCCATCAAGTATACAGCCAGAGTCCTCAAATGTTCCTCATGTGTTAAGTATTTCATTCCTGAGACCATACTCATGAACCTCCTCTGAACACGCTCCAGGGCCAGTCCATCCTTCCAGAGATATGGGGCCCAAAACTGCACTCAATACTCCAAATGTAGCCTGACCAGAGCCTGAGAGAGCCTCAGACGTACATCCACGCATTATACTAAAATTGCACTTTAAAAATAGTGCTTAAAGTGTTGACGGTGTAATTGTGTTACAGCCAACACATTTTACAAGTTTGCACTTTAGAAACAGCGTCCCCAATTTGTCAACCACATTACAGCGACTTCACGATAATAAAATGCGCAGAATGACCTGTATTTTGTTTTCAACCAGGTCACTCTTTGATTTTTACAATAATGGAGGAAGGAATCAAGGCATGTGTCACTACTATAGTCTTCACCAAAGTGAATGGCACCAAAAAGCTGCCATTTTTTTGTGATAGGTAAAAACAATGACTGCAGATGCTGGAAACCAGAGTCTAGATTAGTGTGGTGCTGGAAAAGCTCAGCAGTTCCAGCAGCATCCGAGGAGCAGGAAAACCAACGTTTTGGGCAAAAGCCCTTCATCATGTGATAGGAAAGTCTAAGAAGCCATGTTGCTTTGTGAATACACAGACATTACCCACACAGCTCAAGGCTAATAAAACTATCAATATGAGCTCCAGCATTAAGGTGTGGGAGAGGGAAGTGGAAGTTAAATAAAAGGAAGATGATGATTGACAATGGTCCTCTGACTCTGATATCGCCTGGGAAGGCGTGAAAGGTGGTGACAGAAGCCCCAAAAGCTTCCACCATGCTGAGTTCAAATGTGCAAGATGCTAAGAGGAGGGGGAGTAGGGTGAGACCAACTAACCCAAAATGGAGCCTGTTTTCACTGGTCAGCATAAGGTTGACATCGAAATCCAGCTGGGACAACCATGGAAAAGTAGTCATAAGCACTATACACTGCCCAACCAAACTGACACGTGAGGCAATCATAGATGCAGTACATAGAGCTCAACAACTCTGAAAAGCCTAATGAATGGCTGTCTGCTGACTCTCTTGTTTCCTCAGCTAAAGCGCAAAAGTCATAAAGTGCTCTGGCATTTCATACAGCAGCAGTACCAAAATACCAAGAACATGTTCAACTGCTTGTACGACACGGCAGATTGCATCACACTCATCCAATATCATCGGAATCAAGATTTCTCAGAGAAAGTGAGGCCTGCAGATGCTGGAGATCAGAGTGAAGAGTGTGGTGCTGGAAAAGCACAGCAAGTCAGGCAGCATCCGAGGAGCAGGAAAATCGACGTTTCGGGTATAAGTCCTTCATCAGGAATGATGATGATGATGAAAAATTCCTGATGAAGGCTTATGCTCGAAATGTCAATTCTCCTGCTCCTCAGATGCTGCCTGACCTGCTGTGCTTTTCCAGCTGCACTCTCTCGACTCTGCATTAAAAATTTCTGACAATTCCTTTCCCAATTCCCAACAATTTTCAATGCTTACACACGCCAGGCTATTGTAAGGTGCGAACAAATTAAAATACACTTTTCACATACTTCCTAGTTTACTGTGTTTTCATTCAGTGTTTTGTTCAAACGAGTGCATTTGCAGGTCAATGGTTAACACTGAGGCTTCCCCAGCAATCTCACAGCTCCACATAATGTAATTTGTGGGCAGATCATCTGGCATTTGGCTGATCAGGATTTCACCGTACACATTTAATTCATTATCTGGCCACATAAGTCATGCAAGATTTAAAAAGAAATGTGCCAATACCTTTACAATGAAATTTCCACTAATCGGATCATTAAAATTCTCACTAGATTAGGTAGCTAATGGTTACAGTATGATTTTAGCATTGACTTAGATTTTGTTTGGCTTGACTATTTGTTTATTGAATTGTTTTGGTTTAAATGACAAATATCAATGATATCATCACAGCAATCAGTTGAACAAGTTACTGAAGCAGATGGTATGTAATAAGAAATGATTAACCAGTAATTCAAACTACTTTTGAATAGACTGCTGTTTGGTTTTAACTCAGTAACAATTCCAGTTTGGACTTTTCCGTGATGCTATCAGCTCTCATTGTTCAATTTAAAAGGTTCTTTGAAAAGCAAAACAAAAAGGAACCTCCAATTTAATCACAGTGCTTTAAAGCTGAATTATTTAAACTTTAACCTCAGGTACAACAATTCCCGCATTAAAAGCTGGGATTTTGGTTGCTCTAGGTTTCTTCACTAAACCCTTTTGCCTCTCCATCTCCCTTTCTTGCTTTAAGACACTCCTTATAAACACATTTCAATCTTTCTTTTAAAGTCCTGTACTTCTGCAAAGTTCTATGGAATGGTGGCTCAGTGATTAGCATTGCTGCCTCACAGCACCAGGGACCCAAGTTCGATTCCCGCCTCGGGCAACTGTCTGTGTGGAGTTTGCATGTTCTCCCTGTGTCTGCGTGGGTTTCCTCCGGGTGCTCCAGTTTCCTCCCACAGTCCAAAGATGTGCAGGGCAGGTGAATTGGTCATGCTAAATTGCCCGTAGTGTTAGGTGCATTAGTCAGAGGGGAATGGGTCTGGGTGGGTTACTCTTTGGAGGGTCGGTGTGGACTGGTTGGGCCGAAGGGCCTGTTTCCACACTATAGGGAATGTAATCTAATCTAACAATGAAAATAAGATTGGGATCAAATTCCTACTCAAAATATTAATTAAAATGAGACTGAACTTCAAAACAGACCAAGTTATGATGTCAAGTCATGATTAAAATGGTTAACACAGAATTTGTAAACTCTGCTGTCATAATTGAATCATAATTTAAACATATTTGTACAATTGAATGATTACATTGCAAGGCATCATAGCTTTGAGGTGGGCCAATGCATAATGATAAATAGGGAAGACAGACATCAAACTTTTTCAGCTGTACAATTCTGGCTTTTGGGCAAGTGTCTCGACTTCAAAAGTACTTAATTGTTTACAACTCTGGATGGGTATATGAATAGGAAGGGTTTTGAGGGATTAGGGCCAAATGCTAGCAAATGGGACTAGATTAGGTTTGGATATCTTGTCTGCATGGACGAGTTGGACCGAAGGGTTTATTTCTGTGCTGTACATCCCTCTGACTCTATGACTCTAAATGTTTTTATTTATTTAAGATCCATATATATTAAGTTTACATTTGTTAAAGGTGAAATATAAATCCAAGTCTTTCTTTTTTATTAAAATGCTGCGATTATTTTTCAGACTTGAGGAGATCACTATTGTCTTGATATATTCATAGAATCGCAGAGTCCCCTACAGTGTGGAAACAGGCCATTAGGTCCAACAAGTCCACACTGACCCTCCAACCAGTATCCCACCCAGGCCCATTCCCCTACTACCTTAGAATATCCATGACCTACACATCCATGGACAATTTAGCACGGCCAATTCACCTAACCTACACATCTTTGGATTGTGGGAGGAAACCGGAGCACCTGGAGAAAACCCACACAAGACACGGGGAGAATGTGTGAACTCCACAGAGAGAGAGTCGGCCGAGGCTGGAATCGAACACGGCTCCCTGGCTCTGTGAGGCAGCGGTGCTAACCACTGAGCCATCGGTGACATTTTTATATCATCATTTAGAGTTGCATTTTTCTGGTCCAGATGACAATTACACTTTGCAATTGTAGCTTTAATGCAAGTTACATGAAGGGTTACGTGACCTCCAATGGAGTCTGCATGGTAGTGTTCCTGGGATTGGAGGAGATTCTGCTGCTGGACAACATTTAAACCTCACAGCTGGCTATTGAGGGGGCAAGAAAGAGAGATGGAGAGATCAAGAGAGTTGATATGCTGAGGGAAGGGATATAGAAAGGGCAGCTGAGAAAGGGGAAACATCATTGAGGGATGAGATAGAGGGGGGTCAAGGGGAGCAGAGAAAGGATAAACGCCATCAAGGGGTGTGAGAGAGAGGGTCAACACTGTGGTGTGCAACAGACAGAGGTTCAACCAAACACAGAAAAAGCAGAATTAGCATTTTGAGTCCGTTTAGCTATGATGCTTGTTCAGTTCTTTCGCTGAGTTTCTTTTAAATTTCCGGCATCCACATTTTGCTTTTATGAGAGAGCGAATGATACAACTGGCATGAACGAGGACAGCATTACCAAGGAGTGAGGCAATGAAGTCTCAGAGCTCCATTTAAAACAATGGGTAGGAGTCAATGTATTGAAGAGACAGTAAAGGACATTTTTTTCTCAGTTTATAACAAAGAAAGGAATTATGACTAACAATTTGACCCCAGACCCTCTTCCCCACTGAATTCCCGCTGGAACCAGACATGGAAGCTGCAAAGGAACCAGTCTAAAATTAAAGTGGCAGATTGAATCAATTAGTGTCAGACACACCCTTTCCAACTCTGACAGGGGATTTGGTCCAGCGCTACTTCCTACAGAGGATTTGTACAGGAGACCATTTTGTATTTTCAACCTGTTTAATGATCTCGGGCTCAGATGCTTCCTCACTGACCAAGTAGAAACAACACTTAAAATCCAATGAATAAATAATGTTTTATAATTAGACTTAGATTTATCGCTACATGTACTCACATGAGTGCAGTAAAAAGTTTACAAAGTCACCGCTTAACGGCACCGTCTTAGGTACAAAGGTGCCTAGATACAAAACCAGAGAATCGCTACAGCATGGAAGCAAACCATTCGGCTCATCAAGTCCACACTGAACTTCCGAAGATCATTCCCACCCAAACCCACCCCCCCCTATCATATCCTTCTAACCCATGGCCTATTCACCAAACCTGCACATCTTTGGACTGTAGGAGGAAACCCACACAGACACAGGGAGAATGTGCAAACCCCACACAGACAGTCACCCGAGAGTGGAATCAAACCCAGGTTCCTGGTGCTGTGAGACAGTGATGCTAACCACTGAGTCCATCTTAGGGATCTTAGGAATAAATTAGAAAAATAAAGAAATACAAATTCATTCAGTTTATAGACATACTACTCAGCCAAGAAAGCCTTTGATATTAATTATTTTACATTAATGAGGTGAAGATTAGTGGGATAATCCAAATAGTTTGCATGCTTTTAAATAAAATCCAAATTGAATGTTTCCAAGAGGGAAAATTAGTTCAACTTGCCAAAATGTTATTTGAGTGAACTCACACTGTTGATATAATGCTAAAAGCATTTCCCATCAGCACTGAAGTAAAATGCTAAATATAACTGAACTAACAGACACAATGATGCACTGGGAGAATGAATAGAAACATGGAAATAATACAGACAATATGAACAGGAATGGACCTTTAAACCCCTAAAGCCTGTTCCATCACTTATTTTATGATCATGCCTCACCATCGAGCTCAGTCCCCAAATCCCACCCTTCCCCGTGCCGTCACTTCACCCCTTGAGCCAAAGGCACTGCAGCAAATCCTCGTATCCGCGAAATCGTGAATCACAAATTCATCTGTCTGTGCCAAGAAATAAGCAACGATAAAAATCAACATCCAGGGGCAAAACAAAATCACAAACCTGCGATTTTTAGCTTATTTTTAAATTACTCTTAAACAGCTCCCGCACTCGGAAAGGTCATCATTCACCGAGGTTCTCAGGAACAGAATCCTCACAGCTACGGAGGAATGACTGTACATCTACCCTCTGCTTGAAAGTACAATGTTTTGGCCTCACCACTTCCTGAAATTTCTATGAATAAACTTCCCCTCACCTTAGTCCGAAAGGTTTGCTCTTGTCCTTAAACTCTGACCCCTGCTTCTGGACTCGCCCACCATCCTGCATCCAATCTGTCCAGTCCAGTTTGAATTTTCTTCGTTTCAATGAGATACCCCCTCATCCTTCTAAAGTCCAGTGAATACAATCCGAAACAACTCCATCTCTCCTCAGATATCTGTCTGGCCTTCACAGGAATCAATTTTGTACAAGTTTGCTGTACTCCTTCTGTCATAAGAGCATTCTTCCTCAGATGTGGAGATCAAAACTGTCCACAATATTCCAGGTGTGGCCTCACCAATGTCCTGTGGGACTAAGTGGTGCACAACTTAGCAATACACAACTAAGTTATCTTTCAAAGAATTGAGCTGGATAATTTATGAGAGTGTGGAACCAGCAGACTTTTGAGTTAAGGAAAAATTGTCAAATGATATTCTTCGGACTGATCCAGCTCCTGTTTGGTACAGGATTGGGAGTGCTGTGCACTTAAACATCCAGTAGCCTGTGAAGAAGTAGCACCTATTAACACTTCTCAGAGTGAAAAGGACAAAAATCTGGATACTTTAAAGAAAGTATTCTAATGCAACAGAATACTTAGGTCCGTCTGATCAACTACTGAATTGAAGATCGACCACCACTCTACACACAACATTGTGTCAAAAGAACTGCAAGACAGAATTCAACCCTGCCCTAGTAGTCTGAATTTTGATCAACAGAATGTGTTTTCCTGTTTATACTCTTACAACTATAGTATGGGTCAAAATGGTTGTTTTCTGTCTCATTTGTGAGCAACTCCATGTGTGTTTGGGATTTGAAAGGATAATAATTTAAATTGCATAGTAGTACATTTGTGAACATTTTGCCATTTGTTACTTTTTTTGCAATTATTCAAGTTATTTTCCTGCTAATGGCAGAACATGGTGAGAGTACCCTGACTAGCAGCTGGTAAGGCAAATTGATCACCTTGGTGATCTAACTGGGTTAAAAGGGTTGTAGAATACTGGGGCTCAATTGTTAGCACACTCTTCCCAATTGAGTCACGACAGTGGAGCAAGGAGAGTCTGGCTTGAGTTCCCAATGGAGATAGATGTGCCAGCCCGCCTCCTCTTAGTCTTTTATAATGTTTAACTAGCCAATTGGGCGGCACTGGGCGGCACGGTGGCACAGTGGTTAGCACTGCTGCCTCGCAGCGCCAGAGACCCGGGTTCAATTCCCGTCTCAGGCGACTGACTGTGTGGAGTTTGCACGTTCTCCCCGTGTCTGCGTGGGTTTCCTCCGGGTGCTCCGGTTTCCTCCCACAGTCCAAAGATGTGCATGTCAGGTGAATTGGCCATGCTAAATTGCCCGTAGTGTTAGGTAAGGGGTAAATGTAGGGGTATGGGTGGGTTACGCTTCGGCGGGTCGGTGTGGACTTGTTGGGCCGAAGGGCCTGTTTCCACACTGTAAAGTAATCTAAAAAAAAGTAATCTAATCCAATGTAACCTGTAGCTATTGCCATCATGCAATAAACAGCATCTTCATGAGACAAGTGACATGCCTCGTTGAGACTCACAAATAGCTCATCCTCTATTGCTGCAAATCAAATGGGCTTTTAGACTTGATTCATTATCGTTACATGTACCTAGGTGCAGTGAAAGGTTTTGTTTTTACATGCAGTACAGGCAGATCGTTCCATACAAAATGTGTCAGGGTAATAGAACAGAGCAAAGAGTGCAACATTGTAGCCGCAAAGAAGGTGCACAGAGAGCGAGACCAACATTAAATTTAAAATTTGGGAGGTCCATTCAGAAGTCTAATAACAGCGGGGACTAAGCAGTTCTTGAATGTGTTGGTACGTGTGTTTATGCTTTTGCATTTTATGCCTGACGAAAGAATGAGAAGAGATTATATCAGAGTGGGAAGGGTCTTTGATGATGTTAATTGCCTGCCTGAGGCAGTGAGAGGTGTAGGCAGAGTCAATAGTTGGAAGGTTAGCTTGCCTGATGGACTGGACTGTGTTCACAACTCTCTGTATTACGAATGGGGAATTTCAGGCAGCACACAAACCTACCCATTAGCCAGTGGTGGCTGGTTCTATAACACTGGCGACATGGTGATCAGCAGTGGGCATTGTTGCTTAAATCCTTTGGACATCGGAAACAGACACTTGGGAAGACAGGTACCTTCAGAATTCTCAAGACAGTTAGCTGTCGCAGATACGTGATTGACAAGCAGTCAGCAAACTGTTTGCAGGAAAGAGGATGTGAGGAATGGCAGATCAGCCATGATCCCATGAATGGCAGAGTGGGCTCTAGCTTGAATGGTCACCTCTTGTTCCTATTTCTTATGGTCTCATATTCCAAACTAGAAACAACACTCCTGGCTAAAATTTTCAACTCCGATCTGATAAAGAGCGCAGGTGAAGCAGTTAGAGCTCGTAAAATCTTAGGAAAAGCTGATACTTGGAAATAACAAAGTCCTTACAGAAGAAGAATTTGATGGTGCAGTCCTATTTCATACTTTGGCTTGAGGTTAAGGTGAAGATTCCTTTTATGGAAAGGGAAAAAAACTTTAAATTCTTTTATATCTTTCCCCTCTCACCCTAAATGTTTGCCCTCTAGTTCTGGACTCCCACACCCCAGGGAAGAGACTTTATCTATTTATCCTATTCTTGCCGGCATGCATGCCAGTTATCCTGCTGCCCATTACAAAATTTATAGCAAATGTTTGGTGTTGTGTGATTTTTAACTTTGTACACCCCAGTCCAACACCGGCATCCCCAAATTATCCTCCATCATTACTGATCAAAGCAGGCCCTCCAATGAAGTCCAAGGAGGAGGATTTGCAGCAGCAGCACTCTACAACACCCATTAGCTTGTGTTGCTCAGTTCCACAGTATATACAATATTAAGCTCTGTTACCAGCAACTGAGTGCAAACTCACAACAAAGGAAAATAATTTTTTTTTTAAGAAGGATGGAAACTGCAAAACCACAGGACGGAAAATATTACATCACACATTTAAAGAACTGTTCATGGAAGTCTTCATGAAGATTTCAAACATTTAACAAAGCAACCAGAATATGGTGAGCAATACTAAAGGCACTGACATGCGAAGGAATGGGTGGACCAATGGGTCTTTTTTACTAACAGCAACATGTCACCAATTTTTACTCAGGTCCACTGATTTTGGAAATCTAATTGAAGTTAGCTTGTCCTGATTTGCAATGCCAATAACAAAAAACAACGACCTTTGCATTAATTCCGAAGCAATGTAATATTATGTTCAGATGTGGCATGCATTCCTTTGGGCTTCCACATTAATGAAGCTTCATTATCTCCATTCGATGTCTCTAACTAAAAAAACTTCTGCTGCTGCAAACTTGAAAGTCCTTTATAGCACCG
This sequence comes from Chiloscyllium plagiosum, assembly GCF_037043375.1. Taxonomy (NCBI): domain Eukaryota; kingdom Metazoa; phylum Chordata; class Chondrichthyes; order Orectolobiformes; family Hemiscylliidae; genus Chiloscyllium; species Chiloscyllium plagiosum. Next base: position 7,219,713 of record NW_028270139.1, read on the forward strand.
TCTTTCGTGAAAGACCCTCCTAATAATTATGCAACCGAATAGGATTGAAATACAATCATGTACAGATGTCTATCCCAACCTGCTGCCCTTTACCATGAGACATACACCATGTCACAGATATCTTACTTCACTTCAATTCACACCATGTAGCAGATATCTTAAGGTTCATTTCAATAAAACCATGGTGTTGAACACATTGTTGCATTATATACTCAAAATACAATTGGAATTCAAATGCAGAATGAAATAAATTCCTATTCATAAATATTGTCTTAAATTCATATGTAATCAAATCCAAAAAGCATTTTTTTTTCAAGAAATAGCAACATTTGACATTTCAAAGTGAGCCAAACTCCTTAAGGCAAAAATATATTTTTCCAACAGAATTTGAAATGCATGAAGTTTACCTCAACTAGCAACGCTTCTTTTTTCTTTGCTGATAAATTGACATGTTTCTCCAAAAAGCTGTAGTATTTCTCAGTTTCTTTGTCATACTTTTTCTTTTCTTCCTATAAGTGAATAACACAAATAGCACAGATTACAGCAAAATATTTTAGTCAGCCTCCAAGACAAAACTGTGTGACAAGGCCGCTGCCAACACTTGTTACTGAAGGGAATGAAATTCGATTGATTACACAGTTTGGGTAATGTCCAAGTAAGCCAGTAAACTAGCATTCAACAACTGCCTGTAAATTAGCATTACATTTTGGATGAAAATTGGATACAATCTGGGGCACAATATATTCAGTCTGTTTACTGCAAAGGATGGTGACTTCCTGGTGCAGGCAGAAGCCAGTCGCCTCTTCCAAAATGCACATAAAAATGTTTCTCTTTCAAAACATGAAATGAATGAAACTCAGTTTCATTGGTTAATAAATGTTTCTCTTTTCAAAACTGGACAATGGGTTAAACTGATAGCAACTGCTTTTAACAATACACTTTATATTAAAGACATTTGTGTATCATTATGATGAAGAACACTTTTAACTCTTTCTCCCAAAACTACAAATATAATTGATATCTCCAAAAACTATCGACTATCTAGAAGGCACAACTCGAGAACACAATGGAATACTCCCCACCTGCCTGTATGGGTGCAACTCCAAGAACACAATCCAGTACCATTTCGTCAGCATCTCATCCACCACCTGCAAAGTCCCTGGCCCTAACAACACTCCAGCAATAATAAATGAAGACCTGCATTCCACAACTTGATGCATCCATAGTCAAGCTGTTCTAGAACAGCTACAACCCTGATATCTGCCGAATAACATGGAATACTGCACAGTATGTCCCGTACTCAGAAAGCAGGATAAGTTCAATCCGGCCAAGAGTAGACTGCCCCATCAGTCTAGGAGAAAGTGAGGACTGCAGATGCTGGAGATCAGAGCTGAAAATGTGTTGCTGGAAAAGCGCAGCAGGTCAGGCAGCATCCAAGGAACAGGAGAATCGACGTTTCAGGCATGAGCCCTTCTTCAGGAATGACTCAACCAGTGGAGAGTTTGCCCCGATACCCATCGATCCCAGTTTTGCTCTGGCTTTTAAGTGCCAAACTTGGTTAAATGTGGCCTCAATGTCAAGGGCTGTCACTCTCACCTCCCCTCTGGAATTCAGCTCTTCAGGAATGCCCTATCAGTCTACTCTTGATCATCAGTAAAGTGATGGAAGGTGTCATCAACAGTGCTATCAGGCAGCACCTGCTCAGCAATAACCTGCCTCAGTGATGCCCAGTTTGGGTTCTGCCAGGGTCACTCAGCTTCTGACCTCATTACAGCCTTGGTTCTAACATGGACAAAAGAGCTGAATTCCAGAGGGGAGGGGAGAGTGACAGCCCTTGACATTGAGGCCACATTTAACCAAGTTTGGCACTTAAAAGCCAGAGCAAAACTGGGATCGATGGGTATCGGGGCAAACTCTCCACTGGTTGAGTCATAACTGGTACATTTGAAGATGTTGTTGGAGGTCAGACATCTCAACTCCAGGACATCTCTGTAGGAGATCCTCGGCCCAACCATTTTCAGATGCTTCATCAGTGACCTTCCCTCCATCATATGGTCATGTTTGTACCATTCATGACTCTTCAGATACTAAAACAGCCCATATCCAAGACTTGGACAGCACCCATGCTTTGGCTGAAAAGCGGCAAAATAGCATTCGCACAAAGCAGATGCCAAGCAATAACCATCTCCAACAAGACAGAATCTAAGCATTCTCCCCTGACATTCAATGTCATTGTCGTCACTGAATTCCCCCGCTATAAACATAGAACATTACAGCACAGTACAGGCCCTTCGGCCCTCGATGTTGCACCGACCAGTCATACCAATCTGAAGCCCATCTAACCTACGCTATTCCATGTACGTCCATATTCTTGTCCAATGATGACTTAAATGCACTTAAAGTTGGCGAATCTACTACCATTGCAGGCAAAGCATTCCATATCCTTACTACTCCTGGGGGTTACCATTAACCAAAACCCAACTGGAGTAGCCATATAAATACAATAGCTAAAAGAACCAGTCAGAGACAACAAAACCTGCAGTGGTTAACTCATCTCGTGACTTCCCAAAGGCTGGTTAGCATCTAGTAGGCATGTTGGAATACCACCCACTTGCCTGGATGGACGCAGCTCCAAAAACACACAAGGTTGACACCATCCAGGATAAAGCAGCCTGCTTGATGCTCAGTATCAGCGTGTCCTAACTTCAAGATGTACTGCTGAAAATCACCATGATTCCTTATACAGCACCTTCTAAACACACAACCATTTCCACCTAGAAAGACAAGGGCAACAAATACATTAGACCACTATCACATGAAAGTTCCTCTCCAAGCCACTCATCAACCTGACTTGGAAACATATCACCAGTCATTCACTGTCGCTGGTTCTAAATCTTGGAATTCCCTCTGGAAGGGCATTGTGGGTCAAAACATAGCCTGCTGACTGCAGCGGTTCAAGAAGGGAGCTCACTGTCAATTTCTTAAGGGCAACAGGTGAAGTGCAATAAATGCCGGCCAGCCAGCAATGACTACACCCCATGAATTAATTTTTAAAAAACCTTCAACATTCATTCCTTTCACCACTAATGCACAGTGGCAGCAATGTCTACCATCTACAATATTGTATGGACCATACCAAACCCCCTCAAAACATATTAAGAAGATAGCTTAGATCCCCATTTCTCCAGTGCAAGGTGTTGCAGATGCATTTCAATGGGTCAAAGAACCAGGCTTGAAGCAAAATACACTCTATTCTTCCACTACAGTTAAAACACAGATAAAATAAGAATAAAAAATTAAATAGCTTAACTGTAACTCTATTGCAATGCTTAAGATAATGCATGTTAACTACTACTGATTAGCTGTTCCAAGATAGTAACATCCTGTTAACACACCCTTGGCAAAGGCAATTTCATTAAAACAGAATGTCTCACCAGCGATGTTTCTCCAGTCCAGGAAGAAAACAAAATCAAGAGAAAATTCTGGCAGAGAGATCGGGATCTCCAGCATCATGCTGGAGCAGGGAGAGATATATAGCAGCTTCCAAACCCCAACAGCTACTAAAAGCTAGACTACAGTCCTATATCTGTGGGAGCCTGACCCTCATCCACCCAGGCTGTTGCTATTGGTCCAACATTTAAAAAAACTCCAAGGTCTCACAAGGTGTTTACTTTACTTTATTAGCTTGGAACAGACCGCTCCACATCACTTCTTCACTTAAAAAAGGGCAAAATACACCTCTTAAAGCCAAAGTATTCTCACACCTTCCCCCCTTAAAAAAAAAGCCATCAATACACAAAGATGGCTCTAGTTTGTCTTATGCTATTAGCAAGGTAAAGACAATGACTGCAGATGCTGGAAAGTACAGTCTAGATTAGAGTGGTGCTGGAAAAGCACAGCAGGTCAGGCAGCATCCGAGGAACAGTAAAATCGACGTTTCGGGCAAAAGCCCTTCATCAGGAATGCTATTAGCATACAACAATACATATACTGGAGAAAGTGAAGACTGCAGATGCTGGAGATCAGAGTCAAAAGGTGTGTGCTGGAAAAGCACAGCCGGTCAGGCAGCATCCGAGGAACAGGAGAGTCAACGATTCTCCTGCTCCTTGGATGGTGTCTGACCTTTTCCAGCACCACACTTTTCGACTACAATACATATGCGTTACATTGACTCTCAGCATGCAAACATTCACTACTACAGTCCATTTCAGTCTGTTTCTTCTGCCACTGAACATCTCTGTCTTCACTCATCAAAGTTGTGACATGTCAGCAATTACATTCTCTTGTCCTGCCACATGCATCATTTTCAAATTGAATGGCTGCAATAACAAGCAGCCTCTAAGTAGTCTGTAATTTTCATCATTAAATTGTTCCAAAGACTTTAAGGGGTTGCTGTGATCAGTAATTACAATTGTCGCAAATACATTATTGGCAACATAAATGCTGCAACACCAACACCAAACTCAAGGTCTCTTTCTCAGTTGTGGAAAATCTCCGTTGATGACTATTCAACTTGCTGAAAAAATACCTAATAGGTCTTTCCGTTCTGATGTGTCTTGTAGAGCACTAACATTCACGTCATTTGCATCAATAGCCACCTTGAATAGCTTTGCATAGTTAGGTGTCGGTGTTGCTAACATTGGAGCAGTGCTCAATGCAGCTTTCAAGTTGTCAAATGCCTTCTGACACTCTTCCGTCCACTGAAAGTTTTCACATTTCTTCAACAGGTCAGTCAGTGGAGCAACCACGCTACTAAAAAACAGTCCGCCCCAGAAACAGAAAATTCCTCTTCGTTAATGATATGGGCAACTCCCCAGTAACCTTTGTCTTTACATCTCGTGGGGTCATCTGTTCATATCCAGTAACGTGGCCCATGAATGTGACTTGGGCTTTTGTGAACTCACTCTTAGCCAGGTTTATCAGCAAGCCTGCCTCCTGAAGTTAATCAAATAGCTGTGCTAGATTCTCCAAATGTTCCTTCCACGTGTAACTTAAAATCACCAGATTGTCTATGTACACTATGTAATTGGGCAATCCCAAAATGACCTTACTGGTTAGTGTTTGAATTTGGCTGCTACATTTTTCATAGCAAATGGCATGGCTTTAAGCTGGTACAGTCCTTTCGGTGTCCCGAAAGCCAAAGTTTTCTTCACCATTTTGGATAAAGGTACTGTCAGCATCCTCCGAATAAGTCCAACTTAGAAATATAAGTTGCTTGTCCCAAATTCGCAAAACAGTCTTCCGAACATGAATTAGATTTTGTAACTGCATTGACATTGCTGCTCATTTGTCTCTCCACCCCCTCAACTCACTAGCCTCATTTCTTATGAAGGGCTTTTGCCCAAAACGTCGATTCTCCTGTTTCTCGGATGCTGTCTGAATTGCTGCGCTTTTCTAGCACCATACTTTTGATTCTGATCTCTAGCATCTGCAGTCCTCACTCCCTCCACTGCTATAGCTCACACAATCGTTGGATACCATCTAGTTTTGGCACCATTATTATGGGTTAGCTCCATATACTGCAACTCACTTTGACTATGTCATCTCTGAACATGCTTTCAATCTCTTTTTGAACCTGTGCCAACTTTGGAGGGTTATGCCTATAAAAATGTTGCCCAATTTCCTATATCTACATGTGCATAATCTTATTAGTATTTCCCAGTTCATTCCCACAAATCTCCCCACTGAGATTTGTGGGCGGCACGGTGGCACAGTGGTTAGCACTGCTGCCTCACAGCGCCAGAGACCCGGGTTCAATTCCCGCCTTAGGCGACTGACTGTGTGGAGTTTGCACGTTCTCCCCGTGTCTGTGTGGGTTTCCTCCAGGTGCTCCGGTTTCCTCCCACAGTCCAAAAAATGTGCAGGGTCAGGTGAATTGGCCATGCTAAAATTGCCCGTAATGTTAGGTATAGGGGTAAATGTAGGGGTATGGGTGGGTTGCGCTTCGGCGGGTCGGTGTGGACTTGTTGGGCCGAAGGGCCTGTTTCCACACTGTAATGTAATCTAATGTAATCTAATCTAATGAAAGCAACAACTCTTACAGGTCACTGATTCTCCTCTGGAAGGTAACTCAATAATTTATCTCAACTTTTGAGAACTTTCTTATTATCTAATTTAGTTTGAGAAAGGACCAACTTAGAATCATCTGAACTTAGTCCTTCTCTCTGCGTTGCAACCAGTAACACATTCGCTTTTTGCTTTCCTTCCCTATCAAAAAAACCTTTTGAGCATATTCACATGATACCCTCTGTGAGATTTCTTCCGATCTGGCATTCTTATTAAATAATTTACCTCACCTAATCTCCTTTCAATTTGATAAGGCCCACTAAACTTTGCCTTCAAAGGTTCACCTAACACTGGAAGTAACAATAACACTTTATCTCCACTCACAACATTGTGAATTTTTGATCTCTTGTCTGCTTCCTATTTCATCACATGCTGTGCTACTTTTAAATGGTGACGAGTCAACTCACCCACTTTATTTAATCTTTCCCTAAAATTTGACAAATGGTCTCTGAATTCGGACTTTCCAATTCTTCCTTAATTCATTTCAGTGGTCCTCTCACCTCAGGCCCAAAAACTAATTCAACTGGACTGAATTTAGTTGATTAATTAGGTGCATCCCTAATTGCAACAAGTACAAATGGAATTTCTTCATCTTAATGAGGAAATTACATGTTCAGGTGGATGAAAAATTGGCAGACGTTCATCAAGTTGTATTACCAGTGGGTTATCGAAAGGAGGTGTTGGAGGTAGCACGTGAAATGCCAATAGGATGTTATTTGGGAGTAAGGAAAACTCAAGCCAAAATACAAAAATGTTTTTTTTTGGCTTGGACTACATGAGGATGTGGTTGACTTTTGCCAGACATGTCCTATGTGTCAGGTAATAGGAAAACTTCAGGCAGTGATAAAACCAGCACCCTTAATACCCATTCCCTCATTTGAGGAACCTTGTCCATGAGTCATTTCCCCTCCCTAAAACAAGAAGTGGAAATCAATATTTGTTGGTGATATTGGATGTGTCTACTGGATTTTCGGAGGCCATTTCAGTCTGCAATGTCATGGTTAAAAAGATTGTAGAAGGGTTACTCAATTTTTTTTTAACTAAATATGGACATTCCACAAAAATACAATCTGATCAAGGGTCAAATTTTATAACAAAGTTATTTGAGAAAATTATGAATAGCTTAGGAACAAAACAATTCAAATCTACTGTGTACCACCCAGAATCACAGGGAGCATTAAAATGGTGGCATCAAACTTTAAAGTCAAGGTTGACGGTTTATAGTCAAGACTATACACTGACAATGCTGTCAGTGATGCTCACATCCTATCACCAAAGTAAAAATGTACGATTTTCCTGACTACAACACCGTTGATAATATAACAATCCTCCAACTGTGTTGTGTGCCCAATTGTAAAAATAGTAGAATGTGCAAGAAAATAGGATAGTCTGCAGTCTATGCTCTCTCATCAAAGAAAGGCAGGAGACTGAGAAAACACAAACAAAGTTTCAGGTTCCCCATCAGCAAACAATATAAGTAATGCACTGAAATGGTCACTTAAACATTGACCCAAGGGTTTATTCATAATGAATAAAGTTGCTCAATATTTTAAAATAAAATATCTTTGCAAACTCCTCCAACTCTCTCCCTGATAGGATTTCATACGCATTCCCAATTTTCATTATTCATAATTGCTGGCCACTTGTCTTCAGCTGAGTAAGGCCCTGAGCTCAGGATTCTCTCTCGCAGCCCCTCTAACTTTCCTTCTCCTGAAAACCTGTATTTGAACAAAATTTTGGACACATGCCGTCTGGTCTCTTTGTGGCTGGGTGCTGAGTTTGATGCGATAACACTCCAAAGCCTTTGATCATCTCAGCATTTAAAAGGAGTTACATGAATGCAAATAATTGTTGCTAAAATGCATCTTTATTTGAACCAACTATGAATTTGCATAATTTAAAATTTCTTTTTAAATCAAAGTCCACACAGAAAAGAAACTGCAATCTTGAGAACCAAACTTTTTTATGCTAAATTATTCTGAAAGTTTATTTATACCTTTGCTGCTCCAATTTGATCCTTTCTGAATTTCTCCAGTGGTTTGATAAATGTTTCAAAGATGTTTAGCGTCTGAAAGAAAAACGTGAACATTCATACAAGAAGCATTTTGTTCAAAAAGAAAGAACACACATTGCTTTCAAACAGTATGAAATGTACTGGTAGATTATGATCATTCAAAGTCACTATACCAGCACCTGCCTCCAGAGACAGCTTGTTCTTTCTTGCATTAGACTCATGAACAAATAAATAATATTTGCTATATTAATCTAACATAGGGGTTAGAATCAGCTCAGCTCAAGAAACATAACTTGGATTGAAAAGAGTACAGGAAAATGCCTTTGAAAAATTTACATTACATTAAGAATTTAATGTTAGATGCAAGGCTTTCACTCTGGTCCTTAGTTTAATTTGAAGATACACGTTCAGCACTTGGAACATATCTATAATGTAGTAACTTGTTAACTAATCTTGAAAATGGCAGCTTTACTCTTCATTGAGGTTTATGGCAAAATTTTGTTTTATAAAATAAAATGCACAAATATGCAGCTCCCAATTAGATGGCCATTTCTTTTAGCTATCGGCTACGTTATGAAGATGCATAACTCAATAACACATGGCCTCTGTGCTGTCTTATCTCAATACCCATTTCATATCAAAGTAATCTCTAAACAATAAAACTATATTATAAATATTTGAATATTGTTTTATTCTAAATAATAAAATTAGAAATACATTTAGAAATTTAATTCTGAACACAATTAAATTTGTGTTTTAAAATTAAAGCAATTTTTAAATACAAATTCGCACCCACAATTACCATAATTTCATTCCCAATTTCAGTGATATCACTGAACATGGCAACAACAAAAGGAAGGATCGTGATCGTGTAGAAAATAAAAATCTGCGACGAGAGAGGAGGAGTGGTGGGGACGAATAATCTTACAACACTCTCACACATTGCTGGCTGGGAGAATAGTTATTTGTCTCATCAGGTGACAGGACAGTGTGTGGAGTGGGGAGCATAGGAGAAGCAGTGAGGACAAATACAATTCGGGGGAAAAGAGAATTATTTACTTCTGAAGCCGAGGTTGGAATCTCATCAACGTGAAACATATCAGAGGCAGTTCAGAGATGGCTCATTCGGATGATCTGGGGTATGGTGGGACTCACCCACTCCAACCTCTCACCCTCGGAACGTGCAGCCCTCCACTCCCTCCGTTCCAACCCCAACCTCACTATAAAACTGGCAGACAAGGGAGGCACGGTAGTAGTTTGGCGCACCGACCTTTACACCGCTGCGGCTAAACACCAGCTCACAGACACCTCCTCCTACTGCCCCCTTGACCATGAGCCCACCTCCCACCACCAAATCATCATCTCCCAGACCATCCATAACCTCATCACCTCAGGGGACCTCCCATCCACCGCCTCCAACCTCATAGTCCCACAACCCCGCACCGCCCGTTTCTACCTCCTGCCCAAAATCCACAAACCTGACTGCCCCGGACGACCCACTGTCTCAGCCTGCTCCTGCCCCACTGAACTCATCTCTGCACACCTCGACACGGTCCTGTCCTCCTTAGTCCAAGAACACCCCACCTACGTTCGGGACACCACCCATGCCCTCCACCTCCTCCATGATTTTCGCTTCCCTGGCCCCCCACGCCTTATCTTCACCATGGACATCCAGTCCCTGTAAACCTCCATCCCCCATCACGAAGGACTCAAAACCCTCCGCTTCTTCCTTTCCTGCCGAACCAACCAGTGCCCTTCCACTGACACCCTCCTTCGACTGACTGAACTGGTCCTCACTGTGAACAACTTCTCTTTCCAATCCTCCCACTTCCTCCAAACCAAAGCAGTAGCCATGGGCACCTGCATGGGCCCCAGCTATGCCTGCCTCATCGTCGGATATGTGGAACAGTAAATCTTCCGCAGCTACACTGGCACCACCCCCCACCTTTTCCTCCGCTACATCGATGATTGTATCGGCGCTGCCTCGTGCTCCCACGAGGAGGTTGAACAGTTCATCCACTTTACCAACACCTTCCACCCCGACCTCAAATTTACCTGGACCGTCTCAGACTCCTCCCTCCCCTTCCTAGACCTCTCCATTTCTATCTCGGGCGACCGAATCAACACGGACATTTACTATAAACTGACTGACTCCCAAAGCTACCTAGACTACACCTCCTCCCACCCTGCCCCCTGTAAAAACGCCATCCTATATTCCCAATTCGTTCGTCTCCACCGCATCTGCTCCCAGGAGGACCAATTCCAAGACTGAACAACCCAGATGGCCTCCTTCTTCAAAGACCGCAATTTCCCCTCAGACGTGGTTGACGATGCCCTCCACCGCATCTCCTCCACTTCCCGCTCCTCCGCCCTTGAGCCCCGCCCCTCCAACCGCCACCAGGACAGAACCCCACTGGTCCTCACCTACCACCCCACCAACCTCCACATACATTGTATCATCCGTCGTCATTTCCACCACCTCCAAACGGACCCCACCATCAGGGATATATTTCCTTCCCCTCCCCTATCAGCGTTCCGAAAAGACCACTCCCTCCGTGACTCCCTCATCAGGTCCACACCCCCCACCAACCCAATCTCCACTCCCGGCACCTTCCCCTGCAACCGCAAGAAATGCAAAACTTGCGTCCACATCTCCCCCCTTACTTCCCTCCAAGGCCTGACTCATTCCTGATGAAGAGCTTTTGCCCGAAATGTCGATTTTCCTGCTCCCCACATTCAAAAGCTGTCAAACAAGTTACTTTTGGTAGACTTTGGACATCAGTCTGGGAATGAAAAGCACTGAGTCTGCTTTGGGAAGTCAAAATTTACAGAGCACTAGTCTTGTCTATTTTCCTTTATATCTGGGCGGTTTTGGGTGTTTTTCCAGCACCACTCTAATCGTGACTCTAATCTCCAGAATCTGCAGTACGCCAATTTTGCCTACGCATCCAAATGGGCAAGCCAAGCACCCACACCATATTGACACAGACACACCATGTAGTCAGAGTGTCTCACACTTGGGTGCTGAAGTGAATTTTCAACAAGGGGGTTTGAGTCAGAGGTACACTGCCATAGTGGCCCAAGGATACACCACACAGACACAGTAAAGACTTTGATTCAGAATTGGGAGGAGTGTTCTGGAAGAAGCTCACCCAGAATTGCTCCACCTGACGCAACCAAAAAATGGTACTGCTTGCTTCGAAGATAAGTGTATACAAGAGGCAGAGAGAAAACACGCAGAGAGGAAGCTATTCATTCAAAACTCAGATCGCTGTGGTATCCTGTTCTGTTACCTAAGGAAGCCATTCAGTCTATTGTACCTACACTAGTTCTATTATCGAATATCAAACTCCCACATTTTCCTCATATCCCTGAACACCATTTCTATCCAAATGATCACTCAATGCGCTTTTGAATGCCTCAACTGAACCTGGTTTCACCTCATTTTCAGATAATGCATTCCACACTGTAACCAGTTGCTATGAAATAGAAGTCTTTTCTCACATAACCTTTGTTTCATTTGTCCATCGCTTTAAATCTGCACCCTCTTGTTCTGTTTTTTTCTTTTACAAGTGGGGACAGCTTCTGCCTGCCTGCCTGCAACTCGCCTGCCCATGATTTTAAAAACTTCTATTAAATCTTCTCTCACCCCACTTCTCTCCAAGATGAGTAATCCCAGCTTCTTCAATCTGTCCTCATAACTCAGGTTTCCCATTCCTGGAACCATTGCTGTAAACCTCTTCTGCACTCTCTCCAATGCAATCAATCTTCCTGGTAATGCAACCCCTACGACTGTTCTAAGTGGAGCAGAACATTCCTGACACAAGTAAGCCTGAGCAGTTACTTACATATCCACGAAAGGCCTACCACACACCATAGGGGATGAACATGGTCATCTTCAACTTGAATTATGAACATTCCAAACATTTTCTGCAGCTCCACTTTTAATTTTGTCTTTTTAAAACAGAAGTGTTCGTTTCCTTTCTCATGAAACACAACTCTCTCTAAATATTCCCCATTCAGTAACTCAAGAATAACAGATTAAATCACACGCCATGCTCAAAAGGCTTCAATAAGAGAGAAGAACACCTCGGGAAATTTTATTTTTTTTAAAAAAACATTTCTTTGTGGGCAAGGAACAACAATGTGGGCGGCACAGTGGCTCAGTGGTTAGCACTGCTGCCTCACAGCGCCAGAGACCCGGGTTCAATTCCCACCTCAGGCGACTGTCTGTGTGGAGTTTGCACATTCTCCCCATGTCTGCGTGGGTTTCCTCCAGGTGCTCCGGTTTCCTCCCAAGTCCAAAGATGTGCAGGTCAGGTGAATTGGCCGTGCTAAATTGTCCGTAGTGTTAGGTGAAGGGGTAAATGTAGGGGTATGGGTCTGGGTGGGTTGTGCTTCGGCGGGTCGGTGTGGACTTGTTGGGCCGAAGGGCCTGTTTCCACACTGTAGGGAATCTAATCTAATCTAAAAAGAGCACTCTTGCAGGATCCACAAGGAATTCTTTCCTGATTGAGATCACACGCTGACTTGTCTCCCCAACACTGACCAATTAACCACCGACAGCCATTTCTGGAAATCGCTGGCAGCAGTCTGCTGTCATACAAATTTGAGCCATACCGCCCCCAGTTTGGGTAAAAGCCAGCCCCTAGGTTAATGAAGTCACAGTGGGTTGTGCAAGCATGATCCTCAATGCCTGGCTCTGGCATATCCAATCAAGCACTCATCATCTCCCAGAAACGTCCTATTAATACAAGTTAAAGAGTAGACTTCTGTCCCAGACCAGCTGGGCCAACAGGGAAAGTGATTACAGCTTTGGAACATTATCTGTTATTGAATCAGAAATCAAGCCAGCAGTGGAGTTATACTAGGGGAAAGATACGAAGAAGGAAAGTCCAATCATTGGTGAATTTCCAGAGTCCCTCCCCTTTCTCCAATAGGTCCAATAAATCAGGATAATGTAAGAATTTATGAAGTCCAAGGTACATTGAAATTGGACCTTGACATTTAAAAGATGATGATTTGGATGTCTAAACATCCCAAAACTTGTGGGTCATACCTGGCTTTTAGCCCACATTATCTGGGCCACAAAGTTCAAATGATTTATTTTAGTACTAGCCAGATTTTGGTGTTGGATTCTACACTCAAAAACAAAATATAAAGATGACAACAAACTGTATTTAAAGAACTTGTATCAAAGTCCACAAATCCAATGAATTGCCAACAAATATTTTGATGAACATAAAAAAGCAAATTAAAATTACATTTCGAACAGAGGAAGAGTCCCTACTTCTGGGTCAGGAGGACTGGGTTCAAGGATCAGCTGCTCCTGAGGTGAGTAATAACATTTTGATTCAAACACTGAAAACAGTTAATTAAGGGGAACTTACTCAGATAGTTCTCACATGACAAGCAGTTGACATCATGAATTCTGTGAACACTAATCATGCTTTCAGTTCTTGCCCTGCTATTTTAGTTAAGATATTCAGTCATGGTTTAACCCTTTCAGTAAACTAGCAAAGAAACTTACTGGTTATTTTTGGGTAAATGAATTCACTCAAGCACGGTTATTACTAAGGGTTTTCATCCATCTGACCAAGATTTAAAAGGCATCTGGATGGGTATATGAATAGGAAGGGCTTAGAGGGATGTGGGCCAAATGGGACTAGATTGGGTTGGGATATCTGGTCGGCATGGAAGAGTTGGACCGAAGGGTCTATTTCCATGCTGTATATCTCTATGACTCTAAGATGCATGACGTAACAGTTTCTGAAGTAGATTTTCAGAACTGAAACTTCCAGTATCCCAAGCATTTTTAGAATGTCGTGATTTGTACTTCAATTATTTCATGTGACCTCTATAGACCTGCATGGTCCTTAGTCAAGCAACTGACTAAGAAGAAAAGGAAACTTTCCAGTATGATGAGGAAAAAGGCAACCATTTTGTGTGTTCACTTTGTAGGTTGAAGCATTCGGCAGACTCTTCTCAGAATTTCAAAAATTTCACAATAAGGTATACATACACTCAAAGTCAGTCAAGATAATAACAATATGGAAAACCAAAATGACAGTGTTTGGTTGCTTGTGCAACATATATAATTGCACTACATAATCAGTTGGAATTCAATGAATGCTGGTTGTTTATGCCGATGTATTCATATTTAAGGGCTGCGTGTATTCTAACGAGGTTGGGGGGAAAATGTGTCATTTGTAAAACGAGTGTAGCCATATGAGGAATGGGGGGAAGTGGGTGTCAGGTGGAAATGTCAGTTTTATATTCTAACAAGCTGTCACGCCAGTTTTGGGCTGGGGCGGTTACGAACAGACACATAATGGACATTTCAAGCTGATATAATTGATCACATACCAGTGCATGCATTAAAGTACCTCTCTCCCCACTATCCCATTGAAAGGTCATGTCTAATGAGGTGAAATGTTTATATCCAACGGAACTGGGGGAATTCGAGAGAGCTGGTGACAAAGTCACACAAATGCAAATCATTTGGGAAATTCCTTTGGGGAAAACCCCCCCCCCCTCCTCTCAGTTTTCCTGCTTAAAGCTGTTTTTTCTTCCCTAACCAATGTGGCCAGCAACGATACAACTTGTCCTCAATGGGTTACTTTACAAAAACACATGTTATTTAGTGCAAGTTTCACATGGGAATATTTATGCGATTCAGAAAAACATGTTTGAGGATATTTCCCATGTTTTACCAAGGCAGTTATTTTGATAGTTCTCTAGCTGCTCTGTATTCAGCTTAATTCCCATAGCTGCACAGGAATTCAACTGTTAGCAGCAGCATAAAGCTGGACTTCAACACAGTACTGGAATTTCAGCACATGAGTTGGCTTTCATTTAATATCAGTCAGCACTCTGATCGATGTTACAAGATTCCATGTTCAAGTCCGACTCCACGGCTTGTGCGTAAAAACGTCAAGGTTGACACTGCAGAGCCGTACTGAGGATGTTGCATTGTCAGAATGGATGAGATGTGAAGTCAAGGCTCCAACTGGGTGTTTGAATAAACGACCCCACTGTCCAAATTCAACGAAGAACCGGGGAGTTATTCCCACTCTCTGCATGAGATAGATTTTTGATTTTGAAAAGGTGTCAAAGTTTATGGGCAGGCATTAATGTGAGATTAAGGCCGTAAATCAGGTCCGCCACGGACTTAGTAAAAGAAGAGTCCAACTTCCTACTTACGCTCCTGTGACTTACTTTGTGTGCTGTCGCTAATATGCATCACTCAAACACCATCACAACAGCAGGTTAATTATTACACTGTTAACTAATTATTACATTGGTTATTATTACATTGCTGTTTGTGGGGGCCTGCTGTGCACCAAATCATCTGCTGTGTTTCCCTTCATGACAAGACTGAGGAAACTTCAAAGTTCTCGATCAGCTGTAAAACAACTTTGAAATGTCCAAACAGGGTGTGCATAGCACCGCAGAAATGAGAGTGTATTCTAATCCTGCTGCTCAAAACAATTTTTTCAAAAGTTTCATGAAGCATGACATCAATGAAGCAGCTGGAAGCTGAGTGAAAAACAATGTATTTCCTTAACCAATGAGATTAATGGCTTGAAATAAAATGGAGGGATCATGGCAAAGAAGGGCTGAGAAAAATGTCCCAACAGATACAGAAACAGGAGTAAAGGGAAGGCAGGCAAGAGTTAAAGTGAACAAGCAAAGGTTAACAGAAAATAAATTTATCACATGCTAAATTATAAAAATGTCCAAACTATAGTTTGTTATGTAAAAGAGTGAGACTCCCCAGTTGAAATTATTCCCTTGTTGGGCCAGAGGAGTTGGTTGTCATTGCAGGAAAAACAATGGCCTCATTTGAAGCCTTTCTACACTATGAAATGGCAGCTTCCTTGGAGTGTGACAGAGGCTAACCTTATCGAGGCTTATAAAGTTATGAGGGGCATAGGTAGGGTGAACAGACAGTGTCTTTTCCCCTCAGGTGGGGGAGTCCAGAAATAGAGGGTATAGGTTTAGGGCAAGAGGGCAAAGGGGCAACTTTTTTCACACAGAGGGTGGTGCACATATGGAATGATGAAGTGATGGAGGTTGGTACAACTGCATCATTTAAAAGGCATCTGGATGGGTATATGAATAGGAAGGGTTTACAGGGATATGGGCCAAGTGCTGGCAAATGGGATTAATTTAGGATATCTGGTCGGCATGGACGAGTTGGACCAAAGGGTCTGTTTCTGTGCTGGACATCTCTATGGCTCTAAGTCAAAGACTGGAGCCAGTCAAGATTGCACATGAAGTAAACTTACAGCCTACCTTTTACCCAGAGACGCTAATAAATGTTGCACAGCCATACCAACACTAATTCGGTAATCAAAATGATAGCATTGTTCACAGCAACTAAGTGAGGTAACAACCACCATAAAGAGCAGGGAGATGCCACATGACAATAGTTTATTGTTGTTAAACTATTTTAGAAAAATACCTAATGAACACAGCTGTCGAAATGAAACAAAAAGCAATCTCCAAAAAATCCAAAACCGATTAGGCCAAGCAAGGAGATATTTTAGAGAAGCTTTATTGACAAAGAGCTATCCTGTAATTTTAATACAATATTTCGGCCCTCCATAGCTGAGCTACACAATGGCAGTTTAGGTTTTATCACTTAGTTGATGTCAGCCAGTGAGCCAGTAGAAATAATGCAGCACCGTAGAGGGGAACATCTGGGGAGGTTAGACCAGCCAAGTCAGATTGCACAGTCCCCAAACAGGCATGAAACATTAAATTCCTGTTTACCTGATCATGCTCCTGTTGTTGTTGCAAGGAAACCTAACATTACTTATTGCCTCTCCGGCCCCTGCTTGCCTAGGATCCATCTCCTGCATGATTGGGAAACCATCACTGTTTACCTACTCAGGCTTCAGGCTGAAACTGCAGCAAAGGCCCAAATAAATCATGGACTAAAAATACCACACCCCAAACATTTGATTGAAGGAGCAAATTTATGTAGGGACACACAGGATAGGATTCTGGATTAGTGGTGCTGGAAAAGCACAGCAGTTCAGGCAGCATCCGAGGAGCAGTAAAATCAACGTTTCGGGCAAAAGCCCTTCATCAGGAATACAGGCAGAGAGCCTGAAGGGTGGAGGGATAAGTGAGAGGAGGGTGGGGGTGGGGAGAAAGTAGCATAGAGTACAATAGGTGAGTGGGGGAGGGGATGAAGGTGATAGGTCTGGGAGGAGGGTGGAGTGGATAGGTGGAAAAGAAGATAGACACGTAGGACAAGTCATGGGGACAGTGCTGAGCTGGAAGTTTGGAACTAGGGTGAGGTCGGGGAAGGAGAAATGAGAAAACTGTTGAAGTCCACATTGATGCCCTGGGGTTGAAGTGTTCCGAGGCGGAAGATGAGGCGTTCTTCCTCTAGGCATCTGGTGGTGAGGGAGCGGCGGTGAAGGAGGCCCAGGACCTCCATGTCTTCGGCAGAGTGGGAGGGGGAGTTGAAATGTTGGGCCATGGGGCGGTGTGGTTGATTGTGCGGGTGTCCCAGAGATGTTCCCTAAAGCGCTCTGCTAGGAGGCGTCCAGTCTCCCCAACGTAGAGGAGACCGCATCGAGAGCAACGGATACAAAAAATGAGATTGGTGGATGTGCAGGTAAAACTTTGATGGATGAGGAAGGCTCCTTTAGGGCCTTGGATTGAGGTGAGGGAGGAGGTGTGAGCGCAGGTTTTGCAATTCCTGCGATGGCACCACTCCCCACCTCTTCCTCCGCTACATTGATGACTGCGTTGGTGCCACCTCGTGCTCCCGCGAGGACGTTGAGCAATTCATCAACTTCACCAACACATTCCACCCTGACCTTAAATTTACCTGGATCATCTCTGACACCTCCCTCCCCTTCCTGGACCTCTCCATCTCCATTAATGACGACTGACTTGACACCGACATTTTTTACAAAACCACCGACTCCCACAGCTACCTGGATTACACCTCTTCCCAGAGAGAAAGTGAGGGCTGCAGATGCTGGAGATCAGAGCTGAAAATGTGTTGCTGGAAAAGCGCAGCAGGTCAGGCAGCATCCAAGGAACAGGTGAATCGACGTTTCGGGCATAAGCCCTTCTTCAGGAATCCTTTCCTGAAGAATGGCTTATGCCCGAAACGTCGATTCTCCTGTTCCTTGGATGCTGCCTGACCTGCTGCGCTTTTCCAGCAACACATTTTCAGCTTACACCTCTTCCCATCCTACCTCCTGCAAAAATGCCATCCTGTATTCCCAATTTCTCCGCCTGTGCCGTATCTGCTCCCAGGAGGACCAGTTCCACCACAGAATACACCAGATGGCCTCCTTCTTTAGAGACCGCAATTTCCCTTCCCACGTGGTTAAAGATGCCCTCCAACGCATCTCGTCCACATCCCGCACCTCTGCCCTCAGACCCCACCCCTCCAACCGTAACAAGGACAGAACGCCCCTGGTGCTCACCTTCCACCCTACCAACCTTCGCATAAACCAAATCATTCGCCGACATTTCCGCCACCTCCAAACGGACCCCACCACCAGGGATATATTTCCCTCCCCACCCCTTTCCGCCTTCCTCAAAGACCGTTCCCTCCGTGACTACCTGGTCAGGTCCACGCCCCCCCAACAACCCACCCTTCCCTCCTGGCACCTTCCCCTACCACCGCAGGAACTGCAAAACCTGCGCCCTCACTTCCCCCCTTATCTTTGTCCAAGACCCCAAAGGAGCCTTCCACATCCATCAAAGTTTTACCTGCACATCCACCAATATCATTTATTGTAACCGTTGCTCCCGATGCAGTCTTCTCTACATTGGTGAGACTGGACCCCTTCTCGCAGAGCACTTTAGGGAACATCTCCGGGACACCCGCACCAATCAACCCCACCGCCCCATGGCCCAACATTTCAACTCCCCCTCCCACTCTGCCGAGGACATGCAGGTCCTGAGCCTCCTTCACCGCCGCTCCCTCACCACCAGATGCCTGGAGGAAGAACGCCTCATCTTCCGCCTCGGAACACTTCAACCCCAGGGCATCAATGTGGACTTCAACAGTTTCCTCATTTCCCCTTCCCCCCACCTCATTCCAGTTCCAACCTTCCAGCTCAGCACACCCCCATGACCTGTCCTACCTGCCTATCTTCTTTTCCACCTATCCACTCCACCCTCTCCCCCCCCCCGACCTATCACCTTCATCCCCTCCCCCACTCACCTATTGTACTCTATGCTATTTTCTCCCCACCCCCACCCTCCTCTCATTTATCTCTCCACTCTTCAGGCTCTCTGCCTGTATTCCTGATGAAGGGCTTTTGCCCGAAACATTGATTTTCCTGCTCCTCGGATGCTGCCTGACCTGCTGTGCTTTTCCAGCACCACTCTAATCTAGACTCTGGTTTCCAGCATCTGCAGTCATTGTTTTTACCACACAGGATAGGAGGAGGACAAGTGACTACCTTCATTTTAAATGTACCCCCACCCCCCACTTTAAGAGCAACACAATTATGGGAATCATTGAGGAATTAAAAAGCATCCTGGAGGTGATCAGAATTGCTGCTGAAACGCTTAAGATCAGTGAACAGATTACAGAAATTAATTCAGTAAGGTCCAGAATGAACAAGAAAATTTTAGCACAGGACAAAATCTTCAATTAGCCTGGGAACCTATCCAACCCAGCTGAGAAAACTTTCTGTCAGCACCATACCAAGAAAATGAAATAGCTTTTTTTTCCTCAGTTCTGAGTAAGCTTCTAAACTGGCCCAAAAACACAAGTCGCAATAAAAATGAACACGCCACACCCATCCTACAGTATAACACTCTGCACTGACCCTCCAAACAGCATCCCACCCAGACCCAGCAGCACAACACTGCCCCCCCCCCACATTACCCATGGCTAACTCACTTAGCCCACACATCACTGACACTGCAGGTCAATTTAGCACAGCTAATCCATCTAACCTGCACATCTTTGGACTGTGGGAAGAAATCAGAGCACCCAGCAGAATCGCATGCAGACGTGGGGAGACTGCCACATAGACAGACCCAAGGCTGGAATCAAAACTAGGCTCCTGAGCTGTGAGGCAGCAGTGTTAACCACTGAGCTACCCGGCTGCCACACAGCAGTCAGAGGTCCTTGCATTTTATTCAAAACACATCTCAACAGAAGGCACTTGTCTTTTCTGTTCTTACCAGAAATGTGTGCAACAATGTCTGCATAACAGCATAAACGGATCAAATTTGTGAAAAAAGCCAAGTTAAAATTCCCATCTTTTTTCCCCTTCTGACCAGAAATAAAACCTTTGTAAAAATGTAAAGTTATGAACAAACTGCCACACATGACGTGACTGCCAAGAAACAATCAGCACACAAGCAAAATAAACTTTGCAAAGTAGCAGCCATCCTAAATTCGAATGACAGTCAAAGGATGCCAACGTATCAATTAAACTGGAATCATTCAGAGGCAAGTCAACTCAAAACGACAAATGCTCAGCAAGAATATTGACAAAGCTGCAAAGAAATGAACAACAACAGAGATTTTAAATCACCATACATAAACAGGTTTGGACAAGGAAAAGGACTCAAACCGTAAAACAAATCTCATTTTTGGAATCGCCAGAATCAGAATTCAGGTCACCATGCACCTGGAGAACAACAGCTGAGAGGAAAATAAGATGTGGGAACTGTAAAAAGCAGACTGGGACAGATGCCAGAACTTAGAATGACCTTTTGCTCCTGGGGATTTAGAAAGAAGAGTATACATACAAAGAACATATTGTACATATCGCAGCGTAGTCCAATCACATTCCTGTTAATATGAATTTCACTTTTGACCAATCAACTCCATCGGGATTCTGCTGTGTTTATGAATTAAGCAAATAGGCAAAGACAGTTCCAAGCTGAGGCGTGCCAACACATATTCCTTCCTGTGCCTCTATAACATAACACTCTTCAACTTACCATCATTTCTCTTTGCTCCACAAGGTTATGTAGAAATGTTGCAAATTCCTGAAGTGACTCATCTGGAACAGAGAGAACGAGGAGTCATATTGGACTTGAAACATGAACTTAGTTTTTCTGCACAGATAGTGCCAGACCTGAATTTCTCCTGCATTTTCTCTTTTCACTTAAACCTTCCAGGATCTGCCATACTTTACTTTTATCAGAGCTTAGGCCATCCTTCTGTAATTTCATGTACTTGCGTTTTGTGGATGTTGCATTCAACAAATATATAAGAATAGGAGACGCTGTGTTACCCCAACTGAACATGAGGAGGAGCTACTATGAATTATTATGCCTGTAGGCCCCCTCCCCCCCGGAATTGTCAGCTGGTCAACGCTGCCAAAACTGCATAAGGCTGGTACAATGAAACTGCAAATGACTCATTAAAACAAGCACTGACCTACTTGGGGATGAGTCCATTTAACAGGCTAAATCCAATGTGAGCTCACCTGGTCACTAGATTACCACAGGCAGATAATGGAGCTTCGACAGAGTGTCCACTTGTCTAAACATCTGCCCGATAGTTACTCCTGTATCCTTCATGGTGACCACGGGTAATGAAGAAGCAGGGTTTAATTCAGGAGATGGGGCCTGAGAAACTGCTATCACATCCAAAGAAATTAGCAGGCATACAAGTTATTCAGTCCCAATTCAGGGAGATAGTGACAGAAAATAACAAGATAAATGAGGATTTGTAATTGGAAGGAGTACATCTTAAGTCCTTTGACAAGGAGGACAAGCCTGGTGCAAGCTGCCATGGGGTAATTCCAGTTTCAACGGCATATATTAAAGCTAGGGACTGAGCTGGAGGTGCACTGTGAGGTGAGCTACCATCTGCCCTCGCCCCTGCCTCTTAGTGCTCCTTTGGTGCTTTAAGCTGATGCTCTAAATCGTTCTGAAGAAACGTCGTGGACCTGAAATGTTACCTCTGTTTTCTCTCCACAGGTGCTGCCAGCCATGTCTGCTTTTGTTTCAGTCACTTGGATACCCCAGCTCAGAATAATGCAATGTGAACATCGGTTCTATTTTGTGGGTTTTCAGAGCTGGGGCCTGATTAAGTGGTCTAGGATCCAGCAGATTTGCAAAGGAGAATAAAGCTGGACGATGGTATGATTTTGAAAAACAGACATTCTCTACTATACAAGTTGGATCAGTAATACAGTCTATAATACACTGAAAACTTATTTCTAATTCCCAGAATTAACTTGAGGTAAACATGGGTAATAGTCTGTGATCCAATATCTCACAGCACACAAATAAAATAGCAACAGCAAAAAGGACAACTCTCACAAGTTTCTTAGCAAGGGTCAATGAATCTTAATAAACTTTGTAAGGCATTAGAATTCTTCATTTTGTCAATCTGGCCTTGAAACTTCCCCTCAAGAGCCACTCTACTGGGGAGTGCCTTAACAACAGCCTGGGTTCTGATCAGTCACCATCCTGTCCTAGAGTTCAAAAGCTGTGATCAGTACCCATTCATGGTACCAGCTTGAAACAGCTTGCAGCTTTTCAACCCACGCGGTCAGATGGACTGGCTTTTCAGGGTCACCCAGCTTCTTGTACAACTTTATCAGCACTCTTCCCAAGTCCTGACTGCAACACTTAGATGTTCAATAACTCTGAGAACTTGGCCTGTATTTTACCAGCACAGTGATATTAGAATGTTCTTGGGACATAACTTACTAGGTCCCCTACACTGACCCTCTGCCATTCAATGTGTTCTCTGCAATACAGCTAAAAATGAGCACTTCATACAGGGAATCCATTCATGACAGGGGCCCATCTCCTTCACATACTGTTGATCTCTTTTCACTCCCTGCCTGCTTCCTCTGAACTCCTGTCCCATGATTTCCTGAACTGTCCTGGGTGATCCATTGTAAATCTGACAATAGGCACCCTCCTCCATCAATAGGCAGAGTTGAATATCATCCCCCAATTACTCTTGGAAATGCTTTCTCCATAAATGTTCCCAGTCATAGATTGCAGGCCTGACTAGTACAACAAAAACAAATAGACTACAACACTGCATCACAACCAACTCCCAGATGTGATTACATGAGTACACACCGTACTTCTGCTTTAATGCTAAAGTTGGTGTCTTTTTATCTTTAGACATTTTTTATAAACTGTGCACTAAAATGATAAAGAAATGTATTAAAACCAGAGAATTACTAAAATGGCTGCTAGCTTTAAAAGCAAGGACTTTGAAACCTCCTGTAAACCTTGCTTGTGTAGGTATGGGATCAGCAACATACAGATGAACAGGCACTGAGGAACTATTTTCAAGTGAAAGTGGGCTAGTGGCCAATTATCAATATCAAATGTCCACTGCCTGCCAACAGCTATGTTATTGGTTGCTGAAGAGCCTGGGTTGCAAATAGACCAGTCAGTTCAGAAGTGAAACCAGCAGATCTGCAGCAGACAAATGACTCTGTCAATTCTCTGCAGTAAGCCACTTTAAACCAGGAGCAAACCCGCTGATCAGTACCACAGCAAATGATGCAAGTTGTGACTGTGAACTGGATAAGTCAGAGACTTTCATTCATGAACCAGGCACCCTGTGCCTCTTGCAAACAAGCAGAAGTAGCTGGATAAGGGAAGGCCAAAGACAAGCCTTCAGAGCAACAACTAACCAATCCTGTGAACAAAAACAATGGAAGTATTTTCCTAATTTTCCCTTTATCCATCTGCTTTTCCCTTACTTGCTTGTCTGTCTGTATATGTGTGAGTGTAAAGAGGAGTCTAGAAAGGGGTTAAGAGATTTAATTTGTAGAGTTTGCTTAATTTAGTTTAATTGTTTATCTATAGCTAGAATCTAGTTACCCTGTAATAAATAATGATTCTTATGAAGCACAGAAACCTAGTATTCGCTTTCTAACTGTGGCTGAAAATCATGTAGTTGGAGGATGTTTGTGTATCTATTTTTAAAACTTACATTTTTATGATGACTCAGGGAATCGCTAGGTTTGATTTCCAGCACACTACCACAGTGAAGCGTTGCATTATTCTTACACTGGAGGTTACAAACAGTGTCTTTTTTTTAATTCGCGCAAGGGACGTTGCCCCTTGAGAAGGTGGTGGTGAGCTGCCTTCTTAAACTGCTGCAGTCCACCTACTGCAGGTTGACCTACAATACCCTTAGGGAGGGACTTCCAGGATTTTGACCCAATGACAGTGAAGGGTCAATGATGATATATTTCCAAGTCAGGACACTGTGTACTTTGGAGGGGAACTTGCAGTTGGTGGTGTTCCCACATATCTGTTGCCCTTGTCCTTCAAAGTGGAACTGGTCATGGGTTTGGAAGGTGCTGTCTTAGAATCTTTGATGAATTTCTGCAGTGTATCTTTTAGGTAGTACACACTGCTGCTACTGAGCATCGGTGGTAGAGGGAGTGGATGTGGTGGCAATCGAGCGGGCTACTTAGCCCTGGATGGTGTCAAGCTTCTTGACTGTTGTTGGAACTGCACCCATCCAGACAAGTGGGGAGGATTCCATCGCACTCCTGACTTGTGCCTTGTAGATGGTGGGCAGGCTTTAGGGAGCTAGGAGGTGATTTACTCACCACAGTATTCCAGGACCCTTTGACCTGGTCTTGTAGCCACTGTGTTTATATTGTAAGTTCACTTGAGTTTCTTGTTTATGGTAACGCCTGGGATGTTGATAGTGGGGGATTCAGTGATGGCAACGCCTCTGAATGTTAAGGAGCGGTGGTTATATTGCCTTTTATTAGAAATGGTCATTTCCTGGCATTTGTGGGGCATGAACGTTACTTGTCACTTGTTAGCTAAAGACTGAATACTGTCTAGATCTTGCGGCATCTGAACATGGACTGCTTCAGTATCTGAGGAGAGGTGAATTCTGCTGAACACTGGGCAATCCTCAGCAAACATTCCCACTTCTGACCTTGTGATGGAGGGAACGTCATTGATGAAGGAGCTGAAGATGGTTGGACCTAAGACATGACCCCGATGAACTCCTGCAGAGATGTCCTGGAGCTGAGACGACTGATCTTCAACAACTACAACCATCCTCCTATGTGCAAGCTATAACTCCAAATGGTGGAGTGTTTGCCCAATACCCATTGATTTCCTCAGGCTCCTTATGGCACACTTGGTCAAATGCGGCCTTGATATCAAGGGCTGTCACTCTCACCTCACCTCTGGAATTCAGCTCTTATGTCTATGTTTGAACTCTCAGGATGTGAGGAGGCCCTGGTGGAACCCAAACTGAGCAGGTTGTCACTGAGCAGATGTTGCTTATGGCACTCTTGAAGGCATCCACCATCACTTTAGAGATGATCAATAAGAGACTGATGGGGTGGTATTTGGCTGGGTTGGATTGGTCCTGTACAGGACATAGCCAAGCATTTTCCACATTATCAGATGGATGCCAGTATTGTAACTGAAAGGAAACAGCAAGTTCTGGAACACAGGTCTTCAGTACAACTGCCAGAACTTTAGAGTCATTGAGATGTACAGCACGGAAACAGATCCAACTCATCCATGTCGACCAGACATTCCAACCTAATCTAGTCCTATTTGCCAGCACTTGGTCCATATCCCTCCAAACCCTTTCTATTCATATACCCATCCAGGTGCCTTTTAAATGCTGTAATTGCATCAGCCTCCATCACTTCCTGTGGCAGCTCATTCCATACACGTACTACCTTCTGCGTGGAAAAGTTGCCCCTTGGGTACCATTTAAAACTTTCCCCTCTCACCCTAAACCTATCCCCTTTAGTTCTGGACTCTCCCACCACAGCGGGGGGGGGGGAGAGGGGGAGGAGTGGGCTTGTCGCCTGGTGTAGGGTGAGAGGTTTAGGGTGAGGGGAAAGATATAAAAGAGACCTAAGGGGCAACTTTTTCACGCAGAGGGTGGTACGTGTATGGAATGAGCTGCCAGAGGATGTGGTGGAGGCTGGTACAATTGCAGGAGCATGCCCTCCTGCACTCTCCATTAAACCAGGGTTGATGCCCTGGATTGTTGGTAATGGTTGAGTGGGGGATATGCCAGGCCGTGAAGTTGCAGATTGCACTGAAGTACAATTCAACTGGGGGAACACACCACAATCCTCTTCAAGAGAAAAGAAATTATTAAACTCTTTTAGAAATCCTCTGCTCAGGTGAAAAATTAATATTCAACTCCTCTCCCCCTCTTGTCAGTAACACTTGGGCTGATAAGTTCCTAAAACAGCCAGATTAAAAATCTACAGTGGTTAGCACTGCTGCCTCACAGCGCCAGAGACCCGGGTTCAAATACCACCTCAAGCAACTGTCTAAGTGGAGTTTGCACATTCTCCCCGTGTCTGCGTGGGTTTCCTCCGGGTGCTCCGGTTTCCTCCCACAGTCCAAAAATGTGCAGATTAGGTGAATTGGCCAGGCTAAATTGCCCGTAGTGTTAGGTGAAGGGTAAATGTAGAGGAGTGGGTCTGGGTGGGTTGCTCTTCAGAGGGTCGGTGTGGAAGGGCCTGTTTCCACACTAAGTAATCTAATCCAATCTAGTAATCTAATCTCTTAATCCTTTTTTTAAAGAGATAAGGCAGTTATGTTAAAATAAAGCAAAATACACAATTTAAATACGTACTGCACAATGAAACCACATCATCAAATTGTGTGAATGTCACTTTGAATCAAGGATTATTTTTACACAACAAGATTATCTTTTGATTATTTTTGTTCAAGCAAAGAGATTTAATTACGAGGATGCAACTTCTAGAAATGCAAAAATGATTACAAATTGCAGTGTAAACATTACATAGTCAAACGTCATGTGTTCAAACTGCAAGGAATACATTACAAGCTGGCAATCCTGATTCAAATGGAAGCCATAAGTAAAACAATTCCATGCAGTTAAGGCTTATCAACAATTTTCTGTAAATGATAGAATGGAATTTCACAGAACAAGTGTCAAAGATCACACATTGTAGGTAAGATTATTTGCAAACTCAGTCTTATCCCTGTGCAATCTTATCAATGGCTTTCAAATGCAGGAGTTCTACCTAAAGTTGAACCTCTTATCAGAGAATATACTGAGTTATTGCAATCACAACCAGTGCATGAACATGTTACATGGTGCTGAAGAGTTATGCAGATAGACCAGAGAGACTATGGAGTAAATGTATACATATACAGAAGTAATTAAAAAAGTGAATGTTCCTAGACACTTTTAATAGGTGATTTTGAGCTAGACAGAATATTGGAGCAATTTCTGATCTAATCTTGAAGCCTACAGAAGTATTCGCAAAATAGTTTTATTAAATTCATATCCCCCAAGTTCATTATGTTTAATAGCTTTTCAAATGGTTTCTCCAAACATAGTGTATTACATCTGTCATTCATTACATTTTTAAAGGTATCATACTCAGCTGCACTGCAACGTCTGGTGTGTGAAAATCCACAAAATGAAATTAAAATCTCCACTAATAATAATGAGACTCACTTACCAATACACCGCTCATCATCTGTCTCAGCATCTCCAATAAACTCAAAGGAAAATTCCCCAAGTGATCGAGCAAATTTCTGTTGTGCTGCTGAAAGAGCTGCCAAGAATAAAAGGGGGGAAAAGGTGAATTTCAGACAGGAAAATAAATTCTTCAGGTTTATGTTTTGTTTAGAATTTATAGAAAATGAATCATATAAAGTCCCCACAGGATCTCTCAGCATTCAGCTGCAGGAACACTCTATGTTTACAGCTTCCACCCAGCTTTAGTAGGGTGAAAGGAAGCAATAATTTTGTGTAAGAGTAAACATTTATTCGGATTTTGTTTTTCTTGTAAACATGCATTTATCAGGGAGATGTAAATATTAACTAGGAAATGGAGTTGGGCTCAGATGTGAGTAACAAAATGTGACAACTTTCTAAATGAGCTATCCTGATATCCACATTTACACTGAAAGGATCAAGGCTGCTCAGGTTAAAGATGCAAGACATATTCCATTTTGAAACAGTGACTTACATAGACAATATAGGGAATGAATTCAGAATGAAAGCTCTTTCATTCAACAACGATTAGATGATCTCAGTTCCTGTCATTTCCAATAAAAGGTTTGTGTCTACAGTCCAAATTGATGAAAACTTGAACACGAATATTTTATTACAATAATACAAAAAAAACATTGAAAGTATCCAATGTTCGCAACACTGTTTTGAGAGATTCAATGTAATCAGCAATGATATTCTTTCTCCAGCTTATTTCAGGTCAGATCTAAAAGCAATTGGACAGACAGTTTGTCCACACCCAGTCCTCATCAATAACCCAGCAGCAATGCTCACCAGCTCACAATTACCTCAACATCTTTTCCATAGTGTTCAAAAAGTGATCATGACTCCAATTTGCCACGCTTAGAATCACCGAATGGCGAAAGTGGGGACTGCAGATGCTGGAGATTAGAGTCAAGATTAGAGTGGTGCTGGAAAAGCACAGCAGGTCAGGCAGCATCCAAGGAGCATAAGAACCAACACTTCAGCCAGGAGCCCTTCATCAGGATTTCCAGCACCACTCTAATCAAGAATCACAGAATCCCTACAATGCGGAAGCAGGCCATTAAGCCAATCAAATCCACACCGACTCTCAGAAGAGCATCCCACCCAAACCTATCCCAGTAACCCTGCATTTCCCATGGCTAGCCCATGTAGCCTGAACATCCTTGCAAACTATGGGCAATTTAGCATGGCCAATCCACCTAACCTGCATATCCTTGGACTTTGGGAGGAAACCCAAGCAGTTACACGAGAATATGCAAACTCCACATAGACAGTTGCATGAGGGTGGAATCTGGTGGTTTGAGGTAGCAGTCAAAGTCATAGAGTCATAGAGATGTACAGCATGGAAACAGACTCTTCGGTCCAACCTGTCCATGCTGACCAGATATCCCAACCCAATTTAGTCCCACCTGCCAGCACCCGGCCCATATCCCTCCAAACCCTTCCTATTCATATACCCATCCAAATGTACCAGCCTCTACCACATCCTCTGGCAGCTCATTCTATACACGTACCACCCTCTGCGTGAAAAAGTTGTCCCTTAGGTCTCTTTTATATCTTTCCCCTCTCACCCTAAACCAATGCCCTCTAGTTCTGGACTCTCCGACCCCAGGGGAAAGACTTTGTCTATTTATCCTATCCATGCCCCTCATAATTTTGTAAACCTCTATAAGGTCTCCCCTCAGCCTCCGACGCTCCAGGGAAAACAGCCCCAGCCTGTTCAGCCTCTCCCTGTAGCTCAAATCCTCCAACCCTGGCAACATCCTTGTAAATCTTTTCTGAACCCTTTCAAGTTTCACAACATCTTTCCGATAGGAAGGAGACCAGTCCTAACCAGCGAGCCACTGATCTTGACACAAATTGGTAAGTGTAACTAAAAAGGTTACATATAAAGAAAACACCTTAGAAAAATGCATACCTAGAAAGATTCCCATTCAGCAATGCTTTCTTAGTGAGGTATGAGCAAAAATACATGAAATAAGATTTTGTCTTTAAACATTTAATGCATTGTCACTTCCTACAGAAGAAAAGGAACCTCAAATATTCGTAAATAAAACCAGAAAAGGCTGGAGGAACTCAGCCAATCTGGCTGCATCTATGGAGAGAGAAATAAAAGTCTATACACAGATGCATTCAGACCTGTTGGGTTTCTTCAGCATTTTCGGGTTTTTACTTCTGATTTGCTGCAGTATTTTGCTTTCATTTTACTCAAGTATTCACACCTCTCTGACAGTAAGATTCAGAAAGAACTTTCAGCTTCAGTATAGCATTTGGATGGATCCCACAACTTTCAACAGCCACCTGAAATGCACACTGAGACTTTTTTCCAAAACAACTTGGAGAAATGAAAGTGACTTTAGCTGCCAGTCGATCTATACAGAGGAAGTTGCAACGCCATGTAAGATGTCCAATCTTTTCAATGCAGAATCAAAACATTGGAAACTGGCCCATTTTCTCTCTAAGCAGAATACTGGCTGCAGCTACTTCTGGGATACAGAATTTATTTTTGGGAAAGAAAACAGGTTTAAGATCTCACAAAATAATTTCCTAGTATGAAAATTAATTGTAATTATCCCCACAGCATTGAATGAGGAGAAACGAACAATAAATAGCATATGGAGTATTAACCAAAGATCACAAGAGGAGGTACCTGATAGGAAAGTGAGAGGTACAGGGAGGAATGGCCATAAAGAGGATGAGAAAGGGATGAGAGGATCAGAAAACAGGAGGGGTCAGAAGAACAGGAGTGTAATAGAGGGGAGGAGTGGGGAATGGAGAGAGGGAGAGTAAGTAGTGAGGGTAAACTGGGATGAAAGGAGCAGGGGAAGGATAGACCAAGTAGAAGTAACAGCAGTATATAGTCAGGAAGGAGTTTTCCTGAGAATCTGTAACGTTGTCTTTGGATCCTGTGAAATCTCATGACATCAGCTTAAACATGGGCAAGGAAATCTCCTGCTGATTATCACCTACCACTCGTCTCTCTCGGCTGATGAATCAGTGCTTATATATGGTCAACATACTACCAGCAAAACGAACGTCATTTACAGAATATCATGCAAGAACTGTATAAAACACCACATCGGACAAACTAGCAGGAAACTTGCCACCATGATACGTAAACACCAACTAGTCACTAAAAGACACAGCCCACTATCACTAGTTTCTATACATACAGACAAAGACCTGTAAACTTCCTGGTTTTCCTAGTAATGATGCCAGTGTTTCTTTGGCCAGGTTGACTTTAATTGATATGAAAAGGGCTGTAACGTCAAAGGAGACCACTAGTTCATCATCTTCTATTTTGGTGTCCCACTTTGATTGGGAGAACACGCACATCCTAGGACAAGTGAAACCAAAGACATGCACAATAATTCTTTGAGGCACAGCATTCTAACCAGAACTCCATCAGTAAACACATCGACT
This sequence comes from Chiloscyllium plagiosum, assembly GCF_037043375.1. Classification (NCBI taxonomy): domain Eukaryota; kingdom Metazoa; phylum Chordata; class Chondrichthyes; order Orectolobiformes; family Hemiscylliidae; genus Chiloscyllium; species Chiloscyllium plagiosum. The sequence continues at coordinate 7,250,690 of NW_028270139.1, forward strand.
TAGATCCCCTCTACCTTCCCCTAGCACAGGCATTGTCACCCACTGGAAAAATACCAGCAGCAGAAACTGAGAGGTTGTGGCAACATAGAAGTACACAAAGTGGCAGAGACCCCAAATCAGAGGGTTGTAAGAGGCAGGTTTGCAGTGATTGACAGGATTATGAAATGAGATGCAGTAGCAAGAGAGAGGTTCCATTAGCAGAAGGGACAGCAAGCAGAGGGCAAGTAAAAGTTAGCATATTTCTTCTTTTTAAATTTGTTTTATTGGAAACATTATTTCATTCACTAATATAGGAGCTTAGCAGCGTAAAATACTTCATCCGTTCATAAAACTTTAATTTTTTTTCTGATGGAAAAGACCTATGCTACTGAGCTACAAATTTAACATTGGTTTTAGTGGGAACATCTAATTCACTTAAGTTGTTTTTACTTAAAGTTGTATTTTCCAGGAACTCAACTGCAACTTTAAGTGAAGACTTAATTTACCGCGTGTGTCTTGGCAAACTAAAAGTTTCAAACAGTTGTGAATTATTGAATTTGCCTCTGGGGTTTATCTCTTATTTTTTTACCAGAATGAGCAGGTTGAATTATCCTTTTAAATTACATGGATGAATAGGTGCCAGCTTTGATTAGCTGAGCCAATCAGGAAACATGAAGTTGTGACAATATGATTACAATGCTTGGGATATGCTGCATTCTCCAATCATAAGATGGGAAAGAAAGGAAAGAAATGGAGAACTTTAGGAATTTACACAGAGGGGCACAATTTGTCAAGTCGCTGCACTAGCTAGAGAGCAGGTTTATGTTAGCTGTGGGAAAGAACAAGGAGGAATCCAAAGTAAAAATAATGAATTAGGGCAAGGCCAACTTCCACAATCAGAGAACAAGTCTGCCCCAGATAATCTGGAAATGATTGGCAGGCAAAAATTAATCAAGGAAAAGCATGTTGAGAAGAAAAGTCATTGGACTTGAAATATTCATTCCGTTTCTCTCTCCACAGAAGCTGCCAGACCTACTGAGTTTCTCCAGCATTGTGTTTTTATTTTATATTAAAAGTAATCAAACATTGATTAAAACGAAGGTAACAGACTTTCACAGTTGGAGAGCAGGATTGTTAAAATTACTGAGAGAACCATTTATCTTAACTCTGATTATTATCATAACCCAGTGTTTAAAGCTCCTGAATGTGACCAGTCCCGACAAGTACTGAAGGTGATGCGTTTATCTGAGCAGAAATGTGTCATGGGATTGCAGGTTGGAACAGAGCTGCTACATTCACTTTGACATTTCATACCATAATCATCTGTAACCATAAAGTTAAATGGACAATGAGTTCCTCCCAAAATGAATGTAAACTAACAACTGTGGACGCTGGGGCAGCACGGTGGCTCAGTGGTTAGCACTGCTGCCTCACAGCACTAGGGACCCGGGTTCGATTCCAGCCTCAGGCAACTGTCTGTGTGGAGTTTGCACATTCTCCCCGTGTCTGCGTGGGTTTCCTCCAGGTGCTCCAGTTTCCTCCCACAGTCCAAAGGTGTGCAGGTCAGTTGAATTGGCCCTTCTAAAGTACATTAGTCAGAGGGAAATGGGTCTGGGTGGGTTACTGTTCGGAGGGTCGGTGTGGACTTGTTGGGCCGAAGGGCCTGTTTCCACACTGTAGGGAATCTAATCTAATGTAACTGGTTTGCTTCAAGATCATGATGAAAGAGAACAATCAGCTTGCTGAGCAAGTAAAGCAGTCAGACCACCACACAGGAATGTCATCCATTTCACATCAGGAAAACCCCAAATCAAGAAGACAATCAAATTAAAGAACACGCTGTCTGCCCTCTGACGACCAATATTCTTGTTCAAATGGCTACCTCATGATTGTTCCTTCAGAGCTCAAGTCTTTGAAATTGCACCCTATTATGAATTTTTAGAGAAAGAATATAAATTGCTGCTTCAAAATGGTCCACAATCTCAACTCTACAAAGTTAAAAATCACACAACACCAGGTTACAGTCCGACAGGTTTAATTGGAAGCACTAGCTTTTGAAGCGCTGCTTGTGGAGAATAAGATTGTAAGACACAGAAATTATAGCAAAAGTTTACAATCTCAACTCTGTGAGAGTGGGAACTGCAGATGCTGGAGATCAGAGTCGAGAGAGTGGTGCTGGAAAAGCACAGCAGGTCAGGCAGCATCCGAGGAGCAGTAGAGTCCTGATGAAGGGCCTTTTCCTGAAACGTTGATTCTCCTGCTCCTCAGATGCTGCACTGACCTGCTGCACTTTTCCAGGCACCATACTCTCGACACAATCTCAACTCTATCTAGCACCAGTACGTATTGACAGAAGTCAGATAACAACAAAGCAGTTCACTTAATATCTTTTATTGTACTGAACCATCCATTTTAATAAAAACATATTAGTCATAAACAGGTATTCACTTTGTAGATAAAATCTTGGAAGTCCTCAAAGTAGAAAGGTTACCCAGTCAGGGTGAGATGCATCCTACATGACTCAGCAAGGTAGGAAGCAAATTTCACAATCATCCAATTCCTATATATGAGTGTTAAAGGACTGCATTTTTAAAAGATCAAACACAGATGTGAATAAACCTGGCATGTAAAACCCTGGTATCTGTACCGAGGCAACTGTTAGAGACACAAATCTTGCACAAAATGAACTGCCACTAGCAAAAGTATGACAAATAAAAGTGAATGCATATATGTTGAGAGTAAATCGTGACTCTTATTTTGATTTGAGTTCTTTGATGAAGAGAGGGTTGGTGATGGTTATGCCTCTGATATTGTGCATAGAGACTTTCAAAAGGCATTTGCCAAAATACTGCACAATAGGCTTGTTCAGATATTGAGCACAGAGAAGCCAAAGAGCTGAGACAGTATGAATACAAAATTGGCTCAGGGTCAGAAAGTAGCCATCAGTAATAAATGATTGTTTTTCAGTCTAGAGGACAACTGCCCTGCTTGATATATGTTAAATGACCAATACTTGAGGACCTAGGATTTAATTACAAGGTTGCAGATGATAGATAAAACTCAGAAGGGTAGTAAAAATTGAGAAGGTTACTGACAGACTTTGGGAGGACACAGGTCGGTGAAATGAACAGATGTGTGGCAGGCGAACATCAATCCAAAGTGTAAAGTGACAAAGGTTTGTACAAAAAGCACTAAGTTAAAAAGGGACGTGGGAGGGAGGGATTCAAGACGGCGGTGACCCAACAGGTCTGAGTCTGCTGAGCTCTGCCCAGGACCCAGACAAGGTGGAGTACCTACCCTCCCCTCACTTTTTAAACCATTAAAAATACTTTTTTTCCCCAGCAGCTACAGCCATTTTGCACCAAACTTTAGCAGTTTGGTACATTCTAAACTGACTAAAGGCAGAGGATCACAGAGTTTGCAAAAGGCTGGGACTGCCCCCGACTCCCGCAGCAACTGATACATCCATGGCCACCCCGGGGGGACTTACCTGCAGAGGCGAGCCTGATCTCAGAGTTTGTCAAGCTCCGAGAGAAGACCGACACTCCAATGGAGGAGACCCGGTCCAGGTGGGAGTCGATCTCGATCGTGCTGCAGAAGCATGACCGATAGGTCGAGAAACTCGGGCAGCGAGTTGGAGGGACGGAGCAACGAGCCGCGGCCTCCGAGACCGCTGCTGGATCCTCTGTGGGACAGGTCCGGGCTCTGGAACATCGAGTTCCGGGCCCGAGAAGAGCATATCAACAACCTCAAAAATCGAGGTCGTCAGAAAAACATTCGGCTGCTGGGCCTTCCCGAACGGGAGGAGGAAGGCCAGCTTGTTGACTTTTTGGAGCAATGGCTCCCACAGCTGTTGAAGCTGGAGTCTGAGTCAGGTTGGGTGCGGATTGGGCAGGCCCACCGGGTTGCTGTGTGCAGGCCCAGGTCAGACCAGGGCCCCTGCCCAGTCCTAGTGTGACTCCAGCACTACAGGGATAAGCAGATGTTGCTGGAGCACCCAGAGCTTTGGGGAAGGAACCCCCAAGCCATGGTATACAAAGGGATCCAAAGTAATGCTTTTCCAGGGCTTTTCCCCGGTTGTGGTACTCAAGAGGAAGGTGTTTGACGAGGTAAAGAAGCGTCTGAGGGATTTAAATATTCAGTATTCCACAATATACCTGGCAACACTGCGCTTGAGGGTCTGTGTATAACTTCGGATCGCCGGAAAAAGCAAAAGAATTTTTGGATACTCTCAAATAGACTGAAGGATTTGAACAATATGGACAATTATTTTATTTTACCTTTTTTTCCCCTCATCCTTCCCCCTTTCTCTTTTTCATCTTTCCTTGTTTTTTTTTTCTTTTAACTCTTAATTATAACTTTCTTGGTGTACCTGGTTGGGGGATGGTTTTGAGTTTTCCTTTAGTATTTGCCAGGATTGTAACTCTATATATTTTATCTCATGTTGCTGCTTTGTCAAGAATGCCTAGGGAAATAACATGGAGGGGATGGGTTGGTTGTCCACTTTTAATTTCCATGTTATAAGACATTGGTATTTGTTTATCGTACTTTGCGATATCTGGGCTGAGGGAAAGACTGTAACTGGGAGGAGACATGGTGGGATTAGTGGGTGGTAGGAGTGTCCTCTGTGGACAAGGGGAAAAGTCTCCTTTGAGTTATGTTTTATGCTAATATTTCTTAGGAGTAGCTTTTAGTAGTTTTAGTTTTGATTTAGTTGTTTCAAAGGTTGTACTTCTAAATTTATGTAAATTGTTTACGGTCTCTACTACTCAATGCTTTTAGAGTGGGGTTCTTCCTCCTGGGAGGGGTCTCGGACTTTCTTGAACGATCATGGCTAGCCATTCGTTTAAAAGTTGCATCTGGAATATTAAAGGGAGCCAATCGCCAATTAAAAGGAGAAAAGATAATATCAAGTCTTAAAGAGAGGGTTGATGTAGCCCTTTTACAGGAGACACACTTAATTGATGAGGAGCACTTGAAGTTGCAGCAGGGAGGATTTGGTCAGGTGTTCTTTTTATCTTTCAATTTGAAAAGTAGGGGAGTGGCCATTCTTATCCAAAAGAATCTTCCGTTCCAAATGCTAAGCCAGATAAAAGATGAGTCCGGACGGTATATATTACTTAAAGCTCTAACATACGGAGAGGAATACGGGATTTTGAATGTATACTGCCCCCCCCGGCACATCCTTTTAAACTTATAACAGATGCTCTCTCCAAGCTGATGGCCCTTGGGGTACATCACATAATTATAGGGGGAGATTTTAATTGTATATTGATCCCGAGGTTGACAGGACACCTAGGAGCTCCGCGGGTATATCTCTGCGATCCAGGCAGTTGGCTGCTCTGAATAGGGAGTTGGGCTGGTAGATGTGTGGAGGTGTCTTCACCCTGAGGGTAGAGATTTTACTTTTTATTCTAATCCACACAGGTGCCATACCAGAATTGATATGTTTTTTGTCCCTTTGACCTTTCTGAATTCGATATTGTCCTGTAAAATAGGTAATATAGCTATTTCCGACCACACAGCAGGGTATATGAAGGTCAAGACTAGTGGTGACAAGATGGACTCCTGGCATTGGCTTATGGACCCTTTCCAATTGAAGAATAGTAAGTTCATAGAATATTTCTCGCAGGAAGTTAAAGCTTTCTGGGACATTAACTTAGGTACGGCCAGTAACCCATCGGTGATGTGGGAGACTCCTAAGGAGCTTGGATTATCTCATATTCTGCGACCCAGAAAGAACAATAGTGGCTGCTTAAGGCTTGCCTGAAGGCTGCTGAGACAGCGTATGTTGGTGGGCCATCCATAAATAAATTACAGCGGATTACAGCCCTCAGGGCTACTTTGAATACCGCACTTACTCAAACAGCAAAGAGGGGGATACTGCTTGCGAAGCAGAGATTATTTGAATACGGCGATAAGCCGGGCAGGTATCTAGCATACCTTGGCAGAAAGAAAAAGACTCCCCAATCCATTACGTCTATTAGAGGGGGTGCTGGTACCCTGACTTGTGATCCTAAAAAGATTAATGCAGCCTTTAGAAAGTTGTATTTTTGAGCTGTATCAGTTGGAGGATAGACTGAGGAAGATGGAGTCCTTTTTTATGAATCTAGACCTCCCAGGCGTAACCTCGGAGCAGGTGTCTTTCTTGAACACACACCCCCGACAACTCAGCAAGTGCAGGAGGCGGTGAGGCAGCTCCAGAGCGGGAAGGCACCTGGACCAGACGGATTCCAGGCTGAGTTCTTTGTAGACTATTTGGCCGGACGACTTATAGGTATGTATAACTATTCACACAGTCAGGGTAGCCTCCCGCCCTCCCTGAGAGAAGCAAATATCTCTCTCATTCTTAACAAAGGAAAAGCCCCAGATGACTGTACTTCGTACAGACCTATATCCTTATTGAATGTGGACTTTAAAATTCTCTCAAAAATGTTTGCATTAAGACTAGAGGCTTTAACTATTTATTATAAAAGAGGATCAGACGGGGTTTGTTAAGGGTTGCAGATCAACTAATAACATTAGAAAAGTGTTAGACATGGTACAAGTCTGCCAGCAGGGAGTGATACCAGGATTAGTCACCTCCCTAGATGCAGAGAAAACATTTGACTGGGTGGAATGGCCATACCTTTTTATACTATGGAGCGGTTTGGCATTGGAGAGGTTTTTAACCAAACAGGTCACAGTGTTATATAAAAGCAGCAGTGATTACCAACAGCGTAAGATCAGATAGCTTTAGTGTCTACAGTGGTTGTCATCAAGGATGCCCTCTCTCGCCATTACTATTATGCTAGTGATCAAACCGCTGGCGGAAACTATCCGAATTGACCCCAATATAACAGCCCGGAAGTAGGATCAGGCAAGCACAAAATAACTCTTTATGCGGATGACGTCCTCCTTTTCTTAAATGATCCATTGACATCTGTGCCCCGCTTAATTCAAGTGGTTAAATTATTTGGTACGTTTTCAAGATACAAAATTAACTTTATGAAATCAGAGGCCATGCCACTGGGAGGTCGTGCCAGTATATCCAATTTTCCAGATGGATCCCACTTCCCCTTTTGGTGGTCACTGGGAGGTTTTCTCTATTTAGGTTTTTTTATTACCCCGATATTTGGTCAGCTATACAAAGTTAATCATACACACTTATAAGAGAAAATAAGGCAGGGCATCCAATGTTGGGAATATCTCCCGATATCCTGGCTCGGAAGAATAGCCTTGGTCAAGATAAATATTCTCCCTCGCCCATCATACCCCATGAGATTGAATCTAGACACCGGTTTCTTGCAATCCACAATCAATCTGGTTGGATATTGAGGCTTCCCAAGCAAAATGTCCCCACATCAATCCATTATTTATGGATAAGATGAGAATTATCACGGATCATTGTGAAAACCCGATTGCACTAAACACAATCAAAGCTTGGAGGATGCTATGACAGGGTGAGGGTATTTTACAAAAAACCTCCCCTTTTACTCCGATAGTGGGAAAGTTGGGATTTCAGCCAGGTTTGACAGACTTTGGATTTAAAATTTGGGAGTGCAGAGGAATCTCCTGTTTGGGAGATCTGTTTGATGGGGAGGTCATGATGTCCTTCGAACAGTTGCTTCAGAAGTTCGGGTTGCCTAGCAAGGATCTCTTTCGATATTTTCAAGTACGAGACTTTGTACAAAAAAAGACCACATTGGTGACTAATCAGTACAAATCGGATATGGGGAGGAGAGTGCTTCGGCCAATGGGTGCCCCCTGGGTCAGTACTCTCTATCACTCGCTAGGTAATGAGGTATCGAAGGACATGGAACACCTGTCTAAAACCTGGACTCAAGAATTAGGGATGGAAATCTCCTTAGAGATGTGGGAGGCTATCTGGGAAAATGCCAGGAAGATCTCGATCTGTAATAGGACTCAAGCTGTTCAATTGAAGATACTTCGCAGGGCCCACATAGCACCAGAACGACTTGCAAAGTTTAAGGCAGGAACATCCCCAATGTGCCCTAAATGGCACTCTCATTCATTGTTTGTGGACATGCCATAAGATCCGTAGATGTTGGGACAGTGTAGTGAATGCCTTGGCAAAGATTTTGGGAACGGAGATTGGGTTGGACCCGGTGTCTCTCCTTTTGGGCTTTCCCAGTCTTCCTTCTCTCGATGCGTACGGGAAGAAACTGTTTACTACCCTCTCCTTTTGTGCGGGGAAAAACATTTTAGCAAGCTGGCTATCGGAACGTTCCCAGGACTTTCGAATTGGATTAGGAGAGTTATGGAACACATTCCCCTGGACTTCCTAACGAATACGGTGCACCAAAAAACGGAATTGTTCTAGACAACATGGCAGTCCTTCTTGAACTACACCGATGCAGATGCGTCGGCCATATTGTCTAGGGCCTTTACTTAGTCGTGAGGATGATGTTTGTTGGTTTGGGGGCCCCTGAGAGGAAGAATCCCGTACAAATACAGGACTTGTTTTGACTTGATATAATTTTATCTTGATTGCGTATTTATTTATTTACCTTTTCCTTTTTTTGTGTTGTTAGTTATGTACTATATTGCAGTTTTTTTATATATAGAATCTACTTTCTTATATACTACTTTGTGTTTTGGTAGTCTGAAGAGTACTTTCTTAATTTATTTAAAGTTTTCTTAATTTATATCGATGCTGTTATTATATTGTAGTGATTACATTACTTTATATTAATTTTGTAATTGTGTTTAAAAAACCCAAAAATCTTTTTCATTTCAATAAAAATGATTTATAAAAAAAAGGACGCCGGAAGAAAAAGATATGAAGGTGTATACACAGAAATCTTCAAAGGTGCCTGCACAAATCCTGAGTGCTACTGAAATACATGTGAGATCTTAGGCTTTATTATCCAGGGCAAGGTGCAGAAGCAAGTAAGGTATATTAAACCTATATATAAAACATGGTATAGGCTCCATTGTGTTTGATATTGTGAATAAATATTGTGTTTAATTCTATAGTGCTGGACTGATTCAGCAGATTATTAGCAGACTTCGGTTGTCTAGACAGACTGGAGAGACTGGAGTTTTTTTCCTTGGATCAAGAAGGTTAAGAGGAAATTGAATGAACTTGTTTGAAGACCATGAATGGTTTTATTAGCGTATATACAAGAAACTAATGCTTATGACTTTAAATTTCTCTCAAGTCAACTCTGGTCAAAGGAGAACAATGATTTGATTAAATCTCTTCCATTCCTTCTATTCACTCGCGCCCAAAGTGCAGTCCCAAGGATTGAGAACAGTCCACACATCAAAAATCAATCTGTTCTACCCTCCACTCATTCCTGATGAAGGGCTTTTGCCTGAAACATCGATTTTCCTGCTTCTCGGATGCTGCCTGACCTGCTTTACTTTTCCAGTACCACTCTAAGCTTGACTCTGATCTCTAGATTCTGCAGCACTCACTTTCGCCCTGTGCCAGCATGAGTTTATCCGACAGCAGCTTCCCTGTCACCCCTGCCAAGCCCGATACCAGCTGATTTCAGAAATGGGTTTCATCTCAGGCTATCAAGACCGTCAGAAGACACAAGCTGAGCGGATTGAGTTTTAGAGGAATTGAATTTATTGTCACCTGTACCGAGACACAGTGAAAAGCTTTGTCTTGCGAGCAATACAGGCAGATCACAGAGTTAAGTAGCATAGATAAGTAAGTAATGGGTAAACAGCGGCAAAAATAAAAACACAGGTACAGGCGAATGTTAAGAGTTTGTGAGTCCATTCAGTATTCAAACAACAGTAGGGTAGAAACTGTTACGAAACCGGCTGGTGTGTGTGTTCAGGCTTCTGTACCTTCTCCCGGATGGTAGAGGTTGTAGAAAAACATTGCCAGGGTGGGATGGATCTTTGAGAATGCTGGTGGCCTTTCCTTGACAGCAGGCCTGGTAGATGGATTCTGTAGATGGGAAGTTGTGATTGTCCAGGCCGACTTCAGGGAAGCTATGTTCAACTTGTGTAGAACCGGGTGGCACAGTGGTTAGCACTGCTGCCTCGCAGCACCAGGGATCCGGATTCAATTCCAGCCTCGGGTGACAGCATGCGTTGAGTTTGCACATTCCCCGTGTCTGCGTGGGTTTCCTCCGGGTGCACCGGTTTCCTCCCACAATCCAAAGATGTGCAGGTCAGGTGAATTGGCTGTGCAAAATTGCCCACAATGCTCAGGGATCTGAAGATTAGTTGCATTAGTCAAGGGTAAATGTAGAGAACTGTTATAGGGTAGGGGACTGAGTCTGGGTGGGTTAGTCTTTGGAGGGTCAGTGTGGACTTGATGGGCCGAAGGGCCTGTTTCCACACTGTAGGGATTCTATGAAAATCCTGATTATATTTAGAATGCCATGCACAGTTCTAGCTAATTTTTAAAAAAAGCATAATGAGGTGCAGAAGATGCAGAATAATTTGCACCAGAATAATTCTGGCGCAAAATAATTACTTACAAGGATGACACTGAAATTGAGAGATGATAATAACCAGCAAAGAGTTTAACAGGTTGGGATTGTTTTTTGCTCTCAAATAAATGAAAGCTGGGTTAGAAATTATAAAGTTACGAAGGGTTTCAGCAGAGTAGATGCAGAGAACTCTTGTCGAGGAGCCCAAAGACTAAGGATCATAAATATGAGATAATCATGAATAAACATGATTAGAAGATCAGGAAAAAAGCTTGTTACCTACAGATTGATTAGGATGTGGAACTTGCTGCCACATAGTGAATGAAATAAATGGCATAGATGCATTAAAGGGAAAGTTAGATAAGTGGAGTTGAGTTGAACTAACTAGCTGGGTGTCAGGGAAAGCTATTTATTGTTGTGGTTCTGTTCGCCGAGCTGGAAGTTTTTGTTGCAAACGTTTCGTCCCCTGGCTAGGCGACATCATCAGTGCTTGGGAGCCTCCTGCGAAGCGCTTCTTTGATGTTTCCTCCGGTGTTTATAGTGGTCTGTCCCTGCCGCTTCCGGTTGTCAGTTTCAGCTGTCCGCTGTAGTGGTTGGTATATTGGGTCCAGGTCGATGTGTTTGTTGATGGAGTTTGTGAATGAATGCCATGCCTCTAGGAATTCCCTGGCTGTTCCCTGTTTGGCTTGCCCTATGATAGTAGTGTTGTCCCAGTCGAATTCATGTTGCTTGTTGTCTGCGTGTGTGGCTACTAAGGATAGCTGGTCGTGTCGTTTCGTGGCTAGTTGATGTTCATGGATGCGGATTGTTAACTCACAACTCACCAGAACGAAGGACCCGATACCCAACATGAGCAAGATGAATGTAGTGTACAAAATACCATGCAAGGACTGCACAAAACACTATATAGGACAAACAGGAAGACAGCTAACAATCCGCATACATGAACATCAACCAACCACGAAACGACACGACCAGCTATCCTTAGTAGCCACACACGCAGACAACAAGCAACATGAATTCGACTGGGACAACACTACTATCGTGGGGCAAGCCAGACAGAGAACAGCCAGGGAATTCCTAGAGGCATGGCATTCATCCACAAACTCCATCAACAAACACATCGACCTGGACCCAATATACCAACCACTACAGCGGACAGCTGAAACTGACAACCGGAAGCGGCAGGGACAGACCACTATAAACACCGGAGGAAACATCAAAGAAGCGCTTCGCAGGAGGCTCCCAAGCACTGATGATGTCGCCTAGCCAGGGGACGAAACGTTTGCAACAAAAACTTCCAGCTCGGCGAACAGAACCACAGCAACGAGCACCCGAGCTACAAATCTTCGCACAAACTTTGAAAAGCTATTTATGTGTGTGACAAAGCAAGTAATACAAGATTATTATGGGAGAGTAAAATGAAGAACCTTGACAGGAAACTCCTTGGAGAAAGAACATTAGCATTGACCAGCAGGGCTGAATGGCCCATTTCCCTTTAAAACCACTTTTATTTTAACCCTTGATTTCAAGATGAGGCCAGAGGGACAACCTTTTCACACAGAGGGTGGTGCGTCTATGGAACAAGCTGCCAGAGGAAGTAGTAGAGGCTGGTACAGTTACAATATTTAAAAGATATCTGGACAGGTACATGAATAGGAAGGATGGGGCCAAATGCAGGTACATGGGACTAGTTCAGTTTCGGAAACCTGGTCAGCATGAATGAGTTGGGACGAAGGGACAGTTTCCATGCAGTATACTTCCATGACTCTATGGCTGTTTTCACATCCTCCCATGATAAAGCCCACCCTATCTTCCAATCCCCATTTTCCTAACATCTCCAAAGTCCTTGGACATGCTGCTGCCTTCCAAATTAAATCTGTCTGACCAGGTTTCTGACCTGCCATAGCACCAAAGCAAAGTTATGAATGACAATTCACTGTGACTGTGACTATGGTGCACAACTCCTGCTTACCTTTTTTTGGCCTTTCCAGTCTGTCAGGGTCAGGCAGACGACAGCTCTTCACTCCCGTCTAATTGAATGGGACTGCCCTCACTTGGCTCCATTTTCACTTCTCCAGCTGCAACCAGAGAATCTCTAACAATAGCTTCTCTTACTGATGCCACAACATTGCCTCTATCGTCCTCAAGGACCTATGCTTTGTCCCCTGCTGTTTCCCATCTACATTCTGCTCCTCAGGACATCAACCTTCATGTGCCTGACTACACCCAGCTGTCTAACTCCATCCTTCTCTCTACGCCTTCAATGTCCTTACACCATGTGTGGCCTGTTTATCTGGCAACCAGTCCTGGCTATATCATAACTTCCTTCAGTTAATCATTGGATAGATTAAAGCCAAGGTACTCCCCACTACCTATAAAAGTGAAGCGAGCACTTGATACTCGAGTTGATGTTGAATTCGATTCCCTCTCCAGCACATAGGCTGTCCATTTCCTTCTCTGCATCATCATTTACTTCAGCTCTTATGTTTCTGAAATCTAGACATGCCTTTGTCATGCTCAATGCTCCGCATTCTCTTATTTCACAAATTTCATCTCATTTAACACTCTGCTGTCCAAATCTTAATCTACACCAAGTCTTTCTCACCCATCTATGTGTTCACAGTTGTCTGTTGGAGTGTGGGTTCATAGCTCTGGGAAAGTGCAGTCGCAGATAGATAGGATAGTGAAGGCGGCATTTGGTATGCTTTCCTTTATTGGTCAGAGCATTTAATATAGGAGTTGGGAGGTCATGTTGCCGCTGTACAGAATATTGGTTAGGCCACTGTTGGAATATTGCGTGCAATTCCGGTCTCCTTCCTATCGGAAAGATGTTGTGAAGCTTGAAAGGATTCAGAAAAGATTTACAAGGATGTTGCCAGGGTTGGAGGATTTGAGCTATAGGGAGAGGTTGAATAGGCTGGGGCTGTTTTCCCTGGAGCATCAGAGGCTGAGGGCTGACCTTATAGAGGTTTACAAAATCGTGAGGGGCATGGGTAGGGTGAATAGAAAAAGTATTTTCCCTGGGGTCAGGAGAGTCCAGAACTAGAGGGAATAGGTTTATGGTGAGAGGGGAATGATTTAAAAGGGACCTAAGGGGCAACGCTTTCACGCAGAGGATGGTACGTGTATGGAATGAGCTGCCAGAGGATGTGGTGGAGGCTGGTACAATTGCAACATTTAAAAGGCATCTGGACGGGTATATGAACAGGAAGGGTTTGGAGGGATATGGGCCGGGTGCTGGCAGGTGGGACTAGATTAGTTTGGGATATCTGGTCGGCATGGACGGGTTGGACCGAAGGATCTGTTTCCATGCTGTACATCTCTATGACTCTATGACTGCCTATATGTTGATGATTCCAGTTTAACAATCTCAGTTTTGTGTCCAAAATTCCTTTTTGGTCTCAGCTCTCTCTTTCTTTGTCGCCTTTGCTAGATTTAAAAGCCCCTGGAATTCTGGCCTCTTATGCATTGTTTCTTTACCAACAATTGGCAATTATAGCCGAGATCGTTGAAGGCGTAAGTGTTAGAATTCACTTCTGAAACATTTCTCATCTCCATCGCGCTCGTCTGTGCTGGCCATCCCGAAAATAACTCTTTGACTGAGTAGATACTCGTCACTCTCTTGTTTCTTGTATTAAAGCTATTTTTTCTTAACTAACCTGTTCAGAGTTGTTATTACACATCTCTGGAACAGATGGGACTTCAACCTGGGTTTCTCAGTCCAGGGATAGGGATACTACAGCTGCATAACAAGAGGGCCCTTGCTCACTCTCTCCCTACATCTCCTACTTCAAACTGTCAATTGGTGTCTGATGAGGCTTCTGTGAAGTGTTTTGGGATTTTTCCAATGCTAAAAATATTAGATAAAAGCAAGTTGTTTAAATTGTTGCAATAGGCTTTAGTGAATTACTCAGTGGAAATGAATTTCCCACCTTTCAGATATACATCGTTCAAAAAAATATTTATACGCAAATCATTCCCTTCTAAATGGTTACGGATAGAATAAGACAGGAGAGAATTAAAAGTAATTTATAATTCTGTGGCCATCATGAACTGCAATGAATCATGAGGAGCACCTGAATAGATGAGCCAGGAAGCAAACTGCAATCATTTCTTTATGCAATATGTCAGCTACTCAGCACAGCTGTGTTCCTACAATGCTCTAACAGACAGGAATAGGAGTAGGCTTCGCGACGATTCACGGCTACTCCGATATTCCTCACATGCATTTTCCTGCCCTTTCCCCGTAACTCTCGATTCCCCTATAAATCAAATATCAATCTCAGCTTTAAATACAACCAAGGACTCTGCCCCATAGCTGTTTGAGGCAACAAATTCGAAACATCTAAAAGTCTGAGAAGAAATTCCTCCACGTCTGCCTTAAATTGACACCCCTTAATTCTGGGACTATGCCCTTCGACCCTAGACCCTCCAATGAGGGGAAACATCGTCTCAGCATTTACCCTGTCAAGCCCCTTTTTTGTTTCAATTAGAGCACCTCTCACTTTTCTAAATTCCAATCAGTGGAGTCCCAGCCTGTTTAAACTTTACCAATTGCAGAAGCTTTCCAAGTTTAAGAGATGTAAGAATCGACGTATATCATTATACAATCCTTGCAAATTTAAAATGAAGTATTTTAATCACTTCAGTCATTTTCAATGTGATCTCTCAAGATTACTAACCAAATACTCTAGCTTGTCAAGGTGTCCAGATGATGATGTTGAAAGGTCATTCTATGAAGTAGCTCACAAATAGACAAATAGCTGATGGTTTTACTTTCCTTCCACAACCTAATGCTACATAAATTCAAAAAATAAATATCTAACAACAGCATCTGACAGATGTCAATACAATAAAATACCTAAGTATTTTTTGTGTTTAGGTTCTGATAGCACTTAGTGGTAGCAGAAGGTTAACAACTGTCATTCATTCCAAATGTTTCTAAGACAAATGTTGCAAAACCATCTCCGGCTCCAAAAATAACGGTGAGGTTACTGTGTGTGGCCTAAGGATTTTTGGAAAGGCTTTGCCGCCAAAAAAGAAATTCTGAAGTGTTACCAAGATCAATGAGGAGGTTGGCCAAAATAAATCAGAAGAAAGCAGTTGTCAGTGCTGTCCAATACTGTAAACATATTGTGTGAAAAATACACAATTATTGACTGAATTTCTCTGAAGAAGGGCCTGTGCCCGAAACGTCGAATCTCCTGTTCCCTGGATGCTGCCTGACCTGCTGTGCTGTTCCAGCAATAAAGTTTCAACCCTGAATTTCTCTGAAGCATAGTTTCATATTTATGAATCTTGAAACCTTCCTTAAATATTTTGATACTTCCAATTGTAATGACTGCATGTCAATATACGTCAAATTAAATCGCACACCAAGGTTATGACATGAGAACATATGACTCAGATTCACATAACATTTTCATTCACATCCCACAGCAGGGAAAGGAAGTGATAGAGCAGCTGCAGCCGAGATTACTGAATTTACTCAGGCCCGTCACCAAACAGGATATGTTTATTTTCTGCAACTGCTGTTCTCAAGACAATAAGAAAATGACTAACAGATAGGTAATACAAGAGTCAAGTATAGTTCTTTTGGTCCTTCATCTATGGAGGCATGCAATTTCAAGAAAAGTAACAGTAAACATCTCATTTGGAGTTGATGTTCCTGAAAGGTGCAACTTTGAATGATGATTTGGAGATGCCGATGTTGGACTGGGCTGTACAAAGTTAAAAATCACACAATACCAGGTTATAGTCCAACAGGTTCAATTGGAAGCACAGTAGCTTTCGGAGCGCTGCTCTTTCATCAGGTGATAGTGGGACCACTACCACCTGATGAAGGAGCGTCGCTCCGAAAGCTAGTGTGCTTCCAATTAAACCTGTTGGACTACAACCTGGTGTTGTGTGAGCTTTAACTTTGAGTGAAACAATGTTAAGAGAATCATACCTTCCCATTGTAACAAATGTAGAATTGTAGTTAGGTTCTGAAAGATTGTAGTCATCAGAAAAAAATCATTAAACTTATTAATCAAACAGTTTGACATGGTATGACACATCTCTTATGGGCGGCACGGTGGCACAGTGGTTAGCACTGCTGCTTCACAGCGCCAGAGACCCCGGTTCAATTCCCGCCTCAGGCGACTGTCTGTGTGGAGTTTGCACATTCTCCCCATGTCTGCGTGGGTTTCCTCCAGGTGCTCCGGTTTCCTCCCACAATCCAAAAATGTGCAGGGGTTAGGTGAATTGGCCATGCTAAATTGCCCGTAGTGTTAGGTGAAGGGGTAAATGTAGGAGAATGGGTCTGGGTGGGTTACACTTCGGCGGGTCGGTGTGGACTTGTTGGGCCGAAGGGCCTGTTTCCACACTGTAAGTAATCTAATCTAATCTCCAGGATGGATGGGATTTGATCTCACACCTTCGAGTTCACAAGGCGTGGACATTACCACCGAGTCACAAGACTCCTAGAACATAGGCCATGGATTAAAATATTATACCCTGTAAATTGAAATATTCTGTACTTACCAATATTGTAGTTTTTTAAATTAAACAAACTTCAAAACACAACAGATGTGTCCACTCATTTTATACTGATCTCCAATGCGCTGTCTCGCTTTTTGTATTGCTGATCCCACCCCTTTAACATGCCACATTCCACGCACCCTCCCTCACAGTCACTGCAAACCCTTCCACTCTCCACCTCTCCCAAACTCTTGCTATTAGCAAAGGCTCTGCAGCTGAATCTTGAAAAGCTGGATAAGCAATTTCACACTTGCAGGAGGTTAACTGCAAGAGGGCGAACTGGTCAGAGTGAGGAAGAAAGCAGCATAAACCAATGCAAAATGGTGCATGTCGGATCACAGTGCATTATATCAGACGAGGCAAGTACATAGAACGTAGAACAATACAGCGCAGAACAGGCCCTTCGGCCCTCGATGTTGCACCGACCTGTGAACTATTCTCAGCTCATCCCCCTACACTATCCCAAAATCATCCACGTGCTTATCTAAGGATTGTTTAAATCTCCCTAATGTGGCTGAGTTGACTACATTAGCAGGCAGGGCATTCCACGCCCTTACCACTCTCTGTGTAAAGAACCTGCCTCTGATATCTGTCTTAAATCTATCATCCCTCAATTTGTAGTTATGCCCTCTCGTACAAGCTGACGTCATCATCCTAGGAAAAAGTCTTTCACTGTCTACCCTGTTTAATCCTCTGATCATCTTGTAAGAAGTTTAAAATGAAATGTGTGATATTGAAGAGAAAATGGTCCCCTACTAAGATACCAACGTTAAAGCTGAAAGACTTATAACAAACATCTAAGTAACAAAAGTGGTGCTTTAGATACAAATTAATTCCAAGCAATAATTCTCCTCTTAGTGCAAGAAAACAATGTCATAGTTCACAATCTGCATTAAACAGAAGTTCATCGTACTTGCTTTAAAAATTTCTTAAGCATTAGAGTGTTAAAAATGTCAAGGCCAAACTACTGCACATCAAAATAAACTACAAACGTTTTTTAGATTAGATTACATTACAGTGTGAAAACAGGCCCTTCGGCCCAACAAGTCCACACCGACCCGCCAAAGTGCAACCCACCCATACCCCTACATTTACCCCTTACCTAACACTACGGACAATTTAGCATGGCCAATTCACCTGACCTGCCCATCTTTGGGCTGTGGG
This sequence comes from Chiloscyllium plagiosum, assembly GCF_037043375.1. Classification (NCBI taxonomy): domain Eukaryota; kingdom Metazoa; phylum Chordata; class Chondrichthyes; order Orectolobiformes; family Hemiscylliidae; genus Chiloscyllium; species Chiloscyllium plagiosum. The sequence continues at coordinate 7,268,758 of NW_028270139.1, forward strand.
AGGAAACCGGAGCACCCGGAGGAAACCCACGCAGACATGGGGAGAATGTGCAAACTCCACACAGTCAGTCGCCTGAGGCGGGAATTGAACCCGGGTCTCTGGTGCTGTGAGGCAGCAGTGCTAACCACTGTGCCACCGTGCCGCCCACGTTGTATCCACAGTTCAGCAAGTTGAATCAGAACACTGGCTGTTCACCTCTGGGACATCTGTTTGAAGTCAGCCTTGCACAAAATAAAAATGAGCACTTTCTGAAGTTGAACAATGTGCTCAAGGAGGAAAAAAAAGATTTGTCTCAAAACAGCTGCCTGAACTGCAGATATTTGCAGAACGGAAAGAACAAGGAAGTCATCATTGTGAGATACCGATTGCAAGTTCTCAAAGTGACATGAAACGAGAGTTTGACATGGAGTTGGCTGATTTCCAATAACGTATGTTCCACACAGTTAACAGCTGGTCACAGCAATCTGCACGCCACAATGTAAATCACTCAATCAAAGCAACTTCTGCAACTGCTCCAGTACACAGTGACCACATAGTCAGATATCAATTCATCAGCTGCGGGAAAAGAATTTGGCTCAATGAAAACAACGCACTCTCCCAGAGTCAGAAGGGAATCTTTTCCCAATGTCCAAGCCAAACAATTAACAGCAATCTTCTACCGACATCACTAAAACAGAATGTGAGAACACTTATCGCACTGCCATGTGGGAGAGCTAGCTTTTTTTGCAATGTCGCTGACGACCATATCCACATTAGAAACAGCGATGACACTCATTATTATTGCTCAGATGTGTGAGATGTCCTGCAGTTGTGACAAGCTGTTTACAGGTGGGGGGTGTTCTGACTGAGAGTTTGTGAGAGAGAGAGAGAGTGAGTGCAGAAGAGAGAGTTTAATATCAATAAAAGTACAAAGAAAGATGGTCAACAGTTCTGCCAGCATCTGTGAAGGGAAAGCAGAGTTAATGTTTCCACTCCAGTGACCCCTCTCTGTAGAAGTTTAAATGTTTTCTCTCCACTGATCATTGAATCATAGAATCCCTATAGTGTGCAAACAGGCCCTTCGGCCCAACACGTCCACACTGACCCTCAGAAGAGTAGCCCACCCAGACCCATTCCCCTACCCTATTATCCTACATGTGCCCCTGACTAATGCATCTAACCTTCACATCCCTCAATACTATGGGCAATTTAGCATGGCCAATTCACCTAAACCTGCACATCTTTGGATTGTGGGAGGAAACTGGAGCACCCGGAGGAAACCCATGAAGACACGGGGAGAATGTGCAAACTCCACACAGTCGCCCGAGGCTGGAATCGAACCCAGGTCCCTGGTGCTGTGAGGCAGAAGTGATAACCACTGAGCCACTGTACCACCCGTTTGCTAGACTTACTGAGTTTCTCCAGCATTTTCTGTTTTTCTTTCAGATCTTCAGCAAGCACACTTCTTTGTTTTACCAAAGAAAGATGGTATGTGCCCTTTCACATTTCCGTTACATAATCCAAGTTAGCTCACTTCTGCTAATTTTCATTTCATTTATAATTGCTATGGTGACAAGTTAAAGGTCAGGTTTAAAATGCTGCACAATCCAACTGCACTTCAGAAAGACATAGCAAAGCAAATTAAATTAAATAATAATATTAAATCAAATATATATATTTTTTTATTTCAAGTAGCTTGTTATGAATTGAAGCAGCCAATAATCATAGAATAATTCAAGAAATTAGCAGGTTGATCAGCTGGTGGAAACAATCTTCACATCCAGGGCCCAGGTTTAACCTAGACAAATTGAAACTGCTTGAAACAAATTTTCAAGCTGCTTAACATTCCAAAACTCAAATCAGTTTTTTTCTTCATTTTTCCTGTTCTCTAGAAGTTAAATGGTAAATAGTAGATAAAGAATTTTTGAGAAGATTTGCAGCTCAGGTTCTGGATGTAAATTTGCTCGCTGAGCTGGAAGGTTCATTTTCGGATGTTTCGTCACCATACTAGGTAACATCATCAATGTTACATGCCCCACTCTCACTAGTATCCTCACATACAGATGGGGAAGGACACCACTTTGACTGGGCCAACACATCCATCCTAGGACAAGCCAAACAGAGACATGCACGAGAATTCCTAGAAGCATGGCATTCTAACTGGAACTCTATCAACAAACACATTGACTTGGATCCTATTTACCACCCCTTGAGAAAAAGAACAGGAAATGACATCGCCACAGGCAATGACATCACCATGGGAAATGATATCACCAACCCAAGGAAACCTAAACACATAAATAGAAAGCAGACCATACCACCAGTGCTTTGGGCGGAGGCTCACTGATTATGATACCGAGTATAGTGACGAAACATCTGAAAATGAATCTTCCACCTCAGTGAGCAAACCTACATCCAGTAGGTAAAGATGTTAAACTCAGGCCCTTCCCTATTTCCCTATCCCTGTCGATAAAAGGTTCCTTCTTTGTATGGGTAAAAATAATTTGTGTTTGTGTTTCCAAATTCAAATCTCAACCTTCTGTTCAGTAAACATTCTGCAACTTCAAATTTTCTGGTTACAGCTCTAGACCAATGCAAGTAGCCAGGCTCTCTAAAGGATAGAAAGTAGAGAGTAGAGTGGAGTAGCCTTTATTTGTCATTTCTGCCATATACAACTGATACAGTAAAAAAAAGAGACAGTGTTCCTCAAAACTGAGGGCGCTCAACAGACAGCATAAACTACACAACTGTACACTGTATAAAGTGCATCAGAAGTCCAAAACACACAAGTCACAGTGTAACAGAAGAATGATGACATTTTTATAGCAGCAGTACAAAAGAATTCCAGATGGGAAAGAATCCAATTATACAATGCTAAGGAGCCTGATGGCTGTGAGAGACTGAATGCTCTGGTATCTTCTGCTAGATGGCAGGAGGGAGAAGAGTTTGAGTGAGGGGTGTGTGGGAACTTCCTCAATGTGCTTAGCCTTTCGGATGCAGCGTGTGGTGTTAATGTCTGTAATGGAGGGGAGAGAGACCCTGATGATCTTCTCAGCTGTCCTCACTGTCCGTTGTAGGGTCTTATGATCCAAGATGGTGCCTGAACCAAGCAGTGATGCAGCAGCTCAGGGTACTCTCAATGAATCCTCTGTGGAATATGGTAAGGATGGGGGTGGGAGGTGGGCTTTCCACAGTCTACAGAGAAAGTAGAGACATTGCTGGGCTTTCTTGGCTATGGAGCTGGTATTGAGGAACAAGATGAGATTCTCTGCGAGGCGGCCGCCAAGAAATTTGGTGCTCTTCACTATCTCCATGGGGGAGCCGTTGATGTCCAATGGAGAGTGGTCGCTCCATGCCCTCCTGAATTCAACAAGCATCTCTTTTGTTTTGTCCTTGTTCAGAGACAGGTTGTTGGCTCTGCACCAGCCCGTTAGCCGCTGCACCTCCTCCCTGTAAGTGTCAGCCTTACATATGGGAATGTCACACAACTGAAGCATACAGAGTGACTTTGTGCCATTGGGTTAAATGATAGATAGGAACCCATCACTAAAATATTTCAGGTAATTATAATCACTTTGCTGCTTGTGCAAATCCCCCTGCACAAATTGCTGTTGCATTTCCCAACTTTACACTAGTGACTCGCTTCAAAGGCAATTAATTAGCTTGAATATGCTTTGGACCACCTGTAACCTCTTCAATCCTCAGTGATATCTCTAATTCTGCCCATTTGCCAAATCCAATTTCAAATACTTCACCCCTGTCAGTAGAGATTTCAGTTGCCAAGGTCCCACACTCTGGATTCCAACCCCATACACATTGCTGACTCCATATTGATTGATTGCTTGATTTACTGTTGTCTCATGTACCAAGATACAGTGAAAAGTGTTGTTGTGTGAACTATACAGGCCGATCGTACCATACAAAGTGCATTGGGGTAGCAGAAAAAGGTGCAAAAATGCATCTCTTTATCCTTCTTTCATCCTTCCTTAAAGCCTTAATACACCCAAAACAGGGAGAATTTTGTTATCTCCCTCATATCACCTTGAACAGATCAGTGAGAAATTTTGTTTGAAAACAATCCTGTGAAGCACCTTCGATTGCTTTTGTACAATAAAGGCATTTTATCAATACAAATGTTGGTGTTGTCCTGCGCTAATGGAAGATACTGTTACATCCTCAAATTTCAGGCTGTTCATTTTCATTACTTACAAAATAAGTAAGGCACAGATGTATTAAAGTACTGAGCTCATGCTTATTTTCCTGCTGTTCAATATTATGCTGGAAAAAACATTTCAACTCATATATGATAGACGGTAATCATCTTGTACAACGACATAATATCTTGAACAGTACTCGAGTTTTTGACAGTGGATTTAGTTGCGATTTATCCCATTTTTATAAAGCTGTTTGATTAAAATTTAATTTAAAAAGATTGTTAATCCAAATAATCAACACTCAAAAAGCACCCAACCTGCGACTGCTTGCTATAATTATAGAATTTTAGAGAACAAATGAAGCCATTCAGTTTTTTGTGCCATTGTTAGCTCGGTGAAAGAGTAAGCCACTTAACCTAATTCCTTTGGCCTTTCCCCATACATTAAATCCTGCTTTTCTAAAATTTACAAGCATTCTGCTTCTATTAACATTTCTTGTTCTAACAACTGTGCAACTGTAATACTGTCCTAACTTTCTAAACACTCTCTTCATTCTTTTAACCATAAGCCACAGTATTCCATATGGCCACATTATGCTCTGCTTGACAGGGGTTAAATTGCTATTCCTGTCTTTATTTATTGACTCTATAATTTCACAAACTAAATGCAGTCTTAAGTATTTTGACTAAAGTACAATACTAATTCAAACTATAAAAGAGACAGTTAGTAAACCCAGGAATACTGAACATTTGAACTGAATAATCACTGCAGTACCATTCCCAAACTTAGCTGCTGGGATACTCATCTTCGAAACGGATGGATATTTTTCAAACTGCTCGGTACAGAGGTCTATAAAATATAAATGTGCCTTTTAACCATTGAAAGAAAGCTGGTGGAAAATATTGTCCCTGCACACTGCGTCCTAGGCTTGAAATCAAGATCAAGTTAGACATTTATCCACAAGTTAGAAATGAGCCATTCAATAGTCAAAACTTGCAAACTTTTCAATGGCTGTCCAAAGCAGCAGCTCATGTACAGGGGTATTTACCACATATACAGCTCCAGGCTTGGTAATGTTACAAGATACAGCAATAGTACAGTCATGATAAAGACTCTTAAAAGGATCACCTTTAGCTGCCAATGATTTCCAGTAGGCAGCTCTGGAAAAATATCAGAGTTTGAACATCTTGAATGAATCTCCCCTCAATGCTCCCAGCTTCTCTAGTATCTCTAGGTAACAGGTATTTGTCTCTGGTATGAGCTGAAAATGTGTTGCTGGAAAAGCGCAGCAGGTCAGGCAGCATCCAAGGAGCAGGAGAATCGACATTTCGGGCATAAGCCCTTCTTCAGGAATCAACTTTCCTGAAGAAGGGCTTATGCCCCAAACGTTGATTCTCCTGTTCCTTGGATGCTGCCTGACCTGCTGCGCTTTTCCAGCAACACATTTTTCAGTTCTGATCTCCAGCATCTGCAGTCCTCACTTTCTCCGCAAAGATTTGTCTCTGGTATCACTAGCAAGACTTCTCTACACCTTCTCCAAGGCCTCAGCATCCTCCATGAAGTATGGTACCCAGAAATAGGCAACACTTCATTCATGGACTAACCAGAAATTTATAAAGGTCTTGCATAGCCTTTCTGCTTTTGTGCATCATGCATCTCTTTCTAAAAACAAGAGTCCCTACTGACTATCCAGATATGTGCATGTAAACCCTCCCAAAGTCACCCTATTCCTTTACAGTTGCAAGCTTTATTAAGAAAAGGAAATAAATAGTTGAATTTATGCAATGAACATCATTATTTTAGGTCACCCAAACTGATTTGCAACCAATGAAATTAATGTAGTTTATATTATATCTGCTGAGGACGTTTTTGGAACATGGATCACTTCATTGCACTAAATTTAATCAACTGTCTGTTTGTCCATTTCACTGATCCCTCTATGTCCCCTGGTGGTCTGATACCATCCTCCTCACTGTGGACGACACTTCCAACCTAGTTATCATCTGCAAACATTGATCATTTTCCTTCAACTCCTATTCTTTCGCCCAACCCCTCACAAACATACAATCGATAGCGCCTGGGGGCACCACCATTCCCTCCATGTCGACGGTTAAAATCCTGAAACCCACTGAGAAGATGTGCACCAGTCAGACTGTAACTGTTCACGAAGGCAGCTGACCACCACCTTCTCGAGGGGAATTGGGATGGGCAATAAGTGACCATACAGAAATGTTTCTGAACTCCAGGAATGAAAAAAGAAGTCTAGCTCATTTTTACAAAAACGGATGTGCCTCATGTCTGAGGTCACTATTGTTAATAAAGAAATATTCATTATCTGCTAATTCTCTTGTAGCCAATTTAGTATCCAGGTCTTTTTAATCCAATTCACTTCACTCTTCCTAACAAGACTATGACATGGCATTTTATTCTCACAGAGTGAAATTAAAATCCCCAGATACAACCAAAACAAAAACGCACTGCAACTGCTGGAAAATTGGAATGTTGGAAATTACCCAGTAAGTTGGGCTGCATTTGTGAAGAACTTAAACCTGTCACTTGTCATTTGTCAACTCATACGGTATGGACATGCTGTTGTATGCATATTCGTTAATCTCACATTTACGGAACTTTTACTTGAATTAAAATTCTACAATATATCATAACATTTATTCAAACATTTGCAAGCAATGCTCATCCTGCAACAATGTATTTAGATATTTCTTAGCGACGGAACTTCACATATTTCAACCAAATTTCAGAAAACTCATTGAAAAGCACATACTTTTTTGTCTTCTTTTTCTCCTAATTTAACTTTTGAATACATCTTAACCTCAGGATACACTACTTAGAAACTACAGTTATCCAAATGCAATGCAATGCTTGGAAGTTAACCTGACAACTATGAAAGACTTTACAGACTATATACAGTTTTAAGTGGTCCCAATGCAGTCAAAAGCATTTCCTAGATCAGGAATGAACATGTTACTTTGCAATCTTGTATATAGCAGCAAAACAAATTATTCCCATAGTGAAGAACTTAGGAACTCTACGGATGGTTTAAAAAAAACCTCTCAGCATGTCCAAATTCTTAATTTGACTTTACAGAGAAACCTGTAAAATAGGGGCAATTGATAGGTGAGCATTAGTGTTAGAACATAGAACATAGAACAATACAGCGCAGAACAGGCCCTTCGGCCCTCGATGCTGTGCCGACCTGTGAAATATTTTCAGCTCGTCCCCCTACACTATCCCAAAATCATCCACGTGCTTATCTAAGGATTGTTTAAATCTCCCTAATGTGGCTGAGTTGACTACATTAGCAGGTAGGGCATTCCATGCCCTCTCTGCGTAAAGAACCTGCCTCTGATATCTGTCTTAAATCTATCATCCCTCAATTTGCAGTTATGTCCCCTCGTATACGCTGACGTTATCATCCTAGGAAAAAGTCTTCACTGTCCACCCTATCTAATCCTCTGATCATCTTATATGTCTCTATTAAATCCCCATTTAGCCTTCTTCTTTCCAATGAGAACAGACCCAAGTCTCTCAACCTTTCCTCATAAGACCTTCCCTCCAGACCAGGCAACATCCTGGTAAACCTCCTCTGCACCTTTTCCAATGCTTCCACATCCTTCCTGTAATGAGGCGACCAGAACTGTACACAATAAAATAAGTTGTTACTTTCAAATGGTTCTTGTACGTACAGTGAGCCAGATTAGCCAAGTGTTTCAGGATAGCGGGTTCTCCCGTAGATACCTTCTTTCTGTCGATTGGATTTCCAGGTTCCGCTCAATGCCAGGATTTGTTTCAATTGATGGAGGTCCACTGTGTTCCTGGTATCTGTCATTTTGGCAGTTCGCATGGGCAGGGTGGCTGCAGAAAGGCCAGGGTTGCTGGGAACACCTAATCACAATGAGGGAGTTGTGATCTATGGTCCAGGACCCTCAACCTTTGTGAGCTGCAACTATGAATGCCTTAAGTACTGGAGAGTGGAAGGCATCTCATCGGTACCCATTGCACAGAGAGATCGTGAAAGCGACTGTGTCTGTGTGGAAGAGTGTGCGCAAAAGAGTGTAAGTCAAAGCATTGTTCATCACTTATGGATGTCCTCAAGTGAATCACAACCAATGGTAAGCTTTTGAAGTGTATCATTTTCGGAACGAAGCAAACATTGCAACAAAATACAGTAATACACATGAACCTCCCACAAACAACAATGTGATAATGACTAACCAGTCTGTTGATTTTTCATGATGTTTATTGTGGGGTCAACATAAGTAGCAGCATTAAGGAGAATTCCCCTGCTCTTCTTCAAAATGGTAGAAGGGGGGTCTCTTCCATCCACTCAACAGGACAAATAAAACCTTGGTCTAAAATTTCATCTGAAAGACAGTACCTTCCTCAGTGCAGTATTCCCTCAGTACAACACTGGACTATCAATGTGAACTTCGGTGCTCAGGTTTCTGCAGTGGCATTTGAACTTCCTGTTCATTGAGGCACGGCTGACATTTGTGGTTTGAGACAAGGTGTTACCCATCACAGTTCATAGGGACTTCACTCAGCATCAGCAATCAACAGAAAAAAAAACACTGTGCCCAAGATCAACCCATATTTAGAACTTAGGATCCCTACAGTGTGGAAACAGGCCCTTCAGTCCAGCTGGTCCATACTGACCCTCCCAAGAGTAACCCACCCCCAACCCATTCCCTTATCTCTCAAGATTCCCCCAAACTAATGTATCTAACCTCCACACCCCTGAAGACTATGGGCAATTTAACATGGCTAACCCACGTAACCGACACATCTCTGCATTGCGGGAGGAAACCGGAGCACCTGGAAGAAACCCACGCAGACACAGGGAGAATGTGCAAACTGCACACAGACAGTCGTCTGAGGCTGGAATCGAACCCAGGTCCCTGGCGCTGTGAGGCAGCAGTGCTAACCACTGAGCCACCGTGCCCCCCTCCCCCCGCCATACGGACATTCAGTTCTAGAGATACAGTAGTTTCTCCACTGCCACAGATGCTGGATAGCAAACTTTTTCTTCCCCACAAAGCCTCAGTTCCCTTTCTGCTTTGCTGCATTGCCTGTGTCTTAAATTATAACCAGACTTGGTACATTGAAGGCTATCCACAATTTATCAACCCGGGAGCGCCCATGGTCCAAAGGTGTAGTTATGAATCACTGAAACATTAAGGACTGTCAGTAAATGTCCTTCTATTGCAAGTCACTGTTTCTGGCATTACTCATTTCAGGTTTCACTGCACGCGGATACAACCACCTTCGAGACAGCTTTACATCTTCTGTACCAAAAGCAATATAATGGAAGCCTTTGGATAGATTCACTTCATTTTCTAAATCTAAAGCATCATGGATTATCTAAGTCAAAAGTCACACAACACCAGATTCCAGTCAACAGATTTATTTAAAAGCACAAGCTTTTGAAGCGCTGCTCCTTCATCAGGTGAAGTGGAGGGTGGTGCATAGGCATAGAATCGATATATATATTTTAAGTATTGTATATAGTCATGTGACAAAGGAGCAGTGATCCAAAAGCTTGTGATTTTAACTAAATCTGTTGGACTATCGCCTAGTGTTGTGTGACTTTTGGCTTCGTCCACTCCAAATCATGGATGTTCTAAGAAAGTAATCTTTAAATTTGTTGAAGTTTCCCCTGCAATTTATGAGTCTTGTTTTTAAAACAAAAACTTCTAAATCTAGTACTAATCCCTACGTGGAATGCAAGTGTTTCTAATACATGCAATACAGCTTACCAGGTCAGTTTCAGTTACGTAAATTGAAAAACAAGCAGTTAAGGGGAGAGGAAGGGGAAAAGGACAGGCAAAAAGAAGCATCTTGACAAGTGGGGTTAGAAAATAGGAATTGCATTGGATTTCATACAGGAATGGAACAACCTGAGCTTATTGTACTTCTGCTGCACCAAGGGGAGGGGAAGGGAATCCAGGCAAAAATCACCTAAAATAAAGCAGCATATATCACAACACAACATTATTGGGATTTTCAGACAAACAGAAATTTGGGCTAGACTGTACACTTCAAATACTGGGTCTAATCTCCTTTATGTCTATCATAATCCTGTCCAGCGACGAAAGCAAATATGTTTTTTGCCACAATAATAAAGATCTTGCACATACTGAACTATTTTTATGATGCATTGAAGTCACGAGCACAACAAATGGCTTTTCAAAATCAGGAAGTTATTGTTTGAAAAGTAGGTAAGGTGATACAAAGGCACATTGGTGGGTCAGAACTTAGCAGATATGCTGTGTGTTTCGCCACAGTCAACTAGATCTGGAAAGGGAATGCCAAAGAGTACAAAGCTTTCCTTGATGAACACAATACTTCACAATAATTCCAAAACTAAATAGTTCCATTCATTTTCTCTGGCATTTTGACTTGCTGCAACTTGATTGTGCCCTACTGTTAACCATGAGAATTTAGAACAGTTGCATGGTTACTACTTGTTAAAGATACAGTTTGTAAAAGTCTGGCAGTGTGGAAAATAGAAACGTCACCTGCTTCAGGTAGGATGTCTCCTGAGCTCCTGAGGCAAGTGGTGAGGTGAATAGCAGGGGTTTTGGTCATAATCTTAGAGTCCACCTTGAGTCTGAGAGCGCTGGGTGAGCACTGCAAGATTTCAAATATTACACCCCTGCTAAACAGGGAAAAAAATGTAAACCACATCAGTCAGCCTTATATCAAGTGGTAACACTGGGGAGAGGGACAAGGAGTTTGAGAATTGTCAGAAAATAATCCAGGAAAATACTTACTGTTACCTGGATTCATCAAAAGCAAATAATAGAGTCTGAGAGTCATACAGTGTGGAATCAGACCCTTTGGCTCAACCCATCCATGCCAACCAGGTTTCCGAACTGAACTATTCCCATGGGCCTGCACTTGGCCCATAGCCCTCTAAACCTTTCTTGTCCATGTACCTGTCCAAATAACGTTTAAGTGTTGGAATTGTACCCGCCTCTTCCACCATGCTACTTTCTCGGACAGCTCATTCCATACGTGCACCATCCTCTGTGTGAAACAGTTGTCCTTTAGGTTCCTTTTAAACCTTTCCCCTCTCACCTCAAGCCTATGCCCTTGAGTTTTGGAGTTCCCTACCCTGGGGAAAAGACCTTAGCTATTCAACTTATCGTTGACCCTCATTTTAGAAACCGCTACAAGGTCACCCCTCAGCCTCCTACGATCCAGGGAGATAAGCCCCAGCCTCTCCTTATCACCCAAATCTTCCAGTTCCTGTAACATCCTTGTAAATCTTTTTTCCATTCTTTCCAGTTTAATAACATCCTTCCTATATGACGGCGACCAGAATTGTATGCAGGACTCCAGTTGTGTTGTTACCAAGGTAATGTCTGCAAAGTTTGATAAAGTCCTTCAAAAGATGTAAGAAGTTGTATGATGTTGTATATATTGATTTTCAGAAATTTGACAGTGTCACATAAAAAAAGCAGCAAAACTGTGAACCATTGGAAAAAGGGGAAGGTTCAATTTGAAAATAAAATGAGCTGAGAGACAGAAATCAGTGAGTACAGTGAACCGTTCCTCAGCCTGGAGGCACAGGAGTCTGTGTTCGGCCTGCAGCTTCTTTACATACGTCATCAAGAATTGAATTTGGCCACAAGGCATCATTTTTAAAAGGTGACAGAAAGCTTAAAAATGCAGTAGGCAATACCAACAGGCAACAGTAACAGCCCTCAAGATGATCGTCACAGATAAGTGAGATAACCAGACATATTTAATATGAAATTTAGCATCGAGATCTGTCAATTTGAAAGGAATAACAAGAAAAGACATTTTTAATTTAATGCTAAAAGAGGTGCACAAACAGAGATGGGGAGGGATCCATATAAACACATCTTTGAAGATGGTACAACAATTTACTAAGGGAGTTTAAAAAAAGCAAACAAGACGCATGGCTTTATAAACAGAGCTGTTAAATGTCAAACCCATGAAAGCTATACTAAACCTGTATAAACTACGGAATTGTTAAGCGATGGGAGTCTTTAACCCTGTACAGAGAAGAAAGCAATTGGTTCTCAAATTTCTTTGGTTTAAGGACCCTTCTTTTTAATGGATGAATAATTACAGGCACACTATCTCAGTAAAAACAATCTAAACTCCTGGCATCTGACCATTTCTGAACATCAACTTCTTCATACTGTTCTTTGAAAGGTCTGACACTTTCTCAGGATTATCAACAGAATGAAGCTTGATATGGTTGCTTTGTGAAAGGTCCACCCTACAGATAAGAGGCAACGCTACAGGTTCGGCAACATATTTTATATGTTCTTGTGGTCACTAGCTAGGCCAACATTTTTACCCATCCCTAATTGCTCTGGAGAAACTTCCTTCTTGAACCACTGCAGACCAGAAGGGAGTTCCAGGATTCTAACTCAATAACAATGAAGCAATGTTAGCATGGTTCGCAGTCAGGGTGGTATGTGGACAGTTCACCGCGTTACACCTCCATGCTCTTTCTGTGGGATAAAGCTAAGTATCTCCTGTTGGAAATACTGGCATCATTTCAGGTTTATACTCACTACACAATTGCTTCAAGAGGCTTCTTTCTCCTGTTTTGCTGCTTACTGGTTCTGCAATATTGCTGTATGCTCCCTGATACTTGGTATTCCTATGAGACAAGGCTTGTCACGAGACTCGCCTGGCAAGTGCCCCCTGGCCCTCGTCATTGCAGCAATGGATTAAGTAGGATTAACAGGAGTTGATCAAAGTGAGGACAGGCTGCAGAGGTTTTGATAACATCAAGTTATAGAAGCTACAAAGTGGGAGGCCAGCCAGAAGTGTGCTGGAATAGTTCATATCTGGAGACAACACTGGCACTAGTGAAGTTTCATTAGCAGATATGCTGAGGCAAAGGTTGAAGTCAGGCAATATTAAAGAGACAGCAAAAGTGGTCTTAATTACATGATAGCCTTAGACAGAGCCCAGAAGGTCACCAGTGTAGGTCCATGAAGTGAAACCATTGAAGATTATTCTGCAGAAGTGACTGGATTTTATTGCAATGCATTACTGGGATACAAACATTGCTGACAAGGGTGACATTTGTTGTCCTCAAGGAAGAGGCGCAGTCTGTTCTGATGTAATGCAATAGTTCCATATTATAAGAAAATTGCCTTAATGCAGCACAGTTTAAGCCAATGGGACCAAAATTGCATTACAGTCAACACAGGTAAGGAAAATTCACATTCCACAAATAATGGTCGAAATTCTTCAATCGCGTTGTAGCCCAATACAGGTAAGGAAAATTCACATTCCACAAATAATGGTCGAAATTCTTCAATCACGTTGTAGCCCAATACAGACTGAAGAAACCTACATTATAGCTGAGCTGACTAGATTCCCGTAATGTTGCTCATAGGTGTCTTGGCAGTGGAGGTCACTGGGTTCGAGGATGCTGTTGAAAGAGCCTTGTTGAGCTGTGCTAGTGCACCTTACAGCTAGTACATGCTGATGTCACTGAGTGTTGGTGGAGAAAGGAGAGAATATTTAGGGCAAGAATGAATACTGGACATACTACTTCAGCTAGAGCCATGTTGGTATTTTATACGGGTTTGTCAGAGCTTGTGTCCTTATATTCCACCTCTCCATTCGAAAAGTTAAAGATCCTATTTGCTTTAGCAACCTATCACACCAACCTCAAAGCATTATTTACACTTGTATGTTTTGTGTGATCTGAGAATTTTAAAATTCTATCCTGTCCCAATTCCATGTATTAATGTATGTTAAAAACCAACATCACAGATTTCCACAGTGAAACACAGGATTTTGGAGATCAAGTAGATCATTTGGCCTTTTCAGTAGATATCCACTCAACCATTCAGCTGATAGATTGTAGTCTCAACTTCATTTCCCTTTCAGCTCCCCCTTAGCCCTTGACTCCCTGGTCTAGCAAAACCTATCTAATTCAGCTTTGAATAAATTCAATGACCCAGCCTCTACTGATTTTGGAGGAAGAGAATTATAAAGAGTAACGATTCTCAAAAAAGAAGATTCATCTCGGGCTGAAAGGGGAGACCAGATATTTTTAAGTGGCGTCACCTCATGCTAACTTCTCCCAAAAGAGAAACACCTTCCCACAATCCACCTGATCATGTATGTTTCAAGAAGATCACCTCTCGTGCTTCTAAAGGTACGTGCCCAATCTGTTTAACTTTCTTCATAAGGTTATAAAATTCAAAAGAATAAAACAAGCACACATTTTCTGAACCATTTCAAATGCAAATATACTATTTGTCAAATAAAACTGTCAAATTAAATGCAATACTCCAGATGTACAAGGCCTTGTACAGAAGCAATAGCTGGGTTTTACGATCCATTTTGCATTCCTAATCACTTCCTGTACACTATCTTTCTGTGATTCACAAGGAGACTCAAATTCCTTTGCAATCGCTTTCCAGAAAAATAGCATACTGCTTGGCTATTCTTCCCGCTAAAGTGGCAAGTTCACATTTTGCCACATTGCCCTCCATCTGCCAAAATGTCATGCATTCACTTAACCTGCGTATATCCCTCTGTATCTCCTCTTCGAAATGCACATGCACAGCTTGTTGCGTTCAACAAATATAACCACCAGACATGCAATCACCTCATCCAAAGTACTGACTGCAGGCTGTTGATATATCAGAGAGCCAGTAGTCACGCTGTAACACATCACAAGTCACAGCCTGGCAACCAGTCAGACCCATGTATCCCCATTATCTGTTCCCTATTGGCTAAACAGTCACTTATCCATGACAATAATATGTTACCCATGACACCATGAGCTCTTATTTTGTGGACCAGTTTGTAGCCTTTTCAAACAATGAAGACCCCCTCCATTTTAAATTTGTAGATAACCAATCAAAGGAAGGTTTTGAGATTCTCAAATATTTTGGAAGATAATAGCAAATGTATCAAATATCTCTTCAACCATTACTTCTGAAGCCATAGGATGTAGGCCATCAAGTTTAAGGGTCCTGTCAGTCTTTACTCCTATTACTTTGCCTTGTACTTCATTGGTAACTATTGTTTAAAGTTCCTGCCTCCCTTTCACCCCTAATGTTCCAGTATCCAGTTGCTTTTAGTGTCTTCAGCAAAATATTTGTTCAAAGTCTCTGGCATTTCCTTGCTTTCATTATTAATTTTCCAGTCTCATTCCTTGAACAACCAATACTTAATTCAACTTCCTAAAGTTATTAATAGTGCCACTGCACTGCACCGCAGCAATTTTAAACAACTGCTTGGAATATACGGGAATAATTGGTCAGACTACAGCTGAGAACATCAACTCAATTTTGTACAGCACAGATTTAAGAAAACACTCGCATTTCTTAGAAATTTTCAAAAATGCCAACTCTAAACGCATTAAGAAAAAATACTCAAATAAACTCCTGATGAGAACCATGTAGTAGTTTTTTTTAAATGCACAAAACTTATTTACTAGGCGGGTGCAATATGTTGCCATGCAAGTTCAGTTAAATCATAAAGCGTTCAGCCATATGGTCTTGTTCTTGCATTGCCCTGAGATCACGGAAAACAAGAGGAATCATGTCACAATTTAAACATTCTCAGCTAGAACCACTGAAAACATATCCCCCCTTCCTAGCAACACAAAGTCAAACCAATCAAATCCCAAGTTTCATGTCTTCACTGGCTTGCAGTCTGTATACACAATGTAAAGTTTTGTTCTGTTTTTGGCAGCTACAAACACAACAAGTATATGCTGAATAGATTTTTGTGTGTAACTATGCAAAGCAAAAACTAATATGAAGAAAAACAATTACAAAAATTACAAGCAGCTTTAATCCATTTTATCAGTTGATACTTTCAGCCAACGTTGCATCAATTGTGCTAAATCAAACTTGCAAGTTGGTGTTTCGGGCACACTGAGCACCACTCATTTTTCTTTGCCCTTTTCATCATAACAAATCACAAATGGTTAGGGGACACATTTACCATTATACTTGATACCATTTCCATCACAGTACTTATCAGATCATTTTACCAGATCACTCCTGATGTCAAGGTTACCTGCCATACCTTAGATGAGCATTTGTTTTTAAAAAACTAATATATTTATTCATTCCAGAATCTATTACAGTTGAAAGGGGGTTTTTAATTTACTTACATAAAAAATGATTGAAACTCAAAATTTTTTTAGGATAAATAATGTGAAGCAAAGTTTCACTTTTCTAATATAAAAACCATGTGTATTACATTAATGAGAAAGCAATCTGGTTCTGCTCAAGTTTGGTCCATTTTACTAGACGGCTGGAAAAGGCAGAAAGCCCAGACACATTTGGATACTTTTTCTCACAAAGGTCCAGTTTACAGAAATCTAAGTGATGTATATCTGGAATTCATAATACACTTAATTCTGGCTTACAATCGCATTTTCCGAAAGACTGTCAATTGGATATAGTAGACGAAAACCATTGTTTTTCTGTATCAGTTAATCATCCTTTTCCCCAGCCAGAAAGTTTTTCTCCCCTTTCACTACAACTTTGAAAATCCAATAGAATACCAGACACAATGATACAAATGTGAAAAGGTATGCAGTGCTTCCTGGGAGCAACCACTTCATCCCAATACTTGGATCTTTATATGTGGACTTAAATTACTTTTAAGTCTTTCTCAAACATTGCACCTAACTTGTGTTAATGCCAACATGGAAACATGACAATCCAAGCTTATCCACTTTTGGTATTTGTTTATACAAGTGTAAGGGTCTGAAAGAGTTAATACAGAGATCTGTGAGGTCATCATTAAGCTTAGCAGAGAAGAATTTATGATCTACCATCTATTTCTTGCTCAGTCGCTAAAAATGTCCATCACATCACTGCAACAAATGCCTAATTGCTGTCATGCGATTAACAACACCCTGCCTAAGACAAGAGTCTCCTCATTTGATGACAAATTAGTTTCTGTCAACCACATTAGGCCAATCCAGGACTGTAGATTTCTACCTTGAAAGAAGATGGTGGCTACAATGTACCTAGAATCATAGAGATGTACAGGAGAGAAACAGACCATTCGGTCCAACTTCTCCATGCCAACCAGATATCCCAACCTAATCTAGTCTCATTTGCCAGCACTTGCCTCATATCCCTCCAAGCCCTTCCTATTCACATATCCATCCAGATACCTATTAAATGTTGCAATTGTACGCCTCCACCACATCCTCTAGCAGCTCATTCCATACATGGGACATCCTTTACATGAAAAATGCCCCCCTTAGATCCCTTTTAAATCTGTCCCCTCTCACCTAACCCCTCCAGTTCTGGACTCACCCAACCCAGGGAAAAGACTTTGTCTATTTACCCTATCCATGCCCCTCATGATTTTATAAACGTCTATAAGGTCACCCCTCAGCCTCCGACGCTCCAGGGAAAACAGCCCCAACCTATTCAGCCTCTCCCTATAGCTCAATCCTCCAACACTGGCAACATCCTTGTTATTTTTTCCTGAACCCTTTCAAGTTTCACAACAACCCTCCGATAGGAAGGAGACCAGAATTGCACACAATATTCCAACAGTGGCCTAACCAATGTCCTCTGCAGCCGCAACATGTCCTCCCAACGCCTGTACCCAATACTCTGACCAATAAAGAATAGCATACTAAGCACTTTCTTCACTGTCCAATCCACCTGAGACTCCACTTTCAAGGAGCTATGAACCTGCAATCGAAGGTCTCTTTGTTCAGCAACATTCCCCAGGACCTTACCATTAAGTGTATAAGTCCTGCCCTGACTTGCTTTTCCAAAATGCAGCACCTCGCATTTATCGAAATTAAACTCCATCTGCCACTTCTCAGCCCATTGGCCCATCTGATCAAGATCCTGTTGTAATCTAAGGTAACCTTCGCTGTCCACTACTCTTCCAATTTTGGTGTCATCTGCAAACGTACGAACTATACTTCTTATGTTCACCTCCAAATCATTTATATGAAATGCTGAAAAGTAGTGGACCCAGCACCGATCCTTGTGGCACTCCACTGGTCATAGGCCTCCAGTCTGAAAAACAACCCACCACCACAACCCTCTGTCTTCTACCTTTGAGCCAGTTCTGTATCCAAATGGCTAGTTCTCCCTGTATTCCGTGAGATCTAACCTTGCTAACCAGTCTACCATGAGGAACCTTGTCAAATGCCCTACTGAAGTCCATATAGATCACATCCACCGCTCTGCCCTCATCAATCCTCTTTGTTATGTCTTCAGAAAACTCAATCAAGTTTGCGAGACATGATTTCCCACGCACAAAGCCATGGTGACTATCCCTAATCAGTCCTTGCCTTTCCAAATTCATGTACATCCTGTCCATCAGGATTCCCTCCAACAACTTGCCCACCACTGACGTCAGGTTCACCGGTCCATAGTTCCTTGGCTTTTCTTTACCACCCTTTTTAAATAGTGGCACCATGTTAGCCAAACTCCAGTGCCAAACTGGCACCTCACCTGTGACTATCGATGATACAAATGTCTTAAGCAAGGATCCCAGCAATCACCTCCCGAGCTTCCCACAGAATTCTAGGGTACACCTGATCAGGTTCTGGAGATTTATTCACTTTTATGCATTTCAAGATATCCAGCACCACCTCCTTTGTAATGTGGACCTTTTTTTTTAAGGTCTCACCATCTATTTCCCCATATTCTGTATCTTCGATGTCCTTCTCCACAGTAAACACTGACGCAAAAAATTGTTTAGTATCTCCCCCATCCCCATACATAGGCTGCCTTGCTGATCTTTGAGGGGCCCTGTTCTCTCCCTGGTTAGCTTTTTGTCCTTAATGTATTTATAAAAACTCTTTGGATTCTCCTTAACCCTATTTGTCAAAGCTAGCTCATGTCTCCTTCTTGCCCTCCTGATTTCCCTCTTAAGTGTACTCCTACTGCATTTATACACTTCTGAAGATTCACCTGATCTCTGTTGTCTACACCTGACCTACGCTTCCTTCTTTTTCTTAACCAAACCCTCAATTTCTCTAGTCATCCAGCATTTCCTATACCTACCAGTCTTTCCTTTCACCCTGACAGGAACATACTCTCTCTGGATTCTTGTTATCTCATTTCTGAAGGCTTCCCATTTTCCAGCCGTCCCTTTACCTGCGAACATCTGCCCCCAATCAGCTTTTGAAAGTTCTTGCCTAATACCGTCAAAATTGGCCTTTCTCCAATTTAGAACTTCAAACTGACATTCCAGTCAAGGAAGAAAATATTTCATAATTTATCCTGCTAAATGCTGCAAATATTTCAACATGTCTTAATGTCCTCTGCCTCATTAACCTGATGCGCTCAGAAAATATCATCTATTTTTTCAAAATTTCTCATGATTTGTTGAGATGGTTTCTAATGTAAGATTTAGTTTAGCAATGGAAAAGTACAAGGAGCTATCTAGAACAAAAGTGTTGAATGGGAGAATGGCCAATTTCAACGCAGTGAGAACAGACACTGTTCATGTCAAGTAGAAGTATATTTTGGCCAGACAAAACTGTAATTAAACAATGAACTGCAGTGAATAAGAAGAAAGTTCAAATTGAGTTGGGGTACATTCCTGGGAAGGAGGAAGACAAAACAAACTGAGCCAGAGCACCTATCATACAAAAACAGGTAAAGAGCACGATGGAACTGAAAACCAGATGTTAAGCCGAAAATATGAGTGAGAACAAGGCTCAGAGCGAAAATAAAAACAACAGGAACAAAGAGAAATTATGAGAAGAGACTGGTCACTAACTTAAAAAGGAATCCAAATGCCCTGTATAAGCACAGAGGTAAATAAAAATTGGTAAATAGAGTAGGATTGCTGACGGATCTAAAAGGTGATTTATGAAGAGAGACAGTAGGCATGGCTGAGGTACTAAATGAGTCTCCACATCAGCCTTTACCAAGGACAACACTGCGAGAACAGAGTGAAAGATGAAGTGGGTGTTTTAGAAATTGATAATGCAGAGGTAGTAGAATGACTGGCTGTACTTAAAGTTGACCAATCACAAGGTTCCAATTAGATGAATCCAACTGTATTGATGGAAGTAAGGGTGGAAATTGCCAAAGTAGGGTGGCACGCTGGCTCAGTGGTTAGCACTGCAGCCTCACAGCACCAGGGACCTAGGTTCGATTCCAGCCTTGGGCGACTGTCTGTGTGGAGTTTGCACGTTCTCCCCATGTCTGCATGGGTTTCCTCCGGGTGCTCCGGATTCTTCCCACAGTCCAAAGATGTGCAGGTTAGATAAATTGGCCATGCTAAATTGTCCATAATGTTAGGTGCTTTAGTCCCTACAGGGTTACTGTTCCGAGAGTCAGTGTTGACTTGTTGGGCCGAAGGGCCTGTTTCCACACTGTAGGGAATCTAACCTAATGGCCTCCAATCTTCCTCAAATACAGTGGTTATGTAAAAGGACTAGAGAATTACGAGTGTTTCACCTTCTTTCAATAAATGGTGCAACGGTAAGCAATGAGAAGCCAGTGATTCAATCTAACCACAGTGGCAGAAAAGCTTTTGTAGCAAAATTATTAATCCCTTAAACAATGTGGGTTAACGAAGAAAGACCAAGCTGGATTTGTTGAAAGCAAATCATGTGCAACTAATTTGACTCAGTTTTTTGATAATGTAAAGGAGCGTTGAAGAGGGTAATGGAGATGATGGGGTGTATACATGCTTTCAAACATGTCTGATCAAGTGCTACATTGGTGTCAGAAGAATTCAAATCCTGAAAGAGGGAGTGGCAGTACAGAGATGATGTCGGCTGAGTGTTAGAAAACAAAGACCACTGAAACTCATCACAGAGAAGTGTGAACAGTTAGACACTGTTTGGAAGGACAAAAAGACCGTATGTGAAATAAAGCGTATAAGGGTAAAAATGGGGGCAGGGGCAAAGGGACCAGGGTATATGTCCTCACCTTGCAGTGGAAGAGCAAAATGGCTAAGTGTTTAACAAGTGATGCAAGAGGCTTGGATTTATAAATAAATATGTTAAGGGAGTACAAAAGCAAGGGTGTTATAGAACATAGAACAGTACAGGCCCTTCAGCCCATGATGTTGTGCCGACCATTGATCCTCATGTATGCACCCTCAAATTTCTGTGACCATATGCATATTATAATGACCCCTTTATGGTTTGGTCTCAATTGGAGCATTTTTCCCAATTCAAAACACTACATTTTTAAATTAGATTAGATTCCCTACAGTGTGGAAACAGGCCCTTCAGCCCAACAAGTCCACACCGACCCTCCGAAGAGTAACCCACCCCCCTCTGACTAATGCATCTAACATTATGGGCAATTTAGCATGGCCAATTCAACTGACCACATCTTTGGACTGTGGGAGGAAACCCACGCAGACACGGGGAGAATGTGCAACCTCCACACAGACAGTCGCCAGAGGGTGGAATCAAACCTGGGACCCTGGTGCTGTGGGGCAGCAGTGCTAACCACTGGGCCACTGTGCCACCCTACATGTTTAGAGAAAATGCAGGGGCAAGGGAAAAGGTACAGGAAAAATCTTAGAGAACGATTTCAGGCATGAGACTTCTGTTGCACAGATTGGAGAAGCAGAGGCTTTTCTCTTTCAAGAGAAAGTTGAGATTTGAGAAGGGTACTCAATATAATGAGGGATCGGGACAAACTAAATAGAGAGACACTGCCTCTATGGGCAGAGAACCAGATTGCAACAGCTTAAGGTGACTGGCAAAAGAAGCAACAGCAACATGAGATGAGATATATTTTTGCAGTGTGTGGCTTGGACCTGGTATGCACAACCTGAGGATGGTGCAGGCAGTTAATTACCTGAAGAGAAAAAAAATTGCATGGCGACAGAGAAAATGCAGAAAGAGGAGTTGGACCAGCTGAGTTGCTCTTGCAGAGAGCTGACACGGAAGTGATGAGCCAAATAGCCTGTTTCTCTGCTGTATAGAGTCGCCGATTATTTGTTGCCCTGATCATAAGGGGAAAGTGAGGACTGCAGATGTTGGAGATCAGAGCTGAAAATGTGTTGCTGGAAAAGCGCAGCAGGTCAGGCAGCATCCAAGGAGCAGGAGAATCGATGTTTCGGGCATGAGCCCTTCTTCTGAACGTCGATTCTCCTGCTCCTTGGATGCTGCCTGACCTGCTGCGCTTTTCCAACAACACATTTTCATTTCTGCCCTGATCATAAATCTCCTTTGCGTGCTCCTCATTGCTCTTGCATTCATTTTGATAATGAGGTACTTGCTCAAATGTTCAGAAAATTCAAATACACCACATCCTTTATTCAACAAAGAATTTAAAGCAATCAGTCGAACATGACCCGATTATATGATGTGTGTCCATTAAGAATAGCACTATCATGAAAATCCTAAAATAACAACCAAGAACATTTGAACCCTAGAATATCCGAATATGAACACTGTCATATGTACGTCATTCCACTCTATTTCATTCAGAAGGGGTAAGGATGAGGAGAATTTCACTATATCCTACTTTGCATGGTTGCATATTGCTCAATCTAATGGAAACATTTAATCGGGTTTCACACAAGATGCAACAGTTTAAATAAATCCATATGTTCAGCCATAATTAACTCAATGCCTGATTGCAAGCTATTCACAAATTAATGATTCAAGTATTTCTTACATCTAATTAAATATAATTAGATATTGGGAAAGTGGATAATTTCAGTTCTTCTTACAAAGTCTGTTTCAGAATGAATCCATCCCTCCAAATGACAAGCACGCTGAAGCTGAAATGGTGTATTCTCCATCTTTTGTCATATTTTGTCCCACGATGATCTGACCACATATCCACTTCAGTCACCAAAATCATCCATTTAAATTAGCATAACATTACCTAACTCCACCCTTTCCTCAACTCATCTGAAGAAATCTTTATCCAAATTTATGTTATCTCAAGTCTTGACTATTCTGATGCTCTCCTAGAGGGCTGTCAATCTTTTACATGACGTAACTTGGCTCATTTAAGTATCTATTGCCCATTTTCTTATTCACGTCATGTCCTGTTCACCCATCCTTGCTCGAGATGAACAGCCTGCCAACCTCCCAACTTTAAAATTCACACCCTGGTTTCAAAACATTCCATGACCTCATACCCTCTGAACTGCTGTGATTTGAACTTGCGGCTTTCCTCCAATTCTGGTTTCATACTCATATGACATTTTAAACCTATAGCCAACGCTTCCTCCAAGTGCTGATGCACTAAACCCTTGAAACCTCTCCCTATAGTTCTCTGCTTTTGTAGTCCTCTCTCTATAACACATTTTAAAGCCTACATCTTTGTCCCAATATCACCTTGTGTGGCTCTGTAATAAAATTCATTTCCTGATACTCCAGTGAAATGTTATTGATCATTTTATTATAACTCTTTCCATGTGAAGTCTCATATTTTGGAAACAAAAATCAGGAAAGAAAAATAGACCTCAAATACAAATAGCAAGGCATTGGGTGGTAGCAGAAGACAATAGAGCCATACAAGGATATAGAATACAAATGTTGAACAAGTGCCTAACTTTAGTTTGGATGCATTTGTAAGATTAGCAGTGGCTTTGGATACCATATTACCAAAAGAATATGAAAGTTAAAGAATCGAAAAGCAGCATAAAATGAATAATGGTCACCTGAAATGGGAACAGAAAATGCTAGAAACACTTAGTTCTGGCAGCGTATGTGGACAGAAACAATTTCTGTTGCAGACTAATATGATTTCATCAGAACTAGAAAAGCTAGATGTCATCGGCTTCAGTGAAGGGGTGGATGGACAAGGACAAAAGGAATGTCAATGATATGCTGGAAGACAGGAGAGGCTGGGTGAAAGAAAAAAATTGAATGAAAGAAAAGTTGACCTTACAGTGCCAAAGCAAACAGTGATGTGGCCAGAAAATAAGCTAAGAACAAAGTATGTGTCTCAAGCAAATGCTCTACTTCTGCAAACAAAATATGCAAAGAAGTGGAATTTATAATGGGAGGGTAGTGTTTACGATTTGAAAGTGTTAAACTCAATGTTGAATTTGGAAAGTTGCAAAGTGGCCAATCAAAACAAAAGGTGCTGTTTCTCAATCCACTGTGATCTTTCCAGAATCTTGGAAATGTTGGAAGTTTACAGCCACTGCATCCACCTTGTCTGCTTTTTGACACTTGGGTGGTGGCCATTAAGTCCAGAGGGCATAATCACCGGCCTTTACCCCACTGGCTTTCCCAGTCTGGTGATTCTGCTCAATTTCTTCCTTTCCTTTTCGATTGTTATTGGGATGTGCTTTGTGAAGGATGCATCCTCCACACAGCCTCCCCCACCCCCTTCTCCCACCCCACCTCTCTCTCTGGAATACTTCCACATTAAGAGTGATGAAATATCTTATTTGATGTTTGCCATTGCTTCTGTACCCTCTCACCTTTTAACCTATTGCCCCACTTCACTGCATACCTTGGCAATTATGTTTATTTATGTTTAAGACAGTTTCAGACATAAATTTCTCACCTTCAAACTGAAAATGAAGTTCTATTGTACTGTGACCACTCTTACCAAGAGAATCCTTGACTGTGAAGTCATTTATTAACCCTGTCACATTACCAGGTCTAAAGTTGCCCACATCCCACTTGCTTCTAAGACATATTATTCGTAGAAACTCATCCAAATACATTCTATGACCTTATCCTCCAGGTGATCTTTGCCAATTTGATTTGTCCAATCACCCACAATTATTCTAGCACCTTTCATACAAGCCCCTATTATTTCTTGATGTATACACCCCTCAGCGCCACTTCTGCCAGGTAGTCTATAGACCATTCCCAACAGGGACTTCCTTTCCTTACTATTTCATATTCTTCACCCAATCCTATAGCTCGATCCTCTAAATCAATATCATTTCTCACAACTGAATCGATCCCATCTTCAAATTACCCTACCTTCCCGTTCAATAATCTTGTTTTTCTACATTATCAAATGTCCTGGCTGTTTAACGATTTTTGTCCTGGTAATTTTGCAAGTGTGTCTCTATGGTAGTTTTCATACATTTTCATTTATTTCCACTTGTACTTTCAATTCATCTACACTGTTAGAAATGCAACAAACATTCAGATAAACATGTTTTACTGCTGTCTTATTTGCCATTTTTTCCAATTTGATTTTATATACTGATGCTTTATGTTTGCATGCTATGTTTCTGCATGTCACCCTCTGGTTATCATTACCCACAATGCTATCCTGAA
This sequence comes from Chiloscyllium plagiosum, assembly GCF_037043375.1. NCBI lineage: Eukaryota > Metazoa > Chordata > Chondrichthyes > Orectolobiformes > Hemiscylliidae > Chiloscyllium > Chiloscyllium plagiosum. The sequence continues at coordinate 7,294,108 of NW_028270139.1, forward strand.
TTGTTGAAACAGCCTGTCCAGTTCTTTATTGAAAACCATTAAAGTTTATTGGCCTACCATCTATACTGTTAATTTATTCTGTATAGTTAAAGGCTTCTTAGGCATTTCCTATTGCAGTTTTAAATTAGTAAATATGACCCTTTGTAAACAGGAGAGGCCACTTGGAATTACTTTGCTGAAAAACACTAAAACAAAAGAGTATATCTGCACTCATTATTCAAAATAACCAATGTAATTATTCTCTCCATAAACATTATTCCTCTAAACTCTGAAATCAGCCATAGTCCCTCTCTCTATTCCTTCCAATAGTAGCATCGTCTTTTGAAATAAAGAGACCTATGTGGTATCCAGTTTGCCAAGTGGAGGTCAAATATCAGAGTAAGATAGAATTTTACAATTCTCTCTCTGGGTTTATTTTGAATCTCCTGCTATATATCTCAGAACTTTGTATGCTGTTTGAGAAACAGCCCAAGAACAGCATCTTGATAGTATCCACGTTAACTCTCCTGCTCCTTAATTTCATAAACTTACATTTCCTGATATTAAAATGTATCTGCACTTCTTTGCTCACAGATCAAGACGATCAAGTTTCTCTTAAATGAGTGCGCATTTGCCACAATACCCAATGTGGTCCATCATTAAATCCCACATAATTCCTGTCTTTGACACTGACTCATTTGCTTGTGCTTCACTGTTACACTCACCCATGTTTTACTCAATCTGCCAACACAACGTTTGGAATTACTGTTTTATGCAATAGTCACACCCACTATTACAGCTCAAATGAGTCATGATGCTGCTCATCTGAAACAGCTGTTTCCAAACCCACCAGCCAAACACACCCTATTGTAACAAAAAAAAGCTGAGGGACTCGAAATACTTTCTAAAATACATAATGAAGTGTATTGTACAATTGTAAATGCTTGTGTAAATGTCAAGGTAAAATACATCTCCACTTCACTTTAGTGAAACTGCACCACTGAGGACTCATTAGGTGAAACATTTCACCAGTATTCCTGTTAAAAATTATTTTTATTAAAGTAAATTTCGCAAGTTCCTTAGTATAGATTTGCAAAGCTACAGGTGGCTCAGTGGTCAGCACTGCTGCCTCACAGTGCCAGGGACCCGGGTTCAATTCTCAACCTCAGGTGACTGTATGTGTGAAGTTTGCACGTTCTCCCTGTGTCTGCTTGAATTTCTGCCAGATGTTCCAGTTTCCTCCCACAGTCCAAAGATGTGCAGGTTAGGTGGACTGGCTGTACTATATTGCCCGGTAGTGTTCAGGGATATGGAGGTTAGGTGGATAAACCATGATACAATATATGCGGGCTTAAAGGAATATAACGGGAGAGTGGGTCTGGGTGAGTTGCTATTCAGAGGGTCAGTGCAGATCCGAAGGGCCAAATGGCCTCTATCTGTTCTGTAGGGATTCTATGATTTATTTTCATAAAGCACTTTTCACAACTTTCAAGTCTTTTCCAGCCAATTAAACATTTCTGAAGTGTAGTTTCTGCTGTAATCCAGGAAAGCTCCCCTATTAACTGTATTAATAGATCCAAAATAATTTTAGAGAAAGCAGCAGTTAACACAAATATCATTTCTAGAAATTTTTTTTCTCAAATTCAGTATATTCCATTGCCTTCACCATTATTTTTTTGGATAGAGCACAACATTTTGTAATTGTGTGAGAACAGTTACTTTTAAATGTTATTTGAAAGGAGAAATATCTTCCCAAAGCTTTTTATCTTGCACTCATTGGCATAAACACAAGAATCCAAAATTACAAATATTCAGAACAATTTAAAAGGAGGAGGGTAATGACTAGTTTGCAAACCAATGCTGATTGGCTGAGGCATTACTCTGGAGAAAGCAACAGGGAACTAAGTTGCAAGTCTTGAATATATTCCTTTTGTTTACAGAGAATTGTTCCCATGGAATCATATATGCTACTTTGAGCTAACAAAAATTAGTTATGTTGTGAGCACAACTAATTATCATAAATCACCTCAGTGCAGTTGTGAGTGCACTTAGGATTGTTAAGCAAGTGCTCTGCTATTTATACAGCACATTGCTCAATTGTGCGACAGGCAGAACATCTTTTCGGACTGATGGTAGCACCCCATCAATGGAAAATATCACACATAACCGTTGTATATTAGCAGTCCGAAATAGCTTGCTTAAAATGTTTTTCAAATTATTTAGGCTCTACGTCCCAGTGAATGGCTGATCAAATCAAATAACATTGTGGGTATAGGTTTTCTCGTCGGGCTGGGAGGTTCATTTCCAGATGTTTCATCACCCTACTAGGTAACATCTTCAGTGGGCCTCAGGCGAAGCACTGCTTGATAATTCCTGCTTTCTATTTATATGTTTGGGTTGATGATGTTATTTCCACAAATCTTCTCAAAACTCGCTAACATGTCATATTGGTTGCTCATTACAGGCTCAATTTGCAAAACACAAAAGTAAACAACTTGTATTGGATGCAACTCCATGAGTAGGCAGTACTTGCTTCACAGTCCCCTGTGTGCCAACAGGGACTGCAATCTTCAAGTCCTGTACTATCACTTGGCTTTGGTGATTTATTCAAAGGATTTAAGCAATGTTAGCTGGACCAGTAATAACTGGCCATCACAAATTGATCTGAGATAATGGCGGTTAGATGTTTTCTTCACCTGCTCCAGACCTTGCTGTGTTGCTACAGAATTCTAAGGTGTTGGCTCACCAATGAAGAACGTACACTTAAATAGTTCCAAGTGAGGATTGTACATGCTGTGAAGAGGAACTTACAGATTGTGTCATTCTTATGTATGTTACCATTGTTCTTCCAGGCAGTACAGCATGCGGGTTTGGAAGATGAGATCACAGATACCTTAGCAGTTGCTGAACTGCACCTTGTAGGTTGTAAACAATGCAGCCACAATGCACGATGGACTGGATTCCATTCAAGCAGCTGCTTTGCCCTGAATGGTGTTGAGCTTTTGGAGCATTTCCTGGGATACACTCATCCAGCCAAGCGAACATTATTCCATCATCTCAAAACCAAAGAACTGGGGATGCTGAAAATCTGAAGCAAAAACAGAAATTGCTTGAGAAACTCAGCAGGTCTGGCAGCATCTGCAGACCCTTCAGTCCAACTCATCCCCGCTGATCAGATATCTGAAATAATTCTAATAATTGCCAGCATTTGGCCCATATCCCACTACACCCTTCCTATTCATTTATCCATCCAGATGACTTTAAATGTTGGAACCAGTCTCCACCACTTCCTCTTCTCCTTCCATACATGCACCACCCTCTGCATGAAAATGTTGCCCCTCAGATCCCTTTTAAATCTTGTCCCTCTCATCTTAAACCTATACCCTCTAGTTTTGGACTCCCTGACCCCAGGGAAAAGACCTTGCCTATTTATCTTACCCATGCCCCTCATGATTTTATTAACCTTTATAAGGTCACCTCTCAGCCTCTGATGCTCCAGGGAAAACAGCCCCAGCCTGTTCAGCCTCCCCCTGTAGCTCAAACCCTCCAACCCTGGCAACATCCTTGTAAATCTTTTCTGAACCCTTTCAAGTTTCACAACATCCTTCCTATTGCAAGGCTACCAGAACTGCATACAGTATTCCAATAGTGGCCTAATCAATGTCCTGTATAGCCACAACATGACCTCCCAACTCCTATACTCAATGTACTGACTAATCAAGGAAAGCATACCAAACACCTTCTTCACTATTCTGTCTCCCTGCGACTCCACTTTCAAGGAGCTATGAAACTGTACTCCAAGATCTCTTTGTTCATCAAAACTCCCCAGGACCTTACCCACTCACCCTAAAAGTCCCTGATTTGCCTTTCCAAAATGCAGCACCTCATACTTTATCTAAATTAAACTCCATCTGCCACTTCTCAGCCCGTTGGCCCATCTGATCAAGATCCCATTGCACCCTGAGGTAACCTTCTTCGCTGTCCACTACACCTCCAAGTTTGGTGTCATCTGCAAACTTACTAACTGGACCTCCCATGTTCACATCCAAATCATTTATATAAATAATGAAAAGCAGTGGATCCAGCACCAATCCTTGTGGTACACCACTGGTCACAGGCCTCCAGTCTGAAAAACAACCCTCCACCACCCTCCTCTGTCTTCCACTTTCACACTAGTTATGTGTCAAATTGTTCACCATGTATCCTATGTGGTCTCACCTTGCTAACCAGTCTACCATGAGGAATCTTGTCGAACTCCTTACTGAAATCCATATAGATCATGTCCACTGCTCTGCCCTCATCAATTCTCCTTGTTACTTCTTCGAAAAACTCCAAGTTAGTGAGACACACTGGAAAGCTGCTTTCTCTCCACACTTAAACTTTGTTTACGTGAGATTTTTGAAAATGGTGGAAGAGATGTGCTGAGATTTCAGAAACACCTCAGAGTGTTTTAATTACACTTTGAAGAATTGCTTTTCTTTAAAAAAGTTTGTTGCACAACTATAACCAAAGCGCTGAGTCTCTCTCCTCCTCTGCAGGCTGAAGTTTTTCGACTCAGTCATAGAGATGTACAGCACGGAAACAGACCCTTCGGTCCAACCCGTCCATGCCGACCAGTTATCCCAACCCAATCCAGTCCCACCTGCCAGCACCCGGCCCATATCCCTCCAAACCCTTCCTATTCATATATCCATCCAAATGCCTCAGTCGTTATAACTCCATCTTCTCCCACAAAATATCAGCACTTCATTAGCTGTAAAGAGCTTTGAGACGTTGATTAAACATGAAAATCTAAACAGCTACCAGTCTTTCTTTCCAGATATTTAAATCTAGGATAGGAATGTTCCTCTTTATGTCCAAAGAATATTCACAATACTTAGAGTGCAGTCTGCCAAATGCACTGTATAAGGCATCCTGAAATCCCTGACACATTGAAAACATTTCCAATGGATGGGAAATGCAGTGAGAATGCACAGAAAGAAGAGAGCTGATTGGCGAACAAAATAAACAATCACATTCAACACCTTCTTTCCCCAAGATCTGCTTCAGAACATTTTCAGGATATGCAATGCCCTTTTAAACTGAAGTTTACGGCACTCAGTGAACTGACAATTTGTTCGTGTTTAAATCACAAGTATTCGATGAGTCTGGGGGGGGGGGGGGGGTGGTGGGGGCTTGTTCAATAGTGAACATCTTTCCCAGCTCTCAGCAGCGGGCCCTGACTGAGCTCACCCACAATCCGAGCCCGCCGGTAGAAGCTGGGCCAGCCCAAGTTCACTCACTTACCCTTGTTGGCTGCGATCAGCGCTTTGCCATCCTTCAGCAACTCCTTAATGAACTTGTTGGTCTTTTCCAATTCGGCTTCGTGTGCTCTCAACCTTTCCCAAAAGTAAGGTCTCCCCAGGTAACAGTCACTGAACTCCAGGGGCTGCAAACCCATTACTTCCCGCCTTCTCGATAATCTTGCTGCGGTGACCCAAGGTGGGGGGTGGGGGGGGGGGACAGAGCAGCGAAAAGGCAGCACCCCGAGCTTCTCAGGAAGCAGCTCCAGGGGCGCTCTCTGTGTCTGTGTGTGTGTGTGGGGAGAGGGAGGGAGGGACGGCCAGAGGGGATCCTCAGGCTCTCAGGGATAAGAGCGCTCGCAACAAAGTATCCAGGCGAGAGTTACAAAGCGTTTGTTGCGGCTCCAGCCCCTAATTCTGGGGCAGTCCAGGGAATGAGGGCGGAGCTCTCTCTCTCACACACACACTCTCTCTCTACTCTCTCTCACACACACTCACTCTCACACTCTCTACTCTCACTCACTCTCACACTCTCTACTCTCTCACACACACACACTCACTACTCACACAATCTCACACACACACTCACTCTCTCACACTACTCACACACATTCTCTACTCACACTCACTCACACTCTACTCTCACACACACTTTCACATACACACTCACTCTCACACTCTCTACTCACACACACACTCTCACTCTCTCTCTCACACTCTCTACTCTTTCTCACACTCTCTACTCTCTCTCACTCTACTCTATCTCACACACTCTCTACTCTCTCTCACTCACTCTCTACTCTCACACACACACTCTCACAATCTCTACTCACACACACACACACTCACTCTCACACTCTCTACTCTCTCACACTCTCTACTCTCTATCACACTCTCTACTCTCTCACACACTCTCTCCTCACACACACTCTCACACACTCACACACATTCTCTACTCACACACACACTCTCACTCTCTCTCACACACTCTACTCTCACACACACACTCTCACACACTCTCTCACACACACTCTCTTTCTCACATACACACACTCTCTCACATACACACATTCTCTACTCTCATGCACACACTCTCTCACACACACTCTCTCTCTCACACACAATCTCACATACACACATTCTCCACTCACACACACTCTCTCTCACACACACACTCTCTCACATACACACATTCTCTACTCTCACACACACACACTCTCTCTCACACACACACTCTCTCTCACACACATTCTCTACTCTCACACACACTCTCTCACACACACTCTCTCTCTTACACACACTCTATCTCACATACACACATTCTCCACTCACACATACACTCTCTCACATTCTCCACTCTCACACACACACTCTCACACACACTCTCTCTCTCACATACACACATTCTCTACTCTCACACACACATACTCTCTCTCACACACACACTCTCTCTCACACACACACACTCTCTCACACACACATTCTCTACTCACACACACACACATTCTCTCTCACACACACACACATTCTCTCTCACACACTCTCTCACACACTCTCTCTCACACACATTCTCCACTCACACACACACTCTCTCTCACATACACACATTCTCTACACACACACACACACACACACTCTCTCTCACATACACACATTCTCTGCTCTCGCACACACACTCTCACACACACACTCTCTCTCACACACACTCTCTCACACACACACTCTCTCACACACTCTCTCTCACATACACACATTCTCTACTCACACACACACACTCTCACACACACTCTCTCTCACATACACACATTCTCTGCTCTCGAACTGTTTTAAAAAATTCTCAAGGTCAGGTTCGTAGGAGAGTAGTCTGACACAGAACAAACGACCAAGAGGCGAGACTGCTAGAATATGGGCATTTTATTCCCCGCAGTGTCGCACAACGGGTCTGGTTTATGCTCACTCTACATGTTACAAAAACTGGGAGCCGTCAGTTCTTGTAGAGCGGTTGCCAACAACCCACGCTCGGCGGTTAAACGTAACCCCGGAGCAGACTCACCGAACTGGAGACTTTTCCAGCTTTTTATTCTTTTCCAGATATAAACATTCATGTGAACAGCAGAGCAAGGCTAAAAAACACATTCCATTCTGGTTACATACAGATAAGAAGATTCACACGGGACTAAGCAACACCTCCATTCCGGTTAGATTCACACATGTATTGGGACATAATTTTTAACCGTTTCACCACATTCCACTGCTTGGAATTTTACACCACATTCCACTGCTTGGCCCAATACATGTGTTACATTATGCAATTCGTTTCAGTTAATTTCAGTTCAGTCAATTCAGTGTAGTTCAATTCAGCTCAGTTCAGGTCTGTTCAGTTCAATTCAATTGTGTTCAATTCAGTTCCGTCCATTTCAATTCAATTTAGCTCAGTTCCATTTTGTTCCGTTCAATTTGATTCACTTCAGTTCCACTCAGTTCAGTTCAGTTCAATCCCATTCAATTCTGTTAACTC